>NC_140593.1:631569484-632199484 GCF_964204655.1 Triturus cristatus
CCTTTCCGCAGCTTTCTCTTTTCAGATTCCTCGTGAACAGGTGAGGGTCTCTGACATCACAGGTACTGTCACAGCATCCACCAACTCTATCCAAGCACCTGTGCAAGAAATAATCTTTTAAGTAGTGAACTAGGCATTACTGGCACCCTCCATTTCCATTTCTCACTTGACCATTATTTAGAGTCTGAAGTCATTCTGCAAACAATTGTATATTAAAAATGTACAGCTTCTTTACTAAACGTTCATCCAGCCAGGCCAAAGCATATTTGTGGAAGGTTTGACTTCGACAAGCAATTAATTGATTAACAGCAAGCCTTCAACTACCCTGGTGCCAAAATAAGATACTGTTAGTACATCAAATGTTCACTATACAAAAGCCAAAATGATCAGCTTTATCAAAGGAATGTTTGTGGAACACAGAGATCCATGGCTTACATCTGAAAAAACAAAAATGCACTCCAAACAAAGGCCCTGATTTAGGCTTTGGCGGACGGTACTCAACTTGTCAGAGGACAATACATCCACCACCCTGACGACTGTCATCCACCAAATTTAAAGATGACTGCCAGTCCAACAGCCATCTCTGTATCTTAAAAGGAACTGCAGTCACATTGCTGAAGGTTTGGTGTATGGCAATTTTTTGTTTTGACAGTTATTTACCAAGCTATTTAACTTTTTTTGTTTTTCAGAAACAAACTCCCAAAGCAGGAAAATGCTAATGGCCCCCACATCCTAGCTTTCCCTCACCAGGCGGACAGAGTTTGGCGTACAGAGTTCTCCATCGCGTTTGCAATAGACTACCCTGTCCTCCAAACTTTAAATCTGGCACTTAGATTTTAGTTTCCAAAAATATATTTTTATTATGCAGCTGAAAGGCTCTGTTTGATGTGCTATAAAAATATTTCTCACATTTACAGTATCGACTTGTCAATGTCCAGTATTAGGTGTGAAGTAAAAGAGGATATGTTTTCCTCCAGTGAAGGCTTTTTGTTAATAGGAAATATGGGAAATAATAATAAGTAAAAAGAATAAAAACAATATTAGAAAATGACTGACTACGCAAGCTGTATTTTTGTCTGCACCTGTTTGTCTGTTAGATATGTCACTCTGGTGTGATCCTCAGACACAAAAGAATACAGTGTTTAGCATACAGACTTTGAAAGAGATAGTAACAAATACAAACGGTAGAGGATGCAGCTGTTCAGGTGGGAGCATGTGCATGAAACAGTTTACTTTTAAGAACACTGGAAACAGTTACCAAGAGTACCTTTTCTGGGTGGACTGCAAAAATGTTGCTGTGTATTGCTGTGCGTTAGGCTTCAGTACATTTTTTTGTTTTGCTGAATGCTGAAAGAGTCCCGATTTGTGAAATTTTGCAATATGAAATAAGGCACAAAACACAAAATTGCTTGAACGTTTCTGAGTTTGGTGGGTAGTGAACCACCAAAATGTTCAAGAAACCTTCCTAGAACAATCAAACAATTACATTCCGCAGAACTTTGGGAGGTAGAACTTTCTCAATAAACCCAGAATAAATCTGTTCTACATGCAAAATTCCAAGGAAGCCACTGATGTTAGATAATTGCCAAAAGGAGCGTGTTATCTGTCTTTTTCCTTGACTGCTGCAACATTGTAGTGCTACTTTTATTTATTTTTATTTTATTTTTATTTTATTTTGAAGGTTTTATATAGCGCGATCATGACCCTTGCGGGTATCAGAGCGCTTTACAAGAGAAGTAGTTAACAAAGGAGACAATGTACAAGAGAAACATAGTATTTCGAAATAAAGTCTTATGTTCCAGCTGGTTGTTCTAAGAGTCTGCATCAATATTTAAGTAAATTTCGACATGAGAAGAGATTTGACTTCTTTTTTTAAATAGACAGTTGAGGGGTTGAGTCTGGTTTCTGGGGGTAGTGCATTCCAGATCCTTGGAGCAATACCAGAGAAAGCGCGGTTATATGTTTTCTTCTTGGCAAACCTTTGAGGCTTTAGAAGAAGGCTGCTGGCGCTCCTGGATGATCTGTTTCCACACGAAAGCTCCAGTTTCTGGGCCAGATGACGCGGTGTGTTGTGATGGATGGCCTTATGCGTCATGCAGGTGATTTTTTATTGAATTTTTGCTTCGAAGGGTAGCCAATTGAGCGCTTTGAAGTCGGGTGGAGATGTGGCTATTTCTTTTAGAGCCTGTGATGAGCCTGGCCGCTGAGTTGAGTGATGCTCTTAGGGGGGCAGATTTAGATCTAGGTAGTCCACAAAGAGTTGTTACGTTTCCTAGTAACACAGAGTTTGGTTTTCTAGATCCCCTGGCACTAAAGACTTAGTCAATGTACAAACCTAAAACATGGGCTAGATTTAAAAATGTTATTTTAAAAATACCACCCTATTGTAGAAAACCCAATATGAATTGTAACCCAAATAGAGAGAAATAAGGCAGCAGCAACAGTTACCAAAGGTGTGAATAATAGGTACCACTCCTACGTGATTACTGTTATTAATACATGGCAATCATACCCCCTTTCTGCTACCTATAAACACTAGTCTAATTCTACCAAAGTAGAAAATAAAACGTATTACTGTTTCAAAGATTGTACATACCGTCATACCCGTTAAAACAATGTACTTCTATACACAAGGAAATTGCAAGGCCTGGTATTTTTGTCTCATGACGCCAGCTACACTGACAGCTCTGCGCTTGAAGGCTGAGTGCCTTTCATTCTGGTAGAGATCCATAAGAACCAAAGATATGACTCTGTATGGCCTGTCCCAGTGTTGCCTGGTGGGAGGACCCCCCCCTTTCTTCACTTTCTGTTGTCAACTTTTATAACATAATCTCATTGTGTTTTAAGAACTCTTAGTGAATACAACTTGAAAAAAAAGTGGCCTGATGTCCTTTCATTTATTTTCATATTACAAGACCGTGTTCGTTGAATATCCTCAAAAGTGACACATGTTATTATCAACCTTCTAGAACATGGGTACTCACTAACAGGGCCAAAGCGTTTGATCTGTGATGTGCCCGAAGGCCGCATTGTTGCCAGCGAGATGGCAGTCGGGGGAGGGGGTAGCAGGGATTGGCGGTAAGGTGGGTGTAACCAAAATGAAGGATATACTTCTAGTGGCTGAATTGTACAATGTGAAACCAGAAAACCTGAGATTAATCCCGGCTTCCCCACTTTCCAAATTATGTGATCCAAGCCAATTGTTTAATTTCACGTTCCCTCCTTTTTCTTCATTATCACATATAAAAGGACCCCAACATCCGTGATTTCAGAGTATGCCCTGTACAAAACATGCTCCTGTGTTTGATATAATAAACTATAATGTTGTTCATGTATAATAGGAACCCAGGCCAACTAAAATGTGCACATAACAGCTGACTTGCCTCTCTAGTTCACCATTGGTGTTGTCATGTTAGGGAGAAGATTTAATGCTTCTAAATTCGTGTTTGAAAACTGTCACTTAAAATTAATAATTCTCAATGAACTGATATAATCAATTGTACTAAGGTGAAAAGGTTCTGCATGTTAATTAAATACACTTTTTGAATTTGGCAGAGAATGCCATCATTTTACACATTTGCTGGAAGATGTCTTTACAAATGAAGGTTTGTAAAGTTAAGCTAGTTACATCCTTTCTTTAACATCAATTAACCTTGAAATAAATGATTACCTGTCTACTTAACATCTTTTTATTGTTAATGCTGAGTTGAGTGAACAGCAACTCAATGTTCCTGCTGACCAGGGTGCCGCATGTAAAGGTCTGGAGGTCCGCATGCGGTCCCTGGTCATACTTTGAGTATCCATGTTCTAGAAACTTGTAGAAATTAATAACAAGTTAACTTAAAAAATTAAGCAGTCAGCATTTTGATAAAAGTTTGCAAATATATTCACGTACGTTATCACACTCTAGAATATCCTAAACTAAATGTGTATAATTTGAATCATGTATGCTCAGCATTTTGATTAATTGTTTAGAACATGTAACTCAAGCATCAGAATTGCTCAGGACAGAAATGATATAACATTCACAATAGTACACTTGTCCAACTGTCCGCCTGGCGTGTCCCCTTGACTCTGCCAACTCTCTACCTCTTTTTATCATATACTCAAAATAGAATGGGTATGTTGCGAAATTAGTCTGCTGATGGTCTTAAGGGTGTATGTAAAAGTGCCCTACTGATACTGAACTTCTTGCGGAGGAATGGGTGGCACCATTTCATTAAAGCTTAGCCCAGAAAAGAATGAAGGCCTGAATTATTGGAAGACAGTAGCAAAAAAGCGGTCCAAAAGCAGTTACGGTATGCAAATCTGTTGTCAAAACTGGCTGATTTAGGTTTGAGCTAAAGGACAGTAATACTGTTGTAAAAAAAACATCTGGTCTCTCACTAAGTCCAACAAAGTGCAGAGCCAATTGTGCCACAATCACTGACTGTTTAATCCCTCAGTCTAGAGTGGATGACCTTCCACCAAGTCTGATAGTGTTAACTTCATGAAAAGCCACCCCGACAAGGGTGACATACATCAGGAATAATTAAGTATTCCTCATAGACTGGAAAGCACTCTGCAGCAAGATGAAGTGACTAGATATGTGGACACTGAAAATGCATCTATGCTTTTAGGGTAAAGTTCTATTCCCTACATTTGGAGGTAGAATTTCCAGCAGCCAACATTGTCATTGACAGATTTTCTGCAGTTCATTTCTCACCCAACGATGATTCTGTCATGGAGAATACAGACACTTTGGCATGGAAACATCACCTGCCCAGGCAGACAACTTCAAACATGGTGGGTTGTCCCCCACCACCATGGTAGTTGAGGGGAAAAATCTGCCACTATGAGGAAGGCCATTCAACCAATGAACCCATAACTGAGGCCCTACTTGTCTCATTTTTTTTGTTTGTAAGAGTTTTGCTTTGGTTCAGTCTAGACTTACTGTTTTGCCATTTAGGTCCTCATTGCAAGGTTTATTTCAATTCCCAGGATGCCGCCTACATCATTCACAGGTTGCATTAAAATAATGGGATCAATAAGAACACTGTGAATCTGTTTTGCTTCACCAAGAGATTTTGGCTGCTCAAGCAGCAGAGTAGCAGCCTTCTCTGTACATAGTTCCGGCGTCCCTGGTGCTAACCGCATGCATATATGAGGCAGAACATACAATTCGGATTACAGGGTTGCAGATTTTATACAGATTTTCATACTGTAGGTTAAGTAGTGATGCTATGGTATATCATTATATGCAGAAGACACCACCAATCGATCCCAAATACCCGAAACCCATAAAACTATGGGGCATATCAGCAAGCTGGCGATAAACAATTATCGCCGCTTTAGCGTACGTTTTCGGATGAAAGCGTTGATAATTTTATCGCTTACTCAGCAAGGTCACGCTAACGCATGATTCCTTGCTTTAGCTCCCTTTCCCATAACGCCCACCTTTGCATCTCTAATGAGATGCAAAGTTGGCGTTCCGTCCCAAAATAACTGGAGAAATGTCGCTAACCGACATTTCTCCAATTATCAAGGGAATCGCTAACAGGCATAGCGATCAGAAAAGTAGCGCTAACCACAGTTAACGCTACTTTCCCCCTGACTTAGCCATTATATCCAATGCAAGGTGGATATAATGGCTAAGTATGCCCCGCCTTATCAGCAAGCTAACGCCAAAATATGTGAAATTATCGCTGGATTTCCAGCGATAATCTCACTTTCGGCTGTTAGCGCGAGGAATTTTATCGCTTTTGAGATAAGCGTTGCTGATAGCATGCTATCTCAGCGATAAAATTCCACAATAGCCGGCGATAATTATCCTAGCGCTAAGTGCGCTTAGCAATAATTATCGCCAGCCCTTGCTGATATGGCCCATAATCTCTAGAAAGACTCTTAACTATGTCTCTCTAGAGTAGCAGTCATAGCTTGGCACCCACATACCAACGCCCATAGCACATGAACAAACCCACAGTAGTAGGTAGAAATGTCCCAATAGTGAGATGCATAAGAACATTATATAGCAATGCACACAGCATGCAATTCCCAAGATGTACGGGCATGCAAACAAGTATCTGATTAGTAGTAGGAAAGGTAAACCATACAATAACAGTCTCACGTGACATATCCATATGTCGACAGAATCATAGGTCAGAGTTCAATGTCCATCATCGTTATGTGAGCTTCTGCAAGAGAGGCGTGATCTGTTGCGGTGTTTGGAGGTGGACATTTTGGAACGATTACGTCTGTCACTTTGAGATGATTCTGAGTCTATATCTGGTGGAGTATGGGGCTTGATTGCAACAGATTCGTTCATCCCTGGAATGCTGCTTTGGGGGTGTCAAAGAATAATGTACGGAGTTAAAGACCACTCAGTGGCGAGCAGGATACAATAGTATGTATTGGATCTTGAGTTCCCGTAGTTTTTATTTTGCTGCTAGGAAACATTGACGATTTTGCTGAACCATCTTGGTATAGTCCAGGGATATCATGATGGAGACATAAATGATTTTATTTTGGCCCTGAGCATAGCGGAGTATAGCATCTCTATCCAGATAGTTGAGAATTCTCGTAATGACAGGGCCTGGCACCGTGTGGATGCTTCTTTACGAGGGCTCTGTGGACCCTCTCTATCACAAACCAAGATGAGAGTTTTTCTGCCGGGTTGCAGCCCCACGATGAGCGTCGGCAGGACACCTCTCGCCTTCAGCCGCACATGCCAGCACCTCTCGGGGTCCAGGGACTCGGTCTGCTGGGTCTCTCGGGAGCCATCCACCTCTCCAGTATCGATGTGCTCCGACTGTGGTTCCCTCAGCATGACTCCTGGCTGTGGTGCGCAGGACAGATCACTATCGGAACCACACAACTCCCGGCTCTACCCGTAACTGCCAGCACAGCAAATTTCTCCTAGCCGTTGCATCTAGGCCATGGGCTGCATAAATTGTACCGAATGCGGTATTGTGGGCAGGATGTAGTTTGGATCATTTGCACCCTAAAGATATATAAATCATCAAGGTACATATATGTGGTGGGGCTTGGCCGAACAGTAGCACTATCTCAGAAGTTTCATAGCTCTTCCACCATCCTACATTTCTCCTCTTCTTATCTATGTCAAACATTCTCTGTTTTACTGAATTCACAAAGCTGTAGCAATTCCACAGCCTATTACTCTTTCTTGAAACACACCTGGATTGAGACTGCTGTAGGAGCTGATGACCCCAGGCCAGCCGTGCGCTGTTCTGTAGCCCCAATCGCTGTGGGTTACTTGCCTTTGCTTGTCTCCTCTTGCCGAGGCATACGGTACCAGTGGACTGGTTCAGCAGATTCCGCAGTGGTCCCCTGCATCAATGGTGTCCCCAAAAGACAGAAAGCTAGAGAAGGCCAGCCAGCAAAACCTGCCTGACTGGCCCGGAGAGACACCCTGAGATGATATTAAAACTGGGGCATAAATGACGAATGCCTGGATGCCCTACATCGATGTGTATTGACCTATAGCATAACAGTTTAGAATTCAATAGTTGCCTGATCTTAAATCTAGTGGATTACCACATGAAAACGCTGACAGGTAAGATCGTTCAGGACGCTAATATTAAGGTACTTATTGCATTTCTAGAAGAAGCTTCCTTCGTTGAGGGAATACCACAAACAACGATATCGGATTGCAGTCCACATCAACATATAGGAAAGTGTTCCTGAGAAAGATGTTGGTTACACACCTCAAAACTACATTACACTATGCCAGCGCTAATGGACTGGTAGAGAGGGTGAACAGGAGAATTAAAGAATGTATCTAGCTTAATGGTGGAGCAGGTATACAGTTAAGAAAAGCTTGGTTTGAGATGGTGTGATCATACTGTAGGACTTCAAAGTGCGACTGGTATTTCCCCTGTTGTTTCTCTGAAGGGAAGGCTACCAGGCACTATTAGGTTTCCAGTGTGGTTGAGTGGTGGTAACCCTGTGTGGGTAGATAAAAAAAGGGGTGAGGAATCAGTGGCGGCTGCTCTTGATCCGAAGCGGTGGGGCAGTGAGGGGGGAATACAAAAATATGCATACACATAAAATGAAATAAAAATTAGAGATGTACTTACCTGCCGCTGCTGTCCCCGCATTGCTCCTCTCCCGATCCTCGGCTCCAGGGCTGTTGTACACTGTGCAGGCTCCCAGGTGCCAACCCTGACGCTGCTGTCATGCCCAGCATGAGAGAAGTGCTGGGATTGGTCTGAGCGGCCTTGTTTGCCGCTCAGACAAAGCCTAGGAACCTGTGGCTTTTCTCCACCCGGTTGGGTGGAGAAATGCTAAGTTCGCATGAAAGTTTGACCAGCCAAATACGGCCGGCCAAACCGTCATGCGCACTTAGTAATGCCCATCACCCCTCCTCCCCACTGCTGTTGCACATAGATTACATGGCTCTGCCCCGCCATATGACGCAACTCGCGGGCAGCCTGCAGGTAAGAAGAAAAATAGAATTGGTTTATTATCATTTTTTTCATGTGTTTACATCTGCTGCCACGTAGGGGGACAACGCTCCTCCACCGTAACAGATGAGCCGCCCCTATGAGGAATATGGATTGGAAGGTGGGTGTCGGATGTCAATGGCATATGCAAGTGATGAGCCACTAACCTCTGAGGATCGTCAGCGGGAACAATGATGAGCAGAGTATCCTCCCTCGTCCCCAAAGCACAGCGGCGCATAGGGTATGTACAACTCCTAGGCGACCCTGCACCCCGGGGAAAGGGGAAGTGGATAAAACAAGAAAAAGGCTGCCAGATGTTCTCCGTCTCCTGTTCTCCCTCTATGGCCCTGGGGGGAAGTGTAGAAGTCGGGGGAGCAGGAAGATTCTGTATGCACACAGGAGAGAGAGTAAGGGATTAATACAAGTAATGGTGCGTACCCTCGCCTACTATTCTACCTCGGCAGTTACTCACCAAGAACCATGGCAAGCAGCACTGAGAACAGTGTAGTCCACACGGGAAATGTTCAGGAAGACTATACTGAATCCGGACACAGAATCCCAACAAACAAAACAGCGCAACCGCGCTCAGCTCCAAAAGTAAAATACAACCTAAATACCTGAATAATCCAAAGATGTGCACGGTGTGGGAAGACACCCACTGAGACCAAAGTACGTGGCTCACGGAGCTACAGCAGTCCTGCGGGGAATACCATCCGCTCTGCCTGACTCCGGGCCACCGCTGCGGTCCCCACTGCCTGTAGTGAAGAATCAAATGAGGCAAAAACGGTAGCGGCTTCCATACAGAAAGTACGAACCGCAGACGTTCAGAGCAGCGGAAAAGCGGGTTGACCCATCCGCTACGAGGCTGCTAACTGGAACGGCGGAGGTTTACTCAGCGACAGGGAATTGAGGAATAGAACGGGAAAGGCTGGAAACTGGCGTCCAGGCAGTTTGCAAAGCCCCGCGCTAAACCAGAGGCGGGGCTTTGTAGCTTCGAAATGCAAGCTTCCCCTTCCGGTGATTCCGCGGTGGGGCTTCTGGGAGTTGTAGTGTTCTATGACCTGAGGGATCCGAACTCGTTCTATGTAGTTCATAATGCCTCTTCCTGGCGCTCCACCTAAGGGAACGCAGGTAGGACCGCCTGCCCCATGTCGAGAAGCCAGTGAGCGCTACAGAACCCCCTCTCAATAACCGCCGTCTCGGTGGTTGACCTGGTTTCCCGGGATTTTCCGCATGAAACCTGTTCAACAAGAGAGGGCAATGCAAATTATCCACTGGTTCCCAGGTTCGATCTTCTACTCCAAACCCCTTCCAATCTACCAGGTACTGCACTTTTCCCCTGACCATGCGAGAGTCTAGAAGTTTGTGTACTTCGTATTCTTTCTCACCATCTATGTTGATGGGAACGGGTTTAGGAGGTAATCGTGTAGTAACCGGGCAAGGCAGAAGTAGGGACACGTGAAAGACAGGATCGATGTGCCATGACGCTGGAAGAGATAGGCGCATCGCTACAGGATTGATTACTTTCTCTACGGTGTAGGGGCCAATGTATTTGGGAGCTAATTTACCCACCCCTTTAAGATGGAGGTTCTTTGTGGCCAACCATACCTTATCCCCTACAGCATATGAAGGTGCGGGGGCCCTTTTGGTGTCTGCATGTCGTTTTTGAGCGGTTTGGGCCAAGATCAATTGGTGTTTGGCGTCGATAAGCACCGCTCGTAAGTGAGCGTGATGTTCTTGTATGCTGGGGTGATTGGATCTGACAGGCCAGTCAAAGGGGAGCATGTTTGGGTGTGAACCATACATACAGAAGAAAGGGGAGCAACCCAGGGTGGAGTGTTCTGCATTGTTGTAGGCGAATTCAGCCATCCAGATAAGGGGAAACCAATCAGAAGTGTTTTGGAGTGTGAAGCATCTAAGGTATTCTAGGGTTTGATTAAGCCGCTCCGTCTTACCATCAGTTTGAGGGTGATAACTGGAAGATAGACGGGCTTCTATGTGTAATGTGCTACACAGCTCTTTCCAAAACCGTGAAGTGAATTGTGTTCCCCTGTCTGTGATAAGTGCTCGGGGTATTCCATGGGCCCTGATGACATGTTGCAAGAACAGAAACGCAAGTTCGTGGGAAGTGGGAAGGTGTGTGAGTGGAATGAAATGTCCCATCTTCGTTAAATGATCGACTATCACTAGGACTGTGGTATACCCCTTGCACGGTGGCATTTCAACTATGAAGTCCATTGATACTGTATGCCATGGAGAAGGGGGAATCGGAATGGGTTGTAGCAAGCCAGCAGGTTTGGTGTGTTTGGCTTTTCCTTGAACACAGATGGCACAATCCTTGACATAGTCCTTGGTATCTTTCTTCAACGTGGGCCACCAAAAATGTCTTTCCATCAAGGCGATGGTTTTTGTTTCTCCCAAATGTCCTCCTAGCGACGAATCATGAGCCCAGGCCAGTACTTGTTGTTGCAGGGATGTGATGGGTACATACAAAGCGTGATCGTGGTACGCTAAATCGCCGGTCGTGCTCCGCTGGTCTGGATTGATTTGAACCCATGCAGGGACATCCAGGGTTGTTAGAGCACTTTTCAACTTGTCGAGGAACTCCTGTGAAAGAATGGTTACCAACACTTGTGCAGGGAAGGCAGAGACAGGAATAATGGCTGGTGGTTCCTTCAGGTCTTCCTCAGGTGGATCTCCAGAATCATTTCTCCGTGATAGGGCATCTGCCTTCCCGTTTTGTGGTCCAGGTCTGTACTTAATGACGAAATCGTAGTCAGAAAAGAATAACGACCATCGTAACTGGCGAGGAGTTAAAGCTTTTGCAGTCTTGAGAAAAAGGAGATTGCGGTGATCAGTGTAAATTTCTACTGTATGAAGTGCTCCCAAGAGATAATGACGCCATTCCTCACATGCCCGTTTAATGTCCAGCAATTCTTTATCTGTGATGGAGTAGTTTATCTCACAAGGTGTGAGTTTCTTTGAAAAGAAAGCAATCGGATGTAGTTGACCGGTTGTAGGATGTCGCTGAGATAGAACTCCTCCTAAGGCGTACTGTGAAGCGTCGGTTTCCACCACGAAGGGCGCCCCTGGATCAGGGTGACGTAAAATGGGGGCCTGGGTGAACCGTTCTTTGAGCGTTTCGAACGCATGGTCGGCTTTCTTGGACCACACAAACGGGGTGTTTTTCTTCAGCAGACCAGAAATAGGTTGTATGACTTTTGAAAAGTCTTTTATGAACCGCCTGTAGTAATTGGCGAATCCCAAAAATCTCTGAACAGCTTTAACGTTTCCTGGAGCCTTCCATTCCGTGATGGCTGTCACCTTGTTGTTGTCCATTTGAAAACCTTCGGCATTGATGATATAACCCAGGAAGGCAACTTCATTGACGTGGAACAGGCATTTTTCTAACTTGGCGAACAAGGAGTGTTGTTGTAATCGCTTCAATACCTTCTTCACATGGATGATGTGCTCCTGACGGTTAGCAGAGTAAATGAGAATATCGTCTATATAGACAATGCAAATAGTGTCCAATAAGCCTCTGAGCACTTCATCCATGAAAAATTGAAACGCGGCAGGGGCGTTACATAAACCAAAAGGCATTACTTGGTATTCATATAATCCAAATTTTGTCCTGAACGCTGTTTTCCACTCGTCCCCAGCTTTGACCCTTACGAGGTGGTAAGCGCCTCGGAGGTCCAATTTGGTAAAGATACGTGCTCCTTTTAGTTGATCCAGCAACACCGGAATCAATGGTAATGGGTACCGATTTTTAATGGTTACTTTATTTATGGCTCTGTAGTCGATGCATGTTCTGAGCTCATCGCAGTCCTTCTTAGAAATAAAAAAAAGGGGGGATGAAGCCGGCGAAGATGAGTGGCGGATGAATCCGGAGGCAAGGTTTTCTTCGAGGTAGGACTTGAGATAACGTGTTTCGGATTCCGTGAGAGCGTATACCCGACTGCACGGTATGTCGGCACCTGGAATGAGATCTATACGGCAATCGTATGGTCTGTGTGGTGGTAACTGGGTAGCTTTCTGTTTGTCAAATACCTCCTGATAACCAGTATACTCCACAGGTATGGAGGTTGAGCAGCAGAACTTCTTCTCTTCACATCCGGTGGACAGCAACCCAGCTTGGGATGTCATGGTGTTGTCCTGTACCGGGGCACTCCTATAGCAATGCTCTTGACAGAACGGAGAAGTCAAAGAAACAGTACGTTCCGTCCATCTGATGACTGGGTCATGCAGGGTTAGCCAGGGCATTCCCAGAATGAGGCGAAAATCCGGGGCATCTATCAAATCGAATTGAATGAGTTCATAATGGTCCTCGCCCACTCGCACTTTCAAAGGGGTAGTATGAAAACGTACCGGACCCGAAGTCAATGTCTTGCCATCTACCGCTTTAACTACTTCTGGGATGGTTTTACGTTCACACAACACTCCTAGATGTTGGGCGTATTGTTGATCAATAAAGTTCCCGGTGGCTCCGGAGTCAATCAAGGCAGCGACACATATAGCCTTATCGGTGGACACCCAAACAGTTACGTTCAGATTGATGTGTGCCACGGAGGGCTGAATGGTGTTGGCTAACATAGAGGGGATCTGGTGTGATCCATAACCCAAGGAGGCGATCCCGTCCATACTTGGGTTCATTAGTTTTCCGTCTTCTGAAGGGCAGATTTCTGTGGCTTGGCCTCTGTTCCACGGTCGGGTCCTCTGGTTCGGGCTCTACAGTCCTTGATAAAATGGCCGCTTTTGCCACAATAGAGACATAGCTGACGTTGGCGCCTCTTCTCCCTTTCTTCCGGTGTAAGGGGGCCCCTGATCCCCCCGATCTGCATTGGCTCTGCTCCGTTTGCCGTCTTTGTCTGTTCTTCCTGAAATGCACGAGCCCTGGGTGTAGGGAAACGGGAGTCCCCCCGGCCTCGATCACCCTTTCTCTCTTGCAGTCGATGATCCAATTGGACGGCTAACTCTATCATTTCTTCACACGTATTGGGTAGTCTTACCACTTGGGAGAGGACGTCTTTCATCTCACTCCGCAGCCCCTGATAGAATAGAGTGGTCCTTTTTTCTTGTGGCCAATCGGTTTCAACAACAAGACGATTGAAGGTGGTAATATAAGTGAGCAAGTCTTGAGACCCTTGTCGAAGGGTAATCAGTTCTTTGTCTAAGGCCATCATGTGCGTCTTTCTATCAAAGAGCTTCCGCATCTCGTTACAAAACTCAGGAAAATTATGGAGCACCGGGTCATTTCGTTCCATTAATGGGATGGTCCAACTTGCAGCGTTACCCCCCATGTAGGACATCATGAATGACGTTTTTGATGCATCGTCCTGGAAGATTATCGGTTTACACAAGAAATGAAGTCTACAGTGATTAAGAAATATCTCAAATTTTTTCGGATCGCCATAATATCGTTCAGGGGGTGCTAAAGGAATACCGGGGTTCTGCACTATGTGTACGGTGGGTGAAGTGCCCTGGGCAGGGGGTAGTGACGTTGGGTCGGGTAGGAAACTAGCTCCCTGTGACGGTACCCCTATAGAAGAGGAAGGAGGGGGAAGAGTACTGTCCTTGATATAGGGACATTTACCAAAGGCATATGTTTTCCCTGCTCTAGAAATACCCGCTACCTCTCTTCTTAATGACCCTACCTCGTTTTTCAAATCATGGGTTTCTGCCCGGGAAGTGTGTAATTCCTGTTGGAGGGCGGTAAGGCTATCCAACAGGGAGGCAAGAACCACATTGATATCCATTGTTCAGGCTGACACG
The DNA here is from genome assembly GCF_964204655.1 of Triturus cristatus. Classification (NCBI taxonomy): domain Eukaryota; kingdom Metazoa; phylum Chordata; class Amphibia; order Caudata; family Salamandridae; genus Triturus; species Triturus cristatus. The sequence continues at coordinate 631,583,701 of NC_140593.1, forward strand.
TAAACGTGGGCTTTGCAATCTGTCGGATGTCAATGGCATATGCAAGTGATGAGCCACTAACCTCTGAGGATCGTCAGCGGGAACAATGATGAGCAGAGTATCCACCCTCGTCCCCAAAGCACAGCGGCGCATAGGGTATGTACAACTCCTAGGCGACCCTGCACCCCGGGGAAAGGGGAAGTGGATAAAACAAGAAAAAGGCTGCCAGATGTTCTCCGTCTCCTGTTCTCCCTCTATGGCCCTGGGGGGAAGTGTAGAAGTCGGGGGAGCAGGAAGATTCTGTATGCACACAGGAGAGAGAGTAAGGGATTAATACAAGTAATGGTGCGTACCCTCGCCTACTATTCTACCTCGGCAGTTACTCACCAAGAACCATGGCAAGCAGCACTGAGAACAGTGTAGTCCACACGGGAAATGTTCAGGAAGACTATACTGAATCCGGACACAGAATCCCAACAAACAAAACAGCGCAACCGCGCTCAGCTCCAAAAGTAAAATACAACCTAAATACCTGAATAATCCAAAGATGTGCACGGTGTGGGAAGACACCCACTGAGACCAAAGTACGTGGCTCACGGAGCTACAGCAGTCCTGCGGGGAATACCATCCGCTCTGCCTGACTCCGGGCCACCGCTGCGGTCCCCACTGCCTGTAGTGAAGAATCAAATGAGGCAAAAACGGTAGCGGCTTCCGTACAGAAAGTACGAACCGCAGACGTTCAGAGCAGCGGAAAAGCGGGTTGACCCATCCGCTACGAGGCTGCTAACTGGAACGGCGGAGGTTTACTCAGCGACAGGGAATTGAGGCATAGAACGGGAAAGGCTGGAAACTGGCGTCCAGGCAGTTTGCAAAGCCCCGCGCTAAACCAGAGGCGGGGCTTTGTAGCTTCGAAATGCAAGCTTCCCCTTCCGGTGATTCCGCGGTGGGGCTTCTGGGAGTTGTAGTGTTCTATGACCTGAGGGATCCGAACTCGTTCTATGTAGTTCATAATGCCTCTTCCTGGCACTCCACCTAAGGGAACGCAGGTAGGACCGCCTGCCCCATGTCGAGAAGCCAGTGAGCGCTACAGTGGGTGCCAAAGCAGTGGTCAGAATGCGCAACCAAAAATGTGCCATGCAGTATAGATTTATCTCTCCTGCAGAAGTAGTGAAGGTGGGATGCATCATAGTAACCTTAGATAATGGACATATAGGGAGCATGGACAGGCATGCTAAGTGTAGTGTTCATTTGGAACCAGAGTTCTTTCTAAAGCTCTCATCCTGGATTTCATCAGATGTTGAAAACCATATGTGCCAAAGTAAACAGGAAGTTCCTTTATGGTGAAAATACTTTGTGATGGAAGATGTATTGTGTCTATTACATTGGATCTTTTAACTTTATTTCCTGCAATTTTGTGGGAAGGAGATATGTCGTAAGTTATCTGTTTCAAATTGAACAGAAATACCATCCACAATCAGCGTTCTTTACCGTTATCTAAACCACACTGTTATAATGGTAACAAATGTCACACACACATTCTATCTACCTACATGAAAGGCACATGATATCTAAATCCCATAGACTGCCCAACACTGTATCCATTCCTTAAGTGGAATGCTAAGGGGATGGGTAACCTGGCAAAATAGACAAAATATATAGCTATTTACAACCACATTAAGTTGATGTGGCTCTACCTAAAAAAAAAGAAAACACTTACTGAAAAAGAAAGCACCAGGCTCAAGAAGTGCCGGAGGAGTCAATATTCATCTTATATGCCAGGTGATCAATAACACTGATCAGGCCTGGTATCCCATAGGTGATTAGCAAGGAGCATATTGATACTGAGGGTAGATACATTTCAAAGATAGATAGAGGTCAATTAAAAGGGGGCACTCTGACAACAGTATTTCCCTACGCCCCTGTTACTCGAATGTGAATTTACCTTGAAAAAATAAAAGATAAGAAGCGTTTGGCAAAACAGGAACGATTGGTTTAATTAAATGCAGCAGCCGAGAGAGCAGGCAACAGGGTCTGGATCTAAAGACTGTCGCAAAGCACATTGGTTTCCGTACTCTATTTATACATTACATGAAGTGTCATAAATAAATGTGCACATTTCTAAGAGACAGAAATCTGGAACTAGTCACAGGGCCCTATAAACCTGGTCATCGGTCTTGACCTTTCATGGACACAACGTGGGACCTGTGGGCTACGTGTCCAAATGAACGGGCATGGGGAGTGCATGATCACTGCGTGTAGTGTGCATGCTGGGTTATGTTTGGCTGAGTGCTGCTAACTTAGTGCAGCATCTGACTTCATGGTGTTTTGGGAACGTGGCCCCTTCCGGTCAAACATTTTTTATTAGGGCTAATCTCCTAAAACCAATGTGGGCCTGCTTGACCACATACATCTGACTCTGGGTTTAGAGGGAGGTCATATAGGGTCAATTCAACAGTGATGCAAGTTCGTTATTATACGTACATATATCATGACATGCATTGATTTGGTATTTTCCAATATTAGCACCCCCAACTCTTTGCTGGCTGAATTATTGTTTATCTTTATTTACCAACTAACTAATTTAATACATTCTCCAGTGATATGGGGTGGGGAACTTCAATAATGTGCCAGACACAAATGCAAACAGATAATTCCTGCTTCTCCTTAAAATGATAGTGGAACTAACATCTATTCGATTTCACGCCTGGATCGGAAACTGGAATCCCACACATGTCTGACCATCCCTGCATTCCCTAGACAGGGGATATCCATTTTTTACTCTCCAAGACGCGATTTCTAGCCTTGTTTCGATGTTTTTCTCTGTACTACACAGTTGGAAGGACACAACTGAAGACCTGGGTAAGACAATGTCAAACGGGTATCTGTTGATGTTACATGTGTTGGGCATGTTGCTTGATGTAGCCCCTCTTGGGGAATGCAAGTAAACTCCCTTTCCGGTGGCGCATTTAGTGGCAACTTGTAAGAAGTAATTACTAACTACTTCTTAGAGAACATGTGGCCCCAGGATAACACATTAACAGAATGGCTAGCGTTTAAGATGATCACAGGGAGAATGTCCATTAAATAGATCATTCACAGGGGGATTACTCCTTCTGATATAACAAGCTGCATATAAACTGGACACCAATGGATACTGTTGGTACAGATGCTTTATGAGAACTTGGACCAAGGAGCTCAATGCACCAGAACTGTTGATATAACGCTGCCTTTTGCTGAGAAAGCAGACAAAATCAGTCAATATATCTATATGGACTGATGCAGAGATAACATTTGTGGGTGACCTTTTTGAAAACGTGAAACTCCTTAATTTATAGAATTCGATTCAAGTATTCCCAATCTCTCTCGGACAATTCATTACAGCGGTTTGTTGTGCTCTGCAAGCAATGACTCAAGTGCGACTGGATCTGCAAAGGGAATCATGGAACAGAGGGTCGTGCAGAGATCTGACAGAGAATGGGCAAATGCCCTAGATTATTGAGCAAGGCAGAGTGTCTGGGAAGTAGAGGTTCACACAGAGTCAGTTTAAAATACATAATTTGGCATACCTCATGCACATAAGCTATAAAAGTTCTCTCTTAGAATGCTGGGACTGTGTTGGAGATGAAACTCTACTGAAGACAACTTTATTAACTGTTTTGGTCCTGCCATCCATACAAGGCTATGGGACCAAAACAGATAAAACTACACAGCTTGTACGTATAAAATGCACTTCCAGAACTGAACACTATCTCATTGGCTTGACACCAAGGCCTAAAACACAAAAGGCTGTGGTAGATGTACAGATTTAGCTTTACTATTGGCAAGAAAATGCAATTAAGTGGAAGTCTCATAACCCCTCCTCTCAACATGGCACAAGATTTTAACATAGTTGACCGAAGTTGAGAGTGTGCTCCTTCACTGTATCGCAAGCAGGGGTGGCTTAAGTTTGATAGTCACCGAATGGGACCTGAACCTCTGCAAATTAACAATTGTTATTATAGATGGGAAAAAGTACTCACTGCTTTACATTAAAAGAATACAGCAAGTCACCCAAGTGTTCCTTGACCATATAGAGGAATGAGGCTGAAGGCTGAGCTCTTTTATCAATCAATCAATCACAGCATTTATATAGCGCACTACTCACCCGGAGGGTCTCAAGGCGCTTTATAAGTTAATGAAACTCCTAGGTGAGTTGCAGTATCCTTAAAAAGTACATCGGGGGTATTATTCAAACTATCTCCTATTTTGCAAACCACTTAACTCATTGGTGTCTTGCTCTTTTACAAGAAATGTGTACTTTGGTTACAGGCATTAAGTGTAAAAGTGAAATCTAATGCAAAATTAAACATATAAAAAACTGCAATTTGCTGCAAAAAGATATTTGAATTAGTTTAATTTAAGTCATATTTAAAAATTTACTGAGGCTTATAATGTGTAGAAAAAGGCAGAGATATTAAATTTTCCATATAATCACCTTTAATGTGTACAAAAAAAGTAACTATCTCATTTAGAAAAACAGATCATAAGAATGAAAAGCAAGTTTCCATTGCATTGTTTAAAGTGCATTTGTAATTATGCTCTCTAACCTGCCTTTCAACTTGCAGCTGCTCTGGCAGGAGGCATTATTACATCACAACTCAACTGTAATAACATATTACAGTTGAGCAGCTATGTCATTTCATTATTACGGGCGACTGGAGGTGACACAGTTCATCTGTAATAAGGAAATTAGGGACTGGCTTTTATAAAGGGATTGCAGGCTTCCACATATTATAATATCTTAATGTATGGGAGCCATCACTTCCTGATTCGAGTATATGTACACCCCTGTACGTGTCAAACCCCCACCCGTGTATGTACACCCCTGTACGTGTCGAACCCCCGTGTATGTACACCTCTGTACGTTTGAGTCGTACCCCCACCCGTGTATGTACGGTGCGTACCCTAGCGCTGGGGTACGCACCGTACATACACGGGTGGGGGTACGACTCGAACGTACAGGGGTGTACATACACGGGGGGTTCGACACGTACAGGGGTGTACATACACGGGTGGGGGTTCGACACGTACAGGGGTGTACATACACGGGGTTTGACACGTACAGGGGTGTACATACACGGGGGTTCGACACGTACAGGGGTGTACATACACGGGGGTTCAACACGTACAGGGGTGTACATACACGGGTGGGGGTACGACTCGAACGTACAGGGGTGTACATACACGGGGGTTCGACACGTACAGGGGTGTACATACACGGGTGGGGGTTCGACACGTACAGGGGTGTACATACACGGGGGTTCGACACGTACAGGGGTGTACATACACGGGGGTTCGGCGCGTACTCACGGGGGCTGGGGGGGTGGGTCGGCGTGTATGTGGGCACATGTCTCCATGGTTGCAATGGGAGTTCAGTGCGGACGGTGTTTTTACCATACGGTTGTGACATCGGACGCACGGGATGGATCGTACTTGCGCGGTCGGACTTCACTTTTCACGTTTGTACGGTAAATCGTCCGGGGAGGTGTCGGTCACATTTTCCGACCCGAGGACGTGTGGGGAATAATTCCCAATGCGGTTCGTATGGACTTTTTCCCATGCGAATCGTGATTGCCAGTTTGTACGGCACTTGTACGATTCGTACGGTAAAAAGACCGGATACGAGTCGGACAGGAAATTTTTTTACCGGATCGTGATCGGCACCAAAGTGTGCAAACCACTTCATCTATATAGATGTGCAATAGCTAGTTTAAAGATAGGGCCTGATTAAAAAACTGCACTTTAAAGTATGCTTTTTAGAACTACATTAGTACTACAAAACTTACTAAAAAGTGCTATTCATAAACTTCAATTTGTAGTAATTTACATTTATGAGCAAGTTTAGAACTTTTTGGAATTCACAAACTGCACATTTGATGTGACTTACACTTTTGTAGTAAGTTCCTACCTACATTATTTTCAGTGGGAGGGTGTTGCAGAACAAGTGGCTGGCCATGTGTAGTGCTGGGCTTGTTACAAAAGTGTAGTTTGTGAATACCACAATGTAGTAAACTTACTAAAAACAGTACGTTACCTTTGTGAATTAGGCCTTATGTTAATGTGAAAAAAATCCTATTGCTTCTGTGTTCACTGATCTATATAAAAAACTAATAACAGACATAAAAAGGTACATAAATGTAGACTTTGGAATATTAAACCTATATTTACCTACTTATACTTACCATCACAATATTGTGGCTGTAGACATTCTGGCTATGCTATTTTTGTAGGATGATTTTTAAAAGACAATATTCTTGGGCGTATAATCATGGGAAAGCCAGTCAAATGAATGAAAACAACATAATAAGAATCCACAAACAATGCAGGAAATGACTACCTGCAAGAACTGCGCTTTGGGTTTACCATGATACAGTGAGTACGCGAGGCACTGGTTTTCCTAATCTGTGATACTGGCAACATGCGTCTCTTGCCTGAGTAGGTTTATAATGGGTTTTTTGTGGTACACTTTTCACTAACCTATTATCGATCCGAATCAGTCCTTCACAGAACTGCTAGTTTAGTATAGGGCCTCATAGTGAGTAGACTTGTTTCCGTGGCTAGTCCAACGAATGTTCTCTGGAAGTTGCGCACAACATCCACGTATTGAAGCTCATACTACTCCTGCTTGAGTGCTTCTCAAACTCTCAAAACAGTGCCTTGTAGAGGTTTCATTAAGGGTCCAAGGAGGGCATTAGCAGTTCAATTAACTTTATGTTACCCTGTGGATCGCTGTCTCACTACTCTCTCTGGGGAGTCTCCATAGCAGCAAACTGCTATTCTTGGTATTCTCACCAAAGCACTGGAGTAGTAAAACTCCAACATCTTTACACATCAGGGAATGTCAATGACGGTTAGAGCAAAGCACAATTCTTCCTTTTCAGTCTTCATACACCATATAATATTTATTTTGAATCTGCAAATAACATACATGCCACATACTGGTTTCATTTGGTATGATCTGGAATATTATACCAATCAGCATGAGTCTTAAAGCATACTAATCTGAAGTTGGTTATGTTCTGGTGCCTCTGTGTGAGTGAAGGTTAATTGAGTGGTAATCAGATTGAACTGTGTAGGAAATATGCCTTTTCAGCTGTGTCACCCTAGATTTTTCACCTCTTGCTGGACCCTACATTTTAACTGGCCTTAGAATTCTGTGCACTTCACTCCTCTTATCCAGTAGTTAACATCCTGTTATTTCCTTTGAAACATGGTCCAATTAGCATAACCGTATTCACATATTTAACACACCTACAAGTCCCTATCATATAAAGGTGTACCCAGAGCCTTTACATTGTCACTAGTAGACTGCAGCACCTATTGTGCTATCTACTACAGTGGCAGTAAAAGCATGGCTTCAAGCCTACCATTATAGATTGACTATAGCAATGTAAAACCTGCAATTCAACCTGTTAAAATAAACCCTTTAAAAAGGTCAAACCCTCCCTTTTCAATATTAATAAGTCACCACTATTTAGACCTTGCAGCCCACAAGGCAGGGTGCATGGTATTTAAAAGTAGGGCATGTAGAAATTTGCTGTTAGAATGTCCCTACAGTGACTAAAACATAAAAGCTATTTTTAATGTGGCAGGCCAGCTAGTCTATCTAGAAAACAAGAGTGCAGATTAAAATACTAATATGCTATCTAGGGAATCGGGCTGGCTTGAAAAATAATTAAACCACTATTTTTAACCCCTTGTGTGCCCTTGACGAAACCACGCCGTCATGAGCCACGGGCACCGTGTGCTCATGACGGCGTGGTTCCGTCATGGAGCGGCCGCTCCTCCCACGCGGCTCGAATTCCCCGCCTGTGCGGGCGAATTAGAGAGTGGGCGGAGTCGTGACGGAACCACGCCGTCATGAGCACAGCTCGCCCGTGACTCATGACGGCGCGGTTCCGTCATGAGCACCGCGCCACCGTGCTGCCCCCAAACCCCCCCAGCGCTGCGGCGGAATTCGCGCCGCAGCGAAGGGGTTAATAGTTATTAAAAACCTAATCCAATGGTGAAGTTGTATTTTTTATGGAAAGTTACCTTTTCTCTGCCTGAGGGTCCTGGAGGCTAATTTACTTTGACGCCCCAGCTTCTCCCAGCCAGCAAAATGCCTCCCAGGCTGACCTGAATGGGCCGAGACAACTCCTTTGAACCCCACAGAATATGAGGGTAGTCACAGTGGGCATCCTTTTTTTTTTTTTTTTTTTTTTTTTTTTTAAACCTTTATTTAGCACTGTGTACAAGACAAATACGGGCCTACAACCATCCGGCCGGCCTCGACACTTCTGATGCTTGATAGCAAAGTACGCGTCCACTCGGTGGCACGGCAGCACCTAAAAGCATACGACCTATGTTGCAAAATCCACGTGCACTGAGTGGCAGGAGACAGTAAGGTTAATTTTAAAAAGTTGTAAAGTTAAGGAGATACAGAGCTAGAACGGATCAGTGCACAGAACAGACGAACATACAATAAATGGGTAACATCCAACAGGAGAGTCAACTAACAGTGAACATATCTAAAATGGCGGCACGAAACTATAATACCAGGATATAGATACGCAGCGAAATGTGCCTCCCAGCCGCTACCCTCCTAACACCATTCCCCCCCACTGACCCTAGAAAAAGACGTAGGAAAAGGACAGAAGAAAGAAAAAGAAGGCCCATAGTAACAAAAAACGTATCGAAGAAGACCCACCACCCTACACGCATGCCGAGGCTATGGCCTACCCCCCCCCTAGCTACGTGTCTGTCGCCCCATAGGAACCCGAAATATAGAATTAAGGAAGGAAGAAAGGAAAAAAGACCATATAAAGCGGGGAGGAGCCCACCACACTGCCGAACTCCCGGACTCCCGCGCCGCTCATACATCCTGCGCCATGTACAGAACAGTATCAAAAGACCCACGTAAACCCGGTGGTCCCGATTCAATAACACCCAGCACTGCAGCACTTCACAAGTCCTCCCCCCGGCAGAAGAAGGAAACAGGAGGCGAAATCGCAGCGACATGTAACAAAAACTGGTCATTAAAGACTACTCATCCAAAATTACAAAACGTGTATCAGTCCAGGGCCCCGTATGCCGATCCAACCAAAGCGACAACCGGCATGCCATCACACCTGTCCGGACCGGCAGATATGATTCAGGCCCGTCCATTGCTGCGAGTCACCTTCAGCCAGGACAAAGAGACAAGATGGCCGCTCTCGAGGAAAGGGGACAATGAAGACGTATCGTACCACAGGGTCCCAAACGCAGCAGTAACATGCCACAGAGGCTCGAGCGATAGGTGCTTTCAGGGTAACATCTGGCAAGGGAAGCGAAAGGCTAGGTCTCAGCAGATAGTTCGTAGGCAGAGTCACAACGTTCAAAGTGAAGGGTGTCCCTGCAACTGTATCCGTGTCGATGGGTTGACGCGTTACATTGTAGCCAGGAGGACTCCGCACCACCTGCCCCCCACTCTGCGACATTGTTTCACCTCCAGGAGAAAACAGGGGCGGCGGGGGATCCTCCAGCCGGGAACGTCCCGTTGCAACCAGTGCCTCATCGATTCTCCGGGTCAGCGCCCGGCAAGTACTCTGCATTGCCACTTTTAACGCCACAAGGGCGGCCAATACATCCCCACAGGTCGGGTCCCTCTGTACCAAGCATCGGTCCGCACTATCCCGCTGTTCCTCCAATGCGGCAATCAGCTCCGGGGCACATGGGCGCGCAGACACTGCGAGTCCAGGGTCAGCCAGCGTCTCAGCAAGAAGAGCAGACGCCATTGTCATCTCCACTGCGGGCAATTAGTGACGGGACAAAATTGACTATGATCCGAGGATGTAGACACCGGAAAAGCGTCGTGCTCCACTCGGGAGCTGCACCGGGCGAGAGCGCCCCACGGCCACCGCGAGAACCGGCCGTTCGCCGCAGGAAGACGCTACAAAATGGAGTCCGCTCGCTTGTCTTCAGGGTGGCGGAGGAGAGCTCGCATTAGGGGGCTCCGACGTCGTCCACACCACTGCCGGCGCTCGGGGGAGTCCGACCCGGACGTAAGGGTCTGACTCCAGTCGCACGGCCAGCATTTCCTCCCCCGCGATCACCCGCAGTATTCCCGTTCAGCACCCCGTCCACATCCCTCGGCGTCCAGCGGCGGCCATCTACGCAGGGACCCGTGGGAGCGCCGGAGGTCGTAGTAGGCACCGAGTCAGCCACCAAACCCGCCGATAAAGGTGTCAGGAGAACGCCAGTCACTTCAATGCCGGTAATCCGCGGCGGCTGGGCGGCGCAGGTCAGGAGGATTAATCAGGATTAACAAAAGAAGCCGGACGGTCCACGGAGCCGGGAGCTCAGGCGTCCGACCCGTCGGCCATCTTGGCTCCTCCCCGTGGGCATCCTTTTTGATACTCCATGTCAAATCCTTCTTGACTGTCAAATCCTATTTCACAGGTCCTCTGGATTCAGAAATAACACTTGGGACACATTTGAAATAAAAAAGAACAGGATACCAAGACAATTCTTGTGGATCCACTGTCTGGTAGCCAAAGGACTCTGCTTTTGTCATACCAGACTTCTGTCTCTTGGTTTGTTGTGGTTGCCCCAAATCTGGTTTTATTGTTAGATGTGGGAGGATACTAGGATTAACATACTAGACTTCCTCCACACACATCCAGCCATAGGAGCCCAGGTTTAGAATGGCCAAAGACTTGTGGCATCATGAAATTGCCCAACGTGGGTAGGTTGGCCTAGGGAATATTTGCCCCATTGGTTAGGACATTCCCAGGAGTCATTGCCACCCACTATATAATACCAGGCATACATTTGGCACCTACAGGCACCCACTTAGGAACATTTCCTGGCCTGTACAAAGACAAGAAGGGGACTGGACCTGCTCTCTGTGACCTGAGAGAAGCCCCAAAGAACTCCACCTGCTTCCGCAAGTACCCAAAGCAAATAAATGGACTCAAAGAGTCATAAAGTGGGCCTCCTGATCAAACTACAGGGATATCAACAAGCTACAAGAGGCCTTTTTCTGAGATACCCATCTGACCAGTGTCAATGGGTTCTGGACTGGATCCTGCTGTTTGGCCTCTGACTGACACTCTGTGAGTCTCTAAGTGCCTCCTCTGGGGACTGAGGGCTTTCGATGTGTATTTCTGTGGTGGATTGGGACTTAAAAGGCTGTCAGAAGGTAAAATCTTTGACGAGGATGAACCTGGCTGGTGTATCCAGTCCAGCTGCATTGCGGTCAACCTCAAATTCTGCCTATATCCCGGTCTATCATGACCATTGAGTCTCATTGGTGCTTTGTGGCTTTAATTCTATTTACAACTGCCATTTTGTTAATTAAATTTTACTCAATTTTTCTCATTGAGTTTGGGATTTTTATTGTTGGGCATTTTTTATTTATTACTGTTTTGCTGTGGCAAAACCACTTTACACATTGCCCTCAGTTACGCCTGTCTGCTCTGTTCATAAGCTGCCAGGAGGCTGAGCTCAGGTTAATTTAGTAACTTTGAGAGTTCACCCAGAAAAAAGTTGCGATTATTCCTTGAAGTGGGTAGTCACTCACTTAAAATAATAATCCAATTTCTTACAAGCAGCAGGAAGTGGACCCAGACCAAAGCTGATTTGGGATTCAGGTTCTGGGAGCACTGGACTGCTGGGCCCTCCTGGGCTCAACAGTAGCATGGAGTTAGGTATGTTTTACCATAAATGTGCTGATAAACAGACTTCTGTGTTATTCCTTATTGAGGGTTTCATTGTACAAGTTTCCTTACAGAGATGATTCTCAGCCTAACTAAAGGGCCTAGCCCCAGGCCAAGGAATGTTTTAAATGTGCCTCCAGTCATTGTCTTTTTTGAGGATGGGGGTATCTAGTAGAAGTGCATTTTTACGTAATATTTCAAGGAAGCATCTCCAGGTCACCGGATGTCTTAATTTACAGAGTTAGGGTCTAGAATGGTATGGAGTGTCTAAAAGCACTTGACCAGCCAGCCCCAGGAATATTTGGTAGAACTTTTGGGGTTTACCAGACAAAACCCTAAGTGTACTCAGATCATGAGGGAAGTACCTTTAAGGCAGAAAGCGAAGATGTTGTTAAAGACTGTTGGTTATCCTTAAATAGCTCTTCCACGTCATTGTGCCTAGATCCTGTCACAGCTATTGTCTTTAGTGCATCCTTTATTGAACTGGTGGCTGCACCACATCAGTCCCTCATGTGCGCAGATTTTGCAGTGTTATGAAAACAAACGGGGAGTGGGGGTGCACTGTGAAAATGAGGAGGTGTGCACCAGCAACTTCCTCTTTTTGTCCTCCCTTCTGAGTCAATTTCTTCTTTGAGTGGTGTGGTGTGCTAATGCAGGTGAGTAGCAAAGCCTTGCCGCGCGCAGCAGGAACACACATCGGACACCACATCTTACTCTCAGCCGAAGGTCACGTGCCACCTAGGGCCCATTTATTTATACCCTCGGACCGAGCCTGGTCACGAGGGGTGGTGGGGTGATACATTGTATAGTATCGGCCGGGTGGCCCTCTACATCCCTCCTTTCTTTTAGATGTCAAATTAACGGGAGGGAAAATGAAGGAAGAATAAGAGGATAGGAACATAAGGACATAAGTAAATCACACATTCAAATGTCTTAGTGGTGCCGTCCTTCACACAGAGCCGGTGGTCGCACGGTGTGTTCAGCACACAAAGTCTTTTAGCCATTGGCTGGGGGCCTGGTTGGGTCTGAGCATGTACCATTGGCCTCGGGAGGTCCCTCCCCTTCGGTCCCCTGCATTGTTCTCCAGGGACCTCGCTGACACCCCTGGGAGTGACTGATCCTCGGGGCTCTCCCTTGATGCAATCGCTCCATCCGGCACGGGAGTGGGCACTTGGCCTGCATTGGTTACCATGGTGTCATCGGGCATGCTTGCCGGTTCGTTCTCGTCCACCTGAGATGAATGGTCGACAGGCGGGGTACCCGAAGCCTCTTTGAACCATGACACGTTTCTCACCATCGTATCGGCCTCGTTGCACCGTGATCATGGTGCCATACACACGAGTGACCATCCACACCTCTGGTTCATAGGGCATTAGAAACTTCCACCCCGGGTGACGAGCCTTGAGGACCACTTCGGTTCCTACGCGCAAGGCTGGAACTCTGGCCCCCCGGCTTGCAGTCGCCTTCTCGTTGGTCATTTTCCGCTTCTGCTGTGTTCTTTTGATATCCAGACAGGGCTGTGCCCACTCAGGGTATTCTGGGATCAGATCTCATGGCAAGCGCTTTAACAGGAGTGAGGCAGGGGGCATCCGGTTGTTGAGTGTGGTGTTTGCCGGTATGCGAGCAGGAATTGATGCAGACATGCCTCCAATTCTTGGTGCTGGTCCACAACGATTCTGAGGGCCCTGTTAAGGGTCCTCAAGAACCGCTCTACCTCACCGTTTGCTTTAGGCAACTGTGGGGTGATGCGGCGGTGTCGGATGGCTCTCCTCTCCAGGAAATCGTGGAACTCCTGCCCTTGGAATGGTGGCCCATTGTCTGATTTCATTTTGTCCGGCAGCCCGATAATGGCAAAGATCCTTTCCAGGGCCATTTGAACGTGTTTGAATGCCATGGACAGCAGTAGCTCTACCAATGGGAACCTTGATAAGGAGTCCATAACAACCATGGTGTGCCGCCCGTCGGGGAAGCTCCCAAAGTCGACACTTATCTTCGTCCAGGACGTGCAGCACGGTTCCTCAGTGATAATCGGGCGCTGAAGCGCGGTCGTCTCCGGTGATGGTGCACAGGTGGCAGAGTCGTACTTCTGCGTCCACCATGTCATCCATGCTGGGGAACCACACCTTCACCCTCAGTCTGGCCTTTGTCTTGGCAGTGCTTTGATGTCCTTGATGGGCGAGCACAACCTTCTGCTGGTAGAGGTTCTTCAGTACGACAATTCGCTGTCCCCTTAGGACTAGTCCAGATCCGCTGATGCTGAGTTTGTGTGGCACACTCCAGAGTTGGCAACGGAAATTCTGGCCTTCAGCCATTAGCAGAGAGATCCCGTCCAAGAACCAATGCCACTGTCCCTTTTCCAGAGCCTCCTTCTCTCTTTTCAAAGTGTCATCCTCATCAGTGGCCCTGCGAAGATCTTCCTGGTTTGTTGTCAGTTACCACCTGGAAGGAATAGCCACATAGGTACAGATGTAAGTGTTGGCATGCCCACCTTAAGGCCAAGGCCTCCCGTTCTATCTGAGCATACCTGGTTTCCGTCTGATAGTGCCCGACTGGCGTATGCCAAGGGGGTGCAGACTCCTTTGGTGTCTTCTTGTAGGAGGACCGCCCCTAGCCCAACCGGGCTGGTATCAACCATGACCTCTGTCTTTCTTTTGGGGTGGAAATATGCCATGGTCGTCTGATCTAGCAAGGATTTCTTGATGTCTTGAAATGCCACTTCCTCTCGAGGCATCCACTCCCAGGGCATGCCGGTCTTCGTCAGCTGCCTCGTGGGGTTCTGCTATGGTGGTGAGATTTGGGATGATTCTCCTGCAGTATGTCGCCATCCCGAGGAAGCTCCTTATCTCTGTGGAATTCTGCGGGACGTTAGAGCTCCTGACAGCTTTGGCTTTCTGCGGGCCGATACGGAGTCCGTCTCACTAAAAGACATACCGAGGAAGTTTATCGACCCTTGGTAGAAGGCGCACTTCTTCTTATGGAGCGTGAGTCCACAGTCAGTCAGCCTCTGGAGAGTCCCCTTCAGCTGGACATGATGTTCTTCGAGGTTTTGTGAGTATATCAGGATGTCATCACTTAGGTTGATTACTTCTACCAGGCCTGAGAGTGCTTCTTTGATGGCGTCCTGAAACACCTCTGCGGCGGATGACACACCAAAGCTGAGTCGGGTATATCTATGGAGTCCTACATGCATGGAGAACGTAGTGATATATCTGCTTTCTGGCACCAGCTCCAAATGGTGGTATCTGGAGTTCAGATCGAGTTTGGAGAACCACTGTGCCCCATTCAAATTCACCATGATGTCATCCATTGTCGGTGTCACGTGTCTCTTTCTCCAGATGGCCTGACTGGGAAGCCTCACGTCGACACACAGTTGAAAGGCGCATGGTTGCTTCTGCTGTGGTGCAACCACCAACAGGGACATCCACGGTGTGGGTCCCAACACTTTCTCTATGGCTCCCAGCTCCTTGAGGTCTTGCAGCTCTTTTTCCACTGTGGGGCGAATATGAAAGGGGATGCGCCGGTGCCGAAGTGCCCTTGGCTTGATCCCGTTGTCGATGTGTAGCTGTACTTGGCGTCCTCAGAGCTTGCCTATCCCTCAGAAGAGCTGGGGGAATCCTCTCAGCATGTCCTTGGCATGGCTTTCGTGAACTTGCTTGGCAAAGAACACCAACTCCAGGTCTTCTGCTGTGTGACACCCCACCAGCGTCCCTTTCTTCCCTTCTGTCATGTGGAACTTGGTCATCACGGAATACTTGGTGCTCGAGACTTCAACCTCCCTTACCCCACGGAGTGGTATGGGTTCCATACCTCCATACGTGTAAATCTTGGCTGTACTAGGTGTCAGGCGTGGTTTGGGTGACAGCTGCTCATACTGGTCGGAGTCCATCACGTTGACCGATGCGCCTGTGTCTATTAGAGCTTAGACTGAGGTTCCATTGACCTTGACATTGCACATCGGGGGTTGGCGTCTCTTCCGTCCCGGCCTTCCTGCGAACGATATGACGAATGTGTTGTCGTCGTCTTCGTAGTAGGTGGCAGCGCCTTGTGCCGGGGGTGCTCCATGGTTGTCGTGTTCTTCAAGTATGAGGTGTCTCAGGGTCGTCGAGCGCCCTCTTGATGCACCTCCACTTGAGCACCCTCCTCCGCTACAGCAGACACTGGCGTAGTGGTTGGCCTTACCGCACTTCGAGCAGGTTTGCCCTCTCGCCGGGCACCTGTCTTGCTGCTTGTGGTTGAACCCACACGCCCACACTTGCCACTTGGCCGGTTTCCTGTGCCTCGCCTCTGGCCGGGGGCGGATCCCCTCTGTACGACCTCCACTGTCTCCTCTTTGACCTGTTCTACCTTCTGCGTCGACACTGCTGGAGTATTCTGAACTCGAACGGCCTACATCTCTTCGGCCCGCTTGTCGGACAGTTCGTGCGAGCGTGCTGGAATCAGGATTGCGTCCAAGGATATCCTGGGTTGTCGGAGCGAATGGCGCCGAAGCGCCACAGATTTGCACCCCTGGATGATTTGCACCCTGATCTCTTCATTCTGGTCGATGCCTGTGCACCAGCGTGCCAACTTTCGGAGTCGGTTGTAGAACATGTCCACTATTTCCGCCTCTGTTTGCCTGGCTTGGCGCAGCTTGAAGCACTCGTAGTCCGGGTTCATCTGTGGGTCAAAATACCTATTGAGCGTCGCAATGGCAGCATCATACTCATGGGCTGCTCCGGTGTTGGGCAGCATCTCAAACAGCTCACATAGCTTGTCCCCTCCGAAGTGCATCAGCAGGGAGCGCTTCACCACCCCATCTGTCTCTCTGGTCCCTGTAAAATGGTGATTGAGGCGACCCACCCGGAGCTTCCATCTGGGCGCCGCTGTGGCAGGGTCAGCGAGCTGGCTGAACGGGGTTATGGGTGTCATTGACACATGTGAGTGTGGCGCAGTTGGCGCTGGGGCCTGTGGTGGTTTTTGAAGGGGATGTTAGCCCCAGGCTAAACATCTTAAATGATTCTATGACTGTGCTTAGCTTTCCTGAACCGAGGATTAACGCGGAGATGCCGCAATCTAATCATCTCCCCCCCCCCCCCCCCCCCCCCGAAATTTGGCATCTTCGTGTTAATCCTCGGTTCAGGAAAGCTAAGCACAGTCATAGAATCATTTAAGATGTTTAGCCTGGGGCTAACATCCCCTTCAAAAACCACGTTCTATGCCAGGGCTGTGGTTTGGGTGATGGCGTTACTGAGGAGCGGGTACTGTAGCTGGGTGCTACAAAATCTATTTGATTTTATAAGCAACGTGGCTAGAGCCAATCACAATGAACACACTTTAAGCAAGTGGCTGATGACACCATGAGCACCATCTATATGGCGGACACTACCACATCCCCACTGCCTTTCAGGTGCACTTGACGTGGCTGATACAAAGCCTCACGGTTTCTGCCAAGGCCAGTCTCATCTGGAAGCGGAACCGAGGTCCCTCACAGTGAAGACACGTATGTACAAATGGGTCAAACTCACATTGGCCACAGGCGCGCAACACCCATTGGACTCACAGGGCTTCAGCCCCCCCCCCCCCCCCCCCCGTCGTGTGTGGCAGCCCGGGATAAGACACCTTCCCGGGCAAAAAAGCAGCCGCACCCGAGCACTTCACAGGTCTTTTAAAAGACCATTTGCATGTTAATGAGGCCTCGCTGTTGTTTCACCCCTTCTAAGAGCCCCTGCAGCTCCACTCTGCCTATTGCTTAAAGTTCAGCCCCCCCCCCCGAAATTTTTGCTCAGCCCCCCCCCCCCGAAATTTGGCTCTAGTTGCGCCTCTGATTGGCCATGACCAGCGCTGCCAAGTAAACTCGCATCAGGCCACCAGCCACCATCAGACAGTCCTGCTTCAGCACTCTGGTTACAATGGCGCGTGCGCAGTGCAGCCCTTATGAACGGCCAGCTTGCTTTCTGGTTCACAGTATCAGGACATCATGATTCATTGAAAAAACACTCTTGTATTAATACATATCAATTCCTAAAGGAGCCACAAAACATGATTATCGGAAGAACACTGCGAAGGTATTGGGTAAATAACCCCTTCGCGGTCCTCGCTTCCTCCTCTGTAGCACCTCTGGCTTCTGGCTTCCGGGGATGCTCTCGCTGCGCGTGCCTTTCACAACCTGCTGAAAGGAAAGAAACCTGCAGTCTTTTTATAGCTACGACGCCCCAGCAGCAGGAGGGGCGGGCAGCAGAGCAGAGCCAGAACAGCTTCTAATGTTTTTTTCCTGCCTTCTGCCGCGCAGGTTCTTTTAAATTTACCGTCTCCCCTTGGCGTACTCCGTTTCCCGCCGCTGCTGCGTGGTGGGATCTTTATGCCGTCGGCGGTTTCTCCCTTTTGGCCTGTGCCCGCCTCTCTTCCATTTCTCGGCCACCTATTTCACACACACACTCCCTCTTTGTCTGTGATGAAGCCTCTCCCAAAATGTCTGAAGTTTCCTCTTCATTTGTCATTTTCCTCCTTCCTCAATTTGAACGTGTATTCATATCTCTCTCATTTGGACGTACTATCTGCGTTCAATTAATATCTGTAGCCTGTCTCCCACATTCTCTCTCCGGTACCGGCCCGACTCCTGGTTTTCTTTTTCTCCCCACCTCTTTGTGTCAGACCTTTTCTGTCATTCCATCACTACAACCTGCCTTTCCTCTCATTCTCCGCTCCTGTCCCCTCCTCCATGCGGTGCCTGCTCTTAACTTCTCTTTCTTCCCATTTCTGTCTCCTGGTTCTTCTTTGAGAGATTGGCCAATTCACCTCCCACCCCCACCGTTTTCGGTCCCCTCCTTTTTAATAAGCCCTCTCTCTTGCCTTTATGCCCGTCTATCCACGCTCATTCTTTCCGTTTTAAGTATTACTCACTCACTCTCTTCCTTAAAGTTTAACATTTTGTCTCCATCCATATGAATTGTAGTGCAAATCTATCCATTCATCCGTCTGTCTGTCTGTCTGTCTGTCTATCTATCTATCTATCTATCTATCCATCCATCCATCCATCCATCCATCCATCCATCCATCCATCCATCCATCCATCCATCCATCCATCCATCCATCCATCCATCCATCCATCCATCCATCCATCCATCCATCCATCCATCCATCCATCCATCCATCCATCCATCCATCCATCCCAGGAAATAGAAAATTTTAATCGTTGATTACATATAATGGGGGTCACGTGGTGATAGCAGAAAGGGAATGGAATCATGAGGGCGGTGTCATGGGCAGCGGATTCTGATAGTCAGTGCTGGCTGGAACTGGAAAAAATGACTCCGGGAATCCATAAATGTAGGGACATGGAAAGGAAGAGGAAAGGGGGTGGGGCCATAAGGGGAGTAGCTTCAAAACCAGATTCTGACTGTTCATTTATACATTTGTTTGAAACAAATCTGCTGCAAAGAAACTTGCAACAAGGATGCATGTGACAGTAAATCTGTGAACGCGTACCTAATTGGCTACAAAGTGGCTGCATTTTAAAATATCTTATGGGTAGTGCTGCAGAGATCTTTGTGTGCCCAGCAATTTTTGAGGGGATTATAATAGCTCTAAAATAACTCCAGTGGTTAACACAGTTCTGAGGAAGTTCTGTTTATTGTCCAGTCATAGTTTTGACTCAATTCAATTCAATTCAAAAGACCTTTATTCGAATTTCATAAAATCCATAAAAGTACAACAAAGAAAAACAACACATTTATACAATAATACAGTCCATAAAAACACCACAATCACAGTAATTCATTTGCAAATATACAACTAGCATAAATAGTCTTCAGGGATTTTCCATCGTTTTGCGTGCGTGTACTATTAATCTCAGAAAAGTGCTGGTGCGAAAAATTAATTCATCTGTATCCAGGGAAAATAATAATGAACATGAATCCCCCAGTGAAAGGGGCCTTAATTTTCTAAAATAGGGAGTTAAAAACCAGTTAATATATTTTAAATAAATAAAGGAGCATAGAGGGTTAATGTGCCTACTGCAAAGCACATCATATAACATGCAGATTTACTTTTTTATTTTGATAGGCAAATGGGATACTGATTTTGACGCTGGGATTATTCTGTTACTGCCAGTTCATAAATTGCAATCCTAACAATATAGTACAGTGATGTATTTACTAGCCTCAAGAAGCTGCATGCAAACGGTAAGTCATTGGTTTAAATCCTTGTCTTTTTTCTCAACAATTTGCTAATCTCAGATTGCAAAGAGGAGTTCCTTTGAGAAGTAATAAAGTCTTGTTAGTACAGACAACTACAATCACTGCGTTACGTTTTATATTCTGACTGTGTTTCTCCCGGCTGTGTATGCCAAATATATTGGGCAAAACAACAGCAGTTCAGTTGCACAAAGTCCATGGCTCCTAGATTACCCCTGCTCTAACTAGTACACAAGAGGCAAACAAATGCCATGTGAGATCCCAACCCTACTGAAAACCCACAGCAAAACTGTTCATTTTCGTTTTTTGGTGAAACCTCTCTGGTATCATGTGAGGGGCTTCACACCGAGCCCGCACATCTGACCAACCAGAGCAGTTCTATGCACGCTGTGCAGTAAGAGCTGGGGCAGGCCATGTTACTGGACTCAGGCCTTCATCTTTTTGGGTCACTCATGAAATGAGGCAATGACGGTCTTATTTTCTTTACACATGACCCACCATCACAACACACCAAAAGGTAGATTACATGTCATTCTTTGCAAAGAGGCCAGATAATGCTTGCCTGGCTGATGAGGGGTGATACTAAACCAGTCCCATGATGCATGTTTTCGTTCCAGGGAGGACCTGACTTGGCAGTTCGGGCTGGACTGTTCCCATGAGGCACAGGGTCAAGGCTGATTTGCATATGGGTGGGTCCAAACTGGGGTGGCGTGGTGATCAAAAGAACAATGGATTAAACTCAGATCTTTGTGACTGGGGGTGAATGTATGCATTGTTCAGCACTCCGTCCATCAAGTGTTCCTTGTGCAGATAATGCTTGGGCACATAGTCTATGATGCATATTTTCACCCTGTGGACCAAGGACAGTAGGCATAGGCCAGCTACTATAACAACCTAGACTGCCATCTACCTTGCATAAAACCTTAATTCACACATGCCTAGAGCTGATGCAGTTCAAATTGAGAACTGCAGAAGAAAGCACACACAGATAAGAGTCAGATTAGCTTGCTATGGGCCCTGTACCAGACCTCTCCCCACTACATCTTGCAAATTCACGTTTGTGCTGCTGATGTTACCAGGACCTTGCACATCCTCCCAGATTCACACAGTGGTTCCGATGCTACTAGAACCAAGACTCACAGGAAAAGGAGTGAGGGGCACCGTGTGTGCTCAACTCATGCTTCAATGCAGAAGCTATGAGTAAATTGGTTCTTTTCCTACAATAAATTCAGCCCGGAATACATTCCCTGCAGTGATGCGCTGCTTATGAATTGCAGATTCGCCCAATCCGTGGACGCCTGTTCAGCATTTGCTACCCCACTATTGGGGTGTATTACTCACACCACTTGGGTGTGTTTTCTCATTTTGCTCAGCAGCAGGAATAATAGGAGAGTATTAAATATTAAAAAATGAAACAGCCCTCTACCTGCTTGAAAAGCAGTGCTTAATTGGAGCCAGTGGTTGCCGGTGCTCGGCACTGGCACTTATTTGTCAGCACTGGCTCTAGTGAAGTCCACCATATTGTGGCTCTGTCTGTTTAATCCTGAGATGAGCACAACAGCCGTGTTCATTAAATAAAACCGTGCCTAACAAAAATGAATGTGTCTTTGTGTTACGCAACTAGAGCTCATGTAAAACGCTCTGATACCTGATACCTTCGGGTCAAGTTTGCGATCTATAAAACTCTTGGAGAAAAAAAAATTGCATTGATAATGAATAATACCAGACTCTTATGCCATTATTTTAGCTTTGTGTGGGCTGAAATAGTCTGGATTGTTACACTTGTAGGAGTGAAATGATTGATTGATTGATTGATTGATTTTGAGATTTATATAGCGCTCGAATGCCCAGGGGCGTCTAGGCGCTGCTAGGTTAGGTGTTATGTTGGCAATGTCATTGGCAGCACTGGCAGGGGCAGTGCGCAGTGCAGGCTGCAGTGGCCTTCCCAGCGGGGCCCTGGCACAAACATTTTTACAACTTAAGCACTGTTGAAAAGAAATGGTGAGTTCCATAAAGGTGTGACATTATGTCCACTTCCCCAGTCCTCCTCCATTACCTGTCTCTAGAGCTTTCAGAATTCTCTCGACCTCACTCTTTCAATTTCTTATTTATCCTTGCTTTCAAATCTCTCTCACTCTTCCTTTCTAATCTCTTATTTCTGCCCATTGCACTCTTTTTACCCCTCTTTCGTAACTTTCTCAATAGTTCTCCATCTAATTTCTGTCTAACTATGGCCCTTTGCATCGCCCTTCTCTTTCTCATCTCTCTGTACCTAGTTTGACTCCTTCGGTCTTTCTCGAATTCTAAAGTATTTTTACTATCTCTCTTGGCGAGAGGTGTTGTGCAGCGGCCAGAGCGGCTGCCTCTGGAGCGTGAGGCTCACAGTTCGATCACCAGTGGCAGCTCAGCTCAGCTTCATGTGACTTTGGGCAATAGCTCACCTAATCACTCCGACGGCCATCAAGTGCCTGGTTACCCTTGGTGTGAAAAATTCGCTCTTTACAAATGTGGAATTATTATTATTTATTATCTCTCTCTTTCTTCTCTCAGCCTCCATTTCTTTCCCTCTTTCACTCCCTCTCCCCACCCATCTTCCTAATAGCTGCCTACTGCATTCCAAGGCAGAGATGCTCCCCATGTCTTGGAACAGGATTTACAAATGCGGCCTTGCTGGCACCTACTGATACTCTCGGGCCTTCCTGACCCTCCATTTAATTTCCGACCTCAGGAGACCAATTTGCCTCCTCTGCGGCCAGGGGTCGCAAAGAAAGTGCTAGGAGTTGCTGGGAGCAAGCTAGAGGTCACAGCTGTGATGCCTGACTACCTCCAAATGAAGTCCTGATGGACTAATACCAGATAATATAGCTTCTGCTTTCCCCATGAACATACTGAAAGGTTAAGGAGTGGGGGTAGGGTTCCTTCTAGCTTCTCCCCATCCCACCTTTCACATACATCACCCATTAACTTCAAAACAGATCTGTTTTTTCCTAGTCTTGTTCTCTGACCAGACAACCTGTGAGCACCAAGCTGGTGTGTGGGAAGAAGGTATCTCAACATTGACTGCCCTCCCTTCTCTCCTTGCTGCGTGTGTTGTCCTCCGTGCCACCCTCACTCCAGATCTTCCTGTGGAAGACCCTTATAAGTGCAGGCAGTCACTATTAGCCTGTGAGGAAGTGATATCTGTGATGAAAGCAATGTGTGAGCGCTGGTGCCGGACAGTGACAAATTCAGCATGTTTCTCTGGCTTGGCCGGATCCCCGATCAGGCTCAGAAATAACTGTCAGAACCGGGATCCGGCACCTTCCCCACTTTCCAACATTACTGACAGTCACCTTGTGCATATAATTTTATAAACTCTGCCCCAAATAAATTTGGGCTGGACTGTTCCCATGAGGCACAGGGTCAGACTGATTTGCATATGGCCATGTCTGAACTGGGGTGGTGGAGTGAGCTAAAGAATGATGATGGATTAAACCCAGATCAGTTGACTGGGGGTGAGTGTTTGATTTGCTCAAACGCTCCGTCCATCATCCCCTTTGGCATCGCTTTGTTCGCCCTAAGTTGGCAGGGTATGCCCAGACGTGGATCTCTTGCTCACTTTACCACTGGATTCAAGATAGCCTGGCTGATGAGGGTTATGAACCCGAAACCAGTCCCAGGATGCTTGTTTCCGGTCCAGGGAAGACACGGCTTGGCAGTTCGGGCTGGACTGTTCCCATGAGGCAAAAAGTCAGACTGATTTGCATATGGCAATGTCTGAACTGGGGTGGTGGAGTGAGCTAAAGAATGATGATGGATCAAACCCAGATCAGTTGACTGGGGGTGAGTGTTTGATTTGCTCAAACTCTCCGTCCATCATCCCCTTTGGTATCGCCAAATAAATTGATAGCAAGAGCAAACATGATAGTAAATCTGTTCTGGTTTACTTATTTGCTTATAGACTGCCGTTTAAAATATCTTCTGAGTTAAGACATCGGCTGCAGAGATCTTTGGGTACCCAGCAATAGCCTGTGTATAACAGGGAGATACCTTTGGGGGGGGTGGGTGGGGAGTGCCCTTGCTGGCGAAATCTGAAGGCCATCTTAATCAGAGGTTCGAGTCATCATTAAACAGCATGGAGTGTAAATGTACTAGCTGTTTAGCAGACTTTGTAATAAACTTCACAGATTTGTATTTTATGGAGGCAGCTCAGCGGGGTTCTGCTTTTGCTGCAGAGAGCTTTCAGTGACCCGCAATTCACATTTTAAAATCCTTGTAATATTACTCTGAGAGTTATAAACTGGTAACAAGGAGCTGCATGCAAACTCCAAGGTATAAGTTGTTTACGGTTCCTTTTGGTAGTATTAAAGACGTATTTGTAAGTGCTATATAAATGATTATTAGTTTAACGACTCATATAGACAAATATATTTGACTTTCTTACAGTGCAAGCATATCTCTTACATACAGAGCTTGTAAAGCACAATACGTTCTCCATACCCTAGTTTAGCTCAAGCACTTGTGAAGTAATTAGCCAAACGCCTTTGTTTTCTGGATTAACATCAAGGTGTTAAAGCTCCAGCAAGCACCCAGCTATGAGGAACCTCAGCAGATGAAGTGCTGGTGGCCTATTAATTGACATATTTAATTGGTAGTGAAGCAAAGGTGTTTCTATTCTTCCCAATCTTTTCATGCCTTTTGCCCTTTGTTAGAAATAGGGGTCTCTAGTTGGTAAGGGCTTGCACCTTTGTCCAAGTAGAGACCATTCTTCCTAGTCAGGGTAAAGGAGTTACACTCCTAAAATAACTCCTGCTCACCCCCTTGGTAGCTTGACACGAGCAGTCAGGCTTATCTTAGATGCAGTGTGTAAAGAATTTGCACATAACCAACGGTAATACATTGAAAACATTACAAAAGGACACCACACCACTTTTAGAAAAATATCCAATATTTTATATACTTAAAGCAAGACCAAAACGATAAAAATCCACAATACAGTTCTTAAAAAGGTATACTTTGCAAGAATACTTGAAAAACACAGTTTGTACGAGTAGGTAGCTCAGTCTGGGGCTACCACAGAGTCTAACAGTTCCAGCTGACCATGTGGGTACGGGCCAGCGAAAGCCTGAATAGACTCAGTAACAGTACCTTTCTCGTTGCGGCTGACACAGTGGTGCGAGCCGGTCGTGTCAACGATTGCGGTTGCATTGCATAGTGGAAGCGGTGCAGGGTACGGGGTCCCCTCGTTGTGGTGCAGGGAGTGGCTCGGTGACGATCATCCAGACGGCGTCAGTGAGACCAAGGCTTACGGTGCAGGGAGAGATGGTGCTCGATGCGCTGCTGGCAGGTTGCAGTGCAGGCGGCAGAGCCGGTTAGCGGGAGCTGGTGTCGGTCGGCTCAGATGGCTGTGTGGGTTATGGCAGTGTGTCGTGAAACCTACGAGCGGTGACCCCAGCCACGATGTGGTCACAGGTGTCGAAGTCAGCAGCAGCTACAGCATTAGTGAGACCAGGTTGGCGAAGTGAAGCGAGGCTGTGCGGAGTGCAGTGCCCACAGGTCACGGTGCAAGCAGTGGCTCGGTGGCAGTGGCATCTGTTGTCGTTGAGACCAGAGTTGCAGTGTGAGATGGGGATGGTGCGGTCTGTGGTGCCATCCGAACAGAGACGGAGTCGGTGACAGAGTTGGTTGAATTTCCCTTCTCCGTGGCAGCTTAAACAGCGGTTCTAGAAGCAGTACACAGAGGTTGGTGAAGTCTGTGCAGTCCCTGAGACTTCAGAACAGGAGCCGAGCTCTATTTTAGGCCCTTGGAGATACTCAATAAAGAAGCTGCAGAAATTTCAGTACAGTCCTTTCACTGCCCAAGACAGAAGCAGCCACTGCAGGCCAACACAGCAAAGCACTCACCAAAGTTGTAGTTCCTCCTCACAACTTCTCCAGCTCTTCTTCTTGGCAGTCTTCTTGGTCCAAAAGGGTTCTAAAGTTCTGGGGTCTGGGCCCCAATATTTTATGCTACAAAATCCTATGTTCGCTGGAGACAGAGAGTGTCTTTGCACAGCCAGAACCAGTTTTGTCCTCTCTGGTGCAGCTTCTTGGCAGGAGGTGGAGACAGCATTGTCAGAGGCAGACTAGGCCCATTCAGGTGAAAGGAAATCTCCTCCCCCTACTCTAAAATCAGCCCAGCCCTGACCCATGCAGACTCTCTGGAGTCATGACTCCTCCCCAGCCCCGGTCCCCCCAAAGCCACTCAATACACCTCCTAGCAGAGGCACACTGGATGGTTAAGCAAGAAAATACCTACTTTCTAAAAGTGGTATTTTCAAACACAGAATGTAATAATCACCCCCACTAAAAGATGCATTTTAACATTCTGAGTTCAGGCATACTCAACTTTATTTTCCTACCTTGTTCCCAGGGGTAGTTATGTTTATAAGATGTTATAAGCAAACTCCCCATTCTATCCTATTGGAACAGGTAGCCTTGCAATAGTGAAAAATGAAATTGGCAGTATTTCACTATCAGAACATGTCACACACACCAGGGCATGTCCTACCTTTCACATACACTGCACCCTGCCCACAGGGGTACCTTGGGCCTACATTAGGGGTGACTAATATGTAAGAAAAGGGAAGGGTAGGGCCTGGCAAGTGGGTGCACTTGCCAAGTCGACATGGCAGTACTAAACTGCACACATATACTGCAGTGGCAGACCTGAGTTACCTTTTCAGGGCTACTCATGTGGGTGGCACAATCAGTGCTGCAGGCCCATTAGTGGCATTTGATTTGCAGGCCCTGACACACCCAGTGCACTTTACTAGGGACTGATTATTAAATCAAATATGCCAATCATGAAAACACCAATCCATAATAACAGTTTGCAACAGGAGCACTTGCACTTTAACACTGAACAGCAGTGATAAAACGTGCAGAGACACTAAACCAGGAGGTCAGAAAGCAAAAAGACAGGAAAAACACGCCAAAAGATGCCAAGTCTAACACCCTTCTTTAACCCTCTTCCTTGGCAAGTTCTCGCTTTCAACCCCTCTATTATTCACCTTTCTTTCCCTCATCCAGTGCTTAACTTGAGCTGCTGGTTTCCAGTGCTCAGCGCCAACACTTAATTGTCAACACCGACGCTTATGACAGTCTGCTACGAGGTGGAACTGTCTGGCTAATTTAGAGATGAGCACAACAACAGTCAATTATATTAATTCAGTATACGTTTAAAATGCCGATTTCATGCCGCTCAAGCCATTTGTTTAGCTTTGGGCAGTGCTTTTAATGGGCAGGTACTGTCCGGTTCTGAGTACCTGCATTTCTTTAATTTGAAAGGTAGAGTACCTGCACTTCTCAGCACTGCTGCAATACATATAATGAGAGAGTCCCGCCACTTCTCAGAAGCAAACGGGTACTCAAACTAGTAAGTACCTGCTCTACTATATTTCCACTTAAAGCGCTGAGTTTGGGGGCTTAAAATTGTGAAAATGTGATGGTTAGTAGTTCTGTTGTGACTATCACTGGCAGCACGGCAGGGGCAATGTGTGGTGCAAGTTGAAGTGGCCTCCTGACGAGAGCCCTAGCACTTAATTTTTTAAAACAAATTATGCATTGGGCCTCATCTCTATATTTCTACTACCTTCCCCTATACTTGCCTACTATCCTGCCCTAGTTTCTCCAGGACTCAACCACACTCCTCCCTCTTTCTCATCTAATTTCTAACCCCTACCTCTATATTACCCTCCTGCCTGTGTTTTAATGTCCCACCTCTCCCGCCTCCCTATGAAACGCCCATTCTCCTCCTCTTTCTACGTTCAAGAGATGAGACCATGGGCCAAAGTGCCCTTAAAAAAAACCTGTCCTAAATGGGTCGGGGATCAGTGGCGTAACAAAAGTCCTTGCAGACCCCGCGATAGGGTGACCAACTGGCATGGGTGCAAATTCAGGACGGTGAGTGTAAACATTCAGGACAAAGGGTCAAAATTCAGGACAAAAATTCAGGACAGGAGGTCAAAATTCAGGACAAAAGGTAAGTTTTACAGACACATCAGAAGAGGTTGCACAATAGTATATAAGTAAGCAAATACAAAACCACTTAAGTACAAGTGAAAAGAAGTCTATATTAAGTTGCAACAATTGTGCACTTCATGGTTTTTCAGTATGCGCACAGCTTTGAGCAAATGTGCAGGTCTTTTTGTGGTAACAAAACCTCCCTCCCCCCACCTTTCTAGCCTCCCAAGGAAACGCCTGATGCCTGGTCCAGGCAGTCCGGCCTTGCTACCACCCTCCAATGGTGACCCTCTTCTTCACATAGACCCTCTGTCATGTGTATTTAATTTCTTTTAGAGTGCTACTCATCCGAAGTATGAAGGACAGTGTGTCGGAGTGTGTTACATCACATACATATTATAAAGAAACAACGACTCATATAAATGTGGAAGTCAATCTATAGGAAATGTACTTAAGATAATGGAGGTTACCAGGTGTAAGCATTCTTTCATCTATCCATCATTCAGTCTTTCACCATTCATTCTGTCCTTCCATCTGTATATAAATAATCAACCATTTGCAAACATATCCATCATCCATCCATCCATCCATCCATCCATCCATCCATCCATCCATCATTCCACTCATCCATCCCTCCATCCACACTTTCACTCATCCATCCCTCCATTCATCCTTTCACCTTATCCATCCGTACACTCATCCATCCACTCTTCCACTCATCCATCCATTTACTTATCCATCCAGCCATCTACCCTTTCACCCATCCAGCCATCCTTTTGCTTACTCATTCATCCACCCAGTCACTCATGCTTCCACCCATTCACCCTTTCAGTCATCTATCCATCCATTCTCCCTTTCTCTCTCTATCCCCTTTCATTTAGCTATCCATCCTTCCATCCAACCATCCATCTACTCATCCATTCATGAATCCATCCATTGACCCTATCACTAATCCATCCTTTCACTCAGTCATCCATACTTTATCTCATCCATCCACCCTTTCACTCCTTCACTCATCTATCCACCCTTCTGTTGACCCATTCTCCCTTTCACTCACTCATCCAGCCTTACATCCACCCTTTCACTCATCCATCCATCCACCCTTTCACTTATCAATTCATCAATCAATCCATCAGTTCACTCATCCATCCACCCATTCACTCGCCTGTCATTCACCTTTTCACTTATACATCCATCCTTTCACTCATCCATCCATACTTTTACCGTCCATCTACCCCTCCACCCATATATCCATCTATTTACCTTTTCTCTCATCCATCCTTCTACTCACTCATCCATCCATCCTTTCACTCATTATCCATCCATTCACCCTTTCATTCATCCATTCACCCTTTCACTAACCTATCCAGGCATCCACCCATCCCTTCACTTACACACGTTTTCACATTAATTATGAGCTGAGACTTTGTCTGCTGAGTTTCAGACAGAAAAGGCCCATCAAGGACTTCACCCCTGCTGTAGTTCCTAAAGCTAGGGGTGGGGCGGGGGAGGGCTCACTATGCCCCTGAACATAGGCAATCCGAAAAAGTGGAAGTCATGAGTCATGCATGATGCACAGTGCCACTGTGACATGGTGTTGTTTCCAGGGCTTTAAGTGGGATGAAAAAACTGGGGGGTGGGGTCTTTCCAAAGGGAGTGTTCGATGTAATTGAGGGCATGGCTTAAAGCACCTAAGCTACAAATCTGTGCTTATCATAGTGTGCCACTCGACTGCTAATTTGCTGCTTCTGTCATTGCATCCAGATATATAACACAACAAGTAGTGTTACACCTACAAGCCAGAACTATTGGCTTTGTCAATGGTTGCTAATTGCATAAAATAAAAAAAGCGGCTACCATGGCTTTGTTGAATATAACATTGAAAATGCGTCAGTTTTAAAATTATGAGACAGGAAAAGACCCATAACTCTTTTTTTTTAAAACTTCTTTCACCAGCTTCTTTTCATGAACTGGAATCTCACCTAGCAGCATGAGCGTTTTTGTTCATTTCTTCCACCTAACTGAATGTCCTGCCATAGACCGAGACAGGACGAGGCCCACCACATGCAGTAAGAGCACCGACTGGCCCAATGTCATTCTGTATGTGGCAATCAGCTGCAGACAGAATGAAAATGGGTGATGTGGGGCTGCTCTTGTGCTCAGAGGAGTGTGAGGTGGCCCCAACAGGGAGCTGAGGCTTCTGGCAGCAGGGGAACAGTGATGTTCCCCAATGCCCAATGTTACGGACAAAAGGCGTCCGTAAAAGGGAACGTCGAAGACCTCAGACATGAGATGCAAATTACAGACGGTCTGTGAAATTTACAGATTTACAGACAATTGGTCACCCTCCCCTGCGATGGGGGGGAGAGGAGGGAGGGGCAAGCTTCGGGGGCCGCCTCTGGGCCTAGCAGTTCCTTGGCCTGATAGCGCTGGACTGGATCCAAAGCATAGGGGGCTGCATTGTTGTAAATTGGCTGCGATTGGATTAGCATTAGCGGAATCCATCTGGTATTTAGAGGCTATCTTGTCAATTTTGTGGAATCCATTTTGTATTTCTGGCAGCCATTTTGTCTGCCATGTGCTCACCAAGGGCTGTTTCCTTCTTCACTGTTGTTTACCCTTATAGGTGGTGGCCCACAATACTCAGCTTTGAAGATAGGAAATTATTTTTTGCCATTAGGCGTTGACCATAGCCACAGGCAGAAAGGCAGAAAAGGGATAAAAATGAAGGAAAATAAAGATTTTTTTAAAAGCACTGACAGGGATTCAGAAATTTAAAAGAACTTGAAAGAGTCAAAGAGAAAGGAGGTTAGGGTGGTGGAAGACAGATGAGATGGAATCAAGACTATACGGCCTTAGTATTCAGTAACCCTGGCATTCAGCAGCACCAGCACCAGGCTAAGAAGTAAGAACGTTAATCGCCTGCACTTGAGGTTGATTAAAAAAAAATATCTTGTTTTACAAATTGAACAATGCAATACTCTGATACTAGAAACCAGAAGGAATGTTACTTGTGAATTATCAAGAACCACTTTTTAACCTTCAAAATGTATGTCTTATAAATGTAAGGGCCTGATGTACTAAGACCTTTAGCAGTTACAAAGACTACATTTCACAAAATCATAGGATCTGCAACTGCAAATATGGCGAATCACCATGTACATAGGATATACTGAATCCAAAATGAACTCCCAACTCGCAAAAATGCCCTCTGTGAATTTCAATTCGGTTGGAGGTGGGGGCATGAATGCTGGATCCTGCTGCTCCAACCCGATCACAATAGAATGTATTAGTGGTTTGCGACTTCAACTCAAGTAGCAAACCACTGATCTGACACAGATTTACTGCAAAGGGTGTAATTGTAAGCAGTCTCGTTCACAACCATTTGAGGGGTGTTTCGAATGCCTACTGCATCACTAATACTCAGGTAGTAGGTTTTGTCAACCACCTGTGAAAATATATTTTACAACAAAAATGATTAGTACATTAGTCACAACATAAGAGGCAGTCCTTTTCACAAACCAGTCAGAATGCAGTTTGCCCTTTCTGGTTTGCGAACAGGGCTTTGTACATCAGACCAACTGTTTTGTCATGAAGTGTAATATTTGAGGGGTTGAAATCTACTGGTGAAAAAGTAACAGACACATATACAGCATTATTATAAGGCCAGTTCAGATAGTTATACTTAAAAATTACTTTATTGTAAGTACTTAGTAACAGGCACCCACCAGCCTCATGAGTGTCCTTTTCTCTCCTCTGACCCCGATCTCCGACCATACTGGAATGCGGCACAAGATATAGCAGGTCATAACTGTTGCCGATGCCACTAACCTCAGTTCCAGCGAGGCTCAATCCACAGGAGCAATGATAAACTCCCCACTCTCCCTAAATCAAAGCACGAATGTGAACATTAACACTGCATCCACACTCATGAACTGACTTCAGGAGATGTGGGGATTAGACTTTTGGAGGTGTCACTTCTAACTTCCCCAGCCGGTTTAATGGTATGGTTCTTGGGAACAAGAATGGTGATAACCTATAGAAAGAAGAACGTGACAATAAACACTGTGCTCTTTCCCCTATTTCCGACTAAACAGTACTACTGGTCTGAATCTTATGAAGTGTTTGCTCTCTGGAAATAAAAAAACACTCACCGACAGAACATCTCTTGAGTTCAAATGCAGACTCCAGACTTAGCAGGAGAATCCGGAGGAAAGTCAGTCTTTACTAGCAACAGCAATCGGTAGGACTCAAGATAATAAAAGGAAGGGCAACTTCAGTCCGGGGAAGCAAACTGTGGCAATGTTTTGTCCAACTTAGATGCTGCTTTCTATTCTCCTTTATCTGTAGTGTTGGATTCAATATCAACTGTTCGTTTAAATCCAAAGACGAAAGAAAAAAGCGCTTGGGAAGCTTTTCGATGTACGATACAATGTATCTTCAATCCTGAATGGAAACAAACAATCGCGTCTTGCACTTTCAGACGTGATCGTAAAATAAAAAATAACTTGAGTTCCCAATACTTTCGTAAGGAAACTGCACTCGGCAAAGCAGTATTCGGGTCAGAGAAACACTTTGTTCGTTGGTCGCTTAATTTAGAGTTCAAAGTAGCGACTCGGGCAGATTCTTGGTGGAGGCTGGATATCGCAGGGAAAACAGGCTAAGCGACTTCTGTACTTGCCCACAGGTTAGGAGCAGGGAGATGAGGATAGAGAGGTTTCTTCCACGGAGAACCGTTACGCCAGGAAAATGTCACAGCGAGGGGCTCTCGATTTGAATGCGCAATGACAAGAGCGAGCCCAGAGTCAAAAAGAGATATTAGGAGTCTTTCTTGCAAGGATAGAAGGAGCAGGGAAACAAGGCTGGAAACACACGGAATCAGAGAATCCAGGGAGCAAGGTTACACGACAGGACTCGTAAGCCAAGCAACGGCTTCACCAGCTGGTGTGCATTTTGAAGGGGGGAGTATCCACAAACTCCGCCTCGTGAGAAGAGCTCAGGGACTGTCCCAAAAGTATGCTAGATTTCACAAAGAGCAAGCACCTAAACTGCCCTTTCGCTACACTGTATGATGCAGGACGCTTGATGTCTAACAATAACATATTCATTAACCCCTTCAGCGCGGCGCGGATTTCCGCGCCACGCTGAAGGTTCCGTGCGCGGGCGGGGCCATGACGGAACGGTTCCGTCATGCGCACAGCGCAACCGACGTGCATGACGGAACCGTTCCGTCATGCGCGTCGAAGGGGTTAATCTATTGGCCCTTTCTACTTGATCATTACTTTATGGGCAGTACAGACGAACTCCTTTGTGCTTGATGCCAGCATCTTTCAAATATCGTACCATGCCATCCGATACAAATTGCACCCCATTGTCTGAAATTACCTCTGGTGGGAAACCCTTCCTTGAGAATATATCCGTCAAGAAAGTGGTTACAATTTTTTGTATTAACATCATTCATAAACTTGAACTCAATCCATTTAGACGAATGGTCAGTCAATGCAATGGTAAAACACTGTTTACATGGCAATGTCCTAAACGGACCTAGGAAATCCAGACTTAATCTGCTCCATATTTTCTCTGGACTGCCAAAGTCCGCCATGGGGGGGTGTTACACTCTTAATCCTTTGTAATTTTGTAAACATATTAAACATTTCGTGACCACATTTCCATGTATCTGTCTATACTTGGCCCCCAATAGGTTTCCCTCAACCTTTTCTTATTAAGAGTGATGTCCTTCATGATAAAGTTGCATCAATCTCTCTCTAACATTGCATGGTGGAATCAATTTTTGTCTTCTCTGAACAAAGAACCACTCCCAGTGATAATTCAGACTGTATCGTACTGCAAGGTTGTAAAATAATGGTTATATTTATTCCTCTGGGCCATCCTTCCTTTATTTATTCCACCATTTTTGTCAGAACACTATCTTGAGCCAACTCTTTCCTCCAAACCTCTCAATAATATGTTTGATATCACCTCATACAATGTCACAAGGTTGTCATAGAACCAGTGGAATTTTCCTTATGGCTGTCTACAATCATACTGGCACAGAAACAACATTTATTAGTTGAGGATGTGTATCGACCTGAGAAGTCTTAATATTGCCATATTGGTCAATGGACACCCATTATCCCGTATTGAGGAAATGATCAGAACGTTGACTGGTGCTAAATGATTTTCTAAGCCGGCTATGAAATTAGCTTATCACCAAGTGGTACTAGCAGAGGAATCTAGGCACCTCACAGCATTTGTGACACCATCAGGAGTATTTCAGTTTTGCAGGCTGCCGATTGGCCTGGCGTGAGCAGCGGCTTTATTTCAACAAGTAATAGGGGAAGTCCTGAAGGATTTGAGCGGAGTCTTGGTTTACCAGGATGACATTCTTGTCTATGCTGAAAATGGCACTAAACATTAGTTGAGCCTAAATGCTGTCTTAGGAGAACTCAGAACCAGATGATTGAAATTAAGGCGGGACAAAGGTGAGTTTTAAAGTGAGTAGGGTTGTATATCTGGGTCATGTAATATCTGGAGAGGATATTGCACCAGGGCCTGGGTTGCTCACAGCTATTTAGGGGGAACAACCTTTACAACGCAACTTTTACAACGCACTACCATTACAACGCATTTTTTACAACGCATAATCCATTACAACGCATGACATTACAACGCATGACACTACAACGCATTTTTAAAAACTACCTTTACAACGCATTCCATTACAACGCATACTACCATTACAACGCATACCATTACAACGCATAATATTACACTATACTATCCAACACTTACCCTACTGATGCACCCCCTGGAGTCAGAATAGTAATTTTTACCCCTATACTATCCAACACTTAACCTACTGATGCACCCCCTGGAGTTAGAATAGTAATTTTTACCCCTATACTATCCAACACTTACCCTACTGATGCACCCCCTGGAGTTAGAATAGTAATTTTTACCCCTATACTATCCAACACTTACCCTACTGATGCACCCCCTGGAGTTAGAATAGTAATTTTTACCCCTATACTATCCAACACTTACCCTACTGTTGCACCCCCTGGAGTTAGAATAGTAATTTTTACCCCTATACTATCCAACACTTACCCTACTGATGCACCCCCTGGAGTTAGAATAGTAATTTTTACCCCTATACTATCCAACACTTACCCTACTGTTGCACCCCCTGGAGTTAGAATAGTAATTTTTACCCCTATACTATCCAACACTTACCTTACTGTTGCACCCCCTGGAGTTAGAATAGTAATTTTTACCCCTATACTATCCAACACTTACCCTACTGTTGCACCCCCTGGAGTTAGAATAGTAATTTTTACCCCTACACTATCCAACACTTACCCTACTGTTGCACCCTCTGGAGTTAGAATAGTAATTTTTACCCCTATACTATCCAACACTTACCCTACTGTTGCACCCCCTGGAGTTAGAATAGTAATTTTTACCCCTATACTATCCAACACTTACCTTACTGTTGCACCCCCTGGAGTTAGAATAGTAATTTTTACCCCTATACTATCTAATACTTACCTTAAATGTAATTTAATATTATGCGTTGTAATGGTATGCGTTGTAAAGGTAGTATGCGTTGTAATGGAATGCGTTGTAAAGGTAGTTTTTAAAAATGCGTTGTAGTGTCATGCGTTGTAATGTCATGCGTTGTAATGGATTATGCGTTGTAAAAAATGCGTTGTAAGTGCATGCGTTGTAAAAGTGTGCGTTGTAACGTCATACATCCCTATTTAGGAAGCTTCCACTCCTGTTGATAGAGAGCAACTCCAAGCTTATTATTGTGGATGCCATGTTTGAGCACGTTAAGGAACGTGTTGATAAGAATTTCGCTACACTTTGGAAGCGCTTGGATCATTTAGAATCACTAATTAATAAGTCTAGTTTGTATAGTAACGTACCCAAGACGTCATCACAACAGGGGGAGTCACATAAATCGCAGGCCCAGAGCGGGCCAGTATCCAGCATGCCACAGC
Source organism: Triturus cristatus (assembly GCF_964204655.1). NCBI lineage: Eukaryota > Metazoa > Chordata > Amphibia > Caudata > Salamandridae > Triturus > Triturus cristatus. The sequence goes on from NC_140593.1 coordinate 631,619,554, forward strand.
AAATTTTACCTGTTGCGCAGCCTCCGCTAATTGGCTCTTGTGATACCTGTCGCAAAGTTAAAGGGATGAATTTTTTCTGAGACTCCTACTCACTCCGAAAAACTTTTAAAGCCAGGCAACCCCAACACATTATACTCACTTAGCCAACCAGCTGACCATGTACCCTGTACAGCCCTCGTAAATAATGCTAGCCTAGGACGTAATCCCCAGAGTATGGCCCCTGCCACCAGGAACAATGTTTACAGGCCAGTTGATGCAAGAAAAGATGTTCTAAGCCTACCACCCGATGCCTGTCCTTATGTCTTGGTTTTAGCAGGGGTGCCCCCTATAGGGAAAAATCAGTCAGAGTCCTGGGATCAATTACGCAATAAGAGTACTAACTGGCTGGCTAAACAAAAAGGGTTCAGGGTGTCTAACACCAATGATATCTTGATGGTGCATAGGGTTGGCTGGGTCGGTCCCTCAGATAAGACCATAGAGGGAGATTCTGTTGTTATTAACTTTCGCTGACCGGCTCTTGTAAAATCAATATTAATGTTTAGAGAGCATAATAGCTCCCCACCCACTGACATTTATTCATTGCCTCTTGGCTATTTTTACAAACCCAACGTCATCTCCCCGTTCTTGTCACATAATAGGTTTTCCCCCCTTTCTGGTTTAGATACTCTAGATTGACTGCTTCCCACACCAATGCCCCCCGAACCGACCCCCACTACAACAGCACCCGTTCCCCTAGTAAAAGACGTCTCCGGGCCACTCGATCGATATCTGCAGGTGTTAAGCTGGAATATTGCCGGCTTAGCCTCTATTGTAAACAATGAGGATTGGGTTAAGCTGGTAAATACATTTGACATTTTAATGTTTCAGGAGACTTGGGCTACAAGGGAGTTATATCTTGAGGGTTTTCAATGTTGTAATGTTTGTGCACCTGCCCCCAACACGGGCGACCTTCTGGCGGCTTTTCTATTTGGGTTAACATCTCGTCTGGTGGCAGTGCCAAAACTATCCCTACAAACAGTCCCAACTTCCAAGCCCTGACATATACACAGGGGGTTTCTATCTGTTTTATGAACTTTTATAAGAACGACTTTTTAATTGTACCTAATATGATTTTTGCAAATCTTTTTAACTTTGTTTCAGATATACAAACTGCAACGGGGAATCATAATTTAGCTGGAATTTGCCTGGGTGGTGACTTTAATGTTAAGAGGGACTGAATTACTGGACTATTTGTCAAATCACGACCTATTAAATGTGTTGGACATTGCAGCTATAAACCATAATGACAGTCACCCAATACCCACCTACAGAGGTCACGGCTGTGCCTCAATAATCCATTATGTTTTCATATCAGCCACGCTTGAAGATATTTTAGTTAGACCCGAGGTCATACCTACTGTGTATGGTCGACCTTAGAAATAATTTTACTGTAGAATCAGGTGCCTGTAATCTATTATCCTCAACTGACAACCTAAGAATTATCTGAAAGGTATCGACAACAGCAATGTGTTCTTGAACATGTTAGCATCTTATCGATCATTTGTCCATACCTGTCTGTCGCCTACTGACCCCAGCCCTGAGGCAGTTGCTGCTTTCGCCCATTTATGCGTAGGCATTAAACAAATGATCTCAAAACCTGCGTCTAATAATAACCACAATCCCAAGTGGTTCAATAGCGTTTGCTCACGGGCAAATAGAGAGCTTTGCGCTGCTTTGACAGCTACACCTAGGGATGCAAACCTTATCAGATTACTGAGGAACTAATATAACAAAGTGATTAAGAAGAGGAAAGAGGAGATCCTGAAAGAACAATGGGATAACATGGCCTGTGCCGCAAGATTTAACAACACAAACGGCTTTTGGGCAGCAGTTAAAAATATGAGAACTATGGGCCAGACACTAACCCCCCTAAGCTGTAATATAACCAGTGAAGCTTGGGTAGCCCATTTTTCAAAAATATATACAGCCTCTTCTCAGAACGAGGTCCACACAGACCTTCATGTTGCCACACTTTTCCAGATATCGTTATCAGAACTTTCGGATGCTATTGACCGAAGTTTAGATAACAAGGCCCCTGGCCCCGATGGGCTTCCCATCGACTTTATTAAGCATAAACCAGAGTTTTGGGCACCACTTTTTAACAACCTAACAAACTCCCAAATCCACAGTTCATGGTCAATTTGTATCATAGTCCCGATTTTTAAAAAGGGGGACAGGTCCAACTCTAGCTGCTATAGACCGATCTCTTTGATCGATAACACACTTATGATACTTGGGCGGGTGTTATTTAATAAAATTAGGAGTTGGTCTGAGGATGAAAGTATTTTAAACAAATGTCAGTTAGGCTTGAGAAGCAAATTGGGAACGGTAGAACAATGCCTCAATTTAAATTTGATCATTGATAAATACACGATAGCTCGGCAATCTCTCATCTACCTAGCTTTCATGGACCTCGCCTCAGCCTTTGATTTTGTAAACAGATCGCGCCTATGGTTATGTCTTTTAAAATATGGGCTGGACGATGCCTTAGTGCATTTTTTGGCTTATTTACATAGGAACCTGGGGGCAAAGGTGAGGATTAGTAGGGATGGGGCAGTCTCAGGGAACATTGTCAGTGGCAGAGGGATCAGGCAGGAATGTGTGCTGGCCCCTCTGTATTTTATTCTATATATTAATGAGCTGCATAATGAGTTGTCTAAACTGACTATGGACATCCCGACGATCAACGGCAACAAACTACCCGCTTTATTATATGCGGACGATGCGGTCGTAATGGGCCGCACACCTAATGCATTGCGCATTTTAGTTGGGGGCTTTGTTGATTTTATGAACAAGCTGGACCTTTGTACAAATTTAAAAAAAACATTTTTAATGAGCTGTGGCCCCAAAAAACACTATGTTAATGTAATTACCTCTAGTTCTGAAAAATTGTTATGCACACGCACTTTCCCATATTTGGACTCAGTATTCTCAGATAATGGTTCTTGGGCTGCTCATTTGGCACATAGCCGGAGCAAATTTTTAAAGGCTGCCAACTCGATTTTGTGCCTCCCCCAACCCAGAAGAACTGAGGTAGTGTTATCCCTATTGAAAATATATAAAACCCAGTGTATACCTACTGCAACATATGGAGCTGAAATTTGGGGCTATGTGAACTGCAACAGCATTCAGGTAGAAGAAAATAGATTCTGCCGGAGAGTTTTGGGGGCACCGATCTGTTTCTCATCTTTTGTCTGCCACCATGAGTTAAAATTGTCCTATATAGAGGACTACATCAGGACCCGCCCAGCCATTTTTTGTATAAAAGTATGGCAAAATCGAGCAGCTACGTTAACTAGAGAAATCATAGTTGACTGCCTTAAATGTGATAAGGGCAGTGACATACCATGGTTGCGGTTGTCAAGGCTAGCCTGACTACTGTTAATCTGTCGCATATCTTCACAAACCCAAGCCATATGGCATGTATTAACAATAAGATTATTCAGGAGACCCTGTATGAATATTATGGCGACTTGAGATATAAGCAAGACATTTTGAAATCTTCAGTCACCCGGTATATAACGATGGTGGATGCTGATGGCCCCCCCACAAAACTTCCAGCTAGCTATCTCCTAAAAGTGACTATCCGCTGGGAACGAAGCTTGCTCTTTCGCCTTAGGGCTGGCACTTTAAAATACCTACTGTGCTTCCCCTTAGGCTTTATCACGTTACTTATTTTATTCTTTTGTAACTTCTACCAAATATATAGCAAACAGCTGCTTATTCCCTTTTTTAAGGCTTCGTCTATTACTGATTTTAAGGTGGCCTAAAGGGATATTGTCAAGCTTAACAGGGAAAATCTAACCGTTCGCGTTAGCACCTTTCTGAGAATGGCTGTTCGCTCCCACGTTTCTATGAGCACTGTATAAGTAGCTCTGATTGCACCCTTCAATACTTTTGGTCTCCACATGGGGTGCATAACGTAATTGTATGCATTTTATTGCACCATGTTACTTATATCGGATTGTGGTTTTTATACTATCTTGCTGCTATCTGTTAAATTGTCTGCACTTTATTATATTACGCAGCTACATTTTATGGATCACATTGTTATTATTTTTGACCTAATGTGTGTTTTTATATTACTTTTACAGCTATTCGTTATACTATCGGATACTTATCATAGTATGCTGCTTCATTTTAGGAACATCTGTGCTATTGGCTCCAACTAAATTATAAGTCTATGATGAACACGCCGCGCTGACTTTAGCATTATGTATATGTCCTTGTGTGCTTACTGCTTTAAGTCATGCGTTTATTGTTTTAACCATTCATTTATGTATGTATGTATCTATTTTTAATGTATATTCATGCTGGTATTATAGTCTGTACTTTTATGGATATCTTTTTTGTCCAAATTAAGAATGAATTGAATTGAAAACAAATTTGGGATAGGGTAGCTAAAATGGCAGGGCACATCAGATGGCTTGTTTTGAAAACAATGAAGAAATGGGGCATATTCTCTCTGTTATTGTCAGAGATTTTGTGAGTTATAATACTATCCAGCAGATCAGGGATGTAAACAGTGTTCTCATCACTGAGCCAGCTGCAATTTGTGAGCTCAATTCTACAAGGACCTTTATAGCGAGGACTGTTCTGCTTCCACCAAGGAGATTTCTCGATATATCGGCCACCATCATGACCAAAAGGTGACTGTTTTTGATCCAGCGGTCTGAATTAGAGGCACCCATCACTCTTTCAGAAGTTGTAAATGCCATTGGCTCTCTTGCCAGTGGGAAGGCTTCTGGCCGTGATCAGATACCATCACATGTTAATAAAGAAATCTCTGCTCTGGAGGTTGCGTCTTCTGGTGGGGGTACAGTTTGTTTGATATGTCTGGAAGCGGAGAAAGCCTTTGACCAGATCTCCTGGCGCTTCCTTTGGAGGGTCTTGGAGTGCGCTGGCTTGGCTTAATATTAGTCTCCAAAGTTAGGCGTCTGTATGCCGGTCTTAAGACAAGGGTCAGCAGCACTGGTCTAGTTTCAGATTCCATCAATATTCTTCGCAGTACCCTTCAGGGGTGCCCTCTCTCTCCCCAGCTATTTGCATTACACATAGGACTGTTCATCCAATCTCTTAAGAGATCAGAAGAGATACAGCCCTTGAAGATGCATCTTTATGAGGTTTGGCATATGCTGACGATGTGGCTGTCTTGACACCTGCTCCAATAAGTGACTTAAGAGAAGGAGTCTCAGCTGACCAGGCATTTGGGGAGGTAATCTGGTTAATAAGTTAAATTCTGATAAGACACAGATCATATCTAATGTTACTCCGTCAGGACAGGATGTGAGGTGGGTCCAGTCATTGGTTTATCTGGGGGTTAACCTAACTATTTATACCGCAGAAATCCTTGAGAATAATTCTGGGAAGCTGTTTCAACACACCTTTGATGTTTTTCTGAAGTGAAATCATTTCCTTCTGGGACTTTTCGGGTGTTGTAACCTCATTAAGATGATCAGTCCCCCAAGGTACCTGTATCTTTTTCTCTGTATCCAGCTCTTTCTTCCTGTAGTCTTCTTCACTAAAGTGGAGGCCTTATGGCAGAAGTTTATCTGTAGTTATCGGAAGTTGCAATGTAAAATTCAGTTCAACAACAAACTAAGGAAGATGGTGGGGTTTCACTCCCAATTCTTAGGTTTCATTATTTGGCGTAAGTTTTTTCACATCTGCGGCTTGTATTGTGTTGGGGACTTTGGCCTCAGGGGCGTATGTTCCCTGAGTTTTTACATCTGGGCCATTCTATTCCGCTAGGAGTGGGGATTGTGGACACCATATATTTTAAACAAACTTTATTCAAGACTTTGAAAGTTTTTCATTTTATCTGGAATTCTGGCTGATGACGGCTGATTAGCCAGAAACCGGTCCCAGGATGCTTGTTTCCGGTCCAGGGAAGAAATGGCTTGGCAGTTCGGGCTGGACTGTTCCCATGAGGCACAGGGTCAGACTGATTTGCATATGGCCATGTCTGAACTGGGGTGGCGGAGTGAGCTAAAGAATGATGATGAATTAAACCCAGATCAGTTGACTGGGGTTGAGTGCTTGCATTGTTCAACACTCCGTCCATCATCTCCTTTGGTAATGCTTTGGAATTCTTTTAAGCAGATTTTTTCAGACATTACCCTGTTTAAGCAGCTCACGCATCTGGGTTATAATTCCAATTTTCATTACTGTGCTCATGAAGGCTTATGGGAGGTTTGGGAAAGGATCAACCTATTTATTTTAGGGCAGTTATTCAAAATAGACATCTTCTCTTCATTTCGGATTATACAGCAACAGTTTTCTCTTCCATCCACTGTTTTCTTTAGATACCTGTACATAAGGCATTTCATCTTCGGTTTTAAGGATGAAGATCTTCGCTGTACTGATAACCCCTGTCTGGACCTTATAAGGAATACTCCTCTGAAGAGAAACATCGGCTGGTCTATAAGGTAATCTATCTGTCATGACAGAGTAATACTGTTGACTCATTGGCTCCACTGATTAAAATCTATGGTTCCAAAATTCGTCCAGCCATTATGTATGGGGCGGAGTTGTGGGGCTTTAGTGATATGTCCAAACTTAAGGTTGCACAGAACAAATTCCTTAGGTCAGCAATAGGGTTACCGCAATCAACTCCTCGTATTCCCCTATTGTATGACCTAGGCTGTAACCCGGTGGAGGACATGGTACGGTATAGACCACTTGCGTTTTGGCGGCGCCTGTGGACGACACCGGAACTGTCTATGTATGCCGAGGCCCTCTTGGAAGTAAAAGGGCTACGGGGTTCGTCAGGAATTCCTTGGTTATCAGCAATAAAAGCTTCCCTGATTGATATGGGGCTGGGGTCCTTATGGGTTGATCCTGTTACTGCTGTTTTCCCCTCAAAGAAGCTTTTTAAAGAAATCTATTGGTGTAAGATTAAGGAAAAGAGATTAGCAGCTGCTCTAGGTGACCCCATGACAGTATTATTCCTTGTCATCAAGGATGTCCCCACTTATGATGAATATTGGGACATCATAACAAAGCCATCTGATAGCAAATTGTATCATCAGTTAAGAGTTGGCTTCCTCACTCTTCGTGGGGTAACGAGTTCATGGAATCTATGTGGCAGTGATAAATGTCCCTTTTGTGTGGAGGAGATAGAAACTGCTGATCACTTCCTTTTTTGTTGTCCAATGTACACTCAACCTAGATGTGTATGGCTAAAGCCTGTATGCCGTTCACTGGGAACAAGATCAGCACAGGTTGCCAGTCGAGTCCTAAAATCTGACACCACTAAGTATATTGTCATAGGGGTATCTAAATTTGTTAGTTGGGCCTGGTCAATTCGGACCCGGAATTTGAGTCTATAATTCAGTAGTACACATAATGTTGCAGGTGGTTTAGCATATTGTTCATTATTATTGTTCATTATATTATGAAATTTGTTCTTATTTTTTTTTTAGCGGCTATTGATTGCATCAGTCGTGAGTCCTTGTATTGTATTTAATAACTTTTTATTTTGTTTTTAGTATGTATTTATTTATGGATTTTATGGACTATATTAGGACAATTTATTATGGATTGTGTTTTATATGTATAGCATGTCTTTTATGATGTAAATCGAAATAAAGACCTTTTGACTGACTGACTGTTGACTCATTCCAGCTGCAGGCAGATAAGTGGAATTCTTTGCTCAATAGTGAAGTAACTGCTACAGATCTTAGGCGCAGCAATGTGCTGTTTCATTCAGCCTTGAATGTATCTCGTATCAAGGTTACATCACCTGAAATGTATTAACGATCGATATTACACCCCTCATCGTCTCCTTGTTATGAAGCTACACCCAGATGACCTCTGTTTCTGCTCTGGATCGTCTGGAGCTAATTCAGTTCATGTTTTTGCATCTTGCTCTGCACTGCGTTTGTACTTGGAATTTATCTTTGGTAAGCTCTATGCTATTTCAAACTTAGAGCTTGTGGCGGATCCAAAGTTGATTATGTTTATGCATTCACCAGCTATTCCCCTCTACCCTATACTTATACTTTTTCTGTCTCTCTAGCACGAGTCGTTCTGGTACAATTTTTGCCCTCTAATGAGCCTCCTGATCCATGGATATGGTGGTGTAAATTCCTGAGCATAAGTAGACTGGAGATTATATTAATTGAAAACATTCCTCGAAGGAGAAAGCTCACTTGGATTTGGGGCCCCGTCCGGGGGGTCTGGCTGGTCAATGTAGCTGCGCAATAAGACGTGCCCGCTTAGTCCCATTTTCTTTTTCTCTTTTTCATTATTTCTTTTTTTCTTTTTCTTTCAGTGCTCTCCTCCAACTATTTGTGATCATCTAGTACATGAATTTGTCTTTTCTTTTCTGTTTTTGGGAAGAAAATGTATTATTCTGTCTCGCCAATTGGTCTCTTTTTTATTAAGTGTGTTATAGTCCAGTAGAATTAGAGGCTCAGCAAATGGAAAGATAATTCAGAGTTTCAGTGATAAATACGGGGGCAGAACTCCAAAAACCCGTCAGAAGGGATACTGCCATCCAGGCATATATTCCTGCGAATTTATGCCTGGATGGCAGTATCCTTTCATTTGCAGTTATCTACTTACAGACCCAGGTCACCCATCTCTTTGTTTTTTTATGGGTGGACATTAAATTCCAGTGCAGTTGACCCTCTTGGGGATATTCTCCAGGTCATTCTCCCTTTTTTATTTGATCTTTAACCATCCTGCACCCTGAGGAAGGTGCAACCAATATCCCAGGTCTCCACCGAAACACGCGTCAGCGTTTACCTTGGACTGGAACTCAAGGACCAGAATATCTAATTAACTCTATAATTGATACATTGGGTGATTTAAGACATAATACGTGACCTATTGGCCTATGTATAATAAGCATTTGAAAGAAACACATTTATGTAAAAAAAATAAGGATTTTTTGTTTGCTGGCTCTGTTGTTCCTTGTATGATAACTTTGTTGGATTTTACTGAACTGCGTTGTATATTTATGGAAGGTTTAACTTGAGTGATTTGTCTGATGTGTATGTTGTGTGATCAATAGTCCGATTGTGGTGTTGAGGGCTGAGCCTGGGTATCCCTAAGGTGTATATACACTGTTTTGAAGATTACCATTGGTGTTTTCTTAGTTGAACTAAATTTGTATATACTCTACATCTGGTGAATGTACTATAATAACCATTTGATATTGTGAATAAAATACAATGTGTATACCATTGCTATATATTTGGTCTTGAGAGAAGTCATGTATTGAATCTGTGGGCTTTAAGCAACGTATTGATCTTTGAAACTGTTAATTTGATTCTCCATTTGTGTCTGTGTACCAGGCAGTCTGTTAAATGTATTTACTGTGGTTTTCTTCCCCTGATTCCCTGGTGGTGTTTTTAGCATTAGAGGGGCCCTCTTTCTTTTGTGATCAGTTTGTAAAATAAATTTTGTTCGAAACACATAAGCTTTGATTTTTTCACTGCCCACACATAAGCCAGCACTCCCTCTCAATTACCGAATAGAGGCGTTTCTGTAGTTTGAGTGTGCGTGAAGCAAAAGCAAGAATGTATTCATTAGTGCCTTTCCCTTGTGATCAAAAGACACACAATTGATGGACGGAATGCAGAACAAATCAAAACGTTCGCCCCCAGTCAAGAGATCTGGGTTAAATCAATCATTCTTTTGCTCACTATGCCACCCCGGTTTAGACCTGGCCATATGCAAATCAGTCTTGACCCTGTGCCTCATGGGAACAGTCCAGCCCGAACTGCCAAGCCAGGTCCTCCCTGGACCGGAAACAAGCATCCTAGGACCAGTTTCGGGGTTTCACCCCTCTTCATCCAGGATAGCTTGATTCCAGTGGCACAGTGAGCCCAGGACCCACGTCTGGGCATACCTGGCGCATATAAGGCGAGAAAGCAAAAGACACATATAGCGCTGCCCCTAGACCAAACCCACTGGCATCAACAGTGATACACAATGACTTCCCAGATACATAAGGAGACAGAAAAGAAGCATTGATTAATTGTTTCTTAATCATAAGAAAAGATTTCTCTTGAGTCTCCTCCCATAGAAATTTCTAATTCTTTTTTAGTAACTTGAGTTAATGTTCTGCGTTGGTAGACAATTTGCAAATACATTTAACATAAAATTCACACATGCCAAGGAAAGCTGCAGTATCTCCCAATTTAAAATTATTAAAAGGTGATGGTATGGGCTCAGTCTGAGTCTGGGTATGAATTGAATGATTAGACATATCAATGGGCATTAAAACAGCGGGGGCGCTAACAGTTACTGTGTCAGCTGAGACTGCAGGACCTTGAATCCATGTGCTTAAAGCGGTGCGCTGTGGTTTTAAACATGGTGGTTGTTTCCTCTTTGGGCAGACAGGCTTAGTTGCTTTCCTTTTTCTTTTTGCCCCTGTAATTTCTGGGTTGGGGGAAACGTTCACATTAGCGCCAGTAACCTTGCTGCAAGTCGGTGGCAATGAATCCACAGCCTCCCTAAGACCTCCAGTGACCTTGTTACCCTCATCTCCCAGTCCGCTACCCGGGGCTGAAAAATGTATATCATGCTCGACTGGCGAGTTCAGCATCAAGAGGGGACTGGTATGATCACTGTTCATGGTTGAGGGTGTGCATTGAGGAGCTGTTAGTCCCAGAGACATACGTCTCTCAGTTAACTCAATTTCAGTGCTAACGACATTAACAGCTCTCTCAAGCATACTGTCTTTAGAGGCGGAGGCACGTGAACTAGGCATAGCAGCCTGTTTGGCCATAACAAATGATATCCACAGGAGCACGCCTTGCTTCACTCACCACACGGATGTCAGGGTTGATAGGGGATGTCAGAGGGATGGCCCAGCCCGGCCTCTCTGGTCTCTGAAGGGCTCAGATGGGCCTGTCCTTAGCCCAGGCTTTGCCCGGGCGTGGCGGGGGCACACCCGCACGCGTCCCGCGCTGCAGGAGCCCTGTGCTCTACTAATGCACCTACCGGCGCTCCTATTCGGCGTGGGCGGCGTGTGCGCCACTAGCGCTGGTGGGGCTTGTGGTCCCTGGCCGGTGTCCTCTCTTGTGGCCAGGACCGGGACCTTGTGATGCCCAAATGACTCTCTTGGCAGTTTGTTGGGGGTGGCAGCGACAACAACAGGGCACCAGGTAGTTTCGCCCCTGCGCTGCGGGAGCCCTGTGCTCTGCTTATGCGTCTCCCGGCGCTCCGATTCCGCGTGGGCAGCATGTGCGCCGCTAACGCTGCTGGGGCTTGTAGTCCCCGGCCGGTGTCCTCTTTAGCGTCCGGGACCTTGTGATGCCCAAATGCCCAAATGACTCTCTTTGGCGGTGGCGGCAGCAACAACAACAGGGCACCAGGTAGTTTCGGCTCCCGCTCTGCGGGAGCCCTGTGCTCTACTTATGCGCTTCCCGGGGCTCCGATTCGGCGTAGGCGGCGTGTGCGCCACTAGCGCTGCTGGAGCTTGTGGTCCCCGGCCGGCGTCCTCTCTCGCGGCTGGGACCGGGATCTTGTGATGCCCAAATGACTCTCTTGGCGGTGGTGGCGGCAACAACAACAGGGCACCAGGTAGATTAGGCTCCCGTATTGTGGGAGCCCTGTGCTCTACTTATGCGCCACCCGGCACTCCAATTTGGCGTGGGCGGTGTGTGCGCCACTAGCACTGCTGGGGCTTGTGGTCCCCGGCCGACGTCCTCTCTCGCGGCCGGGACCTTTTGATGCCCAAATGACTCTCTTGGCGGTGGCGGCAGCAACAACAACAGGGCACGAGGTAGTTTGGGCAAATTTATTTTTTGAGGGAGGCCCTGAGAATAGTGGATTGTTTCAAAAGCTGGTCGACCCATGGTCCGTCCTTAGACATGATGCTTTCCAGCTCAATTTCAAATAGACTAAGAGCTCTTCAGGCAAATTGGAGGGTCTGTCAATGACAAGATGCCTTAAGGGCATCCCAGACCACCAGAAGCACTGCTAATCCAATATTAAATTCAAGAAACTCCCTCAAATTTCTATTTTTTTACACTAATAAAGACAGGTTCCAGAAGTAATCTACACTCAAATGTCCAGCCCCGAGAGCCTGGCAACTGGGTGGGCTCACCAGTTCGAATAGATAATGACAATGAATTGTGATCCGATAAAACCCTCGGATTAAGTACTGTTTCAGAAGAGGAAACTAAGGTATTAGTAAGCAGAAACATATGTAGCCTTGTAAAGGCTTTATGAGAAGCAGAATAAAACCTAAATCCTGGTTCTTTAGGGTGTTGAAGGCACCAGAGATCAAACAGTGCATATGAGGAAATTAAATGGTGTACCGCACCCAAAGTCAGTTCTTCCCCTGGCGAGACAGGTCGTTGTGAAACAAATCAAGACATACAGGCTGGGATGCAGACTGAGATGCTGAATCTTTGATAGGCCACAACGTCACATTAAAATCGCCACATACAATATAAGGCAGAGCCCAGAGATGCAGCTCAGACAGAAGAAAGTCCAATATCTTTGGTTCATCATGTTTGGTCGATACAATACACACATAATGAAGTGGTCCCTATCCTTCTGGATAGTTGCCACCGGTTATCGCCCCCTATCCATCTTTTGTCAAAAAAACCACCAATTAATGTCCCATGCCAGGAGTGCCACCCCCTCTGAGCAGAGGTAAAACAAGAGATGGAAAGGACCTGATAACCGAGCTCACTTAAACGTGCCCTCTCCATCTCATAGAGGTGCGTCTCCTGTAAACAGAGGATTTGTGGTCTAAGTATATTCAATTCTTCATGTACCAGTTAATGCTTATGTGGTGACTTAATCCCATTAATATTTCAGGACAGAATGTGCAGCTGCTGACCAAGACTGCCGCCGCTACTAATTAGCACCATAGTACGATGAGATCCACAAGGTGCTCCTCCACTGTGCATAATGAGATAAACAATAACTATAAATATACTGCCCTTCAAGGGTAGCTGATTTTATCATAGACAGTACAAAAAATGCTCTGTTTAAAAAAAAAAATGGACCCCCTCCACCATCCCTCTACCCAGACAACCCCCCCGACCCCACCCCCGGTTCCAAGAGAGGTGAACCTACCCTCTTCCGCATAGCTGTGCCCTAAAAAGCTAAGGGCAAAAACACCTTCCACTGGTTATTTGTATTGGCAGGCCCATTGCTAAATCACCAAAGTGCCCGCTCCCCTGCAAGCACCAAAATCTATGAAGAAGAGAGAGAAACCCCCTAGCCTGACAAGAAACCCATCCCAGAAAAACTCTGAAGCAAGAAAAAAAGCCAGAGGTAGAATAAGCCAGTTACATGAAGAAAAGAAGATATGAATAATGTAAGACGTATCAGTATTTAAGAAACGAGGGAAAAATACAAGAGGAAAAGAAAGAAAAAGAAAATATAAATAAAAAGGGAAGAGAAGAGAAGGGAGAACCTTCCTGAACCTTAAAAAGTGTAATAAGATTTTGATCTAGACCGCCAACAGAACTGACCCCCACCCCCAGCTCATGGCTGGTACCAATTGCACACCCCAAACGTGCAAACATCCAACACTAAAGGCTCTTAGACTTCTTTACCCCATCACAACAGGGATCAGTAATTTAGAAAACGTCACCCAGAGTTGCCACTTGACCAGCAGCTTCTGAACTTTTTGACCATCATAGCAGTAGAGAGTCTAACCATCGTTTCTAATCTGCAAGGTTGTGGGCTCCATGAGGGAGACAAAAGCCCCTAGCTTCTGAAGTGCTGGGATATGCTCTCAGAGCTGCTAGTGTCTCACCACAGTTTGGTGGAAAAAATCAGAGTGAACAAAGAACTTGGTCTCAGATGCTTTAACCAGAAGCTTAGGAGTTGTAGCTCAGAGGATCTCTTGTTGAGGGATGACATTCCCAAATAGATTAGAATAGCCCATGGGTTACAAAAAGGCTTAGTGGGACGTCTAAATGGAAAAAGATGTGCACGCTGGAATATACTATCCATATGCCAGTCCTTAATGGAGGGAGCGCCTCTCGGAGCAAATGAACCAATATAGACATGAGTGTCATCCCCTTCCGGAATCCTGAGTACCCGCAGGTTATTACGACGGTACCTATTCTTCAGGTCCTCCACCCTAGATGACATGCAGCAATCTGTGACTCATGCTGAGTAATAACAGTGCTGTTAGAATCCACCATATTTTTGAGAGCTGAATGAGAAGCTTCAACTGCTACTAGTCTCAACTGGAATATGTCCATGGTTTTTAATAGCTTTCAGAGAACAACCTGGGTCTTAAGATGGGCAGCCTTCAAGGCCAGTGAGTCTTTCTGATAGTCCTGTCTGTGCTTCAGAACAAGATTATACATAGCATCAGAAGAATGAGCATCCTTTGCCTGAGCCCCAGATTGACATCCTGCAAAGGAAGGTGTACCACTACCCGTGTCCTGGTTGGCAGGTAAAGATGGCTCAGTTAGGGGTGTGGCCCCAAGGGAGGACCAGTTTGTAGGTATCAGCTTGGTCCCTTCAGGGTCCCATAGCAGGTCTTCATCCTTCTCCAACAAGGAGACTGGATAAATTACGTCCTGATCAAAAGCTGCTGTCAGCAAGTCCTCTGCTTGGCCTCCTGGTAGGACACCAGCCCTGCTCCTTCACTGAGATGAAATAACCGAACAGTCAGAGTCAGGGGATGGCTTGCTCGAGTAGTAGTAGACATTTGTGGCCAGTATCGAATGAGCAGCTTTGTCCAGTCCCTCATCCCAGTCTCTGTCAGATAAATCCAAAAAGGAGAAGAACGACGCTTGGCCGTCAGCCCCTGTCAGTGCAGGCTTTATGTTATCTGGACACCGAGGCTGCAAGATCTGAGAAAATTGTAGTGACGGTTGAGGTGGCGAAGTTTGATGAGTCGTTAGAAGGCCAACTTCAGCATGAGAGCTCACAGAATCCAAGTGTAGCTCAGGCTGATCTGGTTGAAGTAATGATGACGTAGAGACAGTCAAGCCTTATTACTAGATATAACTTCTGTTGTGCCGGAAAGGTGGGAATACTGGACAGTTTTGTTGCCCTGCTCAGCCGTCACCATGTCCAAGGAAGAAGATGGCCCTGCAGTCAAAAATTAATCCATTGCACATTGTGACCGGGGTATTGTGGTGGTCGCACAGAGTGCCTTATCAGAGGAGAATATATCCTGGGCATTAACAAGTGGGGAATCGTCCTCTCTTTCTTGAGTGCTTAGGGCAGAAGCCAGTGGTAATGTAATGCCTTTTTCCCCTCTTAACCCACTGCGGGTGCTTATGTTTCCATCACCCAGCTTGTTAGTCAATTCTCGCTTTTTCTCCACCTTAAGAGGAGATGGGATATCTGTAGGGTGTCCATTCCATATCAGCCCCCCTTGGCAGCCATTCTGGCTTAAATCCTGAACACAGCATGAGCACAAAAGGATGCTATTGAAGCCGCCAGACCAAGAGTGGGTTTTGAATTGGATGCATGCAGACTAAGGGCTCCTTTAAGTGTCTGCAATAATCTATCCAGAAGAGAGACTGCCCTAGAACTAAGTGGAGCCAAGTTAATCTGCACAGACAATGGTTGTGGTTCAAGACTTGCAACACAATTGCAGCTGGGGCGAGCAGACAGTCTTTCCCCTCCTTGAAGTAAGAGAACCATTTGCAGGGTAGCTAAAGACCAGTTTCCCCACTGAAATTCAAACCCACACTCTGTGTTCCCTTAGAGGCAGCCATACAGCATTGCACCTTTTCTTCTAGCCAGGACCCAATAGGAAGGCTCCAAGATTCTGCAGGTGTAGTCAGTCATGATGCCCATCCCAGACCTTCAGTGCCGAGAGTTAAACCAGGGGGAGAAAAGAGGAGTAGGAGGATTACTCCCGCCCCATCTGACACTCCGTCTAAGCTGACCCGGTGTCATTCAATTTAGGCTGTTTGATCCATCCTGGCCGCCGAATCCAAGAGGCCGACAGCAAGAAGCCTGGGTCCGTCCCTGAACCGGCAGCACCACCAGGATGCCAAAGGCCCCCACAGCCCCCCCTTCCCAGCAGATACATTGCTCGGCAGGTTGGTGCTGAGCAATGCAAACAGGAAAGGGGGGCCTCAGTCTCTTATTGGGGTGTTCGGGTGGCATTGTTGGTCTGGATAGATGAGGGGAGCTGGAACTCCATGATGGCTTAGCCATGATGTGCCATCTTTCCAGAAACAATATCTATTTTTGTCAACAAGATTTCTGCATCACAAATGACCATGTTATGTCATAAGTGTTGTAATATGTGAAGTCATAAGCAGTGCATTGTGTGGGTGTAATTTATAATGAGCTCAGGTAACTATAACTGTTGAATGTATATGATTTAGTACAAGTGAAATATGACCCTAACTATAATGCCCCTGTAACCTTTGTTTTTTTCTGTGAATTTCTAGGTTTTTTTTTTAATTCCATCGCCTAACTATAACATCCCTGTAACCTTTGTTTTTTTCAGTGAATTTCTAAGGTTTTCTTTAATTCTTTTTCCTAACTATAATGTCCCTGTAACCTTTGTTTTTTTCAGTGAATGTCTAAGGTGTTTTAATGTTATTTCCTAACTAAAACATTCCTTTAACCTTTGGGTACTTTACGGAAGGGTTCTGTGAGTGAGTGCATGAGTGCCTTAGTGGGTTTGTCAGTGGGTGTGAGTGTCTGAGTGCGTCTGTGAGCGGGTGCATAAGTCTCTGAGTTGGTGAGTGAGTCAGTGCCTGAGTGTGTCTGTGAGTGGGTGGATGACTGTCTGACTGGGTTTGTGAGTGGGCGCATAACTCTTATGGCTCTGTAAGTGGGTGTGTTGGTCTCTGAGTTGGTCTGTGAGTCTGTGTGTGAGTGTCTGAGTGGGTCTGTGAGTGGGTGGGTGAGTGATTGGGTCTGTGAGTGGTTGTGTGAGTTTCTGATTGAGTGTATGAGTGGGTGCATGAGTCTCTGAGTGAGGGTGGGTGAGTGTCTGAGTTGGTCTGTAAGCAGATGCGTGAGTCTCTCAGTGGTTCTGGGAGGGTTTGTGTGAGTGGCTGAGTGAGTCTGGTAGTGGGTATGGGAGTCTCAGTGGGTCTGAGATTGGGTGCATAAGCGTCTCAGTGGGTCTGTGTCAAAATGGGCAGTAGTGTTGGCAGTATAGTTTTAATGGGGGTTTGTATGTCCACTTATACAGAGGTAACAAAAGTAAATAAGGGGGGGGGTCTTTTGGCGTCGTCTTCCGGGGGGATGGCTTCTCCCTTCCTCCTTGGCACGTGTCCTCTTGTCTTCCCCATCGGGATTTTCCCAGGCAGCAATGATGACCAGCGGAATACGAGTGGGGCACAAAAAAGAAAGAAAGACAACAGAGCACCGATTAGGGCTTCAAGATGTGGCGGTCGGGAAGGAAAGGGTGTGTGGATTGTCACCCGGATCTAGGAGATTGTTGGGCCGTGTAGGGAGGGGCACCTTCACTAGGGTAGCGCCAGCGTAAGGGGTCAGACAGCGCCCTGCTAATCAGATTCCCCGCCTGGCAGTCCCACTCCTCACACGGGTCTTGGCTCCACCCGTCTCCCGGTACCCAGCAAGCGCTGACGTACCTGTCCAAGCCACGTTCCTCCGGGAGCGTGGCGGGGTGCTTCGAGGGGACGATGGCCTCCGGGCTTCTCTTTGGCGGGATCCTTCGGCGTCTCTGCTGTTCCGGGATTGCTGGACTGCTCTCGGCTCCGTGGGACGTCTCTCTCGGCTTCTTCTTCCTTCCGGGTTACGTTCCACCCGGCATTGGTTGTCGGGTCCTTTTCAGCGGGTGACGCGGCATGGGTCCACCCCCAGAGGCTGGAGCAAGGATTGTCCGCCTCTTCCTTAAAGGGCCAGGCAAATGAGGTGGGGGAGTTGGATGAACCAGTCCAGGAAAATTCCGAGTCCAGCGACTGCAAGGGGAAAACAGCGGTGGTCGTCTCAGGTAAAGTCAGAGCATGCATCCCAGAACCCAGCCTCTGACCCCCCCCCCCCCCTTGATTCGTCCCGGTCGGGGGCGAACGGGAAGCGGGACAGAAAGTCAGCATTAGCGTTAAGGGACCCTTTCCGGTGCCGGACCTCGAAGGCAAAGGGTGGAACGCAGTCCGAACAGAAGGGGAAGGGTTCCGTAAGGCTAGGTTGGGGGTTCCTTTCTGTAACAAGTTCGTAAGGGGGGCAGAAATGTCCGCGTGCCGGGGAATAAACCGACAATAGTAGCCAATTAGGCCCAAAAAGGCCGGACCTCTCTTTTGGTTGACGGTAAGGCTGTTTATGTTATCGCCTTTATTTTCACCTCTTGTGGTTCGAGGCACCTGTTCCCAAGCAGATACCCCAGGTACTTTACTTTTTGGAACCCTACGCGTGACTTTTTGGCATTGATGTGTAACCCTGCTACTTTTAGCGTCTGCAGTATCTGGTGACAGTGTTTCAGGTGATCTTCCCAGGTGGTACTGTATATAACGATGTCATCTAGATATGCAGCGGAATACGCTTGATGGGGATGCAATATTTTGTTCATCAGTCTCTGAAAGGTCGCTGGGGCCCCGTGCAGACCGAAGGGAAGGACTGTGAACTCAAATAGGCCCTCGGGGGTAGAGAAAGTGGTCTTTTCTTGGTCTATTGGGCGTAGGGGTACCTGCCAATACCCCTTTGTCAGGTCTATTGTGGTGATATAGCGGGCATCGCCAAGCCTCTCAATCAGTTTGTCTACTCGAGGAAGAGGGTAGGCGTCCAGTTTGGAGATGGCATTCACTTTGCGGAAATCTATACAAAAACGGATGGAGCCATCGGATTTAGGAACTAACACAATGGGAGAGGACCACTCACTTTGAGAGGGTCTGATCACACCTATTTGAAGCATCTTGTGGACCTCTTCAGCGACGGCTTTCCGTCTGGACGCTGGGATGCGATATGGTCTTTGTTTCACTACCTTCACCTCCTCTGTCTGTATACGATGTTCTACTACTCTTGTTCTTCCTGGTAGGTCAGAAAAGAGGGAACTGAATCCTGCTAACATGTCTAGTAGCTCGTTTTGTTGTTCTGGGGTTAGGTCTAGGTTAACCACCAAGTATTCTAGAGAGCACTCAGTTGCACAAGGAGACAGTACCAGATGGTTGTCTAGGGGAGGGGGTCCCAGCCACTTCTTTAGCAGATTGATGTGGTAGAGTTGTGTTTTATTAGAGCCCAGTCGGAGTCTATAAGTAGTTTTCCCAATGGTCCCTATGATCTTAAAGGGACCCTTCCATTCGCTTTTGACCTTGGACAGGGAAGAGGCCAACAAAATTTGGACCCAATTGTTCACTTTCGGGGTTCTCCACTTCTTCCCTTTGTCGTATCCCTGTTTCTGAAGGGTCTGTTTGTGTTCCAGGTTGGCATGAGCCAGATCACGGAGCTTCCCTATCCTGGAGCGTAGATGTTGGGCGTATTCTAGCAAGTCACTGGTATCGTTGTTGTCCTTCTCCCAGGCTTCTCTTGCCATCTCTAACAGGGTTCTCGGTTGACGACCGTACAGCAGCTCGAAGGAGGAGCAACCGAGACTGCTCTGTACCTGTCCGCGTATGACAATGAGGGCGAGGGGAAGCATCCGATCCCAATCCTTGCCTTCGCCTGTCAACATTTTCTTCAGGGTCAGTTTCAAGGTCCCGTTTTATCGTTCCACAAGGCCATCGGTCTGTGGGTGGTACACGGAAGTTTTAATGTGCTTCACGTCCAACATCCCACAGACCTGTGACATTAGTTTCGAGACAAAGGGGTTCCTTGATCCGTTAGTATTTGGTGGGGGAACCCAACCCGAGAGAAGTATTCGAGCAATTTGTCTGCTATGTTGGAAGTGGTAGGGGCCCTGAGGGGGAAAGCTTCAGGGAATCTGGTGCAATAGTCTACCTGGACCAAGACGTATTGGAACCCTTTTTTTGATCGGGGTAGTGGTCCGATAATATCTAGGCCTACTCGCTCAAATGGTTTCCCTACTATGGGCAACGGTTGTAGAGGTACCTGGGGAGGGATGTAAGTGTTCTTTCTTCGGCAAACCGGACATTCCCTACAGTACTTCTCGATCTGGGCGTATATCCCGGGCCAATAAAAATGTCGTAGCAATCCCTGGGTTGTTTTCTCTGCTCCGGAGTGGCTGGCTAACAAATGGGAATGAGCGAAAAACAATAGCTGTTCACGGAATTCCTGGGGGACCAGTAATTGGGGTTTGTCACGGGGTCCCGCCACCCGGTACAACAGATCGTTGGAAATGAGGAAGTAGGGATAAGTCTGTGGTTGGGGTTTTTGGGGGTTTCGGGCTTCTTCCCAGGCATGTGTAAGGGAAGCGTCATTATGCTGGGCCCAACGGAAGTACTTATCCGTTAGCCATGGTTCCTCTGTCAGTAAGGCTTTTTTTTCCATTCCCCTAGGGTCTCTAGTGTTTTTTTTCCATATGGTATGCATGAATAATGACAAGAAGTCTGGGTTATCAATTCCCAATATCACATCTTCAGGCAGGGTGTCTAATACCCCTACCAATACCGTGGGAAGGAGGCCTTTTGGGGTTTTTAGAGAGACACGAGCCACGGGATATGGCCGGACGTCTCCATGCACACACCGTATGAGTACTTCTCTGTCAGGGATCAATTGGTCGGGTTTTACTAATGACCTACGTATCACGGATTGTCGGCAACCAGAGTCCAAAAGGGCCCGTACCGACACCCCGTTAACTACCAGACTTACGTGAAAACAGGACCCCATCCCTGCAGTATACATGAGGCTCCGAGGGAGGTAACTGATGTCCATAGGTTCTTCGGCTTTTTTGTGGGGACAAGCTCGGGCGATGTGTCCCCATTCCCCACACTCAAAACATTGGGGTCATCGGTTTACGGGTGGATCGAAACAGCTCAGGCGGACTCGGTCTGGCTCTTTGATGGGCCTTTCTTGGGATGGGTGGAGCTTTGGAGGTTTTCTCTGGTTCCCATGAGGGTGACTGAGGCTGAGCGCGAGAATAAGAGGTAGCCATGTCTACTGCTTGTTCTACTGTTAGGTTGACGTGTTGCCATAGCCATCTCTGGGTGTTAAAGGGCAGGGCCTCTTGGAACTGTTCAAGGACAATGGTGTTCATGAGCTCCTCCTTGGAGCGGTCAGCTGGTTTCAGCCATTTTTCTGCGGCAAGTTTAAGTTTATAATAAAGGGTCTACGGTGTCTCGCCAGGAGCCCCTTTTTCTTTTCGAAACCGAATCCTATAGGCTTCTGAATCCATGCCTAGATGATCCAGGATTATGGCCTTAATCTCCTCGTAGGGTGTGACACCCCCAGCATTAGCAACTTCATATGCCGCCTGAGCTTCACCCGTTAGGAGGCGTGCCAAATAAAAAGGCCATTTCCCTATGGGTCAGCCAGACGCTCTGGCTGCCCTCTCGAAGTTTAAGAGAAAGGCGTCGGGGTCCTCGCCTGCAGTGTATTTCTGTAACGACACCGTAGGGGGAGCGGAGATACCCCGGTGCAGTCTCTGGCCAGAGGCGGTTGTAGTGGGCTCTTCAACTATTTTAATAACAGTCTCCAACTGAGCCTTCATGAGATCCCTGAAGGTATCCCTGTCGGCCTGTGCGGTAGACAGCTGACGTTCCACTGCCCATTCGAGCTTTTTCTGCCCCTCAACGATATGTTGTATAAGGTTCTCCATGTTTTGCGCTGTCAATGGAGGTCACGCTGCCCGCATTCTCCACCACTTGTCGAAATGGGCAGGAATACCGTGATACAGACGTAGTGTTGGCAGTATAGTTTTAATGGGGGTTTGTATGTCCACTTATACAGAGGTAACAAAAGTAAATAAGGGGGGGTCTTTTGGCGACGTCTTCCAGGGGGATGGCTTCTCCCTCCTTGGCACGCGTCCTCTTGTCTCCCCCGTCGGGATTTTCCCAGGCAGCAATGATGACCAGCGGAATACGAGTGGGGAACAAAAAAGAAAGAAAGACAACAGAGCACCGATTAGGGCTTCAGGATGTGGCATTGGGGAAGGAAAGGGTGTGTGGATTGTCACCCGGATCTAGGAGATTGTTGGGCCTTGTAGGGAGGGGCACCTTCACCAGGGTAGCACCAGCGTAAGGGGTCAGAGAGCGCCCTACTAATCGGATTCCCCGCCTGGCAGCCTCACTCCTCCCACGGGTCTTGGCTCCACCCGTCTCCCGGTACCCAGCAAGCGCTGACGTACCTGTCCAAGCCATGTTCCTCTGGGAGCGTGGCGGGGTGCTTTGAGGGGACGATGGCCCCCGGGCTTCTCTTTGGCGGGATCGTTCGGCATCTCTGCTGTACCGGGATCGCTGGACTGCTCTCGGCTCCGTGGAACGTCTCTCTCGGCTTCTTCTTCCTTCCGGGTTACATTCCGCCCTGCATTGGTTGTCGGGTCCTTTTCAGCGGGTGACGCGGCGTGGGTCCACCCCCAGAGGCTGGAGCAAGGATCGTCCGCCTCTTCCTTAAAGGGCCAGGCAAAGGAGGTGGGGAAGTTGGATGAACCGGTCCAGGAAAATTTCTAGTCCGGCGACTGCAAGGGGAAAACAGCGGTGGACGTATCAGGTAAAGTCAGAGCATGCATCCCAGAACCCGGCCTCTGACAGTCTGTGAGTAGGTGCTTAAGCTTCTAAGTGGCTGCCTGAGTGGGTCTGTGCGTGGGTGCTTGAGTCACTGAGTGCATCTGTGAGTGGGTGCTGGGTCTGTGAGTGGGTGCATAAGTCTCTGAGTGGGTGAGTTAGGGCATGAGTGTCTGAGTGGGTCTGTGAGTGGGTGCGTGACTATCTGAGTGGGTCTGTGACTGAGTGTGCGACTCTATGTGAGTCTTTGAGTACATCCATTAGTATGCGAGTGAGTGTGTAAATGTGTATATATTTTTTGGGCAAGGTTCGCAACTCTGCTGTGACTTTACACAGAGGACTACACTAAGCATCATGATGGTACAGTGACTCCAACCACATGTGATAAAAAGGGTTTGTGGCATTTTGAAACTCATACAATGCACCCATGGGGTCAGGGTACCTGTACCCTGACTGCTTCTATACTATTTAGCCTCAAATGTAATTTCCCGGGACACAGTCCAGTGTAGAAAATGGCGTCCAAAACTTTCTATTTAGGTTTTGGCTAGCCAATTACACCACTGCTCCTGGAGCGTAATTTCCCGAAGCTCCACATTGGTGTTGTGAAAGATCTGCATCCCTACATATACAAATTTGGATTTCTTTAAATAACTCAAAAACTACTGAACGGATTTACACCTAATAATGTAACTCCTTCCAGACGTTCGGGCTGCAGGTGTGTCTAAAGACTCTATGGGAATTGACATGAGAAACACAGACTAGAATAAACGGGCCACTTTTTCCAGAAAATGTCATGAAGATTTGTCAGACAGCATTATATGTCCTTGAAAATAAAAGGGACATAAATGGTGAACAGTACATTTCCAAAACAGCAGCAAGATGTTTATAATTATTATTGTATGTCTGTAAAGTGCACCATCAATACTATTCATTTGAAAAAAAATATATATACACACTGTTCACTAAAGTGCTATGTGAGACGGAGCAGACTATTTGGATTATTTTTAAAATGATAAAGGTGATTCTTTTATCCTTAGCACCCAGAGCTTGTACATAGTGGCTCATTTAAAAGAAAGTGCTGAAGTGCCATGTGCAAATTAAGTTCTCATATAATAGTTTGTTCTTTTCTTAACCCTTCTAAAGTAGAATTTCATTTTATTCAGTAACTAGCAAGCTCTGGGTCAGTGGAGACATTTAATGTTCTTCAGTAATTTTGATCCAATCTACGTCTCGTAGTTAGCACGAAACATTGTATTTTATCTTCCTTTCTTTTTCACTTTTCTTCATCTCTCTTCTTCTTTTTCATATTTTTATCACTCCATGTTTGACTTTCTCCTTTTAATGTCTTTCAGTTCTTATCTGGCAGAATTTATAAAATGTCCTTTTATTACTATGAGAGTCCACTTCTTAAATCGTTGTTTTACTTTCTCAGTGTATTCTTTCTTTTACTGTTAGGGGTTGTTTCTTCTTTATAGATGTAAGTTTAACTCAGCATCCAGATTATGACCAAATGGATTCTCTGTCCCAAGGGCTAAAATGAGTCTTGATTCTGCTCATTTTGGGTCCAGGGCTCTGTCCCCTCCTCTTTCATTTTCCTTCACCATTTTTGCTCCAAAGTATATTAGTTCTTGGTTGTCTCCTGAGTGTTTTTCCAGAAAGTGTTTTGCTATGGGGCCATGGGATAAGAAAGATCTTTATTCTTTATTGCTCTGAGGTGCTGAAGTATTCATAATTTCACTTTATTGATGGTACTCATTATTTTTTAACAGATACAATGACGCCTTTTGCACTTTTCTAACATCCACTAACTCTTGCCAAATTTTCTTATTCTTAGTAGGAACACCATTAACTAGAATGACTAGTGGCTCATTTTCTGCATGGTCTACAGCAATAGTTTCAATATTTTTCCTTAAATCTAACGGTAAATACACAACTCTTCCTTTCAATCCTCTTTGCAACTCTGATGGAGGTAATTTACCTTTTTTGGGCTCCATACGAACAATAGCCTGAAACGGGTGTACACATTGTATGAGAATAGACTCTTACGTATTTAAATCTATCAGCTCTGGTGGAATAGCAACCAACTCTAGATTATTATGAACAGCTCTAGCAGGCATTTTATTCTCATCTAATTTGTTATAACAATATTTGCAAATATGCTGCTCAGATCCCAAATCAAAACAATCCTCTACCAACAAATAAGTTTCAAATTCGATCCACTTATCATTATCATCTATTTCACTTTTTAAATACAGATTGACACCCCTAGTCTGATTTTTATAGTGACTTCGCCGACAACAAATACAAGAAACATTTGGTCTTTCACCTGAAATTACCTTAAACTTTGTGATTTCATCCTCAAATTTTTCTGTAATTACGGGTTGTACATTGTCTTCAACATTTGGTTCTACTAATGTGTGAGTTTCTTCACTCTCTTGCTGAGGACCAAAGTAACAAAACTCAATATCATCACAGGCCTGCTTCACATCTGATACTGACCCACGCAAAAGAGCACTGTTCAACTCACTTAACGTTAGTGCTGGACTTTTTGCATAATACAACCTTCTCACTAACTTCCGCATTTGAGTATGATGTACTGCCAGCATTCTGAAATGGTGAAAAACACTTTGACAAACTTTCCTAGAAAGACAAGCCAGAGAATGACCTTGCAAACCAGTATGTTTTCTCACTCTGCAAGGGTTTAGCCCTTGCAACAGCTTAATCTTTTGTTTTACACTTTTTTTAGTATAGGCTTGTAAAAAACTACATAATTTTTCAATAGATTCCTGTCGTACACTGCAAATACTACTGCAATCCCAAGTGAACACAGGGTTTTTAGCACCTCTCCCTAAAACTTCATCAGCTATCACTTCTTCTGCATTTCTTTCAACCATTTTCTCTTTCTCAATTAGACAACCGTCTCTAACCTCATAACCTCTACCACTGGTGTCAACTGCATACAATAAGTTTTTGCTCTGTGAATAACTCTCTTCGTTAAAAAAAGGCTCTGAACTGGAACTGTGTTTCCATTCTCCCAAAAAAACATCACAATTTTTTTTTTATTAATAACTCTTTTCCTCCTACTTTTGGCCTTCATTACATGGATTGGTTTATCTAGTGATCGAATTCTGTTTAATACTAAAATAAACAGTTTCCTTATTATTTCAAAAGCCTTTTCCACAATGTTTTCAATATGCTTCTTCTTTTTATAAAATAAAGCTCTCTTTTTATATTTCTTCACATCTTTCAGCAAATTATGCACTACTCTCTTGTAAAATATTTTTTTGCGTAATTCCTTATACTGATTCTGCCTTCTTTTACCATACTTTATCTCCTTTGACTGACCATTTGCTTTTTTGCTTTTCCTCTTATTTTGAATTTTTTTCTTAGTTGAAGCATTCTCAGTAGTTCCAGCATTATGTACATTCTGTTTGGCCCTACAAACATTTTTAATAAATTGCTTTGTGATCTTACCAGAAGATTTTTTCCTTTTAGCCACATTATCTTGTACATTCAATACTTGTGGTTGATGTTTCTTCAAGTAATCATCCTGTCTCTGTTCTTTTCTTTTTCTTTTTTTTTCTGGCATGATTTCTCTATTTTAAAGTTGAAAAACAGTATCTGTAAAAAAGAATCACAAATAAATGTATATTAATAACTTTCAAATGTATACTATTCTATTACTGTAGAAACACATTTTATATAAAAACTGACTAAGAAACTATAACCCTGAAGCACAAGTGTGACAATGGTTAAAACACTACATGCATAGTGCATACTACTTTGAAGCAGTTCATGCCCTAAAGCCTACCTCACTAAAAGACTACATGCTAACTAACTGGATGATTACAGTACTATAAGGAAACACACTGGGTGAGTGACAGGGTGTTTGCTAGAAGTGTATGAATACTGACTGGGGAATTGAAGGTGTGAAAGACAAGTGTGTAGGTGGTTAAAGGACTGCATGCATAATGGATAGGCGTTTGAAGCAGTTCATGTGCTAAGGCCTGGCTCACTGCATGAGTACTTGGGTACTGACTGAATGATCAGAGTACTGCAAGGAGAGTGCCTGGGTGAATTTATAAGTGGTTGGCTTGTGGCGCAGTGAATGGATTAGTACTTGGCACTGAATGGGTCACTAGAGAAGTGCAAAGGGAGTGACAGGGTGTTTGCTGGAGTGTATGGATACTGACTAGAGAATTGAAGTTATGAAAGAGAAGTGTATAGGTGGTTACAGGACTGCATGTATAGTGGAAAGGGGTTTGAAGCAGTCCATGTGCTAAGGCCTGGGTCGCTGAATGAGTACTTGGATACTGACTGAATGATTAGAGTACAGCAAGGAGAGTGCCTGGGTGAATGTATAAGTGGTTGGCTTTTGGCGCAGTGAATGGATTAGTACTTGGTGCTGAATGGGTCACTAGAGGAGTGCAAAGGGAGTGACAGGATGTTTGCTGGAGTGTATGTATACTAAATGGGGAATTGAAGGTGTGAAAGACAAGTGTGTAGGTGGTTAGAGGACTGCATGCATAGTGAATAGGCGTTTGAAGCAGTCCATGTGCTAAGGCCTGGCTCACTGCATGAGTACTTGGGTACTGACTGAATGATTAGAGTACTGCAAGGAGAGTGCCTGGGTGAATATATAAGTGTTTGAGTTTTTGCACAGTTAATGGATTAGTACATGGTGCTGAATGGGTCACTGGAGGAGTTCAAGGGGAGTGATAAGGTGTTTGCTGGAGTGTATCTATACTGACTGGGGAATTGAAGGTGTGAAAGAGAAGTGTGTAGATGGTTAGAGAACTGCATGCATAGTGCATAGGCGTTTGAAGTGGTCCATGTGCTAAGGCCTGGCTCACTGCATGAGTACTTGGGTACTGACTGAATGATTAGAGTACTGCAAGGAGAGTGCCTGGGTGAATTTATAAGTGTTTAGAATTTGGCACAGTGAATGGATTAGTACATGGTGCTGAATGGGTCACTGGAGAAGTATAAGGAGAGTGACAGAGTGTTTGTGGGAACTGTATGAATACTGTCTGTAATATTGAAGGTGTGAAAGACAAGTATGTAGGTGGCTAGAGACCTTCATGCATAGTAGATAGACGTTTAAAACAGTCCATAGAGTAACACTTGGATCACTGCAAAACTACCTGAGTACTGACTGAATCATTACAGTACTATAAAAAGAGTGACTGGGTGAATCTTTTTAAGTTTTTTGGTTTTGGTGCAGTGAATAGATTAGTACTTAGTGCCATATGAGTCAGTGGATGTGTGCAATTGAAGTGACAGAGTGTTTATTGGAGTTTATAGATACTGACTGGGAAATTGAAGGTCTGAAAGACAATTGTGTTGGTACTTAGAGGCCTCCATGCATAGTGGAAACACGTTTGAATCAATCTATGTGCAAAGGCCTGTCTCACTCCATTAGTACTTGGGTACTGACTGAATGATTATACTATTGCAAGAAGAGTGCCTGTGTGAATTTATAAGTGTTTCAGGTGGGCGCAGTGAATGCATTACTACATGGTGCTGAATGGGTCACTGGAACAGTGCAAGGGAAGTGACAGAATGTTTGCTGGAAGTACATGGATACTGACTGGAGAATTGAAGCTGTTAAAGACAAGTGTATAGTATGTTAGAAGACTGCATGCATACTACACAGACATTTGAAACAGTCTATGTGGTAATGTATGGTTCACAACATGAGTACTTGGAAACTGACTAAATCATTAGACTACTGCTAGGACAGTGCCTGGTTAAAACTTTTAAATTTTCAGTTCTGGCGCAGTGAAGAGAATAGTACATGGGACTGAATCAGTCACTGGATGAGTGCAAGATGACTGACAAAATGTTTATTGAAATATATAGATACTGACTAGTTAATTAAAGAAGTAAAAGAAAAGTGTGTAGGTGACTTGAAGCATGTATGTATACTGTATAGGGTTTAAAGCAGTCAATGTTGAAAGGCCTGGCTCACACCATAAGTACTTAGACACTGACTGAATGATTAAAGTACTGCAAAAAGAGTGCCTGGGAGAATTTATAAGTGTTTGGGTTTTTGCGCAGTGCATGGATTAGTACATGGTGCTGAATGGGTCACTAGAGGAGTACATGGGGAGTGACAGGGTGTTAGCTTGAAGTGTATGAATACTGACTGTGGAATTAAAGGTATGAAAGAGAACTATGTAGATGGTTAGAGAACTGCATGCATAGTAGATAAGCATTTGAATCAATGCATGTGTAAAGGCCTGCCTCACTCCATTACTACTTGAATATTAACTGAATGTCTACAATATTGCAAGGACAGTTACCCGGTGAATACATAAGGAATGACTACCTTTTAATTCTACCTAAAATTGAGAACAGGAAATTTTTTAAGCAGCAGTGGCGTAGCTAGGGGGAAGGGGGGCGGGGGCAGTGGGGGCGGTCCGCCCCAGGCGGTACTATTTTTGGGGGGACAAAGGCATTCAGATAAGGCTCGGCTTGCTTTCGTGGACGTTCGGGGACGGGCAGAGAAGGAATAGGACTCGGGCAATGTCCTCTTCTTTTTATGTGCTGGCAGCTGTCCCCCCCTCTCTTCCTATTATTCCCTCTCTTTCTGTCTTGCTCCTCACTTACTAAAAACCGTAACTTGAAGAAACGGTTCACAACCTCACTTTCCTTCTTTCATTTAGTTGCTTCCCTGTGAAATGGATCCAAAAAAGAAAAACACTCTTGCGGGAAATGCCCTTTTTCGGACATTTTTCTATTCCAAAGTGCAGCGGGATGGAGAGAAATAGAAGGTTTTAAATATGAAAAATAAATACATAACTAAATAAAGCAAGACAGAGTGGTTGCAAAGTGACCAGATTGGTTTTATTCACATCCAAACAAATCAGCCTCACTTTACAGACTTTGCAGTGAAGCGCTACTTTCGTTTTCTCGTCTTTCTTTGAACAGCATTGTTGTCCCCAGGTGGGGAAGTGCACCATTCCTGGAGGTACTGCAATACCTGGTTGATGGGTGGATTGGAAAACAAAATGTGTACCATGGCTCTGTTTATGGAAGTGGTCTTTTTAAACCATACTGCTTACGTTTATTAAGGATATAAGCAATGGACACTGAAACTGTTCCCTTCAGGGCACTGTAGTCATGTCCTTAACTTTTCAGGTAAAACCACTCGCTGATTTCTGAATAGTGAGTGAGAGATCATTAAGGTAACCATGTTGTTTCTGCTTACATTTCACATGCTTTACTTAATCTTGCATTCCTTATGAGTGTTTGCTTTTACTCTTTTTTTTTTTAGGCAGCATATTACTCTTATCAAGTGCATAATTTGAATTGAGCCACATCCAAGTGTTTATAGCGGGCACAATTAGGTTGTAGCTGAAGGCAGTGAGAGTTTATCTCAGTGGGGCAGTATGGTGTTCAGTGGGGGAGAGGATGTGGCACTATGGGCATAGCTGTCGCATTTGGAACTGGGTTCAGCCTTCATGACCAGTCCACCAGACCACTCTACTGAGGGAGCATATTCCCATGCTAGACCTTACAAGGCCCCACTAGACCTTAGAAGGCTTGATGTCTTAGCACAAGCAGGTGTACCCTAGAGGTGTCAATTGTGGGTTAACCATAAAGGCCTGTCCACACAATCCATACTGAAGTTCATCTCCAGTCTTGCGGGCAGGCCTACGAAGCAGCACACCCTAGAGCAACAGTGATCCAGTCACTGTGACTCTGTCACTGAGGTCACATGAACCTTGGGCAGGTTAGGGCGGTGCAAACAGTGTGACCGCACTGGGTACCTATTTCGGGTGGGTGCGTAGTGTTTGCAAGTATATTATGGTTTAAAAAAACTTGCTGCCACCTTCCTGGCCTCCAGCAATTTTCAGAAACAATAAAAATGTTATGATAACTTTGGTGATTAATGTTCTTCCTAGAGAGAGATCGGAGTTTTGTCTAGTGGAAGGGTTGACTCCTTGAAAGGTAGCACAGAGGGTTAATGTGCCTACTGCAAAGAACATGTACCATGCAGATCACAAAGTGCACTGCTTTAATGGGGGGACCATGATGAATGGTAATTTAATGTCAGCTGTAGATGATGGATCCCTGAACAGTGTCATGTATGTGCATGTTTGCAATGTGCTGAGGGGATTACCAGGTAATGGTTCACACAGCTCTCTGATGGATGTCACATGCGGTCTTTCTGAGTCCCCATATAGATCATGCAGTCTGTGTGTTCTCGTTTGTACTGCCAGTCACTGTCAGTCACCGGTGTATTCAACTGTGTAGCCTTGGACCGTGTCATGTATGTGCATGTAACTTGCATGATCGAGGTAACTATTAGCGGCGATACTACGTGTCTCTCGGTCCTCTTTAAAGCGCTTGCCGTCCTTTTTCCCCAGCAACCCCCCCCCCTCCAGGGGCGGCAATTTGAGGGATAGCTCCGGGTGCCACAAGCTCTAGCTACGCCTCTGTTAAGCAGTTATGCATATTCAAAGAAATGAAGTACTCAAATGCTTCTCTCACAGTGGTTACACAAATGCACACAGACTCACAGTGTGATTCTAGACAACAACCACTATCCCTAGGAGTTTACCAAAACTCATTCTCTACTGTGAAAGTGGTAAGGGAACTGCACACAATCTACATATTTCAGGACTGCACTTTTGTGTCAAAGCCTGACTCATTTAATCAAAGCATAAGCAAAAACTGCCTTCTAATACTACCAAAACTTGACAACAAGACAGGTTTTAAAACAGTTATCTGTCAGCAAATACACGATGTTACCAAATGCTTCTCTCACAGTGGTTTCCAAATGCACACAGACTCACAGTGTGGTTCTAGACAAGCAACACTATCCCTACCAGTTTACCAAAACTCGTTCACTACTGTGCAAGGGGTAAGGAGACTGCACACAATCTACATATTAAAGTACAGCACATTACTGTCAAAGCACGACTCATTTTATCAATGCATAAACAAAGACTGGTTTCTAATGCTACTAAAACTTGACATCATGACAGGTTTTAAAACAGTTATCTGTCAGCAAATACACAATGTTACCAAATGCTTCTCTCACAGTGGTTACACAAATGCACACAGACTCACAGTGTGAATCTAGACAAGCACCACTATCCCTAGGAGTTTACCAAAACTCATTCACTACTGTGGAAGTGGTAAGGGAACTGCACACAATCTATATATTTCAGGACTGCACTTTTGTGTCAAAGCCTGACTCATTTAATCAAAGCAGAAGCAAAAACTGCCTTCTAATGCTACTAAAACTTGACAACAAGACAGGTTGTAAAACAGTTATCTGTCAGCAAACACACGATGTTGCCAAATGCTTTTCTCACAGTGGTTTCCACATGCACACAGACTCACAGTGTGATTCTAGGCAAGCAACACTATCCCTTGGAGTTTACCAAAACTCATTCACTACTGTGGAAGGGGTAAGGGGACTGCACACAAGCTACATATTTCAGAACTGCACTTTAGTGTCAAAGCCTGACTCATTTAATCAAAGCATAAGCAAAACCTGCCTTCTAATACTACTAAAACTTGACAACAAGACAGGTTTTAATACAGTTATCTGTCAGCAAATACACGATGTTGCCAAATGCTTCTCTCACAGTGGTTCCCAAATGCACACAGACTCACAGTGTGATTCTAGACAAGCAACACTATCCCTACCAGTTTACCAAAACTCGTTCACTACTGTGCCAGGGGTTAAGGGGACTGTACACAATCTACATATTAAAGTACAGCACATTAGTGTCAAAGCACGACTCATTTTATCAATGCATAAGCAAAGACTGGCTTCTAATGCTACTAAAACTTGACAACATGACAGGCTTTAAAACAGTTATCTGTCAGCAAATACACAATGTTACCAAATGCTTCTCTCACAGTGGTTCCCAAATGCACACAGACTCACAGTGTGATTCTAGACAAGCACCACTATCCGTAGGAGTTTACCAAAACTCATCCAATACTGTGGAAGGGGTAAGGGGACTGCACACAATCTACATATTTCAGACCTGCACTTTAGTATCAAAGCCTGACTCATTTATTCAAAGCATAAGCAAAAACTGCCTTCTAATGCTACTGAAACTTCACAACAAGACAGATTTTAAAACAGTAATCTGTCAGCAAATACGCAATGTTACCAAATGGTTCTCTTACAGTGGTTCCCAAATGCACACAGACTCACAGTGTGATCTAGACAAGCAACACTATCCCTAGCAGCTTACCAAAACTCATTCACTACTGCACAAGGGGTAAGGGGACTACACACAATCTACATATTAAAGTACAGCACATTAGTGTCAAAGCATGACTCATTTTATCAATGCATAAGCAAAGACTGGCTTCTATTTCTACTAAAACTTGACAACATGACAGGTTTTAAAACAGTTATCTGTCAGCAAATACATGATGTTACCAAATGCTTCTATCACAGTGGTTCCCAAATGCACACAGGCTCACAGTGTCATTGTAGACAAGC
Organism: Triturus cristatus; assembly: GCF_964204655.1. Taxonomy (NCBI): domain Eukaryota; kingdom Metazoa; phylum Chordata; class Amphibia; order Caudata; family Salamandridae; genus Triturus; species Triturus cristatus. Next base: position 631,652,563 of record NC_140593.1, read on the forward strand.
ACCACTATCCCTTGGAGTTTACTAAAACTCATTCACTACTGTGGAAGGGGTAAGGGGACTGCACAGAAGCTACATATTTCAGAACTGCACTTTAGTGTCAAAGCCTGACTCATTTAATCAACGCATAAGCAAAAACTGCCTTCTAATGCTACTGAAACTTGACAACAAGACAGGTTTGAAAACAGTTATCTGTCAGCAAATACACGATATTACCAAATGCTTCTCTCACAGTGGTTCCCAAATGCACACAGACTCACAGTGTGATTCTAGACAAGCAACACTATCCCTAGCAGCTTACCAAACTAATTCACTACTGTGGAAGGGGTAAGGGGAGTGCACACAATCTACATATTAAAGTACAGCACATTAGTGTCAACACATGACTCATTTTTATCAATGCATAAGCAAAGACTGGTTTCTAATGCTACTAAAACTTCACAACATGACAGGTTTTAAAACAGTTATCTGTCAGCAAATACATGATGTTACCAAATGCTTCTCTCACAGTGACTCCCAAATGCACACAGGCTCACTGTGTGATTCTAGACACACAACACTATCCCTTGCACTATACCAAAACACATTTCTTCATCTAGAAGGAGTACTACATTTTAGTGTAGAAACATAACTCATTTCACAAATTCATAAATAATCACTGATTTCTAATTGTACCAAAATATAAAAACAGCACAGTTATCTCCCTGCAAACACATGAAAAACACAAATGCTTATCACAAAAGACCTCCTCTCAATTAAATAACTCACCTTTCAAGTAGTTTTGTAGATTAAGAAGTATATCAGTCACACACCATATTTTGTTATACAGAATCTCTGCACTGTGCACCTGTCAGCAAAACCAAAGAATGGCAAAGTTTCCCTCTCATTTTCCCCACATATACATGTAAACATCAAATCACATTCCTTCCCACATAAATTCAAAACCAAACACACATTTCTATTGGTTAAACATTTCAACCCTTTCCAAATGACATAAATTTGAACCCTTCCCCCAATCTGCCTTCTGCCTGTTACCATAGAAACAGGTCATGGAACACTGTACTGAGCACACAGGTCACAAGTTCATCACACAATGTTGCTAATCAAGACAGCAAGTGTGCTTGACTTTTCAACATATCAGCTTATCATATGTAATGTTGCTTACAATCCGTTTTTGTTAACCAATAAGAATCATGCGTTTAAAAAACAGAAATATGCACCCTACCTTTCAGTGTAGAAGGTTGTCAAACAACCAATGATTTCTTGTCTTTTTTCAAAACTGCATCTTCGCCACCATTTTAGAAAAATCTTACTTTCAAAACTGCCATTTCATATACAGAGACCATCTGAGTGCATCCAGACCTCCTTTCAAGATGCTTAGAGTGTGGATTGTGGGACACAGATATATTTTCTGGAGCCAAAGGTATGCAGAAAACAAAGGCATTCACAAAGACCTAGGTTTGCCAAATGTAGACATTAAATGGATTGGACAGAGAGGGTTAAAGTGGCACCAATTGATGCCTTTGGTGAGTTCCTTCATGCATATCCAACACCCTGACCTCATAATAGTGCACTGTGGTGGCAAAGACCTAGGCACTTTGACTGGGGTAGATCTGGAAATGCTTATGAAGGACACCTTTGCAGAACTGATTTCACTTTTCCCCAAAACTGCCTTTGTGTATTCTAACATATGCCAAAGGCAGAAATGGAATTGGTCCGATCATTTTTGTCCACAAATTGAGAAAGCTAGGAAACATGTGAATACATCTGTTTCTGCTTTTCTCCGAGACTATAGAATGGGGTCCGTTTTCAATAACAATCTGCGCTGTCATATGCAAGAGATGTATAGGAGAGATGGAGTACACTTTACTGATGAAGGAAACAGAGTCTTCCTCAACAACTTTAGACTCTGTATAGGTACTTACTTATAAGTACCAAAAACTCTCAATGAACACAACGGCTCTTTTTAGAGCCCCTCAAGAACAAAAACACTTAAGCTTGATGTTTATCTCCCAAAAATGTCAATTTTTTTTCCCTTGGATCCGCGCACCCAACGCGTTAGGAACCGCTCACCCAACGCGAGAGAATCCGTCCACCCAACACGATAGGATGCGCGCACCCTGCGCGCATTTCGCCGTTTTTGTTTTTAAAAAGGGGGCCCCAGGGGTCCTTTTGGGACCCCCTAAGCAGATCTAGAGGGTCAGAGTATTTCCACTCTGCCCCCTTTATATGTTTTACACACTTATTCCCCTTGCTTCTTCAGCCTCGCTTCTACCGAGGCAGAAAATGGCCGCCAACAGTTCCTGGTTTCGAATGTAGACAGACACTCAACAGCCAATTAGAATTCAGCGCGTGATCGTCAGGGTGCGCGCTCGGTTCGGGGAGGGTGTGCTTACGGTGCGGGTAGGGTGCGCGGATCCTCCCCGGCCATAGATATCACTAACTTTTTTACCCTCATTTTCTCAGGAACTACTGAACAGATTCACACCATTCATGCAAAAGGCACGAGTCTGAACTGAGGACTACCTCTTTGCCAAATTTGGTGTAATTCCGTTCAGCAGTTCGGGCTGTAGCTGCGACAACAGATCCTATGGGAATTGCATGGGGAAAATGTGTTTTGGAACCCCCCCTTTTTTCTCGGCCCCCACTTGACGAATCACCACCAAACTTTCAGGGTAGGAGCGGAGCGGAGCTGGCCAAAAGTTTGGAAAATGTTGCGAAGATTCGTCAATTGGGAATAGAATGTTGCGGATTTAATAGGTCCTAACTATAACTATCTACTGGCGACCGCCAGTAGATTATATATATATATATATATATATATATATATATATATATATATATATATATATATATTATCTACTGGCGGTCGCCAGTAGATAGTTATAGTTAGGACCCTGTTTCCATAGGAAAACCGCAACATTCTATTTTGAATAACTTTGGCGCCGGTCGACGAATCCTCGCGAAATTTTCAAAACTAATGGGGCGCTACGGTCCGCTCCTACCCTGAAAGTCTCGGGGGGATTCGTCAAGCAGGGGCTGAGAAAAAAGGGGGGTCCCAAAACGCGTTTTCCCCATGCATTTTTCCATAGGACCTTTAGACACAGCTACAGCCCGAACGGCTGAACAGAGTTACTTGAAATTTGGCAGAGAGGTAGTCTACAGGTCAAGGAAGTGCCTTTTGTAGGTCTGGTGTAAATGTGTTCAGTAGTTCCTGAGAAAATAGCATTTAAATCAATATATATATCTGTGGCAGCTTACGGTGCGCTTACCGTGCGCTTACGGTAAGCTTACCGTACGCGTACGGTGACGTGCGCGAGCGCGATTCTGATTGGCTGTTACATCTTAGTAAACATTCGAATCGGTCGAAACCAGGAAGTGTCGGCCGCCATTTTCTCTCTCGCACTCTGAGGGGGGGAGGAAAAACAAAGCTGGATAACAGGAAAAGGGGCAGGCTAGACAGCTCCTAACCACATAGCCATGGTTAGGGTGTCCCAAAGGAACCGCCAAGGCCAAAAAATCATTTATTTATTTTTTTTAAAAACGCCGATTACGCTTACCGTACGTGTACGGTTAAAAAATTATTTAAAAAATAAACAATATCCACAATTGCCCCATCCCGTGTGCAAAAGGTGCCCGAAGGACAACTTTTGTGCATGGCATATAGGTTTTTAGACCAAATAATAGATAACCTTTCACAACGAAGCGCATAATATGTCCTCCATGTGCGGACGGTGCGCGAAGCGCATCGTGCGTACAGGGCCCATCCAGCGTAACGTTGGCACGCGGTGCGCATAGCGCACCGCGTGCCCACCGTGCGTGCACGGCACTAACTGCGTAAAGTGGGCGCGCGGTGCGCGAAGCGCACCGCGTGCTCACTGTGCGCACACGGTGCGCGAAGCGCACCATGCGCGCACGGAACGAACTGCGTGAAGTGGGCGCGCACGCCACGAACGGCGTAAAGTAACTTAGCATTTAAAAAACCGTACAAATTCACTGAAAAAACCATAGGTTTCACACACGTTATAGTTAGGAATTAGCATTTAAAAAACCTTGCAAATTCAATGAAAAAACCATAGGTTTCACACATGTTACAGTTAGCTGGACATTTCACTCGTAAAAAACCATTGAAATTCCCCCGTTATAGTTAGTGCAGGCAACTATAACTCACGCGACCGCAATCCTCTGCTGATGACATATGTGTCTTTATGAAAAAAAAATATTTGTAATATATGTATAGCTAAAATTTAATGGAAGAAGACATGGGCAAATAGGTGTCTAAATACAGTATTAGCATCAGCAGAGGATTGCGGTCGCGTGAGTTATAGTTGCCTGCACTAACTATAACGGGGGAATTTCAATGGTTTTTTACGAGTGAAATGTCCAGCTAACTGTAACATGTGTGAAACCTATGTTTTTTTCATTGAATATATATATTACCTACTGGAGGTCGCCAGTAGGTAGTTATAGTTAGGACCACGTTTCCATAGGAAATCCGCAACATTCTATTTTGAATAACTTTGGCGCCGGTCGACGAATCCTCGCAAATTTTTCAAAATAGGTGGGGCGCTACGCTCCGCTCCTACCCTGAAAGTCTCGGGGGGATTCGTCAAGCGGGGGCTGAGATAAAAGGGGGGTCCCAAAATGCGTTTTTCCCATGCATTTTTCCATAGGACCTTTAGACAGGGCTACAGCCCGAACGGCTGAACAGAATTTAATGAAATTTGGCAGAGAGGTAGTCCCCAGGTCAAGGAAGTGCCTTTTGTAGGTTTGGTGTAAATCTGTTCAGTAGATTCTGAGAAAATAGTCTTTAAATCAATATATATATATATCTGTGGCAGCTTACGGTGCGCTTACCGTGCGCTTACCGTACGCGTACGGTGGCGTGCGCGAGCACGATTCTGATTGGCTCTTAGATCTTAGTAAACATTCGAGTCGGTCGAAACCAGGAAGCGGCGGCCGCCATTTTCTCTCTCGCTTCCTGAGTTGGGCAGCAAAAACGTACCCCAAATATATGTAAAGAGGCAGTTTCATGAGATCCTAACCACCCAGCATTGATACAGGGGTCCCCAAACCACCCCCAAGCCCAAAAAAAAAAAAAACATTTTTTCGGAAAATCGCCGATTACGCTTACCGTACGCGCACGGTAAAAAATTATAAAAAAAAAAAAACTATCCACATTCTCCCCACCCCGTGTGCAAATGGTGCCCGAAGAATACATTTCACAAAGATGCGCAAAATATGTCCCCCATGTGCGCACGGTGCGCGAAGCGCATCGTGCGTACATGGCCCATCCCGCTTAACGTGGGCACGCGGTGCGCGCAGCGCACCGCGTGACCACTGTGCGTGCACGGCACTAACTGCGTAAAGTGAGCGCGCGGTGCGCAAAGCGCACCGCGTGCGCACTGTGCGCGCACGGTGCGCGAAGCGCATCGTGCGCGCACGGAACGAACTGCGTTAACTGGGCGCGCACGCCACGAATGGCGTAAAGTAACTTAGCATTTAAAAAACCTTGCAAATTCACTGAAAAAACCATAGGTTTCACACATGTTATAGTTAGCTGGACATTTTACTGATAAAAAACCAATGAAATTCCCCCGTTATAGTTACTGCAGGCAACTATAACTCACGCGACCGCAATCTTCTGCTGATGACATATGTGTCTTTATGAAAAAAAAATATTTGTAATATATGTAAAGCTAAAATTTAATGGAAGAAGACATGGGCAAATAAGTGTCTAAATACAGTATTAGCATCAGCAGAGGATTGCGGTCGCGTGAGTTGTAGTTGCCTGCAGTAACTATAACGGGGGAATTTCATTGGTTTTTTATCAGTAAAATGTCCAGCTAACTATAACATGTGTGAAACCTATGGTTTTTTCAGTGAATATATATATATATATAGATAGATAGATAGATAGATAGATAGATAGATAGATAGATAGATAGATAGATAGATAGATACACACATATATATATATATATGTAGATAGATATAGATATAGATATATGTTCACTGAAAAAACCATAGGTTTCAGGGGCGTTATAGTTAGCTGGATATTTCACTCGTACAAAAGCATTGAAATTCCCCGATTATAGTTAGTTCAGCTAACTATAACTTGCGCGCCTGCAATGCACTGCCGATAACATCACATATTACATCACTCATGACATGGTCAGTGACATCACTCATGACATCACTCATGACATCTCAAATGACATCACTGATGACATCATCCAGTGAATGTGTTTTTCTGAAAATTAAATATGTTTTATATATGTATATCTCAAGGTCGATGGAAGAATAAATGGGTATATAAGTGTCTAAATGGATGATTTTGTTTTTGAAAAATGGATTGTATAACTGACTGATTAAGTCTATCTTAGTGAATACATGGGTTAGTGAGTAATGTTTAAATATGTAAATATCTGTATCAGTCTCTCACTTTGTGTATAAGTGGCTGCATGGGTTGGTGAGTAGCTACATGAGTGTCTATGTAGGTTATTAGTTGGTTTTTTGAGTATCAGTATGAGTGTCTGTATGGATCGGTGGGGGGTATTATGTAGTGCATAGATGCATGAATGAGTGACTCACTGTTTGTATGTGTTGAAGACAGCATGTGTGCAGGACTGTATGGGTGGATGAGTGTATGTATGGGTGTTTTAGTGAGTGAATGACTGTCTCAATAGTGTCTTTATGAGTAACTACATATGTTTTAAACTAGTTTATGTGGCTATTGGTGTATATAAGTGAGTATATGTGAGAGTGAGAGATTGGAAGAGTTCCTGTATGAATAAGTATGTGTTTCTATAAGTGATTGTTTAAAAGACTAAGTATGTGTAAGTTTCTGTTGAAGTAAGTGTGGTGGTGTGTGTATAACTGTATATGCAAGTAAATGGATGTTTGATTCTTTATTAGCATGAGTGACTATGTGTGTGAGTAACTCTATGGATGAGTGGCGGTGTGTAACAGGATGTATAAGTGTATGAGTACATATGATGAGTGAGTACATGTATGAGTGACTGTATAGGACTGTTGGTGAATGAGTGGATGTGTATGTGGATCTTAGAATTACTGAATAGGTTGTTGTAACTGGTATTGGTATGTCCATTGTTTTGAAGATTTTAGTTTCTATTTTTGAATGTGTGTATCAAAGGTTATAATAGGGTGAGAGGAGGTCTGCCACTCTATCACAAGGATGATGTCATCAGTGATGTCCTCAGTGATGTCATTTGGGATGTCATGAGTGATGTCATGAGTGATGTCACTGACCATGTCATGAGTGATGTAATTTGTGACGTCATCAGCAGTGCATTGCGGGCGCGCGAGTTATAGTTAGCTGAGCTAACTATAACGTGGGAATTTCAATGGTTTTGTATGAGTGAAAGGTCCAGCTAACTATAACGCCCCTGAAACCTATGGTTTTTTCAGTGAATTTCTAAGGTTTTTTAAATGCTAATTCCTAACTATAACGTGCCTGAAACCTATGGTTTTTTCAGTGAATTTCAAAGGTTTTTTAAATGCTAATTTCTAACTATGCCTACAGAAGTAGGACATGTGCACAAAGAGGAAGAAAGGCGCAGAAAGAAGCAAGAGAAATGCAGAAAGAGGCAACAGAAGTCCAGAAAGAGGAAGAAAGGTGCAGAAAGAAGCAAGAGATATGTAGAAAGAACCACCAGACGTGCAGAAAGAGGTCTTGTTGCAACGTCATCCTGTGCCCTGGGCATGATCTCTTTTAAAAAAAAATATTTATAGGGAAGGGGGGCCACTTGGCCCCCCGTTCCTGGGCCACTCTTGGCCCAGGGGACCCCATCTCCTGGGGCTTGGCCATTTTATATATATATTTAAGGAGGGGGGCCGCACAGCCCCCCTCCTCTGGCCATTTATTATTTTTAAAATAAAGGGAGGGTGCCACTTCTGGCCCCAGGGACCCCATCCCCAGGGGCCGGCCCTCAGCATTGGGGACCGTGGGTGGAGCCCCAATGCCTCCACGGTTCCAGCCAGCTCCACACCTCCTGCGGGAGCCAGCATTGCTTTTGGGCAAGGGGAGCTGCTAACATGCAGCTCCCCTTGACCAAGAGCAATTCTGCTTTGCTTCGTTGAAGCGAGAGCAGGTATCCTGCTCACGCTTCAACGAAGCAAAGCAGTGTTTGCTATGGAAGGGCGGGAACAGTGCTTCTGCCCTGCCATAACAAACAGAAATGTCCTGGGGGTGGGCACCCCGGGAAATTTCAATAGCCGGCCCTGGGGAGTGGCGGTCCCCAGGGTCATCAAGGGCTCCAGGACGGGGGGCCTCTTCTAAAGGGTGGTAAGCCACTCGCAAACGAAAGGGGTCCCCAGGGGACCCTTTCCCCTTTGTGAATGGGTCCGAAAATATTTTTTAGGAGCAGGCAGTGGTCCCAGGGACCACTGCCTGCCCTTAAAAGATGAAACTGAAAAGTTTGCTTTTTCTTTATTTAAATGCATCCCGTTTTCCTTTAAGGTAAACGGGCTGCATTTATTTTTTTTTAAACTGCTTTATTAAAAATGCAGTCACAGAGAGGGTGGTCTGTTGACCCCAGCAGGCCACCATCCATGTGAGTGCTAGCTATTCCCAATAGGGTCACAAATTGCGACTGCCTCATGAATATTAATGAGGCATGCAATTGGCCATGGGAAATTGCAAACATTGTCTTAGACACTTGTACATTCACTTTTGCAAGTCGCAAGTATGATAAGTTAAGCTTCATTTCCTAGAATGTTCTCAATCTCAGAGACTGTGTACTGAACTTAGTAAAAGCTCTATCAGAGATTACATTATGCTCTTAGCACTAGTTGAACCAGTAATGTATTCAACTCCAGAACTCAAACGTTGGGAGAGATCACTTCTTAGCTTTAGAGCTGGCGCTGTGTGGCTACTTTAATGTTTCTCAGAGACTCATAGTCCTCCTGGTATTTCTTTACCCACCTGTCCATGTGATGGGTCGTCCAAACAACCTCTGATGCATTCTATGTTTCTTGTAAATTCTACAGATCCTTTTTTTAGTTTTTTTCTACAGCCTATTTTCAAATTCCTAGGTTTTCAGAAGTGCAGCGAAGCGTTACTCTATCCTCGATTGGATTGCTTCATCCTCATGCTGCTATGCCAAATGCACTTTATTGTTTATTGAACTTTGCCTTGATTGTATTTATTTTTTATGCACCAATGTCAAATGCATTTTGTCCTTTTGCATGTTTTATATATTTTATGTATCTTTCATGCCTAGTTTTTAGCCGAATAAAGCATATTGAATTGAACTGAACCGGGACCATTCATTTTGTATCTGACAGGCTGCCTTCCTCCCTGCTGGCACTTTTTTTCCATTCTGCACACTGGCGGCTCTGATGGACCTCTGTTCCTGCGTTCCAGGAGTTTTGGTGCTAGTTAGAGATACTGGTATCCATCTGAACAAGGCAGGGACGTGTTGACTGACTTGTTCGAGAAGTGGGATTATACATTTGTGTCATCTGAAACTTTCCTCTGCTGAGGCCTTTCTCGTAGGCTCATCTGTGGCAGCCAACAGGGTTGGAGCCATTTTCACTCTCCCAACTTATCGCATACTTCCCATATACTATAATGGAGTTGTCTTGCACCATAAACTTTCTTCAGACTCACAACATATTTTTTCACATTGATTGACTTGAGTCGGGTCCCCCTCCAGAAACAACTTACTTCACGGTCCTTGATGGCAGTAGATTGAAAGATTTGATCTCCGCATTGTCAGAAATATATCTCTGATGTCCTCTGCCAAGATTGTCACTCTCCTGCCAATAGAGGGACAGCCCTACTGTGTATACCAGAAACCTATGACATCAGAGTGTGGCTCACTCCATTTTTTATTTGATCCCTCCCCATCCTCTCCCGTAGCATGTCTGCACACAGGCCCTGCTACAGCAGAAAAGGGTGGGTTTTCCAAGAGTCTAGCTGGGGACAGGCTACGGAGGAGTCACATGACCCAAACCACCATCTACACAAAGGCGTAGGGGATGTGTGTGGATTTTAGGGATCTGTCTGGGTGAGAGGTGGCACCAACAGGCATTGGTTTGAATATTGACGTGGAAGGTGATTATAGCTTAGGATGACCAACTGTCCGTAAATTTCACGGACCGTCCGTAATTTGGACCTCACGTTGTTTGTCCGTGACGATCCCTATTATGGACCCCTTTTGACCATAATTTTGGGCCTTGCAGGGAGCAGAGCTGTTCCCCTGCGAGAGGTTTCAGCTCCCTGATGGGGCCGCCTCGCACTCATCCTCTGAGCTCAAGAGCAGCCCCACCCGCCAATTGACATTCTGTATGCAGGTTGATTGTCGTATACAGAATGACAATAGGCCAGTTTGGGCTGTTACAGCATGTGGTGGGCCTCCTCCTGCCGTGGTCTAGGGCAGGGCATTCTGTTAGGGTTAGATGGAAGAAATGTACAAAACAAATGTACATAAACGCCCATGCTGCTACGTGCCAGTTCATGAAAAGCTGGCGAAAGAAGTTAAAAAGAAGAAGTTACAGTTCTTTCACAGTCTCATCATTTCAAGCAGAAGCATTTTTAATTATTTACAAGAAGCCATGGTTGCTACTTTTTTATTTATTTTATCCAACTAACATCCATTGGCAAAGCCAAAAGCTATGGCTTGATGTAGGTCTAATGTTACTGGAAGCAATGATAGAAACAGCAAAATACCAGTCAGGCGGCACATTTTGCTTAGCACATATTTTTAACTTAGTTGTTTTAATTACATCAGACACGCCCCTTCGAGAGACCCCCAGTTTTCTCATCCCACTTAAAGCCCTGGAAACAACACCGTGTCACAGTCACCTCACGTCCTGGCACTGTGCATCATGCATGACTCATGACTTCCAAGTTTTCAGATTGCCTATGTGCAGCGGCATAGTGAACCCTCCCCCACCCCACCCCTTGCTTTAGGAACTACAGGGAGGGTGAAGTTCTTGATGGGCCTCTTCTATCTACAACTCAGTAGACAAAGGCTCAGCTCATAATTAATGTGAAAAGGTGGGTGAGTGAGTAAGTGAAGGAATGGGTACATGGCTGAATGGATTAGTGAAAGGATGAATGGATGAGTGAAAGGGTGATTGGATGGATAATGAGAGAACGGCTGGATGAGTGAGTGGATTGATGGATGAGGGTGAATAGATGGATGTATGGGTGGAAGGGTAGATGGATGAGTAAAAGTGTGGATATATCAGTGAAAGGATGGATGGATGAGTGAAAGGTTGGATGATGGGAGAGTAAATGGGTGGATGGATGAGATAAATGTTGGATGGATTGATGAATTGATAAGTGAAAGGGTGAATGAATGGATGGATGAGTGAAAAGGTGAATTTAAGGATGGACGAGTGAGTGAAAAGGAGGGTTGATGGACAAAAGAATGGATGGATGAGAGAAAGGATGGATGGATGAGTGAAAGGATGGATGAGTCATAGGGTCAATGAATGGATTCATGAGTGGATGAGTAAATGGATGGGTGTGTGGATGGGTGAAGGGTGGATGGAAGGATGGGTGGCTAAGTGAAAGGGGAATGGAGAGAGAAAGGGAGGATGGATGGATGAATGATTGGAAGAATGGATAGGCGAATGGGTGCATGGATGAGAGGAAGAATGTAAAGATGGATGAGAGAAAGAATGCATAAATGAATAAAAAGGAGGGTGGAGAGCTGGAAGTAAGGATAGGTGGATGGATGAGTGAAAGGGTGAATGGGTGGGTGAAAGGGTAAATGGTTGGATGGATGAGTGAATGGATGGATGGGTGGAAGAGTGGCTGGATGAGTGAAAGAATGACTTGGGTGAAAGGGTAAATGACTGCATGGATGGGTGAATGGATGGATGGGTGGAAGAGTGGATGGATAAGTGAAAGGATGGATTGGGTGAAAGGGTGGATGGAGGAATAGATGAGTGAAATGATGGATGGAAGGACAGATGATGGATAGGTTTGCACATGGTTGAAAAGGTTTGGATATGGATGGGCCCACAGATGGAAGGATTAATAGATGACAGGATGTACATTTGAAATGGTGGCTATCAGGGGTTTGATGGAAGGATGAATGGCTAGATCCTTGGACAAGAGAGCTCTTCTGGGGAGGGTTGTGATGACTTACTTTGCTTTCTTGGTGCCATAAGATATTTAGTTCAAAGTGAGAGGTATTTTACTTTTCTGACTACTCCCTTGCCATGTGTTACTATTCTGTATTTGCTGTGTGCTTATGTGTGGGATCTATACATCATGCATATGACATTTTGAGTGTCTCCCAACTTCTACTTGAATGTTACACTAGTAATTGTAAATGTTTGCATGTTTTGTTTTAGGGAGAACCTCATAGTTCCATGAGCTGTGCTTGAGATGTATATTGCAGTGGTGGCCGGTACGTTTTGTTGGGAGGGGGTGGGCGGGATACACTCTCACGCACACAGAACACTTAAAGCAATGTATTCACTCACACGCACGCACGCACATAAACACATTCATTCACAAAACTCTTCACCAAACAGTCATACATCCACGCACGCACAAAAACACATCCATTCACAACACTTCACCAAACATTCATACATCCACGCACGCACAAAAACACATCCATTCACAACACTCTTCACCAAACAGTCATACATACATGCAGGCACACACACAAACACATCCACTCACAATTCTCTTCACCAAACATTCATACATACACGCACGCACACAAACACATCCATTCACAACACTCCTCACTAAACATTCATACATACACGCACGCACCAAACAGTTTAAAACAAGAACAAACATTTACCTGCCGTCAGCTCTGCCTTGGAGGTTCCAGAAAGCTTGGGACTACTGCCTTCCCTCATTGGCTGACCTAAGGTAATATCTGGCTCCAGGCTGCTTGAACTGAAAGTGAACAGTGTCTGTCAGGCTGACCTTTGTGCAGCCTGACAGACACTGTTCATGAGGGGTGAAAGGTGGCGGGGCTTGGCCCCTCAGCCCCAATGGACCGGTCGCTCCTGGTATATTGTGTTTGTAGCAATAGGCAAGGCATCAACAATAAACTATGTAATAGTGTATCAACAGTGCCTTCTTTAAGAAAGCTGCAGGGAAAAGCACCTTTGTGACTTCTGTCAGCTAGTCCAACTCTCTGCGAAGCCCCCATAAGCAAAGTCAGATTCCATATTTTAAGTTCCACTTGCTGAAACACCCATAATGCATTCCCTATAGTGCGTTCATCACAGAAATCCTCCCTTTAGTTCACCTATGTGTGCCGCTTTACATCTCACAATGGCACTCAGATATGAGATGCTAGTAACAAAGTCTATCCAAGCAGATCTTCCTGACCACTTCTCTCACCAAACATGCCTGCTCAGGACCATGAGTTGAACACAAAATATCAGACTGGACAACCCAGTGAAGTAACCGTATAAATAGATTATTATCATGTGAAATACCACAAAAAGACCTGCACAGTTGCTCAAAGCTGTGCACATACAGGGTATTTCTCCGGTGGGCCGCCAGGGTGTGGGCCCGTTTTGGGCCCCTGTGGGCCGTTTCTGTTACAGGGCCGTTTTTGCAGCATAGCTGCAATATCGGCCCCTGTAATTAAATTGGCCGAAACCGGCCCTGGGAAACTGCTCGGCCGCACCCCCAACCACCTGGGGGGGCCAGCCGAGCACTTTTCCAGGGCCAGTTTTGGTTCCCAGTCCGGCCCTGTGCACATACCGAAATACCCTGAAGTGCATGATTCTCCAAACGTAATATAAACCGATTTTGACTTGTTCGCAAGTGGTCATCTATTTACTTACTTTTATACTGTTTCGCAACTTCCTCTGATGTGTCTGTAAAACTTACCTTTTGTCCCAAGGTTTTGTCCTGAATTTTGACCTTCTGTCTTGAATTTTGACCCTTTGTCCTGAATTTTGCACTTACCGTCCTGAATTTGCACCCATGCCAGTTGGTCACCCTAAAATATAGCTGTACATTTGACTTTTCACAACTCTCCTCAATAATCTCTTGTAGACACCACCTACCCACTCTTGCTCAGAGTCCCATATCCCCCTGTTACAGTATGTGATTGCATGGCAGTTGGAACAGCATTGTTTCATTTATAGGTTTGAACGGCGCAGACGTCTGGTAGAGCTACAGCTGTAAAGTGTCATTATATGCCAATGCTGGAGCTAAGCCCTTGTCTCAGCTGCCTTTCTTCGTATGAAAGGGCTAGTAACTTATTAACCATTTTATGCAATGATTAAGACACCGATCCATGATTCACACCCTACATATGTGCCCAGGTGAGTATTTTATGTTATGTCGTAAAGTAGCTGTAGTAGTAGCTGTCGCTTTCTTGCTAGGATTAACCATGATACCAGGCTACGCTGCTTCTGGTGTGTACAGCCTCAATCTTATGTCTTGCATTGTAAGTGAGAAATTCTCAAGTCACTTGCTCAACTTCCCAAATTGACACTATTGTATCTTTTCGAATGTGTACCATACCACATTCTGTCTTGGCCCTTGCTAACGCTGTATTTGTTTCAGTTTAGCCATGTGATCCCCATACAAGCCCTGTGAATCAAAACTATAAACTCACTCCACGTATTTGTATATTTTAGCATTTACACTCACTAGGTGCCTGGGGTTCCTCTTGTCACCAGTTCCTGTGATTCAACGATTGATGTTTGCTAATAAGAAATGTCATACTTCATGTAGGTGTGTGAAGGGAGTTCCTCAATCATTTTATTCACCCAGGACACCTACATTCTGCTGAAGTCGAGGACAAGGGCTGGATCAGACTTCACATAATGACCCCAGGTACCAAAGGTAAAGAGAGAGTCTCCTAGGCGACGTGGGTGGAGAACAGGCCAGTGTTTGACCCAAGTGCATTTAAAACTTTAAGAAATGTGAAGCCTGATTATTTGTATCGATTGTAATTCTTTTAAAGTCAGAGATTGGTGTCTAGGTAGGTGAGGACAGGACAAACTGGTTTGGATGGGTACGGAGGAGTCCCAGAGTATGAGGAGTAAGAAGTGTGAATGCAATCCACAGTACAAAGTAGAAAGCTCTAGAAAAGTGAAGAGCGGGGAAGAAATGTAGGGGTGCCAGATCCCCAGCACAGTCCCTAGCAAATGCATATATAAATGAAAGCGGGACCGTGATCAAGCACCCCGGAACTTGGCAGGGTGTGACCACAGAATTCTGAAAGTGAGGGTGGTCAGCAAACAAGAGTGAAAGTACCTTCTTCATCTCCCTTCGCAAGATCAGACAGAAAAAGAGCTGTTCGCTCCAAATGGGCCCGTTTCCCCATTTTAACTCGCTCCACTGGATGAGCTATGGCACAAGGCAAGCAGACCCCTCGGCATGCTCCTGGTTGTAAATAACAAGCATTTGCAATGCAATAGGTCTCGCATATACGCGACTTTAAGCTATTGGCATTGTAAATTACAATGCCTTTAATGTACGTTTGAAAAACCAAAACATAAATAAAACGCATTGTCGTTTACAATGCCAATAGCTCAAACTCGCGTAAATATGAGACCTTTTGCATTGCAAATGCATTTTTTGGTAGTCACCGGGAGATAAAGTAATTTGTCCAGAATAACAGGCTGCGGAGCCGATGCCGAGACTTGAACCTGGTTCCTCTGCTCCAAGGTCAGCAGCTCTAGCCGTAAGGCTGCATCCTCTTCCCCCTGGTATAGTGTTATAACTTCCTCTGGTTAGTGACTAATAAATGTCACACAACGACACAAAATCATATTGAAACTTTTCTACAAGTACAATTTTAAATGAGACTGAAGAAAAAAATCAACATATTTTGATTTTGCTCCATGGTTGGAGGGAGAAGCTTTCTGGGAAGGCAAAATTGTCGCTTCTCCCTTTCAAATGAAGAAAGTGCAGGCACTCAATGCCTGCCTATTAAAAGCACTGGGTGTAAGCATGACAGACGCATTGGGAGGGGGCGAACCACAGAGAAAAGTATCAGCATTTCCTCTCTTAACCACAGTGATGGCCCCTACTTTTACCCACCCCAAGTTCAAGGTATGGAATTCACTGCTCCTGGACATTAGAGCCCAGCCCAACCTTCTGTCATTCCGTAGGGCACTCAAGACCTGGCTGTTCCCGTAAGGCTCCCCCGCATGGTTTCTTATCATTAGCGCTGGGACGCTTACGGGCAGTCATGCGCTTTACAAATCTGTAAAATAAATAAATAAATAAATAAGGTCTTTGGTACCATGCACCTCGTCATGCCTCTTAGGCTTTGGATGGATCAAAGTGGATGTGTGCAAGAAGCATAACTAGTCATACAGGCAAAGGGAACGGACAAACCACTGAACATCCATGATCAAACCACACCCTATATCTAACCAGCCCCCTACAGCCACATAGCGACGTGAGCCAAAAAGAAGCTGATGAAGAAGTCCTTGCTGTGTAAAGGCATGGCCAAGTATCTAAACACAGGGCAGGCAGTAAAAAGCATGCATAAAAAGCATAGGCAGAATACAAGAATCTGATAACAAATATGGAACCCAGACAGGCACCAAGGCTGCACTTTTAACCAATTGGCCAAGCCAACTCGAGGAAGGGGGAGGAGCACATACAGCAGGATAGAAACGGGTGAAATGGTGGATGGTAACGATGAAGGAGGCTGAGGGTGAGCAGGTGGGAGGAGAGGAGAGCAGACAGCAAGTGCACGAAGGGGCACAAACTGCAGGCGAGACGAGGGTGAAAGAGCACAGGTCTGAGGAGAGAGAAGCAGCAAAGAGAGTAGGAAGAAGGCGCAGGACCACAATGGAGGCAGGAGAAAGGTGGAGCAGCAGCAGGAAGCAGATGGAATGAGGCTGAAGGGGTGAGAAGGGGGACAGGTGGGAGGGGGTGAACAGACCCGGCAGCAGATGTAGGGATATTAGAGACACGGCGAGATAACACAAATATGCCCCACTAATATCAAATAATTGATATGCAAATACTTACTAATTTATCTCGTGTCCAATGGCATGCACGTGCATTTATAATCACGCATTTTTCTTTTTTTGTCGATGTGGTTCGGCATCAAGTCAATAAACAAGCAACATTGAAAGAAGAGACCTGCTGGATTTTCTCTTGCTTTTTTGTTTTTAGAGCAGTCTAAACAAGGGAAAAGTGCCACGTTTACAAACTTCGCAGGAGAGGCACATTAGAAGCAGGCCTTCAGAGAGTGGGAGATGTTCGAGGGCAGTGAAATAAAACCAAAGAGCTAAGGATGCTGCTCGATTAGGCTCATGTCAAAAGACGATGGGGACAATACACTTAAGGCTGACAGAGAACAAAGCGTATAAAGTTCCTAAAGCGATCGCAAATCAAATAACAAGGGAAAGTGAAAGAGTGCCATGCGCGCGTTGTTGGCACGCCGTGAGCATGCACATCGGCGTGGCCTGCAGCTCGTGTCCAGTGGCAGCGCCTGCGGACTTCGCCGTACTTGAATAAGTGCTGCGCGGCCCAAAGAGGGGGCCGCCAAAGTGCCCAAAGCAAAAAAAAAAAAACAGTAGAGGAAGTCCGGCGGGAGCCCAACCCGCCTTCGTGAATGCCGCATCGTGCGGCCAAAGTAGGATTTCAGGCTGGGCTCCTGTGAGCAAGACAGAGCCCCGCGTGTTGCTGCAGTGACCGACTGAAAACGGAGACCAGCCGAGGAGCAGCGCAGAGTCTCCACAAGAACCGGTAAGTGGGGTGAGGCATGCTGTGCGTGTAAAGCGCGCTTGGAGCTCGCGTGCGCATTAAAAAAAAGAAAGTGATATTGCATGAGGCTTGCGAGGACGGAAGGGGGACAGGAGATATGCACATCGCATGTCTGTACGTGCATGTTCACGGGCGCGTTCACATCTGCAATCTGTCCTGCGCGTGCACATCTCCTGTCTCCCTTCCGAAGCAAGTCGGTAATAATAGATCTCTCTAGCGACAGCGCTTTCGCTCTGCGTCGCTAGGCGAGACCTAAAAAGAGAAATAGGAGAAATGGAGGCAGGGAAGTTGAAGCAAGAGCAAGCCCCATCGAAATGGACTCCTGCGCATGTGTCAACAGTATGGCAAAAACACATGCGGATACATTAAAGTCAATGGATTGGATTTAATAATGAGGACGGAAGAAGCTGTTTTCAAGGGAAGAAATTGTTATCTAGGATGCCTGATTAACCTTAGAAAAAGACTAAAAGGACATAAAAGTAAAGTAGAACCTAATCAGTGGCTAGTCTTCTTATATCAATCCTTTAAAGCGAAACACAAGGACAAGTCCCAATTATGACTTATGAACAACCCATTTGAGGGACAGGGTTAGGGCAAGTACCCTTTCTGCTCCATTACCTCCTTATTTGCTGCCATAAATTACATCCAAAACGTCAGAGCCAGTCGTGGACAAGGAGGACTTACTAGATGTCTTTTGTCTTCTTATGCCAGCAGGAGACACTGGTAGTACATCAGCTGCAAAGCCTGGAAACAGAGCAGTGCTAGCAGACCAGCCATTTGGAGGTGTATCTGCAAGCAATGTGCATGAGAGCACAGTGAATGCAACAAGCGTTGCAGCTCCGGAGAGCGACAGCAACTGCAAGAGAATTGTGCAGCGCACACAAAATCAGACACAGACTCCAGGACACAACACCCTCTCTCTCTCTATGGCTTGTTCTCCATCAACACTTTACCAAACTGATGCTAAACATCAGCTTGGTAGGGTACGCAGCAAGATTATAAACTGGGTTAGTCGATGGTGCACTGCTGGAAGGAGAGTGAGATAACTTTAAAGAAATCCATGGAATGACCAAAACACTTTCTCATCCACTAACATAGTTAGTGATAATCCCCAAAATGCCCCATTCAAGACATTGATTTAATGTTTCCTTGAAGAGAATACCCAGGAGCAGGAGGCGGAGTTACCATTTATGTCCGTTGGTCTCCCGCAGATGTACCCAATGTTAAGAAACTATTTCCTAATATGCATGAGTATCCCATGAAATTCCCTGAAGAGCTCCAGACTGTTTTGAGTGTTATAAATCAAACTGGGTAGATCTGAATCATTTGTTATGTCTTGTCATGCCAAGCGAAGTAAGAGTTAGATAGGAAGAAAAGAGTAATTGGCCATGTCAGGCTCTTGGTGATGTGACTGCAAGAACAACTGGACTAAGGTAGCCCACTGTAAACAGAATTACGATGAATCTCTTGTTGCTTTGTAGATCATCTAAAAGAAGTGTTCAAACAAAATGTTGGTATTGTTTAACCCGCTGAGAACATGTAGGAAGCTGTGGGTGCTACTTTTGTTCAAGGCTTGTTGGCCAATGCCCAGAAAGATCTCAGGACCGTCTGCACTGGGTGGGTGGCAAACCACGGAGCTAGTGGAATTGGTATCAGTTGTGAATCACCACCTTGCAGTGCAAGAAGGGAAAGAGGAATCAAATGAGTCAAAATTGATGCCTTAGAAATGGAAATAATTTAACAATCCAAAAAAGGGAGTTATGGAGGAAGTATCTGAAGATCGAGTGAATGGGTCAGACAGATCGGAGGAAGAAGCGCAGGATGAAGCTGGGGCAATTCAACCCCTCCAGAGGACCCCTAATGTATTAGTTGTGGGCTGGGTGGTCACTGGAAATTAGATTGTCTTCTACTGCACCCATCAACTCATACAAGCTGAGATTACACAACTCTCCCAGAGCTGCTATCCCACCTTATAGACAGCCAGGGAAGAGCCAACAGCTCCTTAAATACCCTAATCCCACCAGGCCAAAACGGCCCCTTCGTGAAATGCGTTATTTATGGGGAACCCACTTTGTCCCTTACCGATACTGGTACCAGCCAATCTGCCTTGAAAACGTCCAGATCCTATTACCTCTTTCGGGCCTGTCCATTGATGCAGCTAGCATTTCAAACTCCCACATCATGTTTCTGATCCTGTCTCCATAATGTTAGGCCCCATTACCCATCAACATGTCTTTCTATTCAGGCCACCTCTCCAGTAATCCTACTGGGGAGAGGTATTTGATACAAATTGAACTGTACTGCGTATTGTACCACGGATAGTGTCCATTTGAAATTGTCGAATAAGTAATAAAAAACTGCATGTTACCTATTTGATGTGAAGTTACTATTTGCAGTCATGATACAAAATGTAAAGCTGTTGTACCCAAGTCTATTTCTTATATAATTTGGCCAATGTACTTTTCATTTTACGGTCTGAACATGCACATGATGTAGGCTATGTTTGTTGTTGAAACCAGTACAGACTGCAGTGAATCCCATGAAGAAACGACCTCACATTCCACAGAATCTGCAACGCTCTAAGGTGAAGACAGGAATTTAACAGGCTATATATGCTTTCATAAAACAAGGGGTCTTGGTGGGGGGTCCCAAAGACATGTAAAGATTTTTCCAAGACCTATGAAGCATTAATCCTATTCTAATGCCAAGCTAGCCCATTGTACCTAATCCTGCAAACCATGTTATCATGTATTCCATCACTGTTGTAAATCTCGTTAGAATGTTTTCTTTATTCCCATACATCAGAATAACCAATATCTCTTTGTATTCTGGGGGGGGGGGGGTAACTTGTTATCAACTCCCACAAGGATATGCTGAATCGCCATTTATCTTCTCTCAAGTATCTCCTACACAACATGGTCTTTCCATGAGGATCTACTCTGTTTCAAGGTGTAGAATATTTATTACTTGCTCCTGACTAGCTAGACCATTGCAAAATTGATTTTCTATATCCCCTTTCTGGATTAGCATAAAAGGGGGCATAGGCTTCCAAGAAGAAATTACAATTCTATCCTCCCTGAGTTTGCTAATTAGGTCAAGGCATCTCGTCAGTGGAGAGACACCTGTCTGCAGGCTGCATTGAAGATATTTCTAAGCTACCAAGACCCATGACTATTTCTCAGGTAGGCACTTTATTAGGGATGGCGGGCTTCTGCAGAAAAAGGATAGTAGGGTTTGCTTGTGCTGTTAAACCTCTTTAAGAATGAGGGCCCGATTCCGATCTTGTTCGGTTATCAAATGGAACGACTCGTGTCCGGAATGCTTTCCGTACGACTCGTGTCAGGGGAGTCCAACCGAACAAGTACGATGCATTTGAATGCATCCGGATACGATTCGGTCGGACTCCCTTTGACTTCAATGGGAGCCTGTGTACCGAATGCGTACACAGGCTCCCACTGACAAAAGGGGTGGTTGTGGATCATGGTGCACCCTGTGGCGGGCACCCCTTGGTGCCTGTCACACTGTGCATGGTCTGAAAGGGGGGACCCATGGGTACCCTCATGGGCACAATTCGGAGGGCCCGGATGAAGGGGGGCCTGCTACGGGCCCTCAAAGACCAATTCCGGTAGCCTTTTAGATCCGGGCAAAATGAATCATAAAGGCTGTCCGAATCGTTCATCGTACTTTCTCGCTTGGAAAACCTACTTCATAGAGCTGTACGATTCAGCTCCGGAGGGCTCTATCTCTCCATATGCCTTCCAAAACCGATTCGGTGAGCGCTAAGGCTTTCCATGCTTCATACTTGGTCGCTCGGAATTCGAAACGGGGCGGTCGAAAACAATGGCTCTAGATTGGTTTAGGTAAACCCAAATCCGATTCAGAGCACTTCCGACCGAGATCGGAATCGGGCCCTATGTAAAGAAAGACACCCCAACACCTTCGCACTGATTAGGGCGGCACAACAGGACTTTGTGAACTTAAGGTTGGCTCTTTCTTGGGCCTCTGCAATGGGGCTTCCTGCCTACACTAAGCCAATTACTTTGTACTGTCATAAAAAAAGGGTTTTGTACCGGAGGTATTGGTGCAAGATCATGGAGCTCAACAGAAGCCTGTAGACAGCAATTCATGTGTTCACGATACACTGCATCAGGGATTCCACCCTGCTTCTCAGCTGAGAAATCAAGAAACCACTCTGGCCGACTAATAATCAGGGCCACAGGGGGAGGTGGCAGAAGATTCTGTACCCAATCTCTTTTGTTCTGGAGCAATCATTCTTCTGAGATTCTCTACTGCCCACCACACACCTTCAGGAAACCTCTAAACACCCACCATTTTTTTTATACCCATGCAATGACCTCACCCAAACCTACAGACACCTGCAGTGGGTTTAATTTAACATCCCGTCCCTTATATCACCCTAACTCACCCAGAGACAAGATGAATAAGATTATAAGTGGATGTTCTGCTTCAGTAAATAAATGTGGGGTCCTTTACTACCTCATCATTGCAGTAAGATTTGAGGCCATTTGTGGGCAGTGCCTAATGCCTGGCAGAGGTTCGCAATGTTTTACTGTATTTATCTATGGTAGCTAGGTTAGTGATAGCAACCCTGCTATAGCCGCAGGTAAAATTAAAAAGTACCTTTGTGATGGCATTGACTTGAGAAACAATGGACAGGTCTGCTTCAAAACTAGTCCACCTGTTATTCAGGGATGCGGTATAGTCCCAGGACCTCTGATTTAGTTACATTCAGTTTGGGGTGTTTTGCATTCATAGAAAAATGCTTCTTTTTGCATGACCAGACCCATTTTTATGTCTCGGCCTGACGTAAGCAGCGCATGCGCTGCACTTGTCTTATGAGGCTTCTTGAAATCGATACGATTCCAGAAGTCGTCTTGCGGCTCCGCCTCCAATTTTCATAGGTGCGTGTCGCTTTGCATCATAGATTAGGCAAAACACAGTGTAATGATTGCACCAGAGGCAATCATTACACTGAGCGTTGCCACCCTGTCCCCTTTTGGCCCCACCCACCGGGATTTGATCTTTTACTCGAGGAAATTACACGGTGCCTTTATCTAGTGGCTCAGCACTACTTTCTTTCACTCGTGTTTAGGCTAAACTTCGATCCACACCCAGTTGCCTGCAATGACCTTTTTGTGAGAGTACCACCTCAACATGAAACTACCCGGAGCAGTCCTCGGACATGCAGCATTTGAACATACCACTCCCCTCCATCAAGGGATTAAAACACAGAACAGGGACACACACACACAGGCTGTGTGTGGGGCGTTCTTTTTTTTTCACAGAGCCCCGATGTATTCACATTTTAACAATATTTGAAACAAGTGTTGGGACTTCCTCCAACGTATCAGAACAGGCAACATTGACCTCCGCACCCAGCCCCCTTAAAAGCCATAGCACGAGTGGGGGGGCATTTTCTGACCGGGTAGTAGTAACTCCCCCTCAGGCTCAACTTTCCATTATTCAGGTTCACCTCTGCAGGTCCGGGAGGTAAAAACCCACAGAAAATCCCAAATAACTGCCCTCTGGTCCGGTGTAAACGGCAGGGTTCCCAACATCCAGGTTAAATCCAAGGGCCCCCGGGCGAAGGCACAGGACGAGGAGAGCCGCGAGGGCGGGGAGGGCTCTTCCTGCTCTTCGGTTGGGGTGAAGCATGCTACAGAAAAGAGGGTTCACACGCCCCTTCCCTGCTCCTCTGCAGTTCGACTGTGGGGGTTTAATGCCACAGGTTGTCTGGGAAGTAAACTTTTCTCGTGCAAGTGGTGATATCGCAGGTCACGTCTTTTTTGATCATTCTGGCGAATCCTTCATTTATTATCATGTGTTTGTGGTGGGGCATAAGGACGAGTCTCTAAAAATGCTTTTCCAAGGGGAATCGTAACTAGCATGAATTCTATCGTGAACTCCCTGAAAAGGGATGTGTACCTGGTTATAGGGGTGCCTTCTATTGCCGTGAGACGAAGCCCCTCCCACCAGGATAGTGTTGGGGTGGTCCCATGGTTTCCTTTTGCCTGGGAGGGGTGGGGGCGGGGAATCTCTTTTGATGTGTGAGTTGTGGCTCTTGCACCATGTTGTGAGCACGATTACAGCAATGGAGCATTTGGTGACAGGGTGGGACTCCGCTCCCTGATGGAATTAGCAGGTCTGGGAGGCAGCAGCTGCCTCTGGGGATGCAGAGCCGGTGCTTTACACGTAGGTGTAAAAAGTGCCCCCCCTTTTCTAGACTGCAAGCTATAACTGTTCTACAGCTGATCGCTTTCACACTCGTGTGAGTACATCAGCTACCCTGTTCTGTGATGTAATGTCTGTGAGAGCAGCAGTCACTGGTGTGTGTGTAATGTGACTGGTGGTGGTTGTATGCAGGGGCAGAGACTGGGTGTTATTTGATGTCTCTGTTCAGTGTGATCTGGAGCACTGGGCTGCAGTGCTGCTGGCTGTACACTGCGGGGCGTCTCGAGAGGGGGGGGGGGCGTGGGAATGCAGGCAGCAGACCGGGCTGTGAGCCAGGAGGTAACTCGAAACAGGAGTGCTGTGGGTGAATACATGTTCTGACACAGAGAAGCAGGCGTCTGGCGCAGTGCGGCCCTCTTAAACTCACCTTGGACATCCTCCGCTATGTAGATAGCGCTTCTAATAGCACCATTTAGGTGTTCTAGTCACACCCTACATCATTCATCCTTCCATTCAAACCATGGCTCCCCCTTCCTCAACACTACAAACAATCCCCCCATCCCATACAATTCTCCAAATGCTACAGAGCGTGGCTACCACCTTGCACTAGCCCCAACTCACTGGCACCACCTCCCATGCAATCCATCCCCTCTTTCCACCACAGGTCAACAGGCCTTCACCTCCGTCGTAAAACCAAACGTCATGACACTATCTGCAAATCTTTACACACCCTGCCTCCCCCCTCGCCTACTAAAATTCAGGCTTCACAAACTGTTGTGTATGTTGCTTGGGGTAAAAAGCAACACAGGATTTACATAGAAGCACCAATTTTGCATCTTTTTTAAAATTTATTTTTCTACACATTACAACATCACAACATCCTTGGGGGGTCTCGCTGCGGTTGTATTAGGAGCCCCTGCAGCAGCATGGACGCAGTTTAAATGGACTCTTTGTTCATTTTCCAGGGTGGCATTAATCATTTCGGACATAGAGCACAATGCTGTCTTGTACTAGCCTGTCCCTTGACTGACACTGATTGACACTGACTGACACTGATTGACACTGACTGACTGACACAGACTGACTGACTGACTGACCCTGAGTGACTGACACTGAGTGACTGACACTGGCTAACACTGACTGACTGACACTGATTGATACTGACTGACTGACACTGTCACCGATTGCAACTGACTGACTGACATGACTGACAATGACTGACTGACACTGACTGACATTGACTGAACATACCACTCCCCTCCATCAAGGGATTCCAACACAGAACAGGGACACACACACACAGGCTGTGTGTGGGGCGTTCCTTTTTTTATTTACAGACCCCGATGTATAGGTGGCTCTGGGAGAGCCTGTGAACCTGATGCTAAAGACTGAGGCATCCCTGGAGGCAGCTGTGGGGAGCTCTGCCCTAGTGCCCACTCCTCTCCCGTGCACCTTGGATCCAGAGAAGTCCTAGCGCCTGCATCTCCTGCTCGGTCAGCCGGCAGCAGGGGGCGCTGCACACCGCCTGAGTCCGGTTGCTGCTGGCACGAGCATTTCACTATCGATCGCCCTGGAGCGGGGGCCGCTGCACTACAAGGCACACACAGGGTTATCATCTGGGAGGAATCAAACCCAAAGTTTTATTTAAAAGTCATTTGTTGAGTTCAACCCCTCTGGCCCAATTGGTGGCGCGTGTTATCCCAGAAGCATAACAGGAGGGTCATTCGGCACCCAGGCACCCACGTGTACTGGATACACAGACGGCCCTCTCA
This sequence comes from Triturus cristatus, assembly GCF_964204655.1. NCBI lineage: Eukaryota > Metazoa > Chordata > Amphibia > Caudata > Salamandridae > Triturus > Triturus cristatus. Next base: position 631,678,228 of record NC_140593.1, read on the forward strand.
GCCGCACAGTGCACTTAGCCAGGCTTTTAATGTGAATCTAAGTGCTTACACCCAAGGCTAGCGCCCAAAGCTCTGCTGTGCGCTTTCGCCAGAGTCTGCTGAACTCTGAGCAGGGCACGCAGTGGCAGCCTGGCATCCATGTGTATGTACTGAATACACAGCCGGCCCTCTCAGCAGCACAGTGCACTTAGCCAAGCTTTTAATGTGAATATAAGTGCTTACACCCAAGGCTAGCGTCCAGAGCTCTGCTGTGCGCTTTCACCAGAGTCTGCTGACCTCAGAGCAGGGTACGCAGTGGCAGACTGGCACCCACGTGTATGTATTGGATACACAGCTGGCCCTCTCAGCAGCTGTTAGAAATGGGGGTCTCTAGTTGGCAATGACTGGCCACTGTCCAATTAGGGACCCTTCTTCCTAAGTCAGAGTAAGCAGACTACACCCTTTGATAACCCCTGCTCAACCCTGTGGTAACGTAGCACGAGCAGCCAGGCCTATCTCAGAGGCAGTGTGTGAAGCATTTATGACCATACACAGTAACACAGTGAAGAACACTACAAAGGGACGCCACACAAGTAGTTATAAAAAAAAAGTATCTTTATATATAGACTTAACACAAGACCAATAACAGTAAAAATCCACAATACTAGAAAATAGGGTTACTCTTAAAATGCTGCAAAAATAGTTCAAGGTGTGCAAAGATGAGTTCAGTTCAAGGCAGTGGTCTCTGCGACCCTTTTACTCACAAGATACCTGGATTCTGTAGCGAAGCAACAAAAATGTCGCTAAGGAGTTGTGGCGATGATTTTCCTCACGCTAACCAGCAATGCGTTGAATCCTTGCCGCAAGGGAGGATGATGTGCTGATTTGTGTGCAGGACAAAGCGACAAACTTCTACATGCTAAGCCGGCGATGCGATAAAATCCTTGCCGCGAAGGGAGGATGATGCGCCGAGCCTATTGCGTGTGCGATCTTGTTGCGATGAAAGAAAATGGCGCTCCGCGAGGGAGCGACGATCCTGATGCAATGCGATGAAAATGGCGAACGCTCGGCGTCCGCTCTGCGATGTCGTGAAGCGATGAACTCGATGCGATGATCTTTGGTTAGCGAGCGTTTTGAGGCCCGCAAACATGCAATGCGATAATCTTCGGGTTAGCGAGCGTTTGGCAGCCAGCAGACAGGTGATGCGATGATTTCCGGTAGCGCGCACTCGGCGGCAGCAGAGCGACGATTTTCCTTACGCTCTTCAGCTGCAGCGGCTCGCTAACGGGCGTTAGCGACGATTTTCAGCACTCTCTTCTCAACAGTAGAACTAGAGGCCCTGGAACTCACAGGAGCCTCACCTGCAGATAGAAATCCTCGCTGGGAGGAAACAGGAGGCTGGTGGTGGAGTCTGATGTGCCTGAGACTCCTGCAGGAGGCTAGCTCTCTTCTAGTCCTTGGGTGATTGCTGTAGCATAAAAAAAAGTTCCTTCAAAGTCCTTTTCCTCTTCTTCCAAGTCCAGTAGTAACCACTGCAGGCCAGTCCAACAAACAGCAGACAAGCACAAGGACACTCCTTTTCCTGCAGATTCCTTCAGTTACACGGACAGAGGTTCTTCTTGTTGTCCAGGAGCAATACAAATTGTAGGGGTTTCAGCACAGATATTTATACCCCAAAAGTCTTTGTTGTAAAGAGTCACAAGTCACTGAACCCAGTCAGAACCACTTCTGCCCAGCCCTGGAGCACTTTGTTCACCAGGCTGCATCCTTCCTTTCAGAAAGAGGGGCTCTGCCATCAGACGCACAGTGGGAGGTGCAGCCAGCATTCACCTTGCCAGGATCAGCCCTATTCAGGTCCAGGAGCTACCCCTACCCATACTCCAATGCAGATCTCTCTATTCAACTCAGGTCTGACTCAGCCTACCCTGTCCCTCCAAAACCAGACAGCCAATACACATAACAGCAGAGCACACTGGAAGGCTTAGGCAAGAAAATACCTACTTTCTAAAAGTGGTATTTTCAAACACAGAATATAAAAATAAACTTCACTAAAAGATGTATTTTAATATTCTGAGTTCAGGCATACTAAATTCGTTTTTCTACCATGTTCTATGGGTCAGTTAGGACTATAGAATGTAATAGCCAAACCTCCCATTCTGGCCTATGGAGAACAGGTAGCCTTACAGTAGTGAAAAACGAAATTGGGTGTAATTCACTACCAGGACATGCTACACACAGCAGAGCATGTCCTACCTTACACATACAATGCATCCTACCATAGGGGTGGCTTACATGATGCCAAGGGAAGGTTCAGGGGCTGGGAAGTGGGTGCACTTCACAGCCAAGATGGCAGTTCTAGACTGCACACAGACACTGCAGTGGCAGGTCTGAGACACACTTTACAAGCTGCTTCTGTGGATGGCGCAAACCAGCGCTGCAGGCCCACCAGGAGCATTTGGTTTACCAGCCCTGGGCGCACACAGGCCACACTACTAGGGACTAACAAGTAAACCAAATAAGCCAATCATGGATATACCAATTCACATGTCATCTTTACACAGGGAGCATTTGCGCTGTGGCACTGAATGGCAGTGGCACAGCGACCAGAGCATCTATCACCAGCAAAAACAGAGGAGACACAGCGAAAAATGGAAGGGAGACTCACGCCAATGTTGCCAGGTCTAACAGCAGCACATTGGGCTAAGCCAGGCTTCTAATGTGAATCTAAGTGCGTACACCCAAGGCTAGCGGCCACAGCCCTGCTGTGCGCTTTCACCAGATTCAGCTGAACTCAGAGCAGGGCACACAGTGGCAGCCTGGCACCGACGTGTACTGGATACACAGACGGCCCTCTCACCAGCACATTGGGCTAAGCCAGGCTTCTAATGTGGCTGTAAGTGCTTACACCTAAGGCTAGCACCCAGAGCTATGCTGTGCGCTTTCACCAGAGTCTGCTGAACTCTCAGAACAGGGCACAGAGTGTCAGCCTGGCACCGATGTGTACTAGATACACAGCCGGCTCTCTCAGCAGCAGATTTGGCTAAGCCAGGCTTCTAATGACTCTTAAGTGCTTACACCCAAGGCTAGCGCCCAGAGCTCTGCTGTGCTCTTTCACCAGAGTCAGCTGAGCTCAGAGCAGAGCACGCAGTGGCAGCCTGGCACCCATGTGTACTGGATACACAGCCGGCCCTCTCAGCAGCACACTGAGCTAAGCCAGACCCTTTTGTGAGAGTACCACCTCAACGTGAAACTACCCGGAGCAGTTGTATTGTATTGTATTGTAAGCGGTCTTGTATAGCGCGTAGTTACCCTCGGGCATCCCAGCGCTTGATCAGCCATACCCTGGCCAAGGACACATAGAGCACATCAAAGAGGAAACAAGTAAGTTTTCAACAGTTTCCGGAAGCGAAGGGTGCCAGTTTCTGAACGCAACTCCAGCGGGAGCGCGTTCCAAAGGGTAGCGATGTGCACTGCGAATCTTCTGCCGCCCGTACGGGCCTTATACACCCTAGGGACCTTGAGTAGGGATTTCTGGTCAGAGCGCAGGATTCTAGAGGCTTTATAGGGCACCACCAGCTTTGATAAGATAGGGGGGCCCTTACCCTGCAGGACTTTATGGGCTATGCAGAGGGACTTAAACTTGACCCTCTCCCGCACTGGGAGCCAATGCAAAGTCTTCAAGGCTGGTCTAGCTGATTGCCTCCTAGGTGCATTGGTCAGTAGCCTAGCCGCGGCATTTTGCACTTGTTGGAGCTTGCTCAGCGTGACCTCCGGGGCGCCCAGGAAGATCGCATTGCAGTAATCCAGCCTTGATATAATCAGCCCCTGAATAAGTAGCTTCCTGGAGGTGGGGGGGGAGGAGGGGGAGGACTTTGCGAGCAGAGCGAAGGAGCCCGAAGCAGATCCCTGCCATTTTCTTGGCCTGAGTCTTGAAAGAGAGGTCCTGCTCCAACCAGACTCCCAGGCTCTTAATCTCCTGTTTGGAACAGGGGAGGTCCCCCAGGCAGCTAGGCCAGCTGGACATAGGGAGAGGGGGGGCCTTATGCCCTAGTAGCATAATTTCAGTTTTTGAGCCGGTGAGTTTCAGCGATGAGTCGCACATCCAGGTGTATACCTGGGACAGGCATTGGTGCAATACATCCGGGCTCTTCACCAGTTGGGAAAGAGCCACCACCAATTGAGTATCATCGGCGTAGCTGACGATTTTTATCCCAAATGGTGCCACCACATCCTCCAAGGGGGCCATATACACATTAAATAGTGTGGGACTGAGAGAGGAGCCCTGTGGTACCCCGCACTGGAGGGGGATAGGAGAAGACCGCGCACTACCTTCCCAGACCTGATAGGTTCGGCCCGAGAGAAAGGAGCGAAGCCACTGCAACACAACACCACTTACTCCCACATTAGACAGCCGTTGGATCAACACTTGATGGTTAACAGTGTCGAAAGCTGCGCTAAGGTCCAGGAGGATCACTGCCACTGACCCCCCCCCCGAATCTAAAATGATTCTAGCTTCGTCCACAACTGCCAAGAGGGCGGTGTCGGTGCCATGACCTGGTCGGAAGCCGGTTTGAGTTTCTCGAAGCAGCCCGTTGGACTCCAGAAAGCTGGACAGTTGATAATTAACCAGCCTTTCAGCGATCTTACCAAGTCCCGGCAGCAGAGAAATGGGCCTGAAATTAGCCAAGTCCGAGGAATCCAGACTAGGCTTTTTCAGGAGTGCCTTCACAACAGCTCTTTTCCAACCTGATGGTACCACCCCTTGATTGAGGGAAAGACTGATGAGGTTCGTGATTGGGGCCGCGATGACAGAAGCCACTTGTTTCAGGAACCTCATTAGAGCAGGATCTTCTGGCGAGCCGCTCTTCATGGAGCTAAGTTCCTTTATCACGTCCGGCTCTGATATCAGGTCAAAAGAGTCAAATAGAACGTGTGCTCCTCTTCCTTGGTTCACTGCATCAATATTCTGTGGGGCCCGAGGTAGCAGAGAAAGAATATTCTCGATTTTAAGGTGGAAGTAGTCCGCGAGCTCCCTACACTTCTCCGAGGGATTGTCATGAGTGACTGGTGGCTCAGGGATTTTGAGGAGCTCCTTAACCACTTTGAAGGTCTCTCTTGAAGAGTTGGACGCGCTAGTAATTTTTTCCTCGAAAAATTTGGCCTTAATAACGCGGAGGGCATTCTTATACATCCTCATGGCAGCACGATACTTCTCCCGACTGGCCACCTCCCAGTCTCTTCTCCAGGTCCTCTCCAACTTCTTGCAACTTCTCCTAAGGGTGCGCAACTCTGCAGTGTACCATGGGGCCGAGCCCGTTCTACTCCCACTCTTAGCCACTCTCTTTTTAGGCACGATGGCATCTAGGGAGTTGGTCAACCATTGATCAAAGGCCAAGTCGGCCGTTGGAGGATCAGCGGCCAAGGGAGGGTAAGAGCTCTGAAGCTGCGCCGTCCAACTCTCAAGTGAGAGTTTAGACCAAGCCCTTTCCAAAGAGTAAACTCTGGGGGACCGGATGGACCTTGGGTCACATTGCATGGCCAAAGGTATCAGAAAGTGGTCTGACCATGGCAAGGGGCAAGCTGGTAAGGCTTCTAAATGCGGAATATTTGCAAAAATCGGGTCGAGAAGATGTCCTTTAGTGTGAGAAGCTCCCCGATTACTAAGGGTCAGGTTGTAAGCTTTCAAGTCGCAGCCCAGGTCTATAGCTATTGAATCTAAAGGATCATTAAAATGGAGATTTAAATCCCACAGCACCATAAAATGGTGCTGGGGGATTGCAGCATTTGAACATACCACTCCCCTCCATCAAGGGATTCCAACACAGAACAGGGACACACACACACAGGCTGTGTGTGGGGCGTTCTTTTTTTTTCACAGAGCCCCGATGTATTCACATTTTAACAATATTTGAAACAAGTGTTGGGACTTCCTCCAACGTATCAGAACAGGCAACATTGACCTCCGTGCCCAGCCTCCTTAAAAGCCATAGCACGAGTGGGGGGGCATTTTCTGACCGGGTAGTAGAAACTCCCCCTCAGGCTCAACTTTCCATTATTCAGGTTCACCTCTGCAGGTCCGGGAGGTAAAAACCCACAGAAAATCCCAAATAACTGCCCTCTGGTCCGGTGTAAACGGCAGGGTTCCCAACATCCAGGTTAAATCCAAGGGCCCCCGGGCGAAGGCACAGGACGAGGAGAGCCGCGAGGGCGGGGAGGGCTCTTCCTGCTCTTCGGTTGGGGTGAAGCATGCTACAGAAAAGAGGGTTCACACGCCCCTTCCCTGCTCCTCTGCAGTTCGCCTGTGGGGGTTTCATGCCACAGGTTGTCTGGGAAGTAAACTTTTCTCGTGCAAGTGGTGTTATCGCAGGTCACGTCTTTTTTGATCATTCTGGCGAATCCTTCATTTATTATCATGTGTTTGTGGTGGGGCATAACGACGAGTCTCTAAAAATGCTTTTCCAAGGGGAATCGTAACTAGCATGAATTCTATCGTGAACTCCCTGAAAAGGGATGTGTACCTGGCTATAGGGGTGCCTTCTATTGCCGTGAGACGAAGCCCCTCCCACCAGGATAGTGTTGGGGTGGTCCCATGGTTTCCTTTTGCCTGGGAGGGGTGGGGGCGGGGAATCTCTTTTGATGTGTGAGTTGTGGCTCTTGCACCATGTTGTGAGCACGATTACAGCAATGGAGCATTTGGTGACAGGGTGGGACTCCGCTCCCTGATGGAATTAGCAGGTCTGGGAGGCAGCAGCTGCCTCTGGGGATGCAGAGCCGGTGCTTTACACGTAGGTGTAAAAAGTGCCCCCCCCTTTTCTAGACTGCAAGCTATAACTGTTCTTCCCGTCTCGTGGTCCCTCTACAGCTGATCGCTTTCTCACTCGTGTGAGTACATCAGCTACCCTGTTCTGTGATGTAATGTCTGTGAGAGCAGCAGTCACTGGTGTGTGTGTAATGTGACTGGTGGTGGTTGTATGCAGGGGCAGAGACTGGGTGTTATTTGATATGTCTCTGTTCAGTGTGATCTGGAGCACTGGGCTGCAGTGCTGCTGGCTGTACACTGCTGGGCATCTGGAGAGGGGGGGTCGTGGGAATGCAGGCAGCAGACCGGGCTGTGGTCCAGGAGGTAACTCGAAACAGGAGTGCTGTGGGTGAATACATGTTCTGACACAGAGAAGCAGGCGTCTGGCGCAGTGCGGCCCTCTTAAACTCACCTTGGACATCCTCCGCTATGGAGATAGCGCTTCTAATAGCACCATTTAGGTGTCCTAGTCACACCCTACATCATTCATCCTTCCATTCAAACCATGGCTCCCCCTTCCTCAACACTACAAACAATCCCCCCATCCCATACAGTCCTCCAAATGCTACAGAGCGTGGCTACCACCTTGCACTAGCCCCAACTCACTGGCACCACCTCCCATGCAATCCATCCCCTCTTTCCACCACAGGTCAACAGGCCTTCACCTCCGTCGTAAAACCAAAGATCATGACACTATCTGCAAATCTTTAAACACCCTGCCTCCCCCCTCGCCTACTAAAATTCAGGCTTCACAAACTGTTGTGTATGTTGCTTGGGGTAAAAAGCAACACAGGATTTACATAGAAGCACCAATTTTGCGTCTTTTTTAAAATTTATTTTTCTACACATTACAACATCACAACATCCTTGGGGGGTCTCGCTGCGGTTGTATTAGGAGCCCCTGCAGCAGCATGGACGCAGTTTAAATGGACTCTTTGTTCATTTTACAGGGTGGCATTAATCATTTCGGACATAGAGCACAATGCTGTCTTGTACTAGCCTGTCCCTGGACTGACACTGATTGACACTGACTGACACTGACTGACTGACACAGACTGACTGACTGACTGACCCTGAGTGACTGACACTGAGTGACTGACACTGGCTAACACTGACTGACTGACACTGATTGATACTGACTGACTGACACTGTCACCGATTGCAACTGACTGACTGACATGACTGACAATGACTGACTGACAGTGACTGACATTGACTGACTGACACTGACTGACACTGTTACCGACTGCAACTGACTGACTGACACTGACACTGAGTGACTGACACTGACTGACTGACTTTGACTGACACTGACTGACTGATATTGACTGTGTTGGAAACCGGGCAACCGGGTTAGCAGTCACCAGGTTCCCAGCACAATGGTAGCTTGGCTCGAGCGGTAAGGAAGACAGGCACCGTGTTAAGCGTACGTCACACCCTCACAATAACCATGCGTTCATCCGTTCCAAAAACGACTCTACACCGTAAAAATTTATGAAAGAATCTCTTTGTGTTTATCTTAATTTTTCTCTTAGTTGCAGGGTTATGACACAAAAACAATACAAAAGGATTTTCTTCAGAAATAGCAGGTCAATTAAATAATAACACTTTGCAGGTGCAATAAATAGGATTAGGTCATAAATACACAAGGAATAAATAGAGGTGCGATAAATACATAGGGCAAATAAATACTGTCAGACAATAAATACAAGGCAGGAATAAATACGGTCAGACAATAAATAAGACACCTTCAATAAATAATATAAGCAATCAAACCATTGCAAATCAGATCACATTTATGAGGTAGATTGATTTTACCATGCCCAAGTACAGCTTATGGTCACTGGGGTGGCCTGGGGATGTCCCACCTAGAGTGGTCAAGGCTGGGGCCTAAGCTGAGGTAGAATGAGGGAAACCTAAGGTTCTGATTCTTCCAACTACACAGTCCCTCACACAGGTCCCTGCACCAGTCTCAGTTCACCCCCTAGCACTCTCAGGTTGGTCCTAACACCCCTCTAGCCCCAAGAATGGTCTTTTAGGGCTCCACAGGGCCTCAGATGCCCTTTCTACCACTTACTGCCCTTTTCACGAAGATCGGCTTCGCTCGGCGCCGGGTCGACGTCGCTGGGCGGCTCGGTTCGATGTCGCGTCGATCTGTTCCACTTGACGCCGTGTCGATGCCGTCGGGCGGTTCCGATTCGATGTCGCTGGCCGGCCTCGGTTTGATGTTGCGTCGATCTGCTTTACCTGACGCCGGGTCGATGCCGTGAGGCGGCTCCGGATTGATGTCGCTGGGCGGCCTCGGCTCGGTGTCGTGTTCCGGCGTCACAGGGTCACGGTCTCCCCGCTTCCGGGTGTCTCCGGAGTGCGACCTCCACTCCCGACCTCCGTCGGCTCCACCTCTGGTTCCGGCGACTCCGGAGTGCGATCTCCACTCCCGACCTCCTGCGCGCTTCACCTCGACCTCAGGCGACTCCGGAGTGCGATCTCCACTCCCGACCTCCTGCGCGCTTCACCTTGGTTTCCGGCGACTCCGGAGGGCGGACTTCACTCCCCCGTCGACGCCTCACCTCGACCTCAGGTGACTTCCTACTCGACCTCCGGTGACTCTCCACGACCTCCGTCGGCGCCCTCTCTCAACCTCTGGCGGCTCCGGGTACGACGTCTGCTTTCCGTCAGCGCCGCTTCTCCACCTCGGGCTCCAGGTCTCCAGGCTTCTCGACGTCAGGACTCCAGGAGGACACTGCTGTACAGGTCAGGAACTGGCTGGTCTTCTTCTTTAAGGCCTCTTCACAATATTTAGGTCCTTGAGATGGTTTTTCTGGTCTTGGTCCCACACAGGGCTCTAGGCTGGGCTTGGTCAGTAGGGACTAGCATCAAGGGTGGGTTTCTGGACCCCACTCCAAGCACTGGTTTCCACCCCTGCTGCCTCACTCCTTCCTCCTTCTGAATCTCTGTCCTCTCTCCTCTCTAGTCAGATACCAACTGCCAACTGCCTCCCTGAGATGGCTTCCCAACATTCTAAACTGCCTCCCTCTATCCCAGGGTTCTAGAATGTTGCAGAAGGTTCTAGAAACCTCTAGTGTGTTCTGGTGATGTCACAGGTGACAATGGGTGGCCACCATTTTGTGTCTCAGGCCCTCAGACAGAAGTTCCAGGGGTAGGGAAAATGGCTCCTTGACCCTGCATCAACACTAAAAAGTCTGGTGGTTCCCAAAAAGGAAAAATTATAACAGGGTTTGAGGCAAAAGTGGGACAAAATAAATAATGATGAGGAGGGACCACCCAAAGGGCTGACAGGTCTAACACGCGTCCCCCCCAGCTGAAAGTGGGGAGAGCTACCCAACCCCTTGGGAGTTCTCATCACTAAGGCGGAAATACCTTGAGAGACCGTCTGCATTGGCGTGGTCCACTCCAGGCCGATGTTCCACCTGAAAGTCCATTCCCTGTAGGGAGATAGACCACCTTAGCAGCTTGGGATTCTCCCCCTTCATCTGCATCAGCCAACGAAGGGGTCTGTGGTCGGTCTGAACCAGGAAGTGCGAGCCAAACAGGTATGGCCGCAACTTCTTCAGAGCCCATACCACTGCAAAGGCTTCACGCTCTATTGCACTCCACTTCTGTTCCCTGGGAAGTAGTCTCCGGGATAGGAAGACCACGGGTTGATCCAGACCTTCTTCATTGAGTTGCGATAACACTGCCCCAATGCCATGTTCCGATGCATCTGTCTGGACAATGAACTCCTTGGAAAAATCTGGGGCCCGTAAGACCGGGGCCTTGCACATGGCTTGCTTCAGTTGCACAAAGGTCTGCTGGCAAGCCTCCGTCCAGACTACCCGTCGAGGTTGCTTCTTGGACGTAAGCTCCGTGAGGGGGGCCACGATGGTACCATACCCCTTCACGAAGCGGCGGTAATATCCGGTGAGGCCCAGAAAAGCTCGGACCTCAGTCTGAGTCTTGGGGGGTTCCCAGGCCATGATTGCCTCGATTTTCGCCTGGAGGGGTGGCACCGCTCCCCTACCCACCAAGTGTCCAAGGTACACTACCGACCCCTGCCCGATCTGGCATTTACTGGCCTTGATCGTTAAACCAGCGTGTTTCAGGGCCTGGAGAACAGCTTGCAGGTGACGCAAGTGATCCTCCCAGCTGTTACTGAAGACGGCAATGTCGTCCAGATAAGCAGCAGAGAAACTCTCCATTCCGGCGAGGATCTGGTTCACCAGACGCTGAAACGTGGCAGGTGCGTTCTTGAGCCCAAAGGGCATCACGCAGAACTGGTAGTGGCCCTTGGGCGTGGAGAAGGCTGACCTTTCCTTAGCTCCATCAGTCAGAGAGATCTGCCAGTACCCGGAAGTCAGGTCAAAGGTACTCAGATATTGGGCAGCTCCCAGCCGGTCAATCAGTTCATCCGCCCTCGGGATCGGATGAGCATCAGTCTTGGTCACTGAGTTCAGTCCCCGGTAGTCCACACAGAACCTCAGTTCCGGTTGGGCACCCGGTGGTACAGCTTTTGGTACTAGTACCACCGGACTGGACCAGGGGCTGCTGGAAGGTTCAATTACTCCTAGCTCCAGCATCTTAGTGACTTCACTGTGAATGCTGGCCTTCACCTTGTCTGTCATCCGGTAGATCTTTGACTTCACAGGTGGGCTGTCTCCTGTGTCCACGTCATGGACGCACAGGTGAGTCCTACCCGGAACAAGGGAGAACAACGAAGAGTACTGCCCCAGGACCTGGCGGCAGTCCTCCTGCTGTTCAGGAGTTAGGGACGGGGAGAGAATCACTCCCTCCACCAACCCATCCTTTTCTTGAGACGCAAATAAGTCGGGGAGAGGCTCGCTTTCCACGTCCTCTGCTCCGTCAGTCACCATTAACAATATGACTTCGGGCCTCTCATGGTGGGGTTTGAGGCGGTTGGCATGCAGCACCCGTAGGGGCTGACGAGGGGTCTTCAGGTCCACCAAGTAGGTAGCCTTACCCTTCTTCTCCAACACCTCAAAGGGTCCTGACCAGCGATCCTGGAGGGCGCTTATCTCTCCTGGTTCGATCACCCACACCTTCTGGCCAGGCTCCAACTCCACCGGGTGAGCATTGTGGTTATACCACGCCTTCATCACTGCTTGGCTGGCTTCCAAGTTATCAGAAGCTTGCTTCCACAACTTAGCCATTTGGCTCCGGAAGGCCAGCATGTAGCTCACCACGTCCTGGGGAAGCTTTCTGGGAGTTCTTTCCCATCCGTCTCTCACCAGGCTGAGAGGTCCACGCACAGGGTGCCCATACAAAAGCTCGAAGGGGCTGAAGCCCACTCCCTTCTGTGGCACTTCCCTGTAAGAAAACAATAGACAGGGTAGGAGGACGTCCCATTTCCTCCGCAGGCTTTCAGGCAGACTTCTGATCATGTCTTTCAAGGTTTTATTGAACCTCTCCACCAGACCACTGGTCTGGGGGTGGTAAGGAGTGGTGAACTGGTAGGTCACTCCACACTCCTTCCACATGGCCCGCATGTATGCTGACATGAAGTTGGTCCCCCTGTCGGACACAACTTCCTTGGGAAAACCCACTCGGGTAAAGATTCCCATCAGGGCCCTTGCCACAACAGGTGCAGTAATGGTCCTCAGAGGTATAGCCTCTGGGTACCGTGTGGCATGATCCACCAGAACCAGGATAAACCTGTGACCAGCTGTAGTAGGTGGATCTAACGGACCCACAATGTCGATGCCCACCCTCTCAAAGGGGGTGCTAACGACAGGAAGTGGTTCCAGGGGAGCTTTCAGCTTCACCCCTGTTTTCCCACTGGCTTGACAAGACACACACGTCCGGCAGTAGGTGTCGGACGACACTTTCATCTGAGGCCAATAAAAGTGTGGGACAAGACGGGCAAAGGTCTTGTCTTGCCCCAGGTGTCCTGCCAAGGGAATTTCATGAGCCAATTCCAGAAGGAAGGCTCGGTAAGGTTGAGGGACAACCAAGGCCCGTGACGATCCGTGCATGGGCGCCTTGGGTTCACTGTAGAGGAGGCCATCCTCCCAGTAAATATTATAGTTCCCCTCAACGTGCCCTGCTGCCTGGGCTTCGGCCTGTCGCCTCAGTCCCTCAAGGGTAGGACACTCCTTCTGGCCCTTGCAGAATTCCTCCCTAGTCGGCCCTCCCTCCACGTGCCACTCGGCCGGGATGGGTAGGTTTTCCAGTTTGGTAACATCCCCCTCCGCGGACTCCTGGTCCACCTCCTCCGGTGGCCTATCCGTCACACGGGGCGCAGATGCCGAGGCAGGCTCCTCCTGTCCTCGGTTCTTCCCTTGATTGGCAGCCGGCGGTGCCTTTGTTCCAGGCTCCCGCCTAAATGAACTCCCCCTCCGGGTAGTCGCAGACCTTGTGCTGACACAGGCCCAGTCAGGTGTACCCAGCATCTCAGCATGAGTCCGGTATTCCACCTCCTTCCAAGCATTATGCTCCATGTCATTCCCCAGCAGACAATCGACTGGCATGGCAGGGCTTACGGCAACTCGAAGTAACCCTGCAACCCCTTCACATTCAAATGGAACCTCGGCCACCTGATAGTGGCCCATTCTGCCGTCAGCCATCGCGGCAGGGTGGAGTACATGGGGAATCACCTGCTCTGGAGACACCAGTTGGCTACGTACCATAGTCATACTGGCTCCTGTGTCTCTCAGAGCCTCCCCTCTTTGGCCATTGATGGTGACCCACTGCCCATACTTTGTGGTATTTGCGGGCACCTGGATCTTAGGAACCATCTCCCGTTCTCCCAGGGACACTAAAGTGACACCCACCCACTCCCTTCCCTTATCTAAGGGCACCTCCTCCCCGAGCACTACACTAGCTACTCCGGGGGTCTTTCCTCCGATGGGAGGGGGTGGTCTTTTCGGGCACTTCACATCTCCCTTATAGTGTCCGACACCACCGCACTCGTAGCAATGGACAACCCTTGGCTGCTGACTCTGGCCAGGATTAGGGTTTCTGGGTGGGTTAGCCCTAGGGGTGAATCCTGTTCCCTTCCCTTGGGAACTATTTTGGGGGCCTTTAGAGAACTCCGTTTTCTTTTCCCCTCCCTCTTTCTTCTGGGGGGCGCCCTGTCCGGTCTTTTAAGAGTCCCCTCCGGTCCCCCTTGTGGACACCCGGGTACTAGCCCAAATGTCCGCCTCCTCAGCAAGCTTCCGGGGATTGGTCAGCTTGCTATCCACCAGGTGTTGACGCAGTTCAGGGAAACATTTTTCGAGCAGGTGTTCCTTCAACATCAAATCAAACAACCCCTCGTAGTCCCTCACCTCACTGCCCTGTATCCAACCCTCTAATGCCTTCTTTGCATAGTCCAGGAAATCCACCCAATTCTGTGTGCCCAGTTTGTGGCTACCCCGGAACTTCTGTCTGTACTTCTCGGGTGTTAGTCCAAACTTTCTCACGAGCGCCACTTTCATGGTGGGGTAGTGGGTCTGCTCATCCTGCTCCAGGGCCAATAATGTATCCCTACCAGCTGGAGGCATGTATTTATACAATCCCCCTCCCCAATACTTCTCTGGAACCCCATGGACTCTTAATGAGATCTCATAGGCCGCTAGCCACTTGGCGATATCATCACCCGCACTATAACTAGCTATGTCTTTTGGCAAATAGGGTTTGGATTCCCTGGTGACTTCTCTTTCTTCGCTGCCACCACTAGGAACAGTGTGTGCCCCGACCCGTAGGATCTGGAGATCTATCTCCCTGAGCCTCAACTCGTGAGCCATCCTCCGTTCCTCTTTTTCATTCTCCAGCTTCGCCAAATCCCATGTGAGCTGTCTTTTCTCCCTCCGGTCAGTGAATTCTGCTTCTAATAAGCCGTGGCTAGAGACACTGCTGCCCTTCCTTGAAGGTGTTCTGGGCCCCGCTATTAGGTCCCCCACCTCAGGTTGGTACAAACCAGCCCCCTCGCTGTCAGGCTCTCCATCCCTGTCCTCCTTCTCAACCTTACTTTCTCGCCGTGCCTCCCCCCAAGCCCTCAAGCTGGTCTGGAGTTCACCCTTCTTTGCACCTTGGGGACAAAACATCCCCTCTCGCTCACAAAACTCTCTGAGTTGGGCCACCGTGTAGGTTTCCACATCCTCCAACACAAACTCCATTTTGCCCACTCAGGATAGAAGACAGTTGCTTACAGAAGCTATGCAGGGGGGTACCTTTTGTAATACCTCCACCCACCACCAAAAGTAAATTTGGAAAAAACAAAACTCAAAATTAGGAAGTCCGCTTGGAGAAAACTCCCGGTGTAGGCCTATGGACTACCCACAGTTATTGTCGAGTGGACGCAAGCACAGCTCTATCCCACCACTGAACACCAATTTTATGTTGGAAACCGGGCAACCGGGTTAGCAGTCACCAGGTTCCCAGCACAATGGTAGCTTGGCTCGAGCGGTAAGGAAGACAGGCACCGTGTTAAGCGTACGTCACACCCTCACAATAACCATGCGTTCATCCGTTCCAAAAACGACTCTACACCGTAAAAATTTATGAAAGAATCTCTTTGTGTTTATCTTAATTTTTCTCTTAGTTGCAGGGTTATGACACAAATACAATACAAAAGGATTTTCTTCAGAAATAGCAGGTCAATTAAATAATAACACTTTGCAGGTGCAATAAATAGGATTAGGTCATAAATACACAAGGAATAAATAGAGGTGCGATAAATACATAGGGCAAATAAATACTGTCAGAAAATAAATACAAGGCAGGAATAAATACGGTCAGACAATAAATAAGACACCTTCAATAAATAATATAAGCAATCAAACAATTGCAAATCAGATCACATTTATGAGGTAGATTGATTTTACCATGCCCAAGTACAGCTTATGGTCACTGGGGTGGCCTGGGGATGTCCCACCTAGAGTGGTCAAGGCTGGGGCCTAAGCTGAGGTAGAATGAGGGAAACCTAAGGTTCTGATTCTTCCAACTACACAGTCCCTCACACAGGTCCCTGCACCAGTCTCAGTTCACCCCCTAGCACTCTCAGGTTGGTCCTAACACCCCTCTAGCCCCAAGAATGGTCTTTTAGGGCTCCACAGGGCCTCAGATGCCCTTTCTACCACTTACTGCCCTTTTCACGAAGATCGGCTCCGCTCGGCGCCGGGTCGACATCGCTGGGCGGCTCCGGTTCGATGTCGCGTCGATCTGTTCCACTTGACGCCGTGTCGATGCCGTCGGGCGGTTCCGATTCGATGTCGCTGGCCGGCCTCGGTTTGATGTTGCGTCGATCTGCTTTACCTGACGCCGGGTCGATGCCGTGAGGCAGCTCCGGATTGATGTCGCTGGGCGGCCTCGGCTCGGTGTCGTGTTCCGGCGTCACAGGGTCACGGTCTCCCCGCTTCCGGGTGTCTCCGGAGTGCGACCTCCACTCCCGACCTCCGTCGGCTCCACCTCTGGTTCCGGCGACTCCGGAGTGCGATCTCCACTCCCGACCTCCTGCGCGCTTCACCTCGACCTCAGGCGACTCCGGAGTGCGATCTCCACTCCCGACCTCCTGCGCGCTTCACCTTGGTTTCCGGCGACTCCGGAGGGCGGACTTCACTCCCCCGTCGACGCCTCACCTCGACCTCAGGTGACTTCCTACTCGACCTCCGGTGGCTCTCCACGACCTCCGTCGGCGCCCTCTCTCGACCTCTGGCGGCTCCGGGTACGACGTCCGCTTTCCGTCAGCGCCGCTTCTCCACCTCGGGCTCCAGGTCTCCAGGCTTCTCGACGTCAGGACTCCAGGAGGACACTGCTGTACAGGTCAGGAACTGGCTGGTCTTCTTCTTTAAGGCCTCTTCACAATATTTAGGTCCTTGAGATGGTTTTTCTGGTCTTGGTCCCACACAGGGCTCTAGGCTGGGCTTGGTCAGTAGGGACTAGCATCAAGGGTGGGTTTCTGGACCCCACTCCAAGCACTGGTTTCCACCCCTGCTGCCTCACTCCTTCCTCCTTCTGAATCTCTGTCCTCTCTGCTCTCTAGTCAGATGCCAACTGCCAACTGCCTCCCTGAGATGGCTTCCCAACATTCTAAACTGCCTCCCTCTATCCAAGGGTTCTAGAATGTTGCAGAAGGTTCTAGAAACCTCTAGTGTGTTCTGGTGATGTCACAGGTGACAATGGGTGGCCACCATTTTGTGTCTCAGGCCCTCAGACAGAAGTTCCAGGGGTAGGGAAAATGGCTCCCTGACCCTGCATCAACACTAAAAAGTCTGGTGGTTCCCAAAAAGGAAAAATTATAACAGGGTTTGAGGCAAAAGTGGGACAAAATAAATAATGATGAGGAGGGACCACCCAAAGGGCTTACAGGTCTAACAGACTGACATTGACTGACTGACACTGACTGATTGACACTAACTGACACTGACTGAATGACTAAAACTGACTGACACTGACTAAAACTGAATGACTTACACTGACTGACTGACACTGGCTGACTGACACTGACTGACTGACACTGACTGACTGAAACTGACTGACATGACTTACACTGACTGACTGACATTGACTGACTGACACTGACTGACTGGCACTGACTGACTGACATGACTGACACTGACTGACTGACACTGACTGACTGACACTGATTCACATCACCCTCAATGCTCACCCCTACACGGAGGTGCCAGCCATTCCATTTCTCAGAGGTGCAGGGCGCTTATGGTACACAGGGGGAGTGCCACATATGTACACAATCGTTCAAGGTATTCGAGAAAATGGAAGTAGAGGTGGACTTTACAGGGCGACCATTTTACACAACGAAGAGGACACACATGAACCCAGAGGAACAAGCCCTGTTCACTGTACACGGAGGTGCAGGTTGCTCCCCAAAAATACACAGACATTCACTGTACTTTAAGATGCAGTCACTCACTGCACGCAGAGATAGGCGCAGAAATAAGAGCCACAGGCACACACGCAACACAGACCTTTGGTGTACAAAGAAATAAAGGCAGGCACATACTGGGTGCATTCACTCACTGTGAACAGAGGTACTCAAATCAAACTTGTACAAAGCGGCTCTTACAGTGCACATAGATACGGACTCTCTGCGCGCATGCACTCAGAGCCTACCCCTGTACACAGGGGTACAGAATTCTGTTGTACACTGACAAACCCTGTATACACAGTCAAAGTGCTGGAGCGGATAGTACAACATTTTGTATACCCCCCCCCCCTTCTGCATGTTTATATTAATCTGAATAATTAACTAATAGTAATCCTATTAATTGGTTTGCAGTGAAATACTTATCAATCATATTAACAAAAGAATTACACGTGGGAATTGCATTTTGCATGGCTATATTAATTGTAAATTAACTTGTGTACGCATACTAATAGTAGAAAATTTGAATATTGCATGATATATGTTGCTTTGGTGAGGTATTTGTGATTTGTGCTTTATTAAGTGAGTATAAACCACTTTGAGTGTTGCTTTCTGCTAGATAATTACTTACACATATAGGTATTAGCGAGGGGTTAACATTTTATTAGCCATTTCTATGTTTAATTACGTTTTTGTGTTTCTTTTGCTTAAGTTGCCCATTTCGGCCTAGACAAGATGGCTGAACGAGACGTTGAACGTGAATGCCTCTGACAATACAAGGTTCTAGGTGAAGTGCGCAGGCGTCACTGCCAGCAGCAGTGGCCTGGACCTGACCCCGGGAGAACATGTACCCTTCAAGGTCTTTCCAGGAACTTCGCCAGCAGCATAGACAATGGACAATTTAAAAACCGGAACCAGCAAGTGCGATGAGTTAATTACACAGGCACCATGAGAACTTTACCCCGCGACCCCAAGTCGACCAATCAGGACTTTCTAAAACCCCGATCTTGATATTTTTTGACATTATTTTCATTATAAAAGTAGGTAGGGAATTGAACTAAAAAACAAAACTCGCTCTTCTTTGACGAACCCGATTTCCTGACGTTATGCTGACGGAGAGGACGGTGACACTGCTGGACAGCTGTTATCCTGAATCTTTGAGAGACTGAATTGCGGCCTAACTTTGCTGAATAAAGATTTTTCCCCGACCTGACTGACTTAGAGGACGACTTTTAGCCAGATTAGGTAAATATGATGTTCTGCAATGCTGATGATTATTTCTAACGAATTTGGGTATACTGTCGGAGCTTTTCTGACGCCATAGAGTGGCAGGAGTGGCCAGAGCGGAGCAAGGCGGAGCAAAGCGAGGCAGGAGCGGAGCGGAGCAGGAGCGGAGCAGGAACGGAGCGGGAGGTCAGCTTCAACTTCACGAACGAACGAACGAACAAAAGAACCCCCCGCCTGCCCGCCGGCCCTCCGGGCCCCTGCAGCGCGACCTGCAGGCAATTCAAGCAGCCCAAGCAGCAGTACTAACCCGCCCCTGCAGCGGTTACCGATATTGAGACCAAGAAGTCGAGTCTCAACACACGAAGCACACGAGGCAGGAAGGAGCGGAGCAGGAGCGAAGCGGAGCGGACCAGGAAGCTTGTAGGCAATTCCGCGCCCGAAAGCAACCCCACCCGCCCGCCACCCGCTGGGCACCCGCAGCGCGATTTGAAGCGCAGCCGGCAGCCCAAGCGAAGTAAATAACCACCAATTTGCTGATAACCCCTAAGGCGAGACCGAGCACTCGGGTCTCAACAGAGTGAAACGCAGAATGGCGGCGGCCGCAGCGGCGAATACGGCCTGACCAGCTAAAGGCCTGCCGTCGACCAGCGGAGCAGAGGAGATCAGGGAACAGTCTGAGGCAGACTAGAGTGTGAGCAGAGGACCAGAGACGCCAACGGAGCCCCAGCACCGGAGTGGCTAGAGGCGTCGGTGAGGAGCCCCGGGAACCGGTGGACTGAGAGGAAGGAGGCGGTCAGCTTGAGTGGAGGCCTCCGGCAGAGGGACGGTGAGAGGGGTGCCTGGGTTTCGGGGAAGGGGGTGGTGGTGATTTGAGCGGTCAGCGCTACCATTCCCCGCCCCAGTGCCCCCCCCAAAAACGCCCTGCGCCCTCGAAAGAGAGTCCATCCAATAACTTGTCTTGCGCCAAGAGGGATTTTGATGCCTCCTCACAGCCCGCACTTCGCCTCGTAACACGTGGGGAAGCCCAAAATAACTACCCCCCCGGGAAGGCGGAACAATCTACCGCCTCAGGATAAGGATATGGCTTTTAAGAAACTGAGGTCGCGAACCATTTTTATGAAACGAATGGGAACTGAAGAGGCAATCCAATAAAGCGGTGAAAAGTGGACGGATAACAAGGACTCCCGCAATAACTAATTATTTTTCCACACTTACCACCAAAGATCAAACAGAAAGTCAACTGCAAAATAAAGGAACTAAACCCGAATTCAAGGAGGGTGGTAAAGACATATCGGGAGTATTACACGACCAATCAAGTGAACAAAACCTAACAAACCCTGAATTTGACCCAGAACAAAATTCTAGCCCTTCTGTTATAGAGGAATCCCCTCTGGAATCAGACTTATCTGGTCTAATTACTCCGAGTCTATTAAACATCCAACGCAATACTGATTGCAACAACTTATGTCCAGAAATAATTGTCAAGGAGGACGATAAGAAGCTCGAACCGCAAATAAGGCCAGAGGAGATACTTACTAGTACATTACAAAAATCTCCGGATCGAGTAGTTGAACTCGAATACTCACCAGACCTTTACATGTTTAAATCCTCCAGCCTAACTAATTACAACACTCCTGTGTCCAAATCACTCCTTATCTTGCAAGAAATTCTAGAATCAGTCCTCTCACTCTTAGGCCATATTCTGGAGAATTCAGACCAACCCCTTGACGTTCAAATAGGAATACTAAAATTCCTAGTAGAAGAAAAAAGAAAAAAAGATCACACCGAGTCAACAAAAACACAAGAAAAGCCAGTAAACTCTCAAGAGGCAACAGGTAATAATAATAATATTACCAACATACTGCAAGTCCAGGGAAAAAGCGACACCGGTACTCAAACGAAAGGTACTCAAACGAAAGGAAGACCAAATAAGGGAACTCAGAATAACCACCAGGAACCAACTATATATTCCCTAAAGAAACTCTTCAGAGAAGATACCATTGACGCCCACAACCTATATTCTATTTTCACAAACACCAAAAATAAATCATCAACGTCCGGTTCAGTGAACGACCAAGGAAAGAAGGCAAACATCATCCTCGACGGTGAACAAGCGGGAGACTCCCAAGAAATCAAGAAGAACCAAGAAGGAGCTAGGAAAAAAAGAGGAAAACCGCAACGTACAATCAAAAAGAAGAAAGCGCGTAGACTCAAATTCCAGAAAGTAATAACTTCCCCCGCATCCCAGTACAAGCACGAAGAAAGCACAAAAACACCGACTCCCACAAAGGGAACACACCGAAACGCGGCGGAAAACACAGGCAATAACATTTCTCGACAATATATCACTTTAAACCCAAGAGCTGAAGAATTTCACCTCAATCTAACAACTACAGGGTCAAGGGAGCGCTTTAAAGGGCCAGTTGATCACGACAAAAAAGCCCCTCTAGGGGAAGAAACATCGTCAAAACTTTTACATATAACAGAGCTTTTTCCTACAGACAGCATTCCACTAAATCGAGGCAGAATAGTTAACCTTCTTCAACGCATAACTCCGTTACAAACCTTAACAAGTAATGAGATCGACTTAGTAATATTCCCAGACAAAGAAAATACCAAAATAGCGGTGGTAGCATTTCGGTCACCGGTGTTACCAGGGTTCATCCTAAGAGAACAGGAGACCTTACAAAAATGTGGCTATGATCTGGTCCCTACACAGGAAATTACAGTTAACCACCCGAAAAAATTGTCCAAAGGACCCTTATGAGAAAACCCTCAAATTCAATACAAAACTACCTACAACATTGAAGACTTAGAAACAAACCCAAATTCTGACCAAAAGCTAAGGATCTCAGTAAAGAACGGAGAAAGAGAAGTTTGGAGCCATGATGTAGAAGCAAAGGAAGTAGCAAAAACGTTCCAGTCATGGTCATGGATTTCAGAGTCACTTAATGGTAGGAAAAATGCGAAGTACCCGACTCAACCCATTTAGCAATGGCCTTTCGATAAAATCCTGGAACATGGCAGGGAAAACCACGGAAAAAATGACGGAAGTCACAAAAAATCGACCGGACATACTGGCATTACAGGAAACTTGGTCCATAAAAACTTTTTACCAGGACGGATACTTCGTCTATGACACCCCTGCGCAGGAAGCTAAACGGGGACACGCTAAGGGAGGGATAGCTATCCTACTAAGGGAAGAGTATCTATGGGCTCAAGAGATCGTTGACACCAATTCTAAGCAATTCCAGTGTCTAAAAATCAGGTTGGAGATTCACTCCTCAGACCCCCAAAAAGGTTTACTATTCTTTAACGTATACGTCCCTCCCGGACCAAAGAACGATGTCCAACTTGAGGAAACCTTTGAAACCATCCAACAAATAATCGAAGCTCAATCTTATCCGCCATTCCTGATAATGGGTGATCTCAACGGAAAAATATCAAATAACGAAATCTCCAACTGGGCGAACTGGTATAAAGATGAAGCTCTAGAAATACCGGTGCCGACATTCCCGACTAGAAGCAGGGCTGATAAAAGGGGGAAAATGCTATTAGCGTCACTTCCAATACTAAATGGAATTATTTTGAATGGGAACGTGGAAGGTGACATTCCAGCATCGCATACCAGACGGGGAAACAGTACCCTCTCAATCCTAGATTATATGATCAGTAATATGGAGTCATTTGAGTCCACTTCACACCTCCGCATTTACTTCACTGAAGAGAGTGACCATGCAATCCTCCTATTACATACCCAATGGAAGATAAGCACCTCCTCTCCTAGTCAAATTATGTATAAACATAGCACAGTGGAGGCAAAAACAAACCAAAGGAGGCTCTACTGGAATTCATCTATGTTAGATAAAATAACTACTCTAATCAATATAAATCATCTTCTAACTATAGAATTCTCTGCTGATGTAATAACAAACTTTGAATCCATTATCGAGAACTTAAAGCAATTTTGCAACAAGTCGTATCAGTAACGAATAAAAACAAAAATAAAACCTCAAATTCTGCAACTGCAAAAAGACTAAACAAACTTATCAGAGCACAATAAGTGGACCGCTCAATCATAAGACAGGCAGAAATGAACAAACTGAAAAATCAACTCAAGCGAGAAAAGCGTCGCTTAAAAAGAATAACACAGGACAAAAACTGGGTCGATCTACAAATCGCGGCAAAACAGCGCAACTAACGATCATACTGGTCATTAATCGCAAAGGAAACCGGAACAAAAAAGGCCCTGCACCCCATTCCAGTTCCACCTCAAGAATGGGAAATCTACCTGACAGCTTTGTACAGAGCAAACACGACTAATGAAGAGGCGGTAAACACCGGGAATAACAGCGAAGGAAACAACGCTCTGATCGGAACCGCCTCCCCGTTCTCAATAGAAATGCATATCCGAAAGGCGAGACCCACAGAAGCCTCCGGCCCAGACCAAATTCCAATCAAGGTCCTACAGGCAGATCCTAAGGGTTGGAGTAAGATGCTCTCTCCCCTTTTTAATTTCATCTTTATAACAGGATCAGTGCCAAAATCCTGGAAGGGGAGTATCATAATACCGATCTTCAAAAAAGGGTCAAGACACCAGGCTGGCAACTATCGCCAAATAGCATTATTAGATGCTACGGGGAAAATCTTCGCCGCCGAAGTGTTGGACCAACTTAAAAATTGGGCATTTTCTCAGGATCTAATCCCCTTATATCAGGCCGGCTTCAGGCCTAACCATTCGGTTATCGATAACATCGCGATACTACAAACAATCCTCGACAAATACGTTGTAGGAAAATCCCAACCGGTATACGCAGCATTCATCGATTTTTCTACCGCATTTGACCGAGTAGACAGACCATCACTCTGGAAAAAACTGAGGAAGTTAAGAATCCCTGAACAATTATTACAAATTATAATTACACTGCACTCGCACACGTGGTGTCAAGTACAAATGGGGAGTGAACAGGGCCTGACCAACATAATTCCAACAGCAATGGTCTTAAGCAGGGGTGTCTCCTAGCCCCCTTGTTATTTTCACTATATCTTAGTGATTTGCCTCAGCACCTGCAAGAAACGCCAAGTCTGCCTCCTAAGATCGCAGCCCAGAATATTCACGCCCTCTTATATGCAGACGATATCGTAATGTTAGATCTTACGCCCTTTAGCCTGCAAAGACTTCTAGTCACTCTGAACAAATATAGTCAGGAAAACTTTCTTAATTCCGAATCTCACCAAGACAAAAATAGTCTCCTTCTCAGGAAGAAAAAGAAGCACCAAATTCTGTTGGAGACTCGGCGCTGGAACAATAGAAGAGACAGAGGAATACACATACCTGGGCAGGATTTTCACTAAGACATTAAAAAACAATTTACAGGTTAATAACCTGACTAGGAAATCCGAGGTGCATGCGGGAGCCCTTCAAAGAGTATGCGCTGCTTCAGGCAATAGACATTTTTCATCCCTTCTCAAAGTATATAGTACAAAGATACCTCCAGTTTTATCATTTGCTTTGGAATATATTCCACTAAAACAGTGGTCATTCCTGGACCAAAAAGAAGGGAAGATACTGAGGAAAATGCTGAAGGTATCACACTCCACGAGCTCCTACTCAAGAGCTATCGCAAACGTCATCAGGTGGGCATATAATCTGCTGCACGCAAAGGCTGGAACTCTCCATTCACTACTTAAAATCGAGACCTTTGACTGTGACGCTCCGAAACAAGTATTCTTCAGCAACATGTCCACTGCATTTAAACTAGCTGAGATCAATGCTAACCTGTTGCTCACGTGGACTCCGTCACAACTGAAACTTTTTTTTAAATGTTTCACCCCCAGACTCAGTTATGACCTTGATTTTTCACACTGTGCGAAATTGACTCTGTATAAAAGTTTCACGGAAACAATCGCACCTAAGCAAGTGCAACAATACATATACTTCAATCTTTCGCACGGAGCAAGGAGATCAATTACCCTGTTAAGGCTCGGCATCTTACCAGTGCTAACCACAACATCAAGATGGCACCCAAACGGATCTTCATTATGTAACTTCTGCCACGGAGGGGAGCAGGATGTAGAACATCTTTTATTCATATGCCCTAACCCAAAAGTAGTGGCAGCTAGGATAAAACATCTGTATCCTATATACATTAACTGCAGTATCACCACCGTAAAGGATCTGATCACAGTATGCAAATTTCCTCTGAACGAACTAGTTTGTTATAACTTTTATACATTTTTAAAACCTTTTTTAGCTTTGTATTAATATGAAATTCTAAAAGTATATGATACTGAATTTTATCGTATAAAATGTGTGGTCCTCAGTAGAGTACCAAAACAAATAAAATAAACTTGAACTAACGATTTTGCAGTATTTCTTAGATAAAGAATACTTGATTAATTGACAAATGTGTTGCGTTGATTATTTAAAGAAGAGTATTTAGTTTAGTATTTAAAGAGTAGATAAATGATTGTATAAAAACAACTAAATGATTCATTGCCTTATGAGGGGAATATCTAAGGATTGAAAGTCAACGTATTTAGAGTAAGGTAAAGGTATTCCTTTCATGTCAGCGTTTGGAAGCTTATTCCTCTAGGGCAGCAGATTAATGGAGTGTGAGTATTGGTGTTATGGGCCCCACCAATGAATGTATTTGAGTGAATTTGCTGTTGAGGTATTTGGTCTGTGGCGAAGGGGGAATTTGATGTTCCACGCTGCAACAGTTTTTCTGGTAGCAGTATGATGGTTTTTATTGTTTTGGTTTGGTGATTATTGCTTGTAAATAGCTTATTGATTATTGGTTATTGATATTGGGTTATGTACTAACACTCTATGTGAGTCGTGTTGAGTTTCATGTTGTTTGCACAGCTTCTGGGATCTAGGAAGTCGGAAGTTTGTAACGGTTCCGTAGTAGAGCAGAGGTAAGCGCTGTTCTCGGGAAAGACGGAATTGTTGTTACCCTGTAGGTACACACGGAAAACGTGTGACGATTGAAGTTGCACGACGCATTGTCTGGGTTCGATTAGGTGACATTGCCGTGTGCTGCCATTAGAGACATTTTCTGTGTGAAAGAAGTGTGTATGATAGCGAAGATTACCTGTGAAATTTTGGTCTTAGGTACCAGGAATCCAAATGGCATTCCGATAACGCTTATCACTGGAAAGGTAATAGGTATTCTCTGAGCTTGTAAGAAGGACAAAGTAGAGGGAAGCGCTGCTTTGTTAACGTATGTCATAATTCTGTAGTAGGACAGACTGTTCGCTGTTCTCGGGAAAGACAGGATTCTGTGTGAATGTACTACTTTTTCATGTGTGAAAGTGCGTGAATGTAAAGGCATTCGGATTAATTGTGAAACTCTAGTTTTATTTCTCAGGAGCATTGGGTCTCCAACTATGTGTCTTAATTCTGGAGAAACGGTTAGCTAATGCTTGTTAGAAGGGTAAGGTAGAGGGATGTGCTACTTTATCAACGGAAGTAACGATTCCGTAGTAGGGCAGAGGTAAGCGCTGCTCTCGAGAAAGACGGAATTCTCTTGAGAAAGGTCTATTGCTATTCCTTGGTTAGCGAAGCGGACAATGGTGGCGTTTTTATGTTGTTACTAACAGAATTGTAGAAATTGAAACAAAAACTTACTGAGCGGATTTGTGAAGGAGGGTGTCACAAGGAGAGCGGGGAGGACTGTCGACACGGGGCTGAGTGGTGGGAGGCTCGGGATTTCACGGGCCCTATGTTTTATAATCCGCAGGAAGACGCATGGACAGCTTCAGGAATTGAGGATCCGACTACAGCAGACGCCTTCCCCTTTAACTGGGATGAGCTCACGGACTACCCCGCCCACTATGATGACACCCTGGGCCCGCAGCCAATAAATTCCGACCAAGAACAGTTCGGGGTGTGTACGAACACCGGAGCGGGAGACTTGGAGAAGGAAAGACGTGAGAAGGAGTTTGGAGAACGAGAGCGAGAACGAGGAGAACGAGGACGCCCTGAGGACCGAGGACGGATGCCGAGGGGAGAGAAGCCGGAGACAGGAGGACTCCGCAACCACGTATCGCCGAGCCGTGCCCACGAAGGAGCGTGGCTAACCCAGGTACGTGACCGTTTCACGGGCTGGGTCGGGAGGCGGGAGAAGGCGGAAAGTTAAGATATCGCCACTCGCCGACTCGTTTGTCTCTGCACTATCCCCTTCCTCACTTGCACTGGTCCCGTCGCACAGCGGCCGTAGCCTAAATCGCACCTGAGCACCAGAGTGTTGTCCTCACTTCCCCGTCCCCGTCCCCGTGTGAGAATAGCGAGAGCTTGTTTTCTGACCGCCTCCTTTGCTTCTGTCTCTCTTTTGGGTCGCCGGCACATCGGAGTCCTCTACGCTGCCACACCTGCCCGAAGGACGAAACATCGCAAGGGACGACCCCGGCGCCACTCAAACTCGACGGAAAGCAGAGACTTGTTTACCTTGAGACCAAAATCCCCCCTGCTCGTTTGAAACAATCTGGCTGCGCCCACTAAAAGGGACTTTATCAAAATAAAACCTTCTCTGACTAGACGTAGAGTCTTGAGTCATTCATCTCATCCGCTCACAGTGGAGGAGAATGCGGGCACAGATCCGGCCATCTGCACTTTAAAGATGGATGTTCTAATTCAACATATTATCAAAGGACAGGAGAAGCTGGAATGGGCGGTCGAGCGCCAAATGGCTTCCGCCAGTGCGGATCGCGATGTTTTCAAAAACACGATAACGGCCCAGTTGGAGGGTCTCCAGAAGGTGGTGACGGAACCTCAGGCCACCCCCATTCGTGAGACAAGGGGGCCGAGCCAGTCAACCCCCGCAGGTCTGTCCCTCCAAAAGTACGTGCCGGGAGAGGACCCAGATGCTTTCCTCACAAATTTCGAGAGGGTAGCACGGGCCTGTAGCTGGCCCCTGGAAAAATGGCCTTTTTTCTTGGCTCCTCTCCTGGTGGGAGAGGCTCAAGCCGCATACCAGGTGGCCAACGCTAACGGCGAAACACCGTATGGAACAATTAAAGGCATCATCCTGGATCACTTGGGCCTAGACGCAGAAGCGTATCGAGTGAGGTTCAGGAGAGAGAAAGGTGGACCTGGGGAAAATCCCAAAACGCTATTCTTCAGGCTTAAAATGGCGGCCGACAAATGGCTAACTCCCGGTACCAGCTCCAAAGAAGAAATCATGGAGAAAATATACCTGGAGCAATATCTAGAGGCATTACCCTACAACACTCAGCGGTGGTTGAGACAGCATAGCCACCTGACGGTCCATCAAGCCGTTGAGATGGCCACGACTTTTTCTAGAGCCCAACCAAAGGGGTACAGCGGGGAGGGAGAGAAGCCACGCATGATTCCGCCCAGACCTGAGAAAAGGCTCAAACTCCCGGAACCGATAAGACCCAGACACACGAGGTTCGAGGTCCCAGGACTGAAGGGGCCCCAATGCTTTGACTGTGGGGAGTGGGGCCACATTGCCCGTGTCTGTCCAAAGAAAAGACCAACGGAGGAACCCATGGAAGTGGGTTACATACCCAAATCTATTCTGTATACTGCGGAGATGGGGACGGCCTTCCATGTGAGTGTGCAGGTAAACGGTCACGTCATTAGAGCCCTCTTAGACTCAGGATGTAAGCAGTCGGTGATCCAGGGGTTGTGGGTTGCGCATGACCAAATAGTTCCTGAGGCTTCGGTACACATTAGATGTGTACATGGAGACGTGAAACCATACCCGGTAGCTGTCATCCCATTAGAACACTCGGGAGGGGTCCAAAACCACATAAGGGTCGGAGTACTGGATGAACTCCCGGAAGACCTCATTATCGGAACCGATAATCCGGACTTCTTGGATCTATTCCAACGAGTGCTGAACAAACCAAAGCAGGGTACGCACAAAGGGGGTGGATCTGTAGACACATCTACGGCCCTAATCACCCCCGAACCATGGCTTACGGACCGGAGCTTCAAGTTCGCTCAAGCCAATGACACCACCCTGTATAACGCCTGGGAACAAGCTCACAGTACCACCGATTCCGAATCACCTAGGTACCCCAGGTTTCTCATCACAGATGGGTTGTTGTATAGACAGGCATCCCCCAAGGATCCCCACCAGCTGTTGGTACCCAAGGCCTTTAGGGAGCAAATAATGTTTTTCTCACACTCGCATATCCTGGCTGGACATACTGGGTCGGAGAAAACAACTCAAACTGTACTCAGGTATTTCTATTGGCCAGGGATCTACCAGGATATCAAAACCCATTGCCAAGCCTGTATAGTGTGTCAGAAGAGGAATACTCATCGGCCTCCTGGAGTCCCCTTGCAACCGCTACCTGTGATAGGAACTCCATTCGAGAGGGTCGGGATGGACCTGATAGGGCCTTTACCCCGCACAAAAAAGGGTCACTTATATGTACTTGTCATAGTGGACTATGCCACCCGTTTTCCCGAAGCTTTTCCCCTAAGGACTCCCACTACCCGGAATATAGCCGACTGTTTCCTGGAGCTATTCTCTAGGGTAGGCTTCCCCAAGGAAGTTCTTACAGACCAGGGGACACCCTTTGTCTCTCGCCTGATGAGAGAAGTCTGCAGACTCCTAGACCTCAGTCACATCAAAACCTCTGTGTACCATCCACAGACGGATGGTCTAGTAGAGCGATACAATGGTACACTAAAAAGCACCCTTAAGAAAATGCTGGAGGTGGAAGGATCAGAGTGGGACCGACTCTTACCCTTGGCCTTGTATGTCATCCGTAGTCAGGTGCAGAGCAGCCTCGGATGTTCGGTCTTTGAAATGTTATACGGGCGCCAACCTCGTAGCCTGTTGGAGATGACTAAGGAGGTGTGGGAGAAGGAAGAATCCCTGGAAGCCCGGGAAATGCTGGATTATACTCAGGCGTTGAAAACAAAGATAGGGAAGCTCCGCGATCTCGCTTACACAAATCTAGCGAGAAGTCAAGAGAAACAGGCCCACTACTACAACCGAGGCAAGAAGTGGAGAACCCTAAAGGTGAACGACTGGGCCTTGGTGCTTCTTCCAACATCCACACACAAGTTCCGGAGCGAATGGAAGGGACCATATAGAGTCATCGCCACTATCGGGAAAACCACATACAAGGTACAACTGTCCCCCAGTAGGACCCAAGTTTACCATATAAACATGCTAAAAAAATGGATCGGCCCCCCCCCCGAAAACGGCCTCACTCTCACTGCCTACGCAGGGGAAAGGAGGGACAACGCTACATCAACTACCAATCAACACCAAGCTCAGTCAAACGGAGAGGGACGAACTGATGGAGGTCCTGCAAGTCCACTCTAGCATCTTCTCAGATCTCCCGGGGAAAACACATCTCGCCGAACATCACATTGAGACAACTCCAGGAAAAGTGGTCAAGCAACGCCCTTACAGGATACCAGAGGCAAGGAGAAAAGCTGTCCAGCAGGAAGTCCGAGACATGATGCAGTTGGGAGTCATCAGACCATCCAGAAGTGAGTGGTCCTCCCCTATCGTAATGGTGCCAAAGCCAGACGGGAGTATTCGTTTTTGTATGGACTTCAGGGCACTGAATGAGATCTCGTCCTTTGATGCTTATCCCATACCCCGTATCGACGAACTTATAGAGAAATTGGGGGAGGCCCGTTACATCACCACGTTGGACCTGACTAAAGGGTACTGGCAGGTACCCTTACGAGAGGAAGATCGCAAAAAGACCGCTTTCTCTACTCCGGAAGGACTCTACGAATTCACGGTGTTGCCCTTTGGACTGCACGGCGCACCGGCCACCTTTCAGCGCCTTATGAACACGATCCTACAGCCCCATCAAGCTTTTTCCTCAGCTTACCTTGATGATATCGTGGTTTTCAGTCCAAACTGGAAGACCCACCTCCAACATCTGCACACGATCTTCCAGGCACTAAGAGCCGCCGGATTACATATCAATTCAAAAAAGTCCAGGATGGCATTCCACAAGGTGAACTATTTAGGATATGTCCTGGGTCATGGCCTAATAGCCCCCCAGTCCGAAAAGATAAAAGCCATCACTGCTACCCCTTTCCCTTCCTCGAAGCGTGAGATGAGAGCATTCTTAGGGTTGATAGGGTATTACAGGTGCTTTATCCCTAACTTCTCTGAAGTAGCAACCCCCTTAACCAACACTCTCCTCAACGAGGTCAGACCCTCCGTATTTCACCATCCCACCGAACAGATGTTACACGCCTTTCATACTCTCAAACACATCATCACTTCAAGTCCGGTACTGTCCTCTCCGGACTTCTCACGTCCCTTTATCTTACACACGGATGCCTCGAACCATGGGTTGGGGGCCGTCTTGTCCCAAGAGACGGGTGACGGGGTTGAACACACCGTTGTCTACATCAGTAGGAAACTGTTCCCTAGGGAGATGAAGTACCCGACGATAGAGCGTGAATGTCTAGCGATAAAGTGGGCCACGGATAAATTACGCTACTATCTTGAGGGGCGTCACTTCCTCCTCTATACTGACCATGCACCCCTCCAGTGGATGAGCCGGAACCTCTCCAACAATCCTAGGGTTCTCCGTTGGTTTCTGTCCCTCCAGCCTTTCTCCTTCACTCTCAAACATAGGAAAGGAAAAGACAATGCTAGTGCGGATTACCTGTCCAGGACCTTTCCTCTCCCCGATCGGGAGAAACCGGTGGTGGAGGAGTGTCACAAGGAGAGCGGGGAGGACTGTCGACACGGGGCTGAGTGGTGGGAGGCTCGGGATTTCACGGGCCCTATGTTTTATAATCCGCAGGAAGACGCATGGACAGCTTCAGGAATTGAGGATCCGACTACAGCAGACGCCTTCCACTTTAACTGGGATGAGCTCACGGACTACCCCGCCCACTATGATGACACCCTGGGACCGCAGCCAATAAAATCCGACCAAGAACAGTTCGGGGTGTGTACGAACACCGGAGCGGGAGACTTGGAGAAGGAAAGACGTGAGAAGGAGTTTGGAGAACGAGAGCGAGAACGAGGAGAACGAGGACGCCCTGAGGACCGAGGACGGATGCCGAGGGGAGAGAAGCCGGAGACAGGAGGACTCCGCAACCACGTATCGCCGAGCCGCGCCCACGGAGGAGCGTGGCTAACCCAGGTACGTGACCGTTTCACGGGCTGGGTCGGGAGGCGGGAGAAGGCGGAAAGTTAAGATATCGCCACTCGCCGACTCGTTTGTCTCTGCACTATCCCCTTCCTCACTTGCACTGGTCCCGTTGCACAGCGGCCGTAGCCTAAATCGCACCTGAGCACCAGAGTGTTGTCCTCACTTCCCCGTCCCCGTGTGAGAATAGCGAGAGCTTGTTTTCTGACCGCCTCCTTTGCTTCTGTCTCTCTTTTGGGTCGCCGGCACATCGGAGTCCTCTACGCTGCCACACCTGCCCGAAGGACGAAACATCGCAAGGGACGACTCCGGCGCCACTCAAACTCGACGGAAAGCAGAGACTTGTTTACCTTGAGACCAAAATCCCCCCTGCTCGTTTGAAACAATCTGGCTGCGCCCACTAAAAGGGACTTTATCAAAATAAAACCTTCTCTGACTAGACGTAGAGTCTTGTGTCATTCATCTCATCCGCTCACAGAGGGGTAGACAGGAGCAGGAGCTGCCGCAGCGGCTGCTGACGTCAGAACGACCGCGCTGGGATTGGACAGTCGGTCAGAATCGCAAAACGCCCCGGATTGGTGCGTTAGTGTGTGCCAAGTTAGGAGTAGAGAAATACAGGGTGACGTAAACGCTCCCTATTGGTGCGTTAGTGAAAGTCGCGCTGGGATTGGAGAATTGTAAAAGTGACATAAACGCTCCGGATTGGTGCGTTAGTGTGAGTCGCGCTATTATTGGACAGAAAAGCGGTACAGTTGTAAAAGAGACTAGTGAGACACGAAAGAAGGGAAAATGTATTACGATCCACCAGAAAAGGAGAAAAAGTCTTGGTTTGGTAGAATTAAGTGGTTTAAGAAGGACAAACCGATTGTAACTAGGGAAGGACAGTTACTTACTCCACCGAAAACCCCTGCATCCTTTATGGTTGCGAAATATGGATATCACACTTGTATTTGGTTAGATAATTGGGTCAAGTATACCAAGAAGGACGGAGTGTTGGCTTTTCCAGAACATGGTTCATTTAATTTGGCTGTTTTGAGAAATTTGAGAGAGAAAATGATGAACTTAGAACCAAGACCTAGACCGACTCAATTTGAGGCTTTGACGGAGTGGGAAGACGAGATGCATGACCGAGAAAGACAGAGAAACGGTAGAGGATATAGGTACCTGTTTGGCAGATCATACGGACAGGAGACGCATGATGATCGAATGAGAAGGTGGCGGAATGCGAGTATGACTGAGGGTTTATTTCCCGTAAGAACTGCAGGAGAGAATGAAGGACGAAAGTGTGTAGAAAAGAGGCATAATGTGGAATTGAGAGGGTACGGAATGAATGAATGAATCAGAGGATGATGTTCTTGATGACATGTTCTATAAGAATCCACCTCCATATCGACCAGAACCAGAAATATTAACCCCAAGTGCCACAATGATGGAAACAGTACGAATCATAAAAACGGAACCAGAGTTCCAAGATTTGGGAAGAAACAATTCCATTAGAGAGGTAGAAAAGAAGTCTGGAGGAAAATTAGATGGAGAAAATTCTGTAGAACTAGCAAAAACGACCCTAGATTTAACCGAGAAAATAAGAGAATTGACTAAGAATCTAGAAGCGGTAACTGTTCCAGTAACGATAGGTCCAGTAATGCCTATTTTTGATAAACAGAAAGATAGCGAACATTGTTTGACAGTCCCTTATAAAAGTAGTAAACAGGTTGACCAACCAAGGATGAGTCAGAGTGAGAATCCATGGAGACAGACTATGAGTATGATTGAACCGAATCTTTCAAATAACCCATTTTTAGGTCAAAACTGTGCAGAAAAGCGTATGATGATGATAGAGACAATGTCAGAAACTCAAAAAGATTTTGGACAAGGAAATGTAGATAAGCCAGTAGGACCATCTACAGAGGAATTGAGTGAATGGTTGAGAAGCTTACAAAAGAAAGACAAAGAATCCCAGTCAATAGATGTGGCCAAATTACGAATGGTACTGGAAGAATTAATAGTAGGAACTATCCCTACCAAGATGAAGAGTTATTTCTGTATAAACGCGTAACATGGAGAGCAAAAAGTCTTCATGAAAGATTAGAAGAAGTGGCAAATGAAATGGGTATTGATATTGAAAAGGTTAAGGCGCTGCAAAAACCCTATCGAGTAGATTTCACCGAAAAAGACATTGAAAACATGAATACCACAGGACGAATAGGTCAGATTAAAGAAATAATTATTTTGCTGAGAAAATGGGGAGATGTGGACAAATGGAAAAGCAGATGGTATCGTAAACGAGATGAAGTTTCAGACAAAACGTTTTCAGCTTACCCCGATAGAGAAAAAGAGAAGGTTGTGACAGAATGCCCTATGAGAGAGATTCCAGGAGGGGGATATGTACATGTCCCATGGACTAGACAGGATATTTTGTCATTTACGAATGACTTCCCTCGACTGCGCAAAAAACCCGTCGAGTGGCATAGACAGGTGGACAGATTTGTGAAATTATCCAAAGTATTGTGGATTGATCTGAATAGCTTGTTTGACATAATAGTACCAGCAGATCTATGGACAGAATGTAAAATAATAATAGATTGGCCGACACAGGAATACCCAAGGGATCCAAAAACAGGAGCTCCAGACCCCGAGGTAATGAAGAAATATGAACAGGTTATGGCATTTTTGAAAAACCAGGTACCCCCTAAAGAGACAGATTGGGTAAAAATTGACAGAAAACATCAGGAAAGCAAAGAATCGGTACATGCCTATTATGAGAGGTTAATTTTAGCTTTTAAACAATTCAGTGGAGATGAAAATTTAAGTGACAAGGATTTGAGTCATTTCGTATACAGATTTGTATATGGTCTTCGTCCAGAAATTAGTGAAATGATAAAACAGCATACGGTAGATTGGCAAAATAAGAAAATAGACGAAGTATTGAGACATGCTAAATATTTCAGTGATGAAATTGAAGCAAAACAGCGAAAACTGAAAGAGAATGCTATGTGGGCACAGGTAAAAGTAGCAGAAAGACAGGAAGCACAATTAGCAGAACAAGCTGGGTCAAGACAAAAATTTAATCCTGGAAAAAATAAAGGGAATATTGAGGAAGCTAAAAATAAATTTCCGTGTCATAGTTGCGGTAGGATAGGGCATAAGAAATCCGAGTGTAAATTTCCTCCAAGTACTAACGATGAAAATCCATCATTTAATCCACAGGTGCAGAATGAGGTGAGTGGTCAACAGCAACGACAACAGCAGGGTGTAACACAACAGAATCAGGTGCCAAAACCACCTTTTCCACAGAACAAAAATTGCCAGAAGTATAGTAAGGAGAATGGATTCTACAACGAAGAACTGGTAAATAAGCCGCAACGCGCTAGCGCTGCTTCGCAGTATTGGCTGCAACGCGATGAAAGTGATTCAGAAGAGGGTTATTGACGGTGCCGAAGGGAGGAAAAAGAGTGCGTACTTGGCGCAACTCTAGAAGTAGACCAGACAGGCCCATTTGTAGATGGAAAAGTTAATAATGAAAATATTACTTTCCTAGTTGATACTGGTGCTACTCGATCAACTGTTAGATCAGCTGATGTCGAGAATCTTCCTCTCTCGGATGAAACGATCCAAGTAGTTGGTGTATCCAACAAACAGATTAAAACTTACCTTACAGAACCAGTGAAAGTTAGTATAGGGAAATGTTCTGAAATGCACCGATTCGTCGTGTGCGATACCAGTCCTGTGAACTTGTTAGGTAGAGATTTATTGTGCAAGATGAATTGCACCATATTTTGTACTCCAGATGGAATAGCCTTTGAAACACCAGATGATGATGTGCTGTATAAAATGACAATGGCAAACAGGGAGAAAGAGGTTACAGGAACCTATGCTGTATTTAACCCAGATGAATTACCAAAAGAATTAAAACAATCTGTAAAAGTAGAAGTTTGGGACTTCACAGGAGAAGACGTAGGATTGATGAGGAATGTAGATCCAGTAAAAATAACTGTAAAAGAAGGAGTATGTTACCCAAATGTTCCACAATATAAATTGACACCTGAAATAATCGAAGGAGTTACTCCTGTGATTGAGAAAATGATAAAACAAGGAATTTTGAGAGAAATAATGAGTAGCCCGTGTAATTCACCAATAATGGGACAAGATCTGAGAAAGATAAACAAAATTGTTGTACCATGTTGTCCCATTGTACCGAATCCATCTGTGATTCTATATCAGATCCCTCATGACGCAGAATGGTATACAGTTACTGATCTATGCCATGCTTTCTTTTCCATCCCATTGCATCATGACATTCAACAAATTTTTGCATTTCGTTTCGGTGAGCGTATTTTGGCGTGGTGCCTAATTCCACAGGGATATACAGAAAGCCCCTCAATATTTAATCAGTTATTGAAAAAGTCTTTGGAAAGTCTAGAAATGCCTGAAAATTCAGTACTAGTACAATATATCGATGACCTGCTTGTGGCATCGAAAACTCGTGATGCTTGTGAGGTAGACACAGTAGCTTTGTTGAATCATTTGGCAGATGGAGGACTAAAAGGGTCACCATCGAAATTACAATTTTGTAAGGAAGAAGTCCAATATTTGGGACACAGCATTGAGAAAGGACACAGGAAAATAACCATAGACAGAAACAGGATCATAAAAAGAATGAGTCTACCAATGACCCAAAGAGAAGTAAGAATGTTTCTGGGAATGGTTAGATATTTTCGTCAGTGGATAGGCAATTTTTCATTGATTGCAAAACCTTTGGTACGATTGACAAGGAGTGATGTGAGAGATCCAATTGATTTGAACAAAGAGGAGTTGGCAGCATTCAAGAGATTGAGAGAAGGATTGTGTGAAGCACCTGCATTAGGAATGCCTGACTATGACAAGGAGTTTGAGCTGTATTGCAGTGAGAGAAATGGATGTGCACTCTCTGTTCTAGTACACAAGCATGGAAAACTGAGGAAACCAATTGCGTATTTTTCATCCATGTTGGACCCAGTAGCTGTAGCCCTTCCTGGGTGCTTGAAAGCAGTATCTGCTACATGTCGAAGTTTGGAACAGAGTGAGGGAATTGTGATGGGATACCCTGTGAAAGTGTTTGTACCTCATGATGTGGCGATTCTTTTAACAAGGAGTCGTACTCAGCATATGACGCACAGCCGACTAAGTATGAAAAGGTCATTTTGGGTGCAACCAATGTGAGTCTTGTGAGATGTGTGAATGTGAATCCTTCAACGCTGTTGCCAGATGTAGAGCATGTGGAGGTAAGAGATGAAGCAGATCATGATTGTTTGGATGTACTTGATTTCTGTACAAAACCAAGACCTGACATAAAAGATGAACCCTTGCCAGAAAGTGACTATGTCATGTTTGTTGATGGATCTTGTTTGAGAACAGATGATGGAGTGCTGAGTGCAGGATATGCGGTATGTACAGTTGCAGCAGTGATGGAAGCATCCTATTTGAAAGGAGTAAGGTCGGCCCAAGTAGCTGAACTTGTTGCCCTGACCAGAGCTTGTAAGATTGGAAAAAGTGTGAGAGTGACTGTGATAATTGATAGCCAGTATGGCTATGGGGTAGTCCATGATTTTGGCCACATTTGGCTGCAAAGGGGTTTCCTGACCTCAAGTGGAACTCCCATTAAGAATGCTGAAGTGGTTGGAAAGTTGCTTGAGACAATACAGCTGCCTAGGCAATTGGCTGTGGTAAAATGTGCTGCCCATAGTCGCAGTTGTGATTATATTGCCACTGGAAACAAATTTGCAAATGATATGGCGCAATATTGTGCACGAAATCAGAATTCAATCAATTGGGCAAAGGAAAACAAATTGATTTCTTGTTTCCCAATGTTTACTAACACTGTGGGAACATGGGAAGAGGTAAGACAATTGCAGGAAGAAGCAGGAGAGGAAGAAATAAAAACAGTGGGTAAAAGCAGGATGTGCACCAAGAGAGAAAGATCATGTGTGGGTCTATCGAGATGGAAGACCAGTTATGCCTGATAGCATGATGTCTGCCATGGCTCGGATGTATCATGGACAGGGACATACAGGGAGAGACGCCATGATTAGGTCTTTTAAGCAAACTTGGTATAATGCCAAGTTCAGGCTTGTAGCAGAAAGAATTTGTCAAAGATGTCTAATTTGTCAGCAATACAATCCAGGAAGAAAGACATTAGTGAGTCTAGGAACAATAGGTTGAGAGGGAGGGCCTTTTACCAGAATGCAAGTGGATTTCATTGAGATGCCTCCTTGTACCAGGTTAAGGTATGTCTTGGTGATGGTATGCCTATTCTTCAGGTGGGTAGAGGCGTTCCCAACAAGAAGACATGATGGAATGACAGTGGCAAAATTACTGTTGAGGTCATTTATACCTAGATTTGGGTTCCCAGTAACAATTGACTCAGACAGAGGAGGACATTTCCATAATGAGATTATAAAACTGATATGTGAAGCACTGAATGTACGACAAAACCTGCATTGTGCCTACCGACCAGAGGCTTCTGGTGTAGTAGAACAAATGAATGGTACTATCAAAAACAGAATAGGGAAAATGTGTTTAGCCACAGGTATGAAATGGCCCGATGTCTTGCCTCTAGTACTCATGACTATTAGATCAATTCCAGACAGAACTACTGGTTTGAGTCCGCATGCGATCCTCATGGGACGTGCCATGCGCCATGTGTTTATACCTGTCAACAAGCTGATGACTATAACTGATGACATGGTGTTGGAATACTGTAAAAGCCTGGCTGACGCAGTTCATTCTGTGTTTCATCAGGTTGGAGCGGATGCCACCACTCTTGAAAAGAAGCCAGCCCATGATCTAAGCCCAGGGGACTGGGTAAGGATAAAGGTACACAGAAGAAGAAACTGTTTGGTTCCCAGGTGGGGAAAACCAAGGCCAGTCATCTTGACCACAACAACAGCTGTGAAGTGTGCTGGATTGAAGAACTGGATCCATGCAAGTCATACTTTCAGAATTCCAAATCCAGTTGACTGTAAAGCAGGGGTCTTCAAACTGTGGGGCGCGACCCCCAGGGGGGGCGTGGAGTGATGCAAAGGAGGTCGCGCCTTCCCAGTCACACTTCTGCCCGGCCCCCCCACACTTCCCCCGTCCTGTGTCTCAGCCCGGCTGCTGCAGTGAAACTTGAGCTGCTGGGGGCTCAGGTGGGCAGTGTCTGGATTCCTATCTCCGGCACCCCGTGTTTTTTCACAGGTCGTTAAAGACCATTTAACATGCCTTTGTAAACTGGTTACAGAGGCTTAGGTTTTTTTGCTGGTTCCAGTACCCCCTGGGTCCCCACTGTGCCTATTCCTTACATTTGGATTTTACATTCACTGCCATAGTGTGAGAATGCATTTCATGGAAAGGAATACAAAGTTGGCTTCCTGGGGGCGCCGTGTGTGAAAAGTTTATTGTGCTTTTGAAGCACCTGCTGCAGCTTTTCTTTCCTGGCAATTACCAGGCCTCACATAAATGTCAAGATAACTTGTGTGATTAATTATCTTCCTGGAGAGAGATCAGTGTTTTGTATACTTGAGGTTTTGACTTAGGTGAAGTTAGTGCAGAGGGTTAATATGCCTGCTGCAAAGAACATGTACCAAGTAGATTACAGGGTGCAGATCAGCAGGTTACTGCTTTCAAAAGAGACATCCTTTTGTTGCAATTTATAACTTAAAGTCCTGATATAGAATAGTGAGCTATTAACTTTCATCCTAGAACAGCATGCACACTACAAAGAATACCTTATTAGACCATTGATTAATGTTGCAAAAAGGGTTAATTTGGCTAGAAATCAATTCTTATTATTAAAGGAAACTCCCAACTATGCT
Source organism: Triturus cristatus (assembly GCF_964204655.1). Classification (NCBI taxonomy): domain Eukaryota; kingdom Metazoa; phylum Chordata; class Amphibia; order Caudata; family Salamandridae; genus Triturus; species Triturus cristatus. Next base: position 631,718,009 of record NC_140593.1, read on the forward strand.
GTTTCTTTTTCGACTCTGAGTTTGTGCTTCTCCACACCAAGCACTCTTGAACTATACTGCCTACCAATATGGATGACATGTTGACTCCTATACTTTTAGTCCTTTGGCTTATGTAACATTTCCTATACACTGATTTACACACTTATGATTGATTGCCTCTGTGTAATATGTGTGTGATGCAAAGTGCTCGGACACCCTACACTGGTATGAGTGGCACTATATAACTAATTCAATGCATCTGAGAGTGTGGGGTTATGGAGACTTGGTCACTGTTAAAGGGTGCTAGTGAGAGAATCCGTGGTGGGGGTGGTCATTGGGGGGGCACCAACAAACATTGTCGCACAGGGCACCACCAGCACTAAAGCCGGCCCTGGGAAGTATGCCAAGATAAGCGCTGAAAATACCGCTTTAGGTGACTGCTTTTTTTTGTACCGACAGGGCCATCAAAATAATCTGCTGGTAACCCTAACCATAGGACTGGAAGTTTGTTGCAGGATCAGCACATTATTTATTTCATTCACCCTCGATCCCCGATTAATGCCGCAATAGTTTAACTTAGATCTTAAAGTCTACGCCCCGTCAATAACATGCTGAGTTACTTCATGGGTCTGGGAATGCACCCTGCATTCAGACAACTCATTCCTCATTCTCGCCCTTTATTGTCACGCTCACCTTGCACTCACAGTGATCACCATGCACTTGCACCATTCACCCGCTCACCTTGCACTCAGTGATCACAATGCACTCACACTGATCACCATGCACTTGCACCATTCACCCGCTCACCTTGCACTCACAGTGGTCACTCTGCACTCAAAATGCACTTGTCCTGCTCACACTATACCTCAACCTGCAGTCACACGAGTACACTACTCATCCTGCACTCATGTGACACTTCACTCACCTGTCACCGTCACTACTCAATATGCAACTCACTCAAACAAGCCCATCAGTAATCATACATTCATTCATACCATTCTGAACTTGCATCCGCACCCAAAATGAGAGAGGACAGCAAGGGAGTGAGAGAATTTGATTGAAGAGGTCAGGGATGAGGAGAAATGTGAATTGCCGAAGAGAAGTGTGGACACGCAAGAAGTGAGTGTGATCCAAAGGTGAGGGCTTCTGTTAGAACAAAGGGGAGATGTGAAAGAGGAATGGGGGGACTGGAGAGGTGTAAGATACAAATAGACAAAAATTTGAATGAAGAGACGAGGTGAATGAGAAGTGCTGAGGGGCACGGGAGGTGACAGGGCCAGAGAGGCCATGAGATAAATGTGAGAGACTGTTAGAGATGAGGGCAGTGAAAGGACAGAATGGCAAGAGGTGATTAAAGGTGAAGTGAGAGGTTGACTGGGGAGAGTTCAGAAGTTGTAAAAAGGGGTGAAAGAAAATGACCTGCAAAGTGAGAGAGGGATCCGGGGTTAGGAGAGGAGAGAGGGATGGAAGGGAGGGGGTGAGAGGAAAGCTGCATGTGTAAACGGCTTAACTCTACACAAAACCGCCAGGGTTTTAAGGGACCCCTGCTTCTTCCGGTCAGGGCCAGGTGAGCTTCTAATGTGGCAGCACGTATTGCTGCAGAGTGGAAGGCCCTTCACAAAGGTTGACTTGAAATCTTTCTGATGATAATTGCTGTATTTTGGTTATAAATGGGTACTGATTGGGTGAAATCTTTCCTCAGCGTTACTTTGTGTAACAAATATCAAAATAATGAAGCAATGCTATCCCAAAATACGCGGCATCACATAACCTCATTTACATTTTCATCCCACGCAATTTAGTCAACCGGTTTAGACATTTTTGTCAGGAGGGGGTCCTTACGCCTCAAAATGTTGACAGGGGGGTCTCGGTATCCAAAAGTTTGAAGACCTCTGCTGTAAAGAAAAGGAGTATTTTGATGAATCAGAATCCAGTACTGAGTTGGATGACGGAGAGCCAAAAGACAAAGAAAAAGAAAACCCTGAAAGGGGGGAGACAGAGCCGAGTTTAACTTTGGTCCCCAGAAGTAATTCCCTGAGGAGAAGGTTACAGATTTCTGATACCAGTTCAGACTCAGAGACAGAACAAAGAGCACACTCTTCCAAGAAAGAACAAGGGAAGAACAAAGAAAAGGACAGTGGAGAGACAATAAAAGAAATTCATGAGAAGGAAGTGCCAGATGAAAGACTGAGAGAAATTCCACCTGAAACAACACCTTTAGATGGACAGGTGTCAAATACAGAGAGAGAGGGAAAGATTATTGCGGAAGACCCCCGAGGAGGCGTAGGGAACTCCAACATCCAGTTAGAAGTAGGATCAAGTAGTCAGCAGGAAGATTGCGTGTCGGAGATTCGAGGAGGGACAGAAGTAGGGAAAACAAAAGAAGTGGTGGAAAAAGAAATCGTTGAAGGTAAAAAGCAAGTTGAAACAGAGTCTGAGGAAAGTGAAGATGAAATACCAGAAGGCCGAGTTCTGAGAAAGAGAGCTTGGAGAACTGAAAAGAATGAGAAAGGGAGTAAATTGAAAAGAGCGGCAAAGGACGAGGTGTGGCCAAACAAAATAAAGAGACTGAGATATCGACTGACACGTGTGAATTCGCCAAGAGCTGAACAGGTGAATGAAGTAACGAGTCAGGAAAAATCGAAAGGAGAAGAACCAATAGTAGTTAAAGAAAGCAAAAGAACAAGGAAACCTAACCAGAAGTATAAATCACCGAAATGGACATATGTGGCCCTGCCTGAAGTGAAAGAAGCGGTGGATAGCCAAGGAAATCCAGAGGTGGTTGTACCGGAAGTGGTTGAGGAAGACGAAGAATCGGAAAACCTGAGAGTTATCTTGTCCGATATTGGAGAAGAAGCGGATGTTCAGGACAACCTGTATGTTGAAAACGAAGGGAAAGTGAAAGATGATGGGATGCCAAACTGAATGAGATAAGAAATTACTGATGGAAAGACAATAAAATACTGAAAAAGACAAAAACTGGTAGAACCACGTAGGTGCTTAGAAGCCTTGGGTTAGAAACTAGTTGTGAAGTAGAAGAGGCTAAGTCAAAAGACACGGCTCATTTTAGAAAAAATGGCAAACATAGTAAGTAGCAAAAGTAGATGTACCTTCCTTAGAAGATGGTGCAAAATGTGTTGTTGCTGTACAGGATTATTAATGCTTCTTTGGAGTGTTCTTGCTCTACTAATTTCATTTAAAGTTACTGTAGATACATTAGAAGGACATAGTGATGACATAACTAATATAGGGAAAGTTCAAAAGGTAGTTCCAACTAGAATAGATAAAAACTATTTACATAAAGATAGGTCAATAACAGATTTTCCTAACAATGTGTTTTCAAAATTGTTGTATGAATATGTAAAACAATGGACGTAAGGGATTGCTACGTTTGTATGCAATTACCTGCATCTGTATCTGAAGGAGTGACTTATCATCACCTTCCAGTAACATATGGAATAACATGTAGTGTAATAGCTAGTTTATTTTATCAAACTGGTAAATTAGAATATTATTTCTCAGATGTAGATACTATATTTTTACAAGTACCAGCAATTAACAAACTAAACAAGGTAAAACCTGCAAAGGTATTAGGTGATTTTTTCTTAGAGACTATAGAACTAACATTAGAATATATATTTAGAAATAACTTGACTTGCAGTTTAAAGAAAGAGGAGAAGACATTTTTAGATATGGTTGAAGAAAGGAGATTGAAAATGCAAAGAAAGGTTTCAGAAGGGAAAGTGGAGAAAACAGTCTGGGATGTAGAAATGGAGAAACACTTGAAAGGAGAAAACGAGTCAAACTATGGCTTTAGATTGGCCTCAGAAAGGGAAATTGTGTATAAGAAGGAATCAAACGGCGTATGACAATTATTTTCTAGGGAATAGTGAGTGCCATGATACATACCGAATTATCGGAGGATGGGGATTTAAAGGTGGAAGAGATCTAGTCTTTCCAGGACTGTATTTCACTTGTGGGAACAGGGAATATTATCGTTTGCCAGACCATTGGTATGGCACATGTTATGTTGGCCTGGTTTTTCCAAAGATTTTTCATATGGACAGAGGAGAAGATGGTGTACATAGCTTAGGTAGTTATTTAGCACGTAGTAAGAGAGAATCTTGGACTGAAATTGTGGGTGACATTTTTGGAGCACTGATACCCGCAGTGGGAATATCTCTGAATGCAAACAAAATTAGAAAACTTTCAACAGTAGTGGATTGCTTGTCAACAAGCACCGCTGGAGGATTCTTATTGGTAAATACTGAAATGGTTGCCATGCGTGCTATGGTAATGCAAAATCGACTTGCCCTTGATATTTTATTGGCATAAGAGGGTGGAGTCTGTGGAATGCTGAAAGTTCAACATTGTTGTACTTACATTCCTGACGAAAGTAGAGATTTGAAAATTTATATTAAGAATATTACAGAATTGCATGACGAAATTGTACCACTGGAGGTTGAAGGTGTCTGGGAGAAGATTGGTAAGAAAATATCAGCTATTAAAGACTTTGTAGTAAAATTAGGTAGTACATTTATACGTAAGATAGTATTTCCATTAACATGTGTGATTTCCTTAGTATTAATAATTAGACTAGGTTGTATTTGTTGTAGAAAGAATAAAAACCAGAAAAGAATAAAAAGAGAAAACTTAAGGAGAAGGAATAAGAAAGAGAATTTGAAGAAATAGAACTAGAAGAGATAAAGGAAAGCATGTATAAAACAGCAAAAAGAGAAGAAACAGGGGAAACTGAAATATGAATGAAACAAGAAATCAATTTAAAATTCCGTAAAAAGGGATACAACATTTTTTGGTTGGTGTGGTGATATAATCACCAAAGGGGGGGATTGCTGGAGCGGGTAGTACAAAATGTTGTATACCCCCCCATTCTGCATGTTTATATTAATCTGAATAATTAACTAATAGTAATCCTATTAATTTGTTTACAGTGAAATACTTATCAATCATATTAACAAAAGAATTACACGTGGGAATTGCATTTTGCATGGCTATATTAATTGTAAATTAACTTGTGTACGCATACTAATAGTAGAAAATTAGAATATTGCATGATATATGTTGCTTTAGTGAGGTATTTGTGATTTGTGCTTTATTAAGTGAGTATAAACCGCTTTGAGTGTTGCTTTCTGCTAGATAATTACTTACACATATGGGTATTAGCGAGGGGTTAACATTTTATTAGCCATTTCTATGTTTAATTACGTTTTTGTGTTTCTTTTGCTTAAGTTGCCCATTTCGGCCTAGACAAGATGGCTGAACGAGACGTTGAACGTGACTGCCCCTGACAACACGAGGTTCTGGGTGAAGTGCGCAGCTGTCACCGCCAGCAGCAGTGGCCTGGACCTGACCCCGGGAGAACATGTACCCTTCAAGGTCTTTCCGGGAACTTCGCCAGCAGCACAGACAATGGACAATTTAAAAACCGGAACCAGCAAGTGCGATGAGTTCATTACACAGACACCACGAGAACTTTACCCCGCGACCCCAAGTCGACCAATCAGGACTTTCTAAAACCCCGATCTTGATACTTTTTGACATTATTTTCATTATAAAAGTAGGTAGGGAATTGAACTGAAAAAAAAAACTTGCTCTTCTTTAACGAACCCGATTTCCTGACGTTATGCTGACGGAGAGGACGGTGACACTGCTGGACAGCTGTTATCCTGAATCTTTGAGAGACTGAATTGCGGCCTAACTTTGCTGAATAAAGATTTTTCCCCGACCTGACTGACTTAGAGGACGACTTTTAGCCAGATTAGGTAAATATGATGTTCTGCAATGCTGATGATGATTTCTAACGATTTTGCAGTATTTCTTAGATAAAGAATACTTCATTAATTGACAAATGTGTTGCGTTGATTATTTAAAGAAGAGTATTTAGTTTAGTATTTAAAGAGTAGATAAATGATTGTGACACTAAACCTATAAAAACAACTAAATGATTCATTGCCTTATGAGGGGAATATTTTAGGATTGAAAGTCAACGTATTTAGAGTAAGGTAAAGGTATTCCTTTCATGTCAGCGTTTGGAAGATTATTCCTCTAGGGAAGCAGATTAATGGAGTGTGAGTATTGGTGTTATGGGCCCCACCAATGAATGTATTTGAGTGAATTTGCTGTTGAGGTATTTGGTCTGTGACGAAGGGGAAATTAGATTTTCCACGCTGCAACAGTTTTTCTGGTAGCAGTATGATGGTTTTTATTTTTTTGGTGATTATTGCTTGTAAATAGCTTATTGATTATTGGTTATTGATATTGGGTTATGTACTAACACTCTATGTGAGTCGTGTTGAGTTTCACGTTGTTTGCACAGCTTCTGGGATGTAGGAAGTCGGAAGTTTGTAACGGTTCCGTAGTAGAGCAGAGGGGGGACAGAACTCACCTTCTTTGCGGATTACGCCGCCACTGCCAAGAGTCACGGGGAGCCAGTGAGCCAGCGAGTGCCAGCGAGTGCAGTCTGCAGCGTCGCCGCCCCAGGACTTCAATTTCCGGCTGCCCCAGCAGCGGCGCGTTATCCCGACGCAGCGCCAGCGCCAGGAGGCGCGTATAACTAACGCTGAGGCCCGCTTCGCGGGACGCGCCGGGCGAAGCCCGGGCCAAGGGCGGGCCCGTTTTAGCCCGGACAAGGCCGGGACGGGCCTGGTCTCTTTCACGCACCATCCAAGTTAAAGGTCAGTCCGTGGATTCATCATTTAAAAACTTTGTCAAGCACTATCTGTCGACGCTAGGTCAAGCACTATTTGCATATATAATGTCTGCATCTCCACCAATCTGCACTGCCAAAGACATGAGAAGGGCAACAGGAGGAGCGTTAATGGGCACTCTGGATAATTTTTTAGTTAGAGTGTCCTCTGCCATTGCCAAGGATATTGAACTCACAAAAAAGAGACTATCCCTTGACATCGCCTTTGAGAAAAGATCTTCCATGGGCAGGATAGCCGAAGCTCGATCTCTGGACTTACATCGGAGTAATACTCAAGATTCTTTGGCTTTAATGTCATCCGTAGAGGAGGGGGGGGGTGCAGGGATCACCAGGGTGCCCTGAATTAGTAAGACCTATGACCAGTGAGCCTCCTGGTACTGCCAATGTATCAGTGAAGCCCATAGATATACTTACCCCTGCTGTGACAGGAGGCATACGCCATGATAAAATTAAAACTCGGTCTACTACTAGTTCCAAGGCGGTGCCGTCTAAAGGTGAACAGGGTCTCTCATCAAAACGGAGTCGTATTAATAATAAAGTTCAGACCTCCCGAAAGAACAAAAAAACTAGCAAAGCTCACCCCGCCAACAAGCCCGTAATTCAACCCGGAAGCACTTGCTTTGCCAGTGAAGACACATCCAATGCCCCCTCTGATGAACAGAATAACACAAATGAAATGGGCCCATCTTTCTGGATAAAAATGGAACATTTGATCAAGAAGTCCTGGGCCCCTTTTAGTGAACGGTTGGACTCAATTGACTCTAGACTAATATGCCTTGAACTATTGTTAGTTTCATCCCGGGGTAGGGAAGGGAAACAAGTCATAGGGTCAGTTAATAATCATGCTGGGAGAGGGGGAGAGGGGTCTAATATAACTCAGGGTGTAGAAATACCACCCTCTGTCCCCCGTAAAACAGCCCCAAGTGGAAATTTGGTAGTACCCCAGGTAAATCCACCGGAATCAGTTTCTAATAACCCATTAAGGATAGCGCACTCGGGTGATAGGGGTTTGTTGCTGCAAAGAGAGTCTGGTATGGCTGTAACACATAAAGTAGCTTTGCATACAAACATTAGGGACTATAGCGAAGCTCCATTACCTACCATTCAGCTTCCTCCGGAGTCAGCACCCTATGTAGTGGTCTTGGCAGGGGTGCCTTCATTAGGTCAGGGCAAGAGGGAATCACACCAGGAGCTGAAGATCAAGTGTATCCACTGGCTCAATAAGAATCGCACCCTTCCATTACATGTTTCTGCAGAAATTCTCCACGCTAGAAGAGTGGGCTGGGTGGGGAATAAACCAAAGACAGTAGGGGGGGATTGCATAATTGTTAATTTCAGGGACCGGAGGACGGTGGAATATATCTGTGACTGGTTCCAAAACGATCTGGTTTCAACTATTCATCCTCTCCCCCTATCCTACTTCTATGCAGTAGTGCCTCCACAAAGGGGTAGTATCCAGTATTATGGAGGACAAAAAGAGCGGAGGTTTGGGGAAAATTTAGCGTTGTCCAATAGGTTTGAAGTGCTTTCCGGTTTGGAAGATTGCGACTGACTTCAAGGGGTTAATTTTGGTCAGGGGGAGGCTAATACAGCCCCTAGCGTGGCAGAGGTGGCCACAGTACACAGGGTAATTGCTATAGACAGTTCAGTGGTCAACACTGTTCCCCAGACTTCTACCTGTAAAATTCTGAGTTGGAATATTGCGGGGTTGAGAAGTAAATGTAAGGATAAGATCTGGTTGGAAGAGATAAAGTCCTACGACATTATGGCATTTCAGGAAACATGGGACACAGATCATAATTTTTATATAGATGGGTATACACATTTTTTTATCCCTGCTAAACAGGCACACTATGGTAGAGCACAGGGAGAGTTAGTAATGTTTTTTTCCCTAAATTTGAATGGCTCATTAAAACAGATTGATGCGAGCTGCCATAATTGTTTGGCAGTGGAGCTATCTCGTCCACATTCTGGGAAATTATTACTGGTTAACTTCTATAATTCTCCCAATAGTGACTGTATAAATCAATTTTTATCACGCCTAGAGGACTTTTTAATCACCTATCAAGCAAATAATCCGTGGGCTGAGGTTATTGTTATGGGCGACTTTATCATTCACCCATGCAGACAAAATTGTATCTATGATAATTCAGATGGTCCCCCATATTCTGCCCCTGTACACTTTGAACATACGGAGCAAGGGGAGACCCTCGAGAAACGTCTGGCTACCACAAATCTCTATGAATCGGGATGTATTAAGGGAGGCCCGAGGGTAGCTACCTTTAAGGGTACGGCCAATGGTACAATCATAGACTATATTTTTATGACTGCTGCAGTCCTAAGCAGTGTTGTTTCTTATAAGGTGGGGTTTTCCGCTTTTAGTGATCATAACCCTGTAATTTTAGAAATGGCCCAGGGGGCACAATTAACACTCACAGTGTCTGAGTATATGGCTATCAGTCGAGAGGTGACATCAATGGATCAAGGCAGGAGATTGAAATGGTCGAAAGTGATCCCAGAAATTTTTGTAGGGGAAGTTCTGTCCAATAGAGAGAAGGAAGTTAATATCTGTTTGGACATTGACGCGTCAAATATACTGATTATAGAGGCTTTTGAAATCATTTGTAAACAAATCAGTAGTAAGCTGACGAAGCAAATGCACCCCGAATCAACTACCAGAGGGAAAAGATGGTTTGATAAAGACTGTACTAGGGCACATTCTGCCCTCCTTAAAGCATTAAAGCAGTGCCCCAGAAATAGGGAGCTAATTAGGGGGTTAAGGAAATCCTATAAACAAGCCATTCGGACACAGAAAAATCAGATCAAAGACGAGGCATGGGACAAACTTCTGTCCCTGGAGTTCCTGAGGGATAGTGGAAAATTCTGGCAAACTATTAATGACCCTTGCTTTTCCAGTGAAGATAATTCACGTCTTGATTGTAATATCCAAGATGAGCAATGGACTGCCCACTTTGAGAAAATATATGGCAGTCAGGGGGCTGAGAGCCCACAAGAATACATCTTTAACTTGGAATCACCGTCAGTAGTGGTCTTCCAGGAGAGTGAAGTATTTAAAGCAATAACGGAGACCATGATAAACAAGGCGCCAGGCCCAGATGGGGTCCCGGCGGACCTCTATAAAAGTTATCCTAGATTCTGGGCAAGGGTACCGACTAATATTTTTAATGCTTCAGGCTCAAATATACTGCCCGTCTCTTGGTCAAAATCCATTATTATCCTGGTATTTAAAAAAGGGAAAAGAGATGATCCAGCCTGTTACAGGCCCATCTCCTTGATAGACTCTGCTGTGAAGATATTAGGCAGAGTTATATTAGCTAGATTGACAGATCATTTTGAGGGAAGGGGGGTCCTTTCTAATGCTCAATATGGATTTAGAGCAAAAAGGAGCACATTAAATCAATGTCTTAATCTACAGCTCCTTATCAGTAAGTATACTGTGCTAAAAAGGGTTCCCTCTACCTGGGATTCATGGACCTATCAACAGCATTTGATCTAGTCAATAGGACAAAGCTGTGGCAAATTTTAATTGATATGGGGATCGACTGTGCTTTAGTTAAATTTCTCGCCGACCTCCACTGTGGCTTGATTGCCTCTATACGAGTCACCCAAGATGGAAGATGCACAAGGTATTTTAAATCAGAAAGAGGAGTTAGGCAGGGGTGCATTTTGGCCCCCCTGCTTTTTACACTATACATTAATGCATTAGAACCTGCTCTGAAGGGAGCCTCGCTAGATGTCCCGAAAGTAGGAGACACAACCATTCCAGTTCTCCTTTATGCCGACGACGCAGTTCTACTGGTCCGCACAGGAATTGGGCTAAACAAATTGTTAATGAAGTTTGACAAATTTATGGAATCTCTTGATTTAAAAATAAACGCAAAGAAATCCCACGTAATGATAGTAGGGGAACAAAGAAAAAAGAAAAATACAATTACATTTTTTTGTGGTAAAGATGAGGTTAGTAGGGTCCCTGTTTTTACATATCTAGGTCTCTTATTTGATGAGAAGGGGTCCTGGGGTTCGCAAGTGAAACATAAAAGAAATGTATTTGCAAGATCCACATCAGCCCTTATGGGTTTCTCAAAACGTCTAGGAGCCAGACCCATGGAAGCTATTTTAAAGGTCTACAAGGCAAAATGCCTTGCAATAGCTACTTATGGTTCTGAGATCTGGGGGTACGTTACTGAAAAACAGCAGATCCAAGTGGTGGAAAATGCATTTCTAAGAACCTTATTATCTGTGCCACAGTCAACCCCTACTTTTTCGATACATGTGGAGATGGGGCTGGATTATGTTTTAGACAAAGTGAAAATGGCCCCGATAATATGTGAGTTTACCTGGTCTGGAACCCTACCTGAAGCTAGTAACACGCCCCTTCCATCGTTTTCTGTTAACCAGATTTCGATTTAACTTAATTCATTTCTTTCTGGGAGATTTTCCCAAATGGGGTGTTCCGGATAAAGCTGAGCCCTGCAAGTGCGACAATTCATCGTCACAAGATACTTTACATTTTGTCATGTTTTGCAGGTTTTACTCAGACATTAGGAAAAGGTATTTAGTACCGTTGCTTAAGGAAATAGGGTTTGCTCAGGTTAGACCAGCACTTGTACACTTACAATTACTGAGTAATGTCCGGACAATTTTCCATGTCGCAAATTTCTTAGTTGCTGCTGCTCGTATTAACAATACGAAGAAAAAAAAAGTTGGCTCAGGGCATGCTGTACTCTGATCTGGTATGATGCTGTGGTTTTTATTCTGATTTTATTAGAAGGTTATGACTTTTAATCTGATTTTAAGTATAATATTTATTAATGATATTAACTGTATGGAATTTTTATTGTATACCCCAGTATGAATTTGAGGGGAATGTGTCTTAGGTCCCTGTCTTTTGCCTTATATAATGTTAATTAATAGAATTTATGGTGCTATATCTGTTTCCACTTTTAACTTGTCTACTGATGTAATTTTCTGTAATTGTCTCTTTTTGTGATATTACTTTTATCGAATAAAAGTATATGACTGACTGACTGACTGACTGAGTGAATTTGATGTTGAGGTATTTGGTCTGTGACGAAGGGGGAATTTGATGTTCCATGCTGCAACAAAAGCACCGCCAGTTCACAGGAGATACAAGCACACGCCGTATGCAAACATCCTCCCTTGGCCTTCTCTTACCCCCGGTTCCTTCTGCTACCGCCTGAGGCTGTGCACATCCTTCTTACCTGCTGAAAGGCAATATAACTCTCCATGTGTTCCCATACCTGACGTGTCACGCAGTTTGGTGCTTATTTTCCCTCAATGTTAAAGAATAGGAGATGTTTCAGCACCCCGGCAAATGTGCTGCATAGCTAAATTATTATTATTATTAGGAAAGTTTATAAAGCGCCTGGTTACGCAAAAGCGTGTCCCCGCGCTACACTTGCAAGAACTCAGAACAGAGGAGAGGAGGGGTTCAGTTACATTGAAAAGAGGTGAGTTTTTAGGTTCTTGCGGAAACTGGATTCCGAGGGGTCAAGGCGGAGATTAAGAGGCAGAGCATTCCAGCATTTAGCTGCCAGGTGGCGGAAAGAGCGTCCACCCATACGGGCCTTTCTGATTCTAGGGACCACCAATAGACCTCTGTGAGAGGAACGCAAAGCACGCGAGGGAACGTGCTTGGTGGCTAGGTTCTGGAGCGGTACCGGCGCTTTCCGCGCAAGAATGCGATGACATGTACAGAGGGCCTTGAATTCCACTCTGCGTCTTACAGGTAGCCAGTGAAGGCTATGAAGAGCCGCTTTGGAGTCTGATCTTTTGGGGTGTTTTAAAATGAGGCGGGCTGCCGCATTCTGTAATACTTGGAGGCGTTTTACTGCCTTACAGGTGGCACCTAGATAAAGTAGGTTGCCATAGTCCAGGCGTGATGTCACAAGGGCATGTACCAGCGTTTTCCAGGCGGACATGGGGAGGAGGGCAAGGACCCTGTGTAAGATTTTTAAGACGCTGAAACAGACACCCGCTACCCGGTTTATTTGGGGACCAAAGGACATCTCAGCATCAAACCATACACCAAGGTTCTTGACCTCCTGACGAGGTACCGGAGCTTCCCCCAGGCAGGGGGGCCACCACGCAGACGACCAGGCGGAGGGGCTCCCCCCCACCACGAGCACCTCTGTCTTGCTTCCGTTTAGTTTAAGGCAATTGGTAGACATCCAAGTAGCAAGATCTTGCATGCAAGCCTTAAAACTACTTGAAGCAAGTCCGGGTTCTCGCGATAGGGAGATGACCAGTTGCGTGTCGTCTGCGTATGACACGATTTCCACACCATGACTCGCGGCAATCGAAGCCACTGGGGAGATGTAAAGATTGAATAGGGTCGGGCTCAGGGACGATCCTTGGGGAACGCCCTGTCCCAGATCCATGGCTTTCGAGTAATGGTCGCCCAGGCGGACTTGGAAGCTTCTTCCAGTCAGGAAGGATTGGATCCATAAGAGTGCAGCTTCAGATATTCCCCCATCATTTAAACACTGTAGCAAGTTGGCGTGAGCTACAGTGTCGAATGCTGCGCTCAAGTCCAATAAGATGAGGGCCATAGTCTGACCCTCATCCGCCCCCTGACGAAGAGCCTCCGCTGCAGTTAAAAGAGCAGATTCTGTGGAATGACGGGGACGGAAACCGAATTGCGTCTTGTGCAATAATGCCGCTTTTTCGACGAAGTCCATCAGTTGTAAATTGACCAGTTTTTCGGCTACTTTGGCCAAGTAGGGGAGAAGGGAGATAGGGCGAAGATTCTCAAGCTTCTCGAAACTGATGGTCGGTTTTTTCCTAAGGGGTAGGACCACCGCCTTTTTCCAGTCTTTAGGTACAGTGGAGCTACTAAAAGATGTATTAAGTAGGTGCCTGATATAGGGTTCTAATACCACTAGGCTGTCTGCCAGGCGCTTAGGTGTAGTGGGGTCTCGAGGAGAACCCGACTTCACTGATTTGCAGATTTTTACGAGGTCTTCAGGTGGAGGGATAGCAAAGTGGGTCAGTCTGATTCTGTTGTTCCATTCCCTGGGGCTTTCGATGAATTCTGCACCCGCTCTGGGTTGTGTTGGGACCGCTGCGTAAATTGTTGCTATTTTCTCAGAGAAAAAATTAGCAATTCTATTGCAAGCGTCAGGGGAACAGTCATCTGGGACACTGGAAGATTTCCCACTCGAAAGGGTTTTGTAGAGTGAGAACAGCTCTTTAGTAGAATTACTGGCTTCACTAACTCTAAGCGTATAGTAAGCAGTTTTGCTCTTTCTAATTTGACCGTGATAGAGTCGCCTCTCGGTTAGGTAGGCGGCTCTAGATTCTTTGGAGAAGGTCTTGCGCCATTCTCTTTCGAGTTTCTTCAGTGCAGATTTCAAGGATCTAAGTTCATCGTTGAACCATGGAGCTGTTTTTTGTACACGGCCCCCGGAATTCGTTTTTTTTGATTTTTGAAGAGGAGCCGTGCAATCAAGTGCCTCAGTGATACGTAAGCATAGATTGGTGTTGGCTGAATCTGCGTCAGCCCCCCCCGGGCTTCCCCCTTTAACCAGTGCCTCGCCGAATTTACTCTGGGAGAAGGTAGCCCAGTTACGCCTAAGATGATATAGCAAAGCCGGCTGCGGAGGTCTATATCCAGGGATTCGAATGGTAAAGGGAACTAAATAATGATCCGACCAGGGGATAGGAATAGGGGGTTTAGATTCTACTTCCTCCCAATTTGCAAATATTGGGTCCAAAAGATGACCCAGCTGATGTGTAGGGCCGTTCACTATTTGTGTCAGCTGGAGAGCACCTAATGCCTGGCTGAAGTTCGTGCTTGTACTGTTTGATGGGTTGTTGAGATGCAAGTTGAGATCACCAAGTACCAGAAATACATATAAGGTCCCAAAGGCGAGACCGATTGCATTGCAAATGCTTGTTTTGGACTGATGCTGTTTTTCTTTGCACTGGGTCACTTCTAACCAGGCCCCAATGCATGTACTCTGACTCCTAAAAACATTTTAAAACTGGCTATATTGCTAATTGGCATATTTAACTTACCTACTGGTCCCCAGTATATGGCACCAAGTGTACCCAGGGCCTGTGCGTTAAATGTCACTAGTGGACTGCAGCACCCATTATGCCATCCAATACAGTGACAGTGCAAAAATGACTGCAGGCCTACCACTGTAGTTCATCGGTGCAGTTTTAAGACTGCAAATTCAACCTGTGAAAATAACCACTTTTGTCAGGCCTAAACCATCCTTTTAACTATTATTAAGTCACTGTTCAAACTGGAATGGCATGGGGGGCAAAACAACTATGGATTTAGGCCCAGATCTCTTTTCCGGGGTGAATGTATGACATTGTTCTGCATTCTGTCTATCAATTGTTCTTTTTGCAACTTTCTAAAAGTGGTATTTTCAGAATTACAATTTAAAATCTAACTTTGCCATAGTTAGGATTTTAAATTGTAAGTCCAGAGACAATTAGGAGACCCGATAAAGGAATAGGCTATTGGGACATTCAAAATTGATTGGCCCTAGCGAAAGCTTGTCCCCATGGCAGCTAAAAAGCATTCTCTGGATTTTTGTGGGTTTTTTTTGTGCAGATTTATATAGCGCGAACTGCACCTAAAGGTATTGGAGCGCTTTTACATGAGCACCAGTTACGTTACACTAGGACACATTGATTTCTTGGTAGGCATGGGGAGATCAAGTCATTTGCCCAGAATCACAGGAAGCTGAGCCGATACCAAGGCTCGAACCTGGTTCCCCAGCTCCACAGTTGGCAGCTCTGGCTATAAGGCCACAACCTCTAGGGACCAATTCATGCATGTAGCGGTCTAGTCGTTGGCCGCCTCAGAGAGTGGAGACCCCCAACCCGGAACACGACACACACATTGTATCACCTTCTGGCCAGGCGTGGCCAGAAGGCTTTAAATAAACGGGCCGGAGTCGCTCGGGACTTCCGGTCCATACTTGTACACCGTGAGTCAGAGGTCTCCTCATTTAGGATTCATGGCCTACCCCCACTGCTAGGCCAACAATGTACATACATGTAACAAACCTCAGCGGCAAAACATGCGGTGTCTTAGAATAGCCCTGCAACATATGCAGGTTGGGAAACATTTTTTTAAAGAAGCGTCACTGCACAAATACAATAAAATCCATAGTGTGAAAAAGCACTTGGGTATGCAGCATACATGCTAACATTTAGAAACAGAAAAGAGGGAAATTTTGAATTAGAAAAATGTCGAAGGAATTTATTGTCTGCAGTTGACAGGTATGAAAGCGGAATTAATTTTAGGCGTGGTAATAAGGATGTTTTTTTAAAATGTTTTTAAAAAGCTAAACGGGGGCCATCGACATTTTTAATTACTGCGAAAACATCTCAGTGACACCGGGTGGGGGGGGGGGATGAGCCAGCGCACCGCAAGCTGTGTTTAGCACCACTGTAATTCGATACAAACCTGTGTTCCCAGGTACGGTAGAGTAATGGAAGGTGGTTTCTGTGTGAGCACCACAAGCCCCACCTCGGCGCCCCCAAACTGGGAGGGGCATCGCTCCTGACTCTAAGGTGCGGTGTAACCGATGCCATGATATTTATCGAGAACGATGCTTATGTTTAACCTATGTTATATACCCGAGAGACCGACACTCAAACCTTTCACACCTAAGGGGCTAAGAAAAGTGTCAGGTCAGTAGTGCTTCTATAGAGGGTATCGACTGAGATGCTAATTAACTCGTCGTGGCCTCGCCTACTATGCTAATCAAACCACACGTCACTCCATGCTGTCAGAGCACTTAGTGCCATGACAAGTGGTACGATCCTGAAGGGGGGTGCAGAAAGTGCGTCGAACGACTCAAAGAATGTTCGGTGTTACCACACCCTTCAATGTTGCCGCTAAACACACTATAGTAAGTCTCGCATCCAAGAGTCATCACTGACACTGCAAATTCGTCTCCCTTTCGGCGACCCGGTGGTAAGGTCCAGGGAAAGAGGTGAGACGAAGGGAGGAGGTGACGTCGCTGCGTCAGGGGGAGCCGGCGCGTGACGCCGCCGTGGTCGCCATTTTACGGACGGACGCCCTATTAAGAGCGACTGTGCGGGGCGGAGGCTGCAGTCTGACAGGCGGAGAGAAGCTGTAAGAGCGGTAGAGAGATTATAACAGGGCCGCAGCATACCCAGATCTCACCCGCAGCCATGGCCTCTCCAGACTATGCCTCTTTTTTCGCTGTTATGGGTGCTTCCTCTGCCATGGTGTTTAGCGGTAAGCTTGTTGTTTCTCCTCGGTGATTGTATTACTCATCATTTTTTTTTTTTACACTGTTCATTTGCAATCGCATTTGTTCTTGTTCCCCAAAGGTTGAGGTTTCTTTTGGTGGCCGCTGGGTACCTTATTGAATACCACCACCCCTAATGGTTATTTTCGGATCTTTCCGGATACCTTCGGCTCTGCGGCTCCCGAGTTCGGAGCTCCGCCTCCTTGTTAACAACCGTCCAATTCCGTCTTTTTTTCTGCCGGTGTTCCTTGTTCTCCGTGCGCTTCAGGCGGGTGTACTGACGTCAGCGGGTCTCCCGACTCTGTCATGTGATTGCGGGTGGCCCGTCATGGAGGCTGACGGGCAAGGTGTGGTTGTTCTCCCGTAGTATAGGTTCAGTGGACTTCCTTTATGAAGGTTATTTTGTGATACTAGGTAATACATCTGGACCTTAGCCACTGTTTCCGTTCGAGTTTAGTTCACTGGCCATCGCCACGTTTCCAGATCTTCATCTGTCCTTCGTATGGGCTCCAATATTGGCCATCGTCTAGATCACTATATGAGCTGCCGGCGGCAGTAGCGGGCTGTATATCGGATACTGAATTATTATGGGGCTAAAAGCAGTGCATGTGCCTTTAACTGCCCAAGCAAATGTGGTAATAGGACGCGGTTCTCTAGGTTGTCACGTGAACATGGTGTTCAGGCCGGGCTAGCAATTGGGCTCTATCCATTTCTTTAAGAATATTGACCGATAGTTCTCATTGTGGCCTGCTGACACCCGTCACGACTTAATCCTTTTATAAATGGAGGGCATTAGGGATGTGTAGCGAATACACACTACGCTGGCTGTCTTATTGTACGTAGCATGGGTGTTGCCCTTAAACAGATTAATAAACTGGGAAATGTAGTCGGTACTAGGCTGTTGGTGTGACGAACGGTATCACATTTGGTTACCGTCTATTGTACACCCACTGAATGGAATTACAGGATGTGAACCTTAAGTAGTGTAGGGCAGGCAATTGATGTAGTGTGGGTGTTCAACTTAATGGCTTATTGTGGTATTGTCAACGTTTACTTCAAGTGACATCCTTTCACCGATTGATCTATTCGATTACGGAAAGGCAGTGAGTGGTGTGAGTATTTCTCGTTCTACTTTGATCTTATGAAAAGCTTCACTGGCCAATATTACAGTGTAGTGTAACGAACATTTTCTTGCACCCAACGGCAAGTAATCCTGGTGCCCGTTCACTATGACCTCTGCTTCACCTCAAGCCCATTTACCCGAATAGGTACATGACCAAGTTACTCGTGAATGGCTCTTAAGTATTGGCTTCTAGGTGTTGGTTGGCTGCTTTTGAATACGATTCTTCGGACGAAGGATTTTTCTTCTTTGGAGTACTGAGTGCTTTGTATTTTCAATTCACGTTTGCGACTTTTCTTGCTCTTTGTGGGAACAATCTTCTTGGACAAAATTCGGGTTTTGAATTGGAATGGAAGCTGGAGGAGGTTATATCTGTGCATACCGGATTCGCGACTTTTGTTTAAGTATGGCGCATGAAGTGTCCAGCTGATGCCGTAGCTTCAGACTTCTGTTTGATTTTGAAAATCTATTTATCAGGATTGCGGCGCTTGCGCTGCAAGTGTCTTGTAACATTCCCTATATTCGCAACAAAGCTGACCTATTTTCGGAATGTAATCATGGCTTTGAATATTTGCTAATTCTGGGTTATTTGATGTTGGCACTGCAGGATTACCTCCTGCGACTGGCATTGCAGGGCATCTTTTGTGTTTTGATTTTTTTGATGGCTGCATGCATTGTGATTGTTTTACGTTTTACATTTAGAAAATGGAGTGCCGGTGCCCATACATGGCACTGCTCAGAAGCCCGAGGTTGGCGCTATTAAATGTCAGCGCGCCAATAACCAAGGCTGTGTATTCCTGATCGACCTCGAGCCTCTTAAATCCTCTGCTAGGAACTCCCGGCCCCATTATCTCACTCTTACAGGTTACAGCTTTCTTCCTCTTTTGCATGTTTCAACTTGTATTTTCTCTTTTTAGCTTCTGCGAGTTTTTCCTGGTCTTGCTCTAGGGAAATGTTTGATCACGACAAATAAGTGCCGGTCACCAAAAATTAGTGTCTTTGTCCGCCATTGGCTCAAATTAAGTAATGGTTTGACATTTAGACGATCTTGTGTTTAATTTCAAAACGCTTCGGTCTTGGTATTTTTGACTGTGGCACTTCACAACAAATAGATTGGCAACTGTGTCTTAATATTATCGTGTACAAAAGGTTCCAAAAAACATAAATTGAAGGTTTTTTACTCGTTATGGCCAATTAAAGTGGTTGTTTAGACTTCAAGGAAATTCTTTATTTCAGTGTGTTCTAATTTCTATAGAACATTGGTAGCATTATTCCTCGAGGCAGATTTCGTGCACATAATTTTCTCTGAGCCAATTAAAGGGACTCGCAACCTGGCAGAAGTGGAATCGTTGGCCTAAAATTCTATTGTATAGGGCTACAATGTAGTTAAGTGTCTTTATCTCACTTCTCGCTGGTTTCTGTTTTGGAAGACAGAGAAACATTTTTTTTGTGTGGATACATAATTGTCCGTTTTTGGAATTTATTAGTGACATCTAGATCATCGAATTTGATTGAGTTGTAGTGTGCTTTTTAATTTGTATTATAGCGCTGCAGTATGAATGAAATATGCTGCCGTTTTGACACACTGCCCATTTATCATTGCGATCCTGTCGCCAATGCAAATCTACCTTTTGAGAATTTGACGAAGTAGCATATCCAAAAGGGTCGAGTGGGCTTCAGAAGCCTAATCCTGGATTTATCTTCGTTCCTGTAGTGCATCCTAGAAATCAATTGGAACCCTGGAATACTTGCCAGTACTCAGTCAGCTGCTCCTGCTACTATAGAATAGTGTTAGTGTAATCTCGACCTACCCTCCTCAACTAAGGCTCACAATTCGGGGCATGTAAACAAAGTTAGTGCTGAAGGAAAGCACCTTTATTTCAGCACCACTTCCCATAGAAAGAATGCTGTGCCTAAAAAGGAGCAGGGGGTTTAACTCTAAGTATTAATACAACAGCTGTATCTTAGTATTTCCCCCTCCCAAGAATAGTGCATCTTCCAGGTTTGGGTCTAGACCTAAAACAGCAGCCTCAAATTGTGGATGCAAATTTTGCTACTATTTGAAATATTCAGGCTAAACGTTAAATTAACTCGAGCTCCTTGCATGCCTCGGAGTTAAGTCCATTCTCCAACACTGTCCAAAGGGTCAGGGATAGGCATTAAAACGAGGAAACCATAGCACCCCTTTCTAACAGGTTCCGGCTTTGAGGTTACATAACCTTTCGGGTAAAAGGTTATCTGTCTAGTGGTGCATAAACTGTGCAGTGAAAGGATCCTGTAACTGGGCCGAGTGTAGCAACATCTTCCGAAATACAACTAATCGCAGCTTTTCTGTTTGCCTGGTCATCTTAGTCGTAAACTACTTCTGGTTGTGATACCAGAACATGCCTTATTTCAACCTGTATCATTATACCTGGCAAATACTGAAGCAGCCTTTATTAAGTGGTCTCATCGCTATACTACACCTACTTGGAAGCTTGGCTACTCAGATGCCCATTGATTATTTTGCACTTGTGAGCTAGGTTAGGTGGGCGCTCCTTTCTCGGGCACCACTTTTTTGGGTGTTTTTTGTTTTTCGGTTCCATGGCTAGCATTTAACCTTTGCACTGATGCCCACCAATTTCTTATCCTAAAGCAATACTCTGGAAGTGGAAAGATTTTATGATTGAACTGTGATGGGGCAGAAAAATGTTAACGAATATGCTTTTCACATTGAACCAAGTCTTGCTGTACTTCAGGAAGTTACTGGGGACTCTGCTATACCACTCTTTCTTGTATTGGGTACAGTGTAGAAAGGGGCCTTTATGAAGTTGATCATTTTCTTGTTTCCTGGGATCAACAGTTATTGGTTGCTAGATCTAGCTAGCAAGTTGTGTGCCCACACATTTAAATAGTTCTGGTAGAACCCTTCGTTAGTGCACTAAGGGACAGAGCTGAAATTGTTAAAATATGCTTTAAAAATATATATTTTACTTTAAGAATGCGATTTGCAACGGTTTTTGGGTTGTACTGTATTTTACTAGCGTCTCACAATAGGGCTTAATACATTTAGTCAAATTCCCCTTGTCTGATGCCCAGTGGTAGTACCAGGTGCGGCCTCTGCAATAGGGTATAGGTGCTTGTATGCTGTAGACGGATGTGCAGTTATGCTTTAGTGTATACGTGTACTTTGTATAGTGGCAGAATGGGCTTTGTGCATAGTCTCAATTCATTCTTTTAAGTCTGGGTTTTGAAAGTCCACCTGCCAACTATCTGTTGGTATACAAAGTGGGCTTTGTGTTTGTCGCTTTCAGTTAATGGCTTTCTTTGACCATAGACTGAGACCCAATCACACCTTTGCCCAACACCGCAGAATATTCGTATCTCACCCAGGTCTACGTTCTAGGAGTGTATTAATCTGTCTACTCGTTTGTTATGAATTACTTTCCAACTGTAGCTTTGTCTGTATCCTGGTTGATTCCCTCCTATATCTCCCTCCAGTGTGCTAATGTAGTATGCGTTAATATATTGAGTCCAGGGTAACCGATTTTGCAGGTGCTTGTTTTTGCGTTTCTAGCTTTATGAAATCAAAATGAGTGTTGTGTGTAACAACTCTAAAGCAATTTGCGCTTCTATAGCTAGAAGAGATTAGTAGCTGCTTCGGTGGTGACTTGGCTTTGTTTTTACTCTTAATGTGAAGGCAACCCTTGGTGTAATATTCGTTATCACAAATCTTATTTTATTTGTAGCTTCTAGGGTGCATTTGGCGTGTACAAGATCTTAAAGTAGTAAGTTATGCTGATTATGCAGAGTTCTGCTGTGGTGGTTTGATGTCCATTTCAGTTAAATAATTTAGGTTGCACTTTAATTATCTGAACGAATCCAGTCTAGGTGCTCTGGACTAGTATGTTTAAAACCTGGCGTACTTGGTACATGTAGTGCAGGTAACCATTAAAGTTTGCTTATCTGACGAAAGTCTCGATCATGGATGCCTTTTTGTGAAATAATCTTTACTTCGTGGGTTTCCCTTAAAGTGCTCTTTCACAACATCGTCTGTTTTTAGTAAACGAGTCTAATACTGATTAGATGGTTTGGTATGGCAAAACTTGTGTATGGTTCAAGATGTTGTCACTGTAAACATGTTGGTGGTAAATAACTGTCCAGAAGTACTGGTGAATGGGATGGTAAATCAAGACTGCATTCCTATTTTATAATTTGTCTGGTTGTTTTACGGGTAGTCTCGCGAGAAGCAATGCATACATTGACAGCCATTATACTCCATGCTGGATTATGTTTTTGCAACTAGTGTTCTGCATTTTCGCGTATTTGACACACCAGATTGTATGGTATTCACCTCGTTGTCTAAGGTTGTATCGCTATGACTGGGCAGATAATTTTGTAAACTAATCCCAAACAATTTACTAACCTGAAGCTGGCCAGATCTAGTAAGTGCTTCTTTCCAAAATGTTTCTCACATTCAGAGGAGGAAATTAACTTCAAGTGTGAAAGGATGAAGTACACCTGCATGTTGCCAAGCGGCAATATTCAATTAATCTTTATTCGGATTCAAAAAATGTATCCATAAAAGCACAGGTAAAAAAATCGATATTAAAATCAGGGATGTGGAATTCCTATAGCCCAACGCCCGGGACATATTGTTTGGGGTCAAGGGCAACAAGTTTCATGTGTATTTTGTCCTTGGGACAAGTAGGCCTAACTCCCTACATCACAAACCCTTTGACTGCCAGTTTACAGTACCACATTATGGGTCAGGGAAAGGCTTTGCCTTCAGTTAAGTTAATAATTGTGTTAATGTTCAAACTTTTTTATTTATGGTTCATTAATGCAAAACCTTTATTAGGGTGAGTGATGTAAGTACATGTTATAAGTTCAGACTGTACTACTGACAGTGGGTCCAGTATAAAAATGTGTACACAAGATTTCAATATTTAGCAATATGATGCTATGCATACTGCTCCCAGAATGCTCTGATTAGATGCAAATGTATGCAGAAGCTTGAAAGCAAGATTGATTCTTTGCTTTCAAAATAAAGTGTTAGCAAAAACATTTCGCTAAACTACTGTAACATTTTAGGTACCATTTTCCTGCAGCATGATTTAGTAAAATGTGTTGATGTGTGCTAGTGTTTCCCAAAAATATTCATAATGGAAAATCAGTGTAACCAGTTTATTAAGATTATGGGAAATATACAAGCACTGGTAAAGCCAATAGGTCTGGAATTGTTGGTCAGACTTTTGGTTTTGTCAATACGTGACTTGTTTTGGCATGTTTTTGAAAACCTTATTGGTGTGGGAGCTACTGGGCCCTCATAACAAACATTGGCAAACGCAAAAATTGTGTTGGTCTCAAAAGGCACACATTGCAACAGTAGTTCCCGGCACTGAACAAAACGACTGTCGATTTATGCTCCTTGTGAAAGAACAGAATGCCGTCACTCACAGTGAAGCTAGCCGACCGAGAGAAACAGAATTTTAATAAACACAAAATGTCATGGTTAACGCCAGACCGTATCAGGGGCCCAATTATTAAATAAAGTTTCAAAAGTGCACTAATGTCCTTGCATTAAGTGCAGATATACGACTTTCATGAATTCACAAGACTTTACAGAAGTAGGCCAAGAAATAGTACTCCTAGAAAATATTTGTGAACTGCATTTTAGCAGGAGCTAATATGCAGGTGTAGATGTACTCATGCGAAAATCTGAGTGTTTGCAAGTTCACTTTCCCTCCAACCAGTTTTTCCCCAACCCTGAAGTTTTATGGCTGCCATTGTCAGGAGTAAATTTCCAACCTTTCTCAGTATGGAAAGATTAGATAAGAGTTGGTAAAAACCCTTAAAATATGCAAATTAGGTTTGCACAGACTCAAAGGGGCATTCCAATCCTGGAACTGATGCTTACCTTCAGCGCTAGTATGTAGATCAGCTGAAACGTGGCAACATAAGGGAATTGCTAGTGTTCAAACCTTATTATGGAAGGAGCCCTGGCATAATGGGAGGTTATTCCGGAGCTCTTGTGTAATGAGATTGCTGCCATAATTTGTCACCGCATTACATGGCACTAAAGGTACAAGTGGATTTTGTTACAGGACAAGTAGATTTATGAAGAAAACTGCCCCATGGACAAGTAGATTATTTATAAAATTCCACACCCCTGTTAAAATACATAAAATCGATATAATAGCATTGTACAAAACGGTGCCCATAAAAGTCCGATAAATACAGAATGACATTACAATATAGCTGTAAAGTGCAGTTGGTTACATTTGTTCATTACAAAATGCCTAGTTTCATGTGATCTAAAAGGGAGATAACGTGTGCAGTGCGCGCCTAGAAATGAACCTTCATTAAATACTCATAGCAGTGCGTGAGCAGACTGCCGCTTTCAAGACGGAACCTACACGGAAAACCGAAGCATCCTCTTCTAATTTAAGAATTTCTATGTAGGCTGTCTTATGAGCAATAATGGCGGTTTCCTTAAAAGGAATCAAACCGTTTTGTATACATTTAATAGAAATTACAGGAAAAATAGAAAATGTTGCATTGTCACATGGGCATAACATTTGATCTATCTTAGCATTGAATCCTAGGGGGTACAGAGTATATATTTCATAGTACTCGCTCTTAGTCGAAACAACAATCCTCTTTCCCAGCGGCTAATATTCTTTAGATGGCGGCAGTCGTACATTTTCTAAGGACGTATACCTTGCTACTGAAGATTTCAGTAGTTCTTCATCATGTCTAGCCCTGCTATATTTGTCATACAACACCTCCTGAAGAATTTTTTTTTTCTTCCTTACACCATCCATATTAGTTGGGTTTAAGAAGATATGTTTGAGGTTTACACTGATAAGACTTTCCTGTACAGCAGAAAGCCATGGTATGTCTATCCCCTTTTCACATTTCAGGCAGTCGGTGATTATATTTCTTGTAAGTATTGCTGCTGGATTCTGCCAAATTTTAAGCCAAAATATACTAGGCTGTGCCCTAATAAAATCCTCAATTTATGGCAATTTTAACTCTCCATGTCAGATATACTGTGATGCGGAGATTGGGGCCCCCAGCAATTTCCTACAAAGTCTGTTTTCCTCACCCTGAATGCCACTACAACCAGTGAAGCCCCAAAACTTCCCCCTAGTAGGTTGCAACAGGGATACACTACAATTTAAACATTTTGGTAATGGGTAGTACCACCTCCAACACTTTTCGGTTGGGGTAGTGACAATACTGAATTGATTTAGCGAATTTTCCCCTGCTGTGTGCCCCATGAGTAGTCCAGGAACCATTGGCTTACTATTATCAGCCCCAGATAAGAATAAGTGCTGGTGCTTAGTAAACGTTCGTTGACTATGGGGATTGAATTAACAAGGTGCTTTTTTGGACCACATGCCATTTTAAAAGATTTGTTAAAATTTGTACAAAGATCTAAAACTGCCATAAAACGAAGCACTGTATTAAAGTGCGCAGTGCATTTGGTGTGCGGCCCATTAGGACTTGATCATCCCTATATAATAAGGCGGGTAGGATATTACCATTAATAATGGGAACATCATTAGTAAGCTTAGACAGGGAGTCATGCAAATCATTAATATATAAAATTAATAAAAGTGGGGCCAATACGCACCCTTGCCAGACCCCTCTGCCAATAGTGAGATCCTGTGTGACCTCACCGCCTTTACCAATCCGCACTCGGGCCTTTAAGTCCCTATGTAGGTATGCTAAGAAATTAACTTAAACTTCGTCCAACCCATATTTTAAAAGAATAGACCAAAGGTGTGACCTGTTAACAAAATCACAAGCTGAAGTGATGTCCATAAAGGCTAAATGGGGGATTTTAGTGCTACGGTAGATTTACCAATTAAGTTAAGGTTTAGGCACTGTTCTACAGTACCTATTTTGCTTCTAAAATCTAACTGACAAGAATTTAGAATTGTTCATCCTCGACCCGGGACTTAATCTTAAACAGGATTCTCCCAAGGATTTTTAATGTATTGTCAATCAGGGAGATTGGTCTATAGCAGCTAGGGTTGGAACAATCGCTCTTTTTAAAAATAGGAACAATAATACTAGTAATCCATGTGCAAGGAATTGGAGCAACAGTTAGATTATTAAATACATTCAATAAAAGGGGTGCTATAAAACGGGTTTGTGTTTAATAAGATCGATCGGTAGCCCGTCTGGACCAGGGGCTTTATTGCCCAAGCCTGGTGTATGGCTTCCTTGACTTGAGATATGGATATCTCAATCCTAGAGGGTCATTGAAGGTTATATGGTGCCTCATTCCTTGGTGTGGCTTGATAGATCTTTGAAAAATGGGATATCCATGCTTCGCTGGAAATTATACAGCTTGTAGTAGTTAATGTATGGCCTGCAGTTCTCATCTCCTTCACAGCCGACCAAAAACCATTTCAGTTTAAGTTTGACAGTGCACGCAAGGCTATCCCATCTCTTTTAAGACCTCTTCTTTCCGTTGTTTCGTGATGCACTTGTATTGGTGTCGCAGGGATTTTATTAATACCGGGTCCCTAGGATTCATCACAAGGGCCTCGCGGAGATCTCTTAGCTCTAGAGCAAGTACTATCAAACCAGCGTGGACCTCGATTAGACTCAGTTAGTGGTCTAGATAATATTTGTTTAATGACCCCACACAGTTGAACAAAGGCATCAATTACCGCAGGGTTGTGATCGACTGGTAACTAGCAATTAGTCCTGGAAAAGCTTTTATCATTCTAGGAAATGGGTCGTTATCAACTCCTCGCCCTCGCCAGGCTAATCTTAGATTATCAGTGGAAGGCACTAGGTTGCTAGCCCCACTTTCACAAACTTTGGCCTGCGGGCCACTTTTAGGGTTGTGATCGCCCAGAAAAGCTCGTATGACCTCAGCCCTTAACAAAAAATCTTCCAGTGAGGCAGATATTAACGCATAGTCAATAGTGGAGGCACAGCCTCGCCCTCTATATGTTGGTATGATATGACTATCTTTATGGGATACAGCCGCAATTTCCATTACATTTATTAGATTGTAATTCGACAAATGAATCAACAGTTCTGCTCCCTAATACACGGGCGTTTTATCTCTAGTGGGTTCATGATCTAAAATGGTACTGCTAGGAATCCTTGCATTGAAGTCACCACCTAGACAAATACCAGCTAACTTGTCAAACAGCCTTTGCAAATTTGAAATAAAATTTCACGTTTATAAAATTTCCATTTGGAATGGTATGAAAATCATTATTATAAAAATTAATCCAACAAATGGAAACACCCAGAGTATAAATTTAACGCCTGAAACTTGTCAGCACCCTAACACTGCCACCTGCAGAGATTTTAATCCAAACAGAAAGACCGCCTGATGGGCAGCTGATCTTACGGATAGGAGCAGTTCTGTTATAACATTTGAACCCTTGATGTAATTCCTGTGTTGCCCAGGTTTCTTGCAGCATGAGGATGTCATATGCTTGAACTACTTTTACCCATTCATCCAATTCAATTTTTGAGGCCAAACCGGCAATATTCCAGCTCAAGATATCTAAATTAAATTTGTTCACGACAGCAAGTTGGAGATCCTGGCCTTGACATATGGGCATAGCTGGTAGGAGAATGGTCGGGTTAGATAATGGTGAAGGTGCCAGTCAATCCTGGTTATCAAGGCCAGACAGGCTAGAAAATCTATTATGCATGGTCAGTGGAGGGGCCTCATGAGTTCCCGTCCCTGGTTTGTAAGAATGACCCAGCGGCAATGACCAATAAGAGTGGGGTTCACTGTGTTAGGCTCCTCTTTTCGGTAGTTTGAGTTGGGGTACACCAGCTCAGGGCTCGACAAATCCACCCGCTCGCATTTGCGAGGGAGAATTGATGAGGACTAGCTATTTTTAGGTCCTACTGGGCGAGTAGGAAGAGAAACTAACTTTTGTCCTCTGTCTGTGAAAACGAAGCAAAAGTGACAAGATAACAAGATTTAAAGGCATTTTTATTCCTCATAAAGGGAATGAGCAATAAAGATGCCTTTAAATCTTATCTTGTCACTTTTGCTCTGTTGTCGGAGACGGAGGTCAAGTAGGTTGAAGTGAGGTCGAGAGGATTTTCAAGGCACTAGACCTGCAGGACTAGTACCATTTTTCGGATTTTTCGAGCCCTGCCAGCTAAAACCAGTACACATGGGCATGCTCCCGGGGGAGAATGAAGACTTCACTGCTGCCTTTTGTCAGTTCCCTGCTCCGGCAGCTAGGGACTTCACCACTTTGTATGTTCTGCATGCTATGTGGACTGGCCCTAAAACGCCGCAAATTTGCTCGCGCTGCAGTACTCACTAGGGTATTTTGTGTCGCTGATGGCCCACATGGTGGAATGACGTGGGCGACTCATTGGCCCTATGCTAGGTTGTTTATCATAAGTAACAATAGATTTAGATAAACATTCTTTAACTTTATTGCGAGTTATACTGGTTTCTTCAGTGGCTGTTATAACTGGTGCCTGTGATTGCTAACCACTGGAAGGTACACCAACAGGATTAGAATTCAGTCCATGTAGTGTAGTAGTTTTAAGGGCAGTTATTTGGGAATTTTACTTGTCTGACAATGTCTCCAAATCTAATCGTCGGCAGAGAATGGAAAAGTTCTTGTCCAGTGTCTTTAAGGCGTTCGCATACAGTGTCCATAATGGAATTGATTGAGGCCTCACCCGGTCTGCAGCTGGTAGAGAAGGGCACAACAGCATCAGTTTGTGTACTGATTGAGCAAGTTATTACATTGGTTTGTGTTGGCTCCACTACTAAATCAACCGTGGCACTGTCGGGGGCGTTTACAGAGCCCAGGATCCATGCGCTATAGCAGTGCGGGAATGGATTACGCGGGGCAGTTGTTTCCTTTTAAAGACAATTGGTTTGGTTGGCTTACTTTTTCGTATTGCACCTGTTGATTTAATTATAGGAAGGGCAACACCATCCGAAGCGCCATTACAAGGTGCTGCCAATACCTCACCATTATTAGTCATTAGATCTTATTAGCGGCTGGGTACTGGGCGTTGAGATGTGTTAAGTGCCTTTGAATTATCCTCATTGTTGCCTAGAACTTCCCCTAACAGCGAGGCTGCATGGTGGCGCTGCCAGACCCAATGACATGTGCCTCTCAGTTAGTTCTATTTCGTTTACGACTATGTTGACTGCTCTCCAACATACTATCAATGCTTGTTTTAGTCAGTGGGTTTAGGCTTGGTCCTCATTACGTTTCCCCATGCTTATGAGCTTACCAGTACTTGTAATAGCGACAGGTAAAATAGATTTTGACTCACCTTAATGTAGTTGGGGTTGCACTTAAACGAGAAATGGCCCAGCCTCTTCTGGGCTGTGACTGGCACGCCCTTGGCCCGGGCACGCCCGCGTGCGTCCCGCGCTGCGGCAGCCCTGCATTGTTTTTAAGCACCTCCCGGCACTTTGTGGCGTGCGTGGGCGGCCTTTGCGCCATTAGGAATGCTGGGCCTTGTAGTCCCAGCCAGCGACCTCCACTCACAGCCGGGACTGTGGACTGCCCAGATCACTCTTTGCTGGTGGCTGGCAGGAATGCGGAGATTTGTGCAGAAAGTAGCACAGGTAGCAGCACCAAGTGAAAAGGACTCCCTCAAGCGGCAATCTATTCAACTTAACTATCTGAAACTGATTTTGAAAAATCCAAACTTTAACACCTTAAACTCCTCCCATGCCCTGAAATTCTATAAAATGATTTATTATTGAATGTAGTACTGTCTGGGCATTGGTTGCACCTCATCGGTGCCAGTTTCATACCAGAGTATAGCAATAAGCATCAAATTTAACCAGTCCAGCTCTGCAGAGTTCCTTCTAACGCACAGCAACACGTGTTGCTGCATTTTTAGTAACTTTTGACGCGTTTTTTTTTTTAATCTACAGAATGTTATCTACAGTTAAGCATTAATCGCCACGGCTGCACAATCACAATTCCAGTAGCCCTGTTCTAAACATATTTAACCATTGCTGTTGTGTGCAGTTGTCCCTTTTAGTGGTCTGACTTGACAGCACAGCTGTGAAAACCAGTGAAGGTACATTGGCTCCTTCCATATGCTGAGAGCCAAGGGTACATGTTTCAATTGGGCACTAGTTGAGAGTCCACATTACCATACCACATTCATTTAACCCCTTCGACGCGCATGACGGAACGGTTCCGTCATGCACGTCGGTTGAGCTGTGCGCATGACGGAACCGTTCCGTCATGGCCCCGCCCGCGCACGGAACCTTCAGCGTGGCGTGGAAATCCGCGCTGCGCTGAAGGGGTTAAAGACCGACCAATTGGCATTGCCAGCGCTTGTTAAATAGTTAGACAAACATGATTGCCAAACATGCTCTGGGCAGTCTGATCTTAAGTGTACAGTGGGAGCCTTTATCAGAAATGGGGCAAATGATTGAGAATCATTTGAAACCCTTACCACACTTATCCTCTCTCAGCCAGGATTTGAGGGACAGGATATATTACTGTAGGCCCCCACCCAACTACCTCTGCTGTAGTGGATCACTGTAGGATGGCTATGCCAAAGCTGGCATTCACAGATACTAGGGAAGAGTAGCCACCCAAAGCACAAATAAGTGTTTGAAATAAAAAAAGTTAAACCTCACGTGTGGACTTGGAAGGCTATTGGTTTATCTCCAGTTTGTTCCAGGGGTGAATTTGGATTAAGTCCACTAAAGCCGGGGGGGGGGGGGGGGGCGCTGAGGTGCTGCCCTAGGCAGGTATGTATTAATGTACACAAACTTGTTTTACTTGATTGTGAACCTTCCTGTTTTGAGAAGACTTAGGAGAAAAAATGACAGCCTGCTATGGCATCCGGCTTGACTCTGTCTCCCTTAAAGGCCCCCAAGAGTCATCTTGCCCCCAGTGAAGTCTTCTAGACAGAGAATTTTAAAAAGGAAAGACTTTTGGGCACGTTGCCCTGGTACTGGGCTGTGCATATCCTTTAACTGCTCAAACAGTCTGCCTCCCCAGTCAGGGTTTGTTTGCCCTCCTGCTGTGGTCAACAGGCCACTATGGATTGATTAATATATATTGCCTAGCTCCTGCCCCTAACGCTCTGATTTTCCTGCCCAGCCACCATCCGCTTCGGAAGCTTGTTATTCCCCCCCCCTCCCCCATGCCATCCAAATCTGGGGAAAGTCCATATGAATCAAGCGGCTGTTCGCCCCCCAACCCCCCTCCCACCCCCGCGGTGTCCTTTACTGGGCCTACAATACCCCAGCCTCATGGGACTAAAACTTGAACAGACCACTTCCACCTGATAGTGGGCACCTTGGTGCCTAAATCCAAACTGAAACATAAGCCATCTTGCAAACCGCATCAAGACATCATGAAATTTAATTTTTAAATAAAGGTTGAGTTTAAGGCTCTCCTAAATGACCAATTAAACTTATTGAGTAAATAAATTATTCCATATCAAAGGTCGAAGCTAGGACAATTTTCCAGCCCTGAACCCAGACTTCTTAATGGTTGGCCCTGATAACAAAAGCTGACAGTTGGTGTGAAGGTGCCCTGGTGACTTAAACTGAAACTTAGCGAGCAGATTGTTTTCACAACCATAAAATATCTCGAACATTAAGCAAAGAAGGTTTAAGGCCACCTTTTCTTTACCAGACAACCAATGTAAAGCAATGCTGTTCTGTGAAGCATGGTCTTATTTCCACAGCCCACATGCCAAGGATTGAGGCACGCAGATTTTAGTTCTAGCTAATAAAATTGCCGAAATTACTTGAGCATGCTACGGTGTAGGGATAAACTAAAGGCCCCAATAGCTTTAAATTTAAATAAACAGGTTGATTAATCTATTGATTGAGGGACCATAGTTAATCAACGTTTAAACTTAATAAAAAGTATCAGGAGTGGGAGCAGGACCAAGGAAAATGGGGCCACAAGTTTGCACACTAGAAGTAGCTGTATTAGCTTTAAGCTGAAGGAAGTTAACTAACATACACAACGATAAACCTGCAAGACAAGATGTTTTGTGCTGGCTTTAAAGCATGTAAAGAAAATAACCTACAAGTAATACAAAATGCTGCGGCTGGTTTGTTGCTCAATCTCCTGATAAGGACTAACCTGCTCTCGCTTGCGTGCCTTGGCTCCCAATGAATAAACTATATTTTGTTCAAAATCTTGCTTAACTTTAGGCTGCCACATGAAATGGATCCAAGGTATCGTTCAGCCAGGATAGAACTATACTGCCGGAGTAAGAATTTGTGTTCATCAGATAGATGCCCGATTGAAGTCCCTAGGATCCACCTTTCGAAAACAGGGGGCTGCTCATTTTCCCTAATCAGACCCTTGGTATGGAATGAACTCCTCGACCTTCGACATATTGTATGGTTGTCAGGTTAAAAAGCAAATGCATTGACAGAACTGATTTATATTTATAATACGATGTGTGGTAATAGCATACGTTGTAAAAGCAAGTGTTAGGGAAAAAATGCGTAGCTAAGGCTTTCAATTTATTTCTCTGCATTGTTCCATCGTACAACAGTCAAATACACACTGCTAAATCCTCCTATATAATACTTGAAACCAGGCATACAGTTTCAGGTAAGTCAGATTTATGTTCCTTAGCACCTATAACACCTTCATCCACGTGTTGGAAACCAGCCCAGCATTTTACTGGAGCAGCCACCAGACCTTCACGAAAGCTAGTACCTAATGGTCGCCATTTGACTTGATGAGATCCTAGATTGGAAACTTTTTTTTATTAAAAGAAATTTTAAAAGTGCTTCAGCTGTGTTTATTCCAAAAAAGTAGCGTCCCAATCCTTGCAGATATTCCTGCTTGCCTAATCCGAATTAGTTCTTTAAAGGAACTGGGGAAAGATCATATCATTTGTTTTCCTCTATTAGGATTTGCAGGTAAAACATGGTCTTTCACTTAAGTTGTCAGACCTTTAAAACTGCTATATCATCCGTCCAAAGAAACATCCAAACTCCTTAAGCCTTCAATATTTCATTTCTTCCCAAGCATGCACTAGGACTGTTCCAAGACAACCTTTTAAATCCATACTGACTAGACTATCCGGAGACCTAATTTGACTTTAAATATGGCCCTTCAAATGAGTTGGAGTATGTTCTGGTGTAGACCATACATATAGCTTCAACAATCGGAGATGTTTTGGGAATTTTCACATCAACCATATGAGCATTGATCTCAGAGGATTGGAAGTTTTTACCATAACAAGGATAGCTGACAGGCCCTTTCATAAAATTCATTCAAATTCCTCTTCCAAATTGGGAGGTAGGTGTTCTAATAAAACAGAGAAGAGTCAGCTACTAAACACTTTGTTATTGAGTCACACAATTTCCCCCCCCCCCCCCATCTCCCCTATGCAAGGCTGTTTACTGTCAATGTTGTACTATTCAGGAATGGTTATGGTTAAGTTGATGATACATAGCTTTAACACCCAGATTTCAGTTAAATAGGAGGCCCCAGTCATGACCAGTGGTATCTAACCATGAAACTGAGTGCACAGGTAAAGAGCGAATATTGACTAATCCTGCCTAATAAAACTATGCTTGGTTCTTTTCCATAATTATCATTCCAAATTAGCTAAAATTAATGTGTTTTTTGATCCAGTAAGCAAGTCTGGCCACTTTAAACCAACTTCTCGATATAATGGATTTAAGGTAGTAACTTAGAGTTTTTTTTTATTTTTTTTTTAAATGAATTGCATGGCAAATATAGATATTTACCTTCCGGGGAAACTAAACAGTAGACCAGCTTGCCTTAAGCAAGCCTCTGACTTCAACCCTTAAGTACGCGAAGGCCCCCACATGCAAAGAATATCTAGTAAACTAAAAGGTTAACCTGAAGGTATGGTCTCAAATTGCTAAGCAGCCCTCAACTTAAAACCTAACTGTGCAGATTGGCTGTGGAGCAAGCAAGTTGTGATGAAATGGTGATGTAAGAAATTAGGCACGAGATTATCTAACAATCTATGGATTCACACAAGTTTTAAAAGCCTAAACCATAGAAACAGTGAAATACAAAATGACAGTAACCAGCGATTGTCATCAATAAGTTATTGGACAGGAGACGTAAAATATGGTAAGAGAAATGCCCACTTTTAGGTGTAGTTTTGAGATAGGCCAACAGGGAAAGGAGTGTTGTCCCACTTGGCCTCCTCCAGATGGGAGACTGTCTGGTGCTGGGGATGAATTGCTTGGATTGTTAAACTGCTGCCCCGCCCCTTCCATTGACCTAAAACTCACACAATGGGCTAATTGCCAAAGTCTTGCACTATATTCCCCCATTTCACCTAATTGAAACGCTGGTGGTGGATCGAATGTGCTTCGTTTGAACAACTGTAACCAAATTAAGACCACTTAGACATCACATGGCCTAAGACTAGTTCCTGTCATGAGCGATCGGCCGGAGCCATACAAGGATGGTGTTCTGGGCCACTGGAATTATGGGGCAGCTTTAGTCAACAGAATATGCTGCACTTTCTGATATCATTTTGTAGTTTTTTTCACATGGTAATACTGGCTGGGCAGAGATTTAACCTTATTGCCAGTTAAATTTACTAAATGCAGAAAAAAGCAACTAAATGAGTTAACCTTTCCAAGGGGCCTACCGCTGCCCGCAAAATGTTGCAATATTTTTAGTAACTTTTGATCAGGGTTGAGCTAGAAACGGAACTTTTTTTTTTTTGTTAACCTGCAGATGATGGGTTATCTGGCAAATAGGACAAATCAACAGTTAAGCAGGAAAACCTGCAGAATCCCAGTTCAGTGGCCCTGGGTACAGTATTGATCAGAACTTAATACCGCCATTTGTAGAGTGCGAACAGCTACCTTCATAGGTGTCCCAGCACTAGGCAATAGATGGCATGCAGCCGTGCTGCACACCGCATAAACTTGCATGTTATGCTGTGTTGTAGGGCTTTTTTGTATCCAAACACATTCCAGAACTTTCCCTCAAATTCAAGCAAAAGCAGATGTCTTGGGCAAAGTTTGTCATTCGCAGGGCATGTCTGATTATTTCTTTCCTTTGAGGCGTTGTGCTACAAATTAAAAAGACAAATTGGCTAACCTAGAGTTCTGATGTGATTTCCTGCTTGGTCTACTTGATATTTGAAGAAATAGGCCCTTAAACTCAAATATATTTTTAGCTTCTCCCTTCATTGCAAAATAGTCTGATTTAGGATTGGTTTTTTAGACATTTTTCATCACCACTTTGAGCTGTTTTTTAAATAACCTTTTGTCCATTGCAAGTAAATTTCCCCCCCCCCCCCCCCCCCCCCCCCCCGCCTATATTCAGCTATCAAGGGTGCCATATTCATCTATCATATTGGCCAGGTTTGTTCTAGTAGCTTGTTAATTACACCACGTTCTGGGATTGAAGGTGATAAGGGGGTTTGACGAGTTTAATGGCGTTTAGTCCATGATCCAGTTTTAGGTCTCTAAACCTGGCTTTTGGTGAAGGCGAGGTGATGTAGAAAAGAATGGGACTAGTTGACGGGCAGCATGATGTCATTAAACTGACAGTTTCTTAGCATTCATGGTAGAGTTAAACTTTCTCATTGGTCATTTTGTACATAGTTAGGTTAGATTATCCCAGTGGGTGAAATATAGTGAGGCTGTTCCTAGTTCACTGCATCTGTTCGAGGGCCCTTGCTTTGATCTATTGCACTTCAGGCTTCTTCACTGGCACCTCCTCCGTTTATCTCCACATTGGGCATCACCTGAAACTTATTCCACCTATTTTGCGTCTCATAGAGATCTCCCTAAATTGAAGACTGATTCTTTTAGACACTTGCATGCTTTTTAGTGACTTGCCCACGTCTCCTGAGTTGATCAGAAGAGAACTACTTATCAGCTTCTGCCTACGACCTGGTACTGGATGTGATCTGTACTCAATAGAACTAAAGATTACTAACGATTCCGTGGTAATTTGTCTTTTTGACTATTAAACTCATAAATACACTTGTGAAAATATGGCATGTTTGTCACCATCGCTATGATAGCTCGATGTGCTGCATTATGCTGCATAATTTACCCCTCTGCGGCCTAATTCCAGTAGCCCTGCACATGCTGTGAAACCTGAACTGTTGGTGTCGGACCCACACACAGACTGACTTGACGGACCAGCATGGGGATAGTTTATAGACTTTCCTTAACTTAATTAAGGTGCGTCTGAAAACATACTTGACACGTTTCTTTGCAATAATAGAGGTTACTAATTAAAACCATAAACCAGATCATACAATTCATAACATTTAAAAAAGCATACAAGAGAAATGAAAGTTTATCATGCATCTAATTCGATCGCTAAACATCTATATATTTTTTTACAGTAAAATAGTTTAAGACAACCATTTGTTTATTTTAGTTTAAGTATTGCTGTCTGAAAAGCTTCACAGCTGTAGCTATGTATATTCACTTGAAGTGACTCCCTAATGACAAAAGACTGAATAATCTGTATTGGTGATCACTCCTTATGAAGGCCTTATCTTGCAGCACATTTGCATACTGGGTATGCCGGAGGAGCAGCAGGGGTAATAGAATGGAATCCAAAAGGATGCATGGTTGTTCAAAGTTAGTACTCGGATTAAATCCGAGGGATGTGCCCTAGTCATCACTGACTGAAATCTGTTAAGTGACCTTATTCTCCCCCCCCCCCCCCCCCCCCTCCCCTTTGCCTCCAGTATTTCCAAAGCAAATTCAGCATGCCCATCCGGTGTCTCTCATGCTGAAAATGGAGGTTTTAGACCAGGCCAGCTTGGCTTGTCAAACAGATGTCCCCAGTGTGGAATGAAATATTAGCACTCGTAGCATGATTCATTAAGGTAGTGCAACGTGGGAACCATAGCAGACCCCTTCTTGTACGTTGAATTTGTGGGTAGAATGCTAAAACAAGGTGCTAACTAGACCAGTTAGTGGAAAGTGGGTGGGAGGGCTACTCGCCCTCCTCGCACCACTTGCAAAGTGACTAGTTATGGAAAACTTGTATATAAAGGAAACACAGCATTTTCCCATCAGCTTGTAAGTTCACCATTGGCTGCACGTTCCAGGTCTGGAACGTTTGTATTAACAGCTTCAGCTGCATGTTTGCTCCTGTGAAATATTAGCCAACCGATTGGCCATTGAGGTAGCAGTAGGCTGGGGATTCTTCCTAATGGCATGAAATGTCGAAGTAACTTATTAATAGCTGTTACCATTCCCGCAGGAAACCTGGTCTTTGGAAAAATGCCTTAATGTATTTGCATAACTTGTTTTTTTTTTTCCCTCATTCACCACTCTTCCACTGCCAAGTCTAAATATAATTTTTTTTGTTTAATAACATTTCACTGCCTTCTGTGTGCTAGATTGGTTACACTGGCAGGGTGTATTAACACTTCCAATTTGTTTATTTCGGATCATTCTAATGCTTTTTTTCTGTTCTATCGCCAGCCCTGGGAGCAGCTTATGGCACAGCAAAGAGTGGCACAGGGATTGCAGCCATGTCTGTCATGAGGCCGGAGTTGATCATGAAGTCGATTATCCCTGTTGTCATGGCTGGTATCATTGCCATTTATGGTCTAGTGGTGGCGGTCCTCATTGCAAACTCTCTCACGGAAGGGATCACGTTATTTAAGTAAGTATTCTATCCATCATATCCTTGCGAATTTAAAATGTAATTGCATTTGTGATACTGGACCTGAACTTGAAAATGTGTCGTCTGAAATGTATTAGCAAACTTTGGCTGCTAGTGTCATGCCTAAGTGAATGGGATGTTTAGAGGAGTTGCAATCATAAATGACCGTGTGGGGTTGATACTTTTGCGTTTATAAAAACCTGCCTAAATGAGGAGTTACTTATACACTGTGATGTACCTAGAGAACCTGTAAAATGATTAACCGTTCTCAAGGGCTAAACAATAATTTCACAAACCACATGACATCTTCTGTTTTTAAATCTTTAAAGGATGCTCCTTTGCCATATTTGAGCATGAACCTATTTTTTACTGACAAAATAAATTGGATCCTGTAGTGGTATGAAAGCACTTCATGGCTCTGTAATATATATCTGACCTCTGATCGTATTTGAGGTAGCGATTTTATGCTTTACCTTTGTTTCTGTGGTCTGATAGGATTTCAGCAGGCATCACTGAGGCACATATTTCTCAGTCTCTTTGCTAGGTCTACTTCAAAAGCTGAGATTCAGTCGGTTTGAGGATCCATTATGGTGCACAGTAGTCTGTTTGTTTTGGCTGTCAGTTAAGGTGTTTGAACTGCCGTTCAAAAGCTGTAATGGGCCATTTTTTCATTCCCTTTATTGGTAATTGTATTTTTATAGCACTTACTACCCCCAATGAGGCATTGAAACGCTTTTCAGCAGGTAGCACGCTACTCAAACCCAAAATGAGGTGTTGGGATTAGTATAGGAACATATGGATTAATTTTAGCTGGGTACATGTGAGTCTGTTAGTTGGAATGAAAAGTATAATGGAGGGATTGAAGTGGGGAGGGTCTAGAAAGTGTTTATTGGGCGATCATAGTAAGATGAAGTTTGGGATGAGTCAAAGGAGGTATACATGAGGGAAGAATTTAGAAAGGGTTGTGTGGGAGATCATAGTAAAAGGAGGGAGGAGCCTACTTTTTATTTTTTGTAGATTATAGTAGATTGACGTTTTGGGAGAGTTGGTGTGAAGGTAGAGTATCTATTGAGAGGTATAGGGTAGTGCATTAGTCTATTTTTTTTAGTCTATTTTTTTTTTACAGTAGGAGTAAAGTAATATAGGTACAGAAGTACATGGAGGGTATACATGTATAAGGAAGATAGTATATCAAGATTTAAGTTTTACTTCATCTCAGACTCGAGGGTTGCTGTAATTCAAGCTAATTTGTTTTATTTTATAACCATTTTTTTCAATATGGAAGCAAATTGTAGATAAATAGTGATATTTGCATATTGTGATTAATAAGATGGGAGACCCATAAGCATCTAATCAAAATAACTTATCAAGACTATGCAGTGACTTGTATCCAAAAGTACTGTTTACATTTGTTAAGCAAACCTTCAAGAATATAAATAAAAAATATATAATTGTACATCTGTAGATCAAAAAATATACACCTAGATGTAATCAAATGTTTGTTCACAAAGATATACTGCACGTTTGTGTTTGGTGGTTTATGTAGGAAAGACTACTTTTGAGTAGTATTCTGAAGATAAGGTAGATACCTGTAGATCTTGTGTTTGGGGGTAATGAAATCCATAGTCAGGGGGAGGCGTGCCTCTGCAGGCCTAAGCACATTAAAGGGGAAATGAGGATACAAATTCTGTCATGGGTAGGAAAACGCAGCAGTTTTGACAGTACTAATTGCACAGAATCCAAGAGTTCTATTTAAACAGTCATGAGTAGAGAAACCTCAGTTAAAGTTTCAAAAATTCACAGCACAAGTCCGTTCTTGCCACCTTTTTTAATTGTGCCTCTTTGAATGCAATCATTGCAGGCTCCTTGGCAGTCTTCTTGAGTGAGTTGCCCTTTGTTCCAGCTCAGTCGTTGGCCAGCATGCTGTGTTCCCTTGTCACAAAGTTAATCTCTTATCCTTTGGGTCATGGCTGGTTAATTTTGATTGTTGATCTGCCCCTCAAGGGTTTTACGTTCCTGTGATTCCTCCAAGCAGATCTCACTTCAGATATTGTATGCTCCGTGTGATCTTGTAGGCATTGGGTCCTCTACTTTAATATCGTAATTCTTTTAGTTTATCCTGAGAACCTCTTCTGTGGGAGCATGGAATGACCCAGTGTAACACTTTTATTTGTGCAGTGTGTTTATTTCTGCATATGTAGAAGATGCTACATTAAACTTCTGTACTGACGTCCCTGTGAGCAGATTGCTAATTCTATGGTATGTAGATTCCTTATTGCGTGCAATGAATGGAATTCCAAGTTTCAAGTCCTTTGAGTAGTTCTGTGGGGAAAAGGGTGGTGTACATGGAGCATAATAAACTATCTTCGTTGTTCAGATCTTTAAATCACGTTTATATTGGAGGACAAATATATTTGTGGTATCCGATTTGAAGATGGTTTGTAGAGCCAAGTCTAAAGGCTAGCCTTGACCCGCTACGTCCATTAAGTTGAGTTTTTTTTATTTTTATTTTGGATTTTGGGTAAAACCATGTTTTCTTTCTAGAAAGACTCCACTTCATGGGTTTTAGTACATACAGGATGTTGGAATGAATACACCCCAATGGAAAAGAATAACCTAGTTATACTCACCCCATCCAAATACCATGACCCGTCTTGCAACATAGTTGCCATTATTTGTACGCAGCGTTCCCTTGTTTTGAGTCACTATCGCCAAAATTCCTCTTCAAGGAGGGAATCTGCGCATACTTGATCTAAAACAATCCCCCCTGTAATTGGCCCACCTCTACCAGATTTAAGGGTGTTTTTCTGGGCACCACATCGTCTGATCGACTGCCGTTTCAACTCCCATACAAAAGTCCTTCCCAATTTTTTCCATGCCTCCAAGAGATGGTGGCCCATCCGCTTTCCATGACCTGCCTCAACCCCTTTTTTCGCCAGGGTAAGAACCAGGAACACAGTAATTTGTATCTATTGTCTCTGATTGAGAAGAATCCCTTTTGGCTGTAGCGGTGGTTCCCAAACTGTGCGCCATCGGAACTAGCCAAGGGTGCTGTGCACGTCTTGAGAATGTAGAAAAGGTATGTTCTGAATTTTGTAATGTGCAAAATCTATTTATTAAGACTTTTTGTTGCCAGAGTAACCATTTGGGCATGTCATGTGGGCTAGTAACAAAAGTGCCACCTATCTGTGCCTGAAATCATGGTTTGTCCCAGCACGTAACTTGATTCATTGAATGAAGAGCCTCCGCTTAGGTGGGACCAGGCTGAATTGGGACACAGCGATGCAGTGTTATTGCTGGCAGTGTTCTACTTCAGGCCATCGTCATTATGAGTAGGTTTGATAGAGCAGTGAAATGTGAAATTTTTCCGAACTCTACAACCCGCCTTCTTTTACAACCTCTTCGCAATGAGTCAATATGAAAGCAAATTGGCCATTCTAACAGTTCCCAAAATCGCAGAACGCGCTACCTATTAATAGGACTTGTGTTCGGTTGCACTTGATGGAGATCAACAAGACAAGGTCTCGTCCAACTGGACTGTTTGCGGCAATCATTTCTGAGCCTTATCCCTTAATATTGCGAAGTCCCAAACTTTTCAGCTTTGGGAAACACCATCTCACACAAACCCCACATTACTAGCATGGCCACCTCCCTGCATGGCACGAATTGGCACTGAATTAGTGGGGAAATTACACCACTTAGTGTTTATTCAGTGAATAATGCAAGACTTGCCTTCGAAAGGCACAGTAAAAGAGGTTTGTTAGTCCTAAGAAAAGCGTAGGAGTATGCACTGTCACCATTCAGCATCACAAATCCTATCAAATGACACCAGTGCAGGCATAATACTTGGAATATCTAGAATTCGGAACCGGAGTTTAGCGCCTATTAACTCCCTGCCATGTAATGGGACCTATTGTGATTATTATGCATTCATCAGGGCCTTCCAAGCTTTAAAGTTCTATTTTCCCTACACTCCAGGACAGATCCTTACTACATTAGCAGTGAAAACCACGCCTTTACTCTTTCACTATAAAGGCCACAGGTTCATTCTGCTATTTATTGGCAGGTTGATTGAACTGTCAACGTTAGTACAAGTGAAACCGCTGTAACTATGATTCAACCTAACAGTTCTTGTTGAGTGACTAGAACGACTAGTCTGTCACTTTCTTGATGTGGTCATGCATAGCCAGTTTAATTTGCACTAAGTTAGTGTTTCATATTTCATATAATGGCGACTCATTGTTTTTTGTTTTGTATGGAAGGAGATTGATTTAAAGCATAAAAATTAATTGAGATGAGCCCAGGTAAGTGTAAAGTTTAGAGTTAAGTAAGGAGAGAAGGTAGGGTTTGGTTAACGGAAAGGGACCTAGACTGGGTTCATCAGAGCAATAGACTGAGGGAATGATTAGCACTTGGGGTTGGTAGAGGATACAGTGGTCTCCAATATTTTCTTATATTTATTGATCCACATTATTCTGTACAACTATCAAAAGTACAAGAACAAAAGGAGGAAGAATAAGTACAAATCTTCACCCATGCCAGTCACTTGAGCAGTCTTCATAGTCCATATGTTAATCTCTGCCAACGTAGAACCTCATTGGCTGTAGCAGTCTATAGCAGAATCTGCTATTTAACAGAATCAAAGGGTTTAGCTCAGACAATTAGGTCCAGGGACTTGCAGGTCAGTGTTTGGGAACTACTGGTCTAGTGAAATTACCCAAGAGGACACTTCCTGCTGGGCATGTCAACCCTTGCCAAAAACCACCCAGTGCCACACAACTCACAGTATGTATAAAAGTACCCTATTTTGCCCTTCAGCAGAGGCACATCTGGTAATCCATTACCCCCATGTGCCATAAATGACGTCTTGTGTAGTAAGCTCTATGAAGGTATTTATTGATCAGCCAAAGGCGGGCTGAAATCGCTGCCTCGCAAGGCTTTCTCAAAACGGTGGTCCAGTCCATCGATCGGCCTCCCAAGCTGGTCGGAGCGTAGGCAGCGTGTTTGAACTCTTCGTGACTAGGGACTGGTAAATCTACACTATTTTGTGATCGCCCAGATCCCCAAGAAGTTTTCTTTCCAGTGCATTCAACTCTGGAAGAGCCAAGAGGTCCTTAATGTGTGGAGTAAGAACATGACTGAGTTGCAAATAGCAATGTAATTGGCTACGATGCAGTTGGTATTCAGTCTGCGGCTCTTTAAATCATTTCAGGACAGTGCCATGCATCTGAAAGGGTGGAGATTCCAATATTCCACATCCGAAAGCCCTTGAGCTGGGCACCCAGTTTGAGCATGTCATGCTTCCACAACGGTGTCCCCTCATGCATGTTGGCCCCCCCCCCCCCCATATAAAGTAATCTAACGAGGGATCGCCCATTTCTCAACTGGGTCGCACAGCCAGTCAAACCACCTATTGCTGGTTGAGAGATGAGGCATAATGGGAAAGTACTTCAACAGAGGCAATGCCCCGCATTATGTGGATTGGAAGAATGTCCGAAGTGTGGTGTGGGCAGACCCACCCCAAAGAAGCTTAAGAATTTCATTTATCTGTTGGAACCATAGCATGGGTAATTCTGCAGTTGGTACGAGTGGGACGTAGAAAATTTTTAAGATTGTGACCTACCGGACAGTGGTAGGAGTGGCCAAATCGCACTCCTTACTTTTCTTCATGCTAGTGCTGACGACCGGTATCATGCCACATCTGGGGAGCTTTACACTCCCAAAAATGTACAGTTTCAAACCTCCGCCCCGACTCCCACTGTCATCTCTGCACGGATTTTGAGACTTCCATATAGAGCAGAGGTCTTCAAACATTTTGATACAGAGACTACCCCCTACACACACACACACACACACACACACACCGCCACCCCTCCCCAATTGCCATAGCACATTTTTACATTGGAGAAATAAATTAAACGGTGGTGAGTGCAGGGGCGTGGCAAAGGTGTGCCTAAAACAAAGGGCCTCATAAATGAAGCCTTGACGTAGGGCAGTGCCACAAGTCGTCTTGCTGTGCTCCCCTTGGCCAATGTGAAAGGGC
Source organism: Triturus cristatus (assembly GCF_964204655.1). Classification (NCBI taxonomy): domain Eukaryota; kingdom Metazoa; phylum Chordata; class Amphibia; order Caudata; family Salamandridae; genus Triturus; species Triturus cristatus. Next base: position 631,761,768 of record NC_140593.1, read on the forward strand.
AGGAATGCACATTATTTATGAAATATGGTGCATTCCTGTCCTTTTACCCCTGCATTGGCGCACAAATTGCTGCCTAATGCCAACATAGGCAGGATTGTTTTCATGCAGGAAGGGGCACCTTTCTGCTAAAACAAATCCTGAGAGGTTTTCCTTTCTGTGTGCTGCAGAATGCAGCACATAGAAAGAGGAACCCACATAGAGTAAAAACAAGGAGAAATTAAAACCTTTCTCCTCGTTATGCCTGCTGTGGGGAGGAGGCGTAAGGTTTTGGTGCTGCCCCAGGTTTACAGGTTTTACAAATCTGGGGCAGCGTCAAAATCCATGGGTGTTGTGTAGGAACACTCACTGCAATGCCTATGGAACGCCTACTTGACATTGTGCAAGGCAACACAGCCACTTGTCGTACTCTATGTGAGACCATGCAAAGACACACAGGGTGACTTTGCGTCACCTTATAGGTATGAATGAGACGTTTGTGCCACCAAAGTGACGCAGCGCAAGCCTCTCCTAAATCAGCACCAAAATATTTTTAGGTCTTTCACCATCCGGTAGCTACATACAAAATAATGGGTAGCTTAAATGAGAAGCATTTCCTCAATGGGAAATGCTCTGTGGTACATTATGAAACCTGTTATTTAATGGACTGCAGAGGGCTGTGTCACCAGATACGCACAGAATTAAATTTGGCTGGCGCAGTGGAGAATAGTGACTTGTGTGTATTTAGTGCTACGAAAACAAAGCACAGTGAATGTGTAAGTGGTTATTTTATACTTGCATTACACACATAATATAGACTGCTACAAACTGTGCAGATAGTTTTAGGATCAAATGTAGCCTCCAAAATGTAGATTTGAGTAATCAGACCATAAGTCTTTTTTTTTTTTTTTCTTTTTTTTTTCCTCACACATGTCCCTTCAACACCTCCCCAGGGGAACTAAGCACTGTGTAAATACAGTTGTGGTTAAAAGCTTGCACTTCACCGCCCAGTTAACTCTTTGCACCACTATGCAAAAAACCCACATCTTTGCCTTCACAATGCTTGGTTTATTCAAGCAATTAAAGCCAGAACCACTCCCAAGCACCCATTACATTTGCAGATTAACTCCTAGCGCACATCTGCATGTCATTCAGGCAAGCAGGCACCCTGGGATAAAGACTTACTTGAAGGATTGTTTTACCTGTCTGCTGGGCCTTTTAGTTTTACTGCACGAGACTCTAGATTCAATTCAGCGAAAGCATTTTAATTGGAATTAAAGGGTCCGGCCCTTTGTCCTAAAGGAAAAGCATGTTTTGTATTCCAGGCACAAGTTAGGCCTGGAAATGCGCGTCCCCCCCCCCCCTTCCCAGGGCTGGGGGTCGCCCCTTAGAGATTGAAGACCGCTGAGGCTGGACCCTACACCGAAGACTGGCATAATTTGTAGGATGCACGGCCCTGAGCTCTCTGGGTCAGTGTGGAAGAACAGGAAATCGTCCGCACAGAGCGCAATTCTGACAGACAAGTCCGCAGTCATTCAAAGCCCCTCACTTGGGCATCCACCTGGAACCATGCGGCCAACTGCTCTATGGCAAGCACCAATAGCAATGGGTAAAGCACCAATAGCAATGGGTAAAGCAGAAAGTCCTGCCTCGTGGCTCTGCGGATTTGGAAAGGCTGTTTCCGTGCTGGCAACCCGTACAGTCACGGACAGATCAGTTTATAGTAGACAGACATAGTAGAGAAATCTGGGGGCCAAATTTAGCCTCTGAAGGGCAAACAGAAAATCCAACTGACAATCAAATGCTTTATCTCAATCCACCAGAAGCGCCGCCGCGGCCTCCCAAGAAAATCTGCAAGAGCTAACTCATTGTAGATCTTATATAATGCGTGGCGTGTGTCCCAATTGGGCATGAAACCCACCTGATCAGGGTGGACAAGATCTTGCATAAATATCACAAGCCAAGGTCTTTAGGAGTTCCTACACGTTCAGGAGGGAATAGGACGATATGAATCGTGTTCCTCCAGGGGGGGGGACACAGCTAGGGGAGAACCTATAACTCAGTGTGACGCCAGTCTAGTGGGGTTAACTCTTTCTAGAGCAGAACGGATCACTCCTAAGATTCCGGCATAAACTAGTAGATTTAGCGGTGCAAAAATTGAAGTTTTGCGGCAGTTTGGCACTTTCTTTTTTTCTTTTTAAAAGAAACATTTGATTCTAGCGGTGGCTGGGCCAAATTATTGATTTTGAACTAGTGCCCCTGAAATCGCACCACACGCTTTCAACCTGTGGATGGTGGGGGAAGTGCTGAGGGCAGGGAAAGAGTAGCAGAGAAACTGCATATTCTGCTGGGACAAAACTTACTTGCAATTTGGTATCCGGGTCAAAGCAGCAGTGGTCTCCAGACAGGGGAATGGGACGTAGCAGGTGAGTAAACCAACTCCTCTCCTGCTCGCTGATCCCGTCCTTTTATTTTGCTCAGTGGCCCACACTGGGCCAATAAGGAGGAATTTCTAGGGCAATTTTGAAGGGAAAAAAAACCTTGTGTGACATTTGTATTTCCCCACGTCTCGTGGTATTAAAGTACAAGCATTGGCATAGCCAATTGGCCCTTGCCTTTGGCGCTTTGTGTTTAGCCAGAACTTTTGGCTATGTTGTAGAGCATTGTGGCTGCTGTGCATCATGTTGAATGTTAGAATAAAGTGAGCTTTTTTGATACCTTTACACAAAGGCGACGTTGTATGCAACCGAAAAACCTGATTTAAAAAAAAAAGATTTTAACATAAAAATTGTCTTCAGTTTTTTTGCACAGCTGGCAACTTCTTCCTGCCTGTTCTCATGCTTGTTATAATTTTAATTCGAACATTGGCAGCGGATGGACACTAGCGGAGAATCAAGATGCCAGATTCCAAGGGCAGACTGACGTGATGCTTAAGTGGTGCGCTAATGCAAAATGGTGGTGAATGATGTTTGGTGCTCAGGTAGTGACACTATATGGTGTGGATTGTAAAGTTCTGGAGTTGAAATAGGTTTGTGTAATTATGCGTTGTGTATTGGAAATGTGTGGAGTTGGATTGTGTGGCCTAGAACGGTGGTGTTGAGTGAATGTTTAGTGAAATTGTCATGGTGTAGAGTTAATTTGTTATGTGGTACTGAGTGGTATGTGTAGTGTTTTTATGTTGCATTGAGTAGAGTGCAATATTGAGGCGTGTAATTATGAGGCACTGAGTGGTATTATGGGGAGTGTATGTTTTATTGAGTGCAGTGTGGTGGTGGTGGTATTGTCTTGGATGCTGATGTGATGGCCCTTGCTGATAGTCCTGCCGGGGATAATCTTGGCTAGTGATGTGATATTATTGGCTAGTAATCAGCAGTATTGATTGGTGGTATTGTCTTTGTTGGTGATGTGATGGTCCTGTCTGATAGTCTTGGTGATGAGGCGTTCCTGGCTCAGTTGCTAGTGCTGCGATTGTCCAGGCTGGTATAATTCTCACCCAGGCAGCATTGCTCCCATCTCCTGGAAGCCGTGCTAGTAGTTTTTCTTTGGCACTTGTATTTGGCACAAACCGTCCTTTGTATGGCATCGGCGCCCGCTCGATAGTCCAGGACCTGGTTTCCCACTCCTTCCATTGCAGACCAGAGTTTGTGTTGAGGAGTGTGGTTAGTAGGGTAGGCTTGTCTGTTTTCATGAATTGTGAGGTTTTGCGATGTGATTGTGTCTAGCTTGCAGTTGACCGGTTGCTCTTCGTGAGGGCGAACTACCTTTAATCGATCCCAGGTCGAGAGTATCATGCGGTTAGACATTGGAAGCATTTTCTATTAAGCACAAAGAATGTTTAGTTTTTTTGTTGGATAAGAATTGTATAGGCTGTACAAAGTGCGTTTAATAGCGCCTTGCAAACGTAGTGCATCTTCCATGATCTATTTTGCATTAGAGCATTGTGCAGTTCCTGTGTCTCTGATACTCTCAGGCTTTGTCATCTCTGATGGAAGGGTGCCCCAACCCCTGCAGACTAGGAGATGACCGCCTTTTGCTAATAGGTAGGAGGGGAGCTACCAAACACATGGCACCTGGTAGACCCTGTTGTACTGTGACGCTTTGTGCGTGGACTAGAATGAGGGGTAACCAACCCCTTCTGAACCACCTCACAGGCACCCTCACGAGTGTCGGCTGTGGGTCAGAAGTCTCCAACCTAGTTTGCATTTGTACTCTCCCCTACCTCACTTTTTCACACCCCTACACTGTTCGGACAGTAATGGGTCAAGGCAGGTCTACATACCTGTACTGTGAAAAGAACGTCTTCCCCCCCCCCCCCCCCCCCCCCCCCCCCTCTCCACCACCTTCTCATACGCCATCTTAAGACAGTGGTCTGGTCTGTCGGGCAATGGTGTGTATGAGCAATTTAATACCATGGACCACGTATTACACAGCATGCACACAAATTAAATAAGTCTTAAAACTCAGATTGAACTGGCTACGCCAGAGCTCTGCCTATATCTACAGGGCTCAGACCACTGAGATGCCGCGAAGATCAGCAGCAGATGGGCCCCGTTGCCAGTGCACCTGCTGCCCCAATTGAAGGTCAGCCCCTGCTGCTCATCTCTGCAGCAGGCGTTAGCCCACCGAGATGCTGCAAAGTAGTCTCTGCCGACAGGCCTGCCAGCATGTGGGGGGTTTTGTATCTTGTACCTGCGCTGAAGGCTCCTCCGGGGAGCATTCTGTGTGAGAAGCACCTGCTATTAATTATTAATGGTAGCATCCTCGGAGGTGTGTGGGCTGCTATGTAAACCAAGAATCACATGGCCCGCTGAAGGAAAGGAAAAAAATAAAACTGTGCAGAACCAGCACTGACCGCCATCTGTTCCAATTAACACTACCGTGAGACGTGGGCGCGATAATTTGAAACGGATGGTGCTGTTGCTTCCTCCCGTGCACCCTAGGCCGGGGATAGAAAGCTGGACATGCACCCGCCTTGGACCAATTGCCTGCTGTCTTTCTTGGACGCATGCAAAGGCCAATTGCGGGTGATTTGAAAAAAAAAGACTCGCACAAGCATGTGTGTAGTTTAAAAGCCTCACAGAGCAGCACGTGCGTACTGGCTCGGGTAAGACCTAAAAATGGTACCTCACTTGTGTGGCTAGAACTAAAACGTGACAGATCATTTCACTCTGCAGAATGCGTGTTTTTTTTTCTTTCTTTCTTTTCCTAGGTGGCTAGTTATGGATTTTGGCCCCAGTTCAGCTGGCGCTCACAGAAAAGTACCAAGCAGTACCTTTTTTCAAAACTAGACACCTGGGGAGTCAAGAGTGGGGTGACTTGCAGGGTGCTCACCAGGTTAGTTTTTTGGTTTGCTTAGTATCTCCTGCAAAGCTCAAACTGTGGCAAAAACATTTCCTTGCTTTTCAGTGAGGAAAAAGTACTGAAATGTACATGCAGCTCTAAATTCCTTACCACCCAGTGCTTTTACACACACCACACACACCCCAAAAGGGAAGTGCCCACAACTTATTGTGGTGTTGTATGGTAGGTGTGCTAATTAGTTGTGGGGTCGGCAGCCATGTCGAGAAACCTATCAAACACAGATTTTTTTTTTTTAATTGGTCACCCGGGGGAGTCCAAGGAGGCGTGAGTTACCTGTCTCTTCCCCACCCAATCCCCAGTTTGCTTACGTAGAATACTCTGAAAAGGTCAAACGTTGAATAAACGCACATTTTCCTTGGATTTCTGTGATGTAAGCTACAGGGATCCACAATATTCCTCCCACCGCTTAACTGATAAAAATGCTACCCTACTTGTGTGCCTGGGCCTAGTGCCCGTGACAGGAATGGCTCAAACGATAGCCATAGTCTTTGCATGCTGAGAGGATGGCTCTGAGCCAGTCTCTGCACACAAGGGGTTAAAGGCTTTGCGAGTATGTGTTGGAGTGATGGAGACTGAAGGAATTTGCCATGTTTTGGATAAACAGTAATTAAAGACTAACTTGGTGATCGGGATGTTTTTCTAGCTAGCCAGCCGGTCTGAGCAGAGGATGGACTGGTGTGTTCATTTGATCCCTTATGACGAAGGAATTATAAACTATAGTTTATAATCTTGTCCTACTTTGGTAGGTTCTAGAATGAACATCGCACTACAAAATCGGTGCACTATTTTATGTATGTTAATTAGTCTGTCCAAAAGGGTATGTTCCTTAGGAGAAACTCACTCAATATACTTAGACTCCAGATTTCAGAGCGGTGTTTCTTTGGTTGGTGTGCTCTGATTTGGTTTGTTTTTAAGAAATGAGCAAAATATTGAGCGTCGACTTTCCTTTAACTTCATTTAGCAATGAGATGTTGCTGCAGTTTCCATCAGTGGAATGTGGTGGGGGGGGAAAAAACCGGTGTATTGTTGGACAAAGGTATATGTGCGTGAATAACCAAAGGCAGACTCCTTTTTCTTAAGCAAAATCTGCTGCTGCACAGTTGTGCAAACGCCGTAGCAGTGAGGGTTTTTAAGTGCTCGGGCATCCGCTCACTGTTCTTGCACTAGCCTCCACGGGTCTGCAGCACACTTGCATCCCCACCCATGATTCTCATTCTGAAGTTTTGTACCCCTTCTACACACCCCAGTTCCTCTAATTTGTCATTTCATTCGGACTACACCATCTTACCCACCATGACAGCTTGGAGCCAGTCGTCCGATTCTTTAGCCCTTTATTTCCTGCACCGTCTGATCCTGTGCGGTGCATGTCATCGCAACGCTCTACAATGCCCTGCTTCAAACTCTTGATCATTGTACATTGCTCTGGTTCAAAACTGTTTCTTCCCATAAGCCTTTGGGACTTGCCCTGACCCTCCATCCATAAGCTTTCATTCTCCTTGCAGAGGATTATTGAAAGTTAGTGCTGGTTAAATCTTGTCAAACCTCCCACAACCCCATCTAGTTTGACTTCGGTTTCAAAGTCCCGTTTCTCAAACTCATGTGACACGAAAGATCTGCAAGTAGTCCCTTGTCTTGTTTCACATCGCTGCCTTTGATCCATTTGACATCTGTTTACTCCCAAAATTACAAACCTGGGCATAGCAGTTTAGGTTCTTAGTTTCCCTGACCACCCTTCAGTTCTGGTCTCCACGCTGAAACATTTGGTGGGCTATAATTACACCAAGTCAACAGCATTTAGCTTCTCAAAATCGCCACTTGGCTGATTGCCTTTTTTTGGGCACATTCCTTCACTTCAGTGCCTTTTGCTTTCCTATCCTGGACTGACTGCTATAGGTGGGAGGGAAAATGCTGAGTTGAGGTTTTGTTTGCCTGTAAGATAATGCATTAGTTATTTTTGACTTTATACAAACTTAATTTTAGAAGGCCTACATACTAGACTGTTTGCTCAATTAAACCTGGTCACAGCCTAAACTTGTCAAACGTCTTTCTTCTGCTCTCGTATTGGGGTTTTCAATTTCCTACATGGGTTTTCTATGCAGAATGAAACCAAGCCATTATTTTGTGTACTTTTCCAGGTGTGTTGCTCCATGATCACCCTCCTACAGTGATAAAAGCCTTCAGAAACATGAGTGCATCACTGGTCACCTGTACTCTTGTGTTAAGGAAGCTGACATACCAACTTCTCAGACCAGATGCGGTAATGTCAGTTGCTTTTGAGAACTATCACTGCCTACCGCCATGCAGGTGCTATAGTACTTATCTTCTACTTGGCCTTTGTGTCTTGGTAACCGTTATTTGCTCCTAGGAGGTACAGGAATATCTGTCTTTGGAATGTGGGAGGTTTTTTACTTTGTATAAAAGACTGTAGTAGAAAAGGGTATATTAACAGTGGTAACCCACCACAAAAGGTGGGATACATATTACGTATGTGCATGGAGAGCAGTCATACTTTGCAGTCTAGTACGAGTAAGCTAATCGGCAAAAAATTCCAGTATTCTGACATAGGCTTATAAGCCTGTGGAGTTCAAGTGACCTCTACCTCTAGAAGTATGCCCCATGTCCTTTAAAATGTATTTGCCTAAAGGTGTTTGGGGGGGGGGGCATACTCTGTTACTTGAAGCAGGTATTTAGTTGGGGCAAGCCCTATGTCTCTAGGCCAAGATGTAAGGGTGAGCAGTTCAACCAATAATTCGAAGTACACTTGACCAGTATATAAAGTTTGTGAGCCAGCTTTTTAATTTGAGGTACACCTGCCCCCATCCCCCGCTCTGCGGGCCACCAGTCTGTTTGCTGTTTAGCAGGAGATGGTGTGAATTTGTTGCTTGGTGCTGCAATGTACTTAACATACCCAAGTAGGCAAATGATGCGATCCGAAGGTATTTCTACTTTGTCATGGCGAATAGGGCTGTGGTGAACTCACTCCAAAATGTGTTAATGTTCAAGTAAGTCCAGTAGAAGTAAAGGAACCTTGCCTCATGCATACTGACTCTAGCACAGCAATCCTGGTGCAGTGTTCTGCAAATGTGTAGTGGATAATACAAAGGCTACTGCTGGCAGGAACTGGCCTATCTGTGCACTACTAAATTGCCAGCTCTCCTCTTATCTTGTTGCAAGTCAGACTCCCAGTATGGTTTTGCTCTCTGGGGCATCTCCACTTGTATTGATTGGTCCATATAGTGAAGTTAAGGTTTTTAGTGGATGTGGTGGCCAGGAGTATGGCCAACTTAGCAGAGTTTTAGGGTGCCTAGGTGAAATGTAAGGAGGGTGGTGCTAAAGTTTCTACGGTGCCTGTGATGTGTAGTTGTGTCCATAGATATGCTGGGGTAGCCAGCCAGGAGTTCGGGCAGTGATGGGATGGTACCCTGGTTGTATAGGCTGCCTCATGTAGTTGAGCATTTTTCTTGGAGCTGCGATTTTATTTAACGAGCCCTTATGGGCAATCTATAGCAACAGGCAGGGAATAAAGCAGAACCGTAACTACTAAATTCAGGAAATGCACTCTGTGAATTGGACCAGGGTAATCTTGGATTCCCTTGGGACACTACGAAAATACAGAGAATGGATTACGCCAGGGCTGCGTTCTGTCCCCACTGCTATTCGTGTTCCTTTCCAACTACATTACATAAGGCTGGTGTGTTAAGCCCTAAGATTGGGGTGGGTGGAGAACCCCACATACCATGTCTGCTATATGCGGACTATCTAGTGATTGTGGACATGACCGTTTGTTCTGCAAAAAAAACTGACGTTTATAATTATTCAAAGAAATGCATTGCAGTTTATTTAGAAAATACTAACATGGTGCTGGGAAAGAGGGTTCCTTTAACTGGCAGTTGGGAGAGGTGAAAGTTGAGGTGGTGGACAAATATTTGGTTTGATACCAAACTAAATTTGAGGGACCACATAATCACTAAAAGCAAAGGGTCTTTCCTCAGTATGGTGCCTAAAGCAATTCAAGCGGAAATATGGAGGCCCTTCTCTGTGGCCAATTCTATCTGCCTTCTGGGCAATGGTCCGTCCACAATTTCAATAGTGTAGAGGTTTTTATCTTTAGGCAGTAAATTGGATTGGAATTTAGAGGAGGGTATATGTGTGAAACGGCTCCTTGCTCTCCCAATATCGACTTTGATCCAGGCAGTGAGTAGAATGTGATCCAGGCAGGGAGTAGAATGTGAACTTGCAGCCTGCAACTTTCAGGGACTGCAAGCTACATTAACTTCTGGCAGAGATTGGGTAGGGACACCCAAAATATCACACCCTTGTAAAATAAATGGAGGAAAGCAAACTTAATTGGGCATCCTAGTTTAGTCCTACGCTAGGTAAGATGTGTTAAACTTTCTCTAACCATACCATGGAAACTAGGGCCAATATAATCAATGGGGTGACTTCAAGTCCTTGGACCTGGGTGTTGATTGATACAAAAAACAGTGGTCCTAGGTCTATCTTTCATGGAAAATTACCTAATTACACACTAGTCACTCAACAATTCTGAGCCTCCAATTAGTCAGCTCATGGTTACATGAAACCAATTTCAATAAAAAAATATAGGCTGTGCAACAACCAATGATTTCAAAAAGGCATGCATTTACAATGAATTGAAAGACCAAAAGGGTCAGAGGGGTAAAGGGTTGCTCCGAAAGGAACGTGCAAGAAGGGTGCTCGGGTGTGGAGATTTGAAAGGCAATCGGAGGGGAAAAGGGATTCCCAAGAGAATCAAGGGGCTTATACCTACAAAGCTCTATGTAGGACTTCATTTGAACAGTCTTCTTGACCTGGCCAAACACAATATAATTTGTTCACATAATTCACAAAGGATCAAGAGATATATCTCCTGTGATTTGATTAGGGGGGACAACGTAATTAAGGTCCAGATCCGATGGGGGATGGCGTTGACGTTTCGATCAGACTTGACAGCAAAAGAGGGAAACTACAACCTCAGCAAAGCGGATCTTCCTCAGGCCGGAGAACTGGATAAGGGGCAACCCTCAGAGGATTGCGGGTAAGATTAAAGCCCAGTGTAACCACCCGCCTCAGTATTGAGGTGTGGCACCCAAGGGCTCCATATTAGTTGCAGAGGCACCCAAGGGCTCCATATTAGTTGCAGAGGCTAAGTCGCTAGTGCGCTCCCAGCAAAATAATCCTTGCTGTGGCTCGAACTGATTCTTTGGTTCCTACCAGTATTGATTACTTGAACCCTGAACTGATTCTTCAGCTCGTATACTGTGATACTAATGTGGGAACTCTCACGTATCACTAATATGGAGGTTGTAGTTTTCATCTTTTGCCGTAAAGTCTGATCGAAACGTCTGCCATCCCCCATCAGACCTAGACCTTAATTCCCTGTTGTCCCCTCAATCACAGGAGATGTATATCTTGATCCTTTGTGAATTATGTGAACAAAAGGTATATAGTATATTGTGTTTGGCCATGTCAAGATTGTTCAATTATCAGTCCTACATAGTTTTGTAAATGTGCCCCTCCATTCTCTTTTGGTCTTTCAATTCATTGTAAATAATAAATTACATGCCTTTTTGAAATCATTGGAGGTTGCACATCCTATATTTTTTTTTAAATGAAATTGGTTTCATGTAATCGTGAGCCGATTAATTGGATGCTCAGAATTGAGTGACTAGTGTGTAATTGGGTCATTTTCCGTGAGATTGGTCCAGGACCACTGTTTTTTGTATCCACAGAAACTAGGGCAGCAGACATCCGAACCTCCCCCCCCCCCCCCCCAAAACAGGAGCTACGTGCTATTGTCAAAGGCTAGAAGATTTGTTGTTTGGGGATGTAATAGTCTACCCAGTTCCTGGTAAATGGGTGGAGTAATGATCATATGTCCCCTTTCAATGAGACCATGCCAAGTCCTAAAACGCGGTATTGAAATTTAGAGTTGGTCTGAACCCATGTAATGCAGACAGGAAGATAAAAACCACAATAAAACTGTGTACATGTGGGCTACTGGAAAAATGCAGTGGCCCACATCTTGATGGACTGTTTGTGGTTTCTAGAACGGAAGGAATTTCTAAAACTCCTTTTATTGCTTATAAAATTAATAGGGATCAAGCTCGTGGTCTGATTTTTAAATGTATGTGCAATAGGAAGCTTTTTAATTGCAACACAGGAGTCCTTGACAGAATGGTTAATATAATCTAAAATAGGCTATGGGACAGGAACAAGATTCTACCCATTCTTTGAGGACGTTCTGGAGCTCTGGAGGCCCCATATGCATACGGAAATGTACACTTTATGTGCGATTCTTTCCTCAATTAGTCATGAATTAAGAGCTATTTGCTATAGTGACCATGCTCCACTGTGTTTATCAGGCTTTTATTGTGCTTTGTATGTTCATGGCTGTACTATATGTATTTTTAAACACTTTTATTTTGGCACCTTTTATGGCTATATTAGCCGAATAAAGTATATAATAATTGAGAACCTGAACTACCCATCCGCTTTTCCCATACTTCTGATTGTGCAGTTGGGTGAAGTATCTCCAGTGGGACTTGGCATGGGCAGACCACTGAAGGGATGTCAGGGGAAATCTGGGCTTTGCCATCTGTTACTAAGCAGCAGCGAGTAATCTTGTACCAGTGAAATAAATGCTTGATGTGCCTGGGCACATGGATTATAGAGCTCCATGTAGGGACCTCAAACCTCCACTATGAAAGGGCAGCGTGTGTAGCCCACTTTTAGGCTGCTTTTCATGCCAAGCAGACTAGTTGCAACCAGATTATTTAAAAAAAAAGAAAAGAAATCGCAGTCCGCACGAGCAGAATATTAAATTAGACGCAATGGCTTGGGCAAAAAAAGCACAATCCAGTGCAACATATTTGCTGTTAAAGGGCAGATATGGGGTTTACCTCAGTTAATGTATAGCCCAGAGGGAGTAAGAAACCATGGAATGTAGGGTTTCTTTAGATCGCTTGGTCACTGGCTGGCTTAATTTCTTAAGCCTTGCCTACAGATTGCTTTCAGCTACCTGTACGGTAAACACCTTATGGTTTACAGCAAAATCTCGGTGGACTTGGAGCCTGCCCATTTTTTGTGCCATTGGTTGGCCTTGCTGTCAACTCTTACTTGATGGCTTGCCTAGGTCTTGTAGAGTATAGCTTCTTAACCATTTTGTTTAGATCAGCTGAATTTCATTGTTCCACCATTCATTTAGGGAGCAAATATTTCTTTAAGCGCTCTGAGAAGGAATATATTCTTGCACCCGGAGTTCATACTTTGCGTGGGTCCACACTAACCAAATTTCCTCCATGCTGTTTCCCATTTCCACCTTGGCCATTGCTTCTATCTCCAGGTTTTATTTTAGAATTCAGCACTATTGCGTCGTGCTAGACTTGCATTTTCTCACCTGCTTCTCAATTGCTCCCCACTCATCTTGGTCTTTTAAATTTCATTTTTCTGGAAGGCCCGGAGAAGGCATTTGCTGCTGGGCCACTCTGCTTTCACAAATGCACTTTGTGAAAGTCTTTTTTTAATTTACTGCTCAAAGTGTTAGGCAACTTATTTACGGCAATGTCGTTCTGTAGACACATTACGTCATGGGTGTGCATATTCATTGGAAGGATGTACCAACCCCCAGTTTATATGGCTTTAATATTGGTTTGGAGCATTCCCTGACTGTACCAACTACTGCTCAAGCTTTGTACGGAGTGCTAGTCTTGATGTTTCCTTTCCTCCTATCATTCAATAGCAGTTTGACAAAGGGCTATGAAAGTGAACTGCAGATGCCCCAACTGTCAAACGTTCAAACTATTTATTTTTGAAAGCAATATGCTACTCCTAAATTGCAGTTATGTGGTAATGCAAGTCTTCTCCATTGATGGGTTTACCAACTGCTTTGGTGCAATAAGCAGCTTATGTTGAAGGAAGAACTTTGGGTACATAGGCAACCTTAATTGGTTACGCCAGTTCAGGTGTGTACCAGTTGCTTACCCCTTGGTTACATGAGGTTGTGCAATTGCCTGGAGTTTTCTTTTTGAGGGGTGGTTGTTGTAAAATGCTACTATTCTGATAGGTTTGAAACCGTAGATTCGTCACCTTTTGAATATGCCCCAGTCTTCAGACTAACTGTAAAATCTTGAGCAGTACTTCTATGTGCTGCTAGGTGGGGACTACCAGGTCACTGGCGCCTAATGGGTGCCACCCCGGCACACTATCAATTCCTTTCTTTCCACACAAACGGAGCTGATCCTTATGAGCGATCTGTCGTGTGGGTTTCAAATTTGTTAAATGGAATTTATTTTTTCCTTAGAACTGATTTTGTCAATTTTTAGCCTTGCTCAGTGGGATAAGCACAAGACACCTACCAAACCCACATTTTAAAAGTTGTGGGGAAATGACAAATGTCTGGTTCTGATTCCCATTGTGTGCCCGCTGTTAGACCACAACTCCAGCACCTGTGTAGACTGTTGATTGACAATGTACTATCTGATTACAAACTAGTTTCTCGACATTAGGCTCAAGAGAAGAACTGTAGGTTGCAGTCAATTAACAAGCCAGATTAAAAAAAATTAAGATCTTACACACTTCCATCATGAGGACTGAAAATATAGTATGTATGGCATAACACGTTCAATCATACCTCGGTAGAATTTAAACAGTGGGTATATAAACCATATTCAAATGATGCATGGTACCCAACACAAATTAACCTTTGTTTTGCACCATTCTGTCATCCATACATTTCATTGCAATATATTTATTTGGGTACAGTATTCCATTTATCTTTTACGCTTTATTTACTGATACTCTGTGGATATAATAGTGGCTTAATTTATCAGTCCTCCATATAACTGCAGTGGTTTAAATTATTAGTCATTCTGGATGATTGATAATTTAAGTTTTGTGGTCATGCACTCCCTTTTTGGGCCCCGGCTCCCTTTGGCACACCTTTGGGCCGCATGGAACAGTCATGTCCCAGAGCCTCCAAAGTAGGAAGGCTCATAATTTGCTGTGGTGGTGAGGGTGGCAAAGGTATTCAACCTGCAGCTTCCCTCCATCCAAATTCAGACTCACATCTTCACAGATGTGAGTCAGACATCCCATTTGAAGCACTTTATTCCCTTGGAAGCTCTCACTGACCCATTCTTAGTGACTGGCTTAGCTCTGCACAAGTTTTCCTATGCACAGCATTGCCTGGTGCCACCACCTGCCCCCTGCAGACCCAGCTTTTCTCACCAAGAGTCTGATTTTTGCAGCTCTCAAATTTCATCCCGAAGCATTCCCTAGTTCTCCTTGACCAGGGATCCAAAAGGCTGGATTCTTTAGGAAAGAATCGTCCCACAGCCTAGCAATGTGTTCAGTAAACACTGCATGCTTCTTGGGCTGCTACTCCAATACATTGTGGTGACAGTAGCGCAAGTGATGTCCAGGGTCTTAGACCCCGAGCTATACTGAACTAGGCCATTATTGACCCAGCAAAGGTTAACATCCAATGTGGGTTAAACACCAGTGGCTCGGCATGGCTATTGTCTCCACTGTAGCCCTACACTGCCACACCTGGCTTCACAGGAATTCCAGTAGTATGTGATGTTCATGCCCATCAATGGTCTCACTTCGGTGGTAAGGCCGACTTGGCACTAGATCATCTTGGAGTCCAGCACCTGTCAGATTCTTGTATTCGTCCGTTGTCACTCCATCCACACTTCTGCTTTGCCCCTTTGAATACTGTGGCGCAGCTGGGAGCCCCCATTGTATCCGCCATACCCCCAAGATTACCAGGCCACCCAGCTTCCATAGCTATGGACACCGCTCCCACAGGCAACCTGGGAACCAAAGCCAGTGTCTTGTCCACTCCTCAGGCTGCTGCGGCCTCTAAGCAGTTTCCACACAATACAGCAGCTCTGTTGGTGGCAGAATCTAACTATCTGACCCAATGGTAAGTAATCCAATGTGACGTGGTGCTTCAGATTGTCCTGCATTGTTACACCCATCCACCCTTAGGCACGCTGCTTCCCTTGCTACTGGTCAAAGATAAGCTACCCAAGTTTCATCTCTACTCGGCGACAGGAAGCGCCAACTGAGCCATCAAGAGGGTGCCAGCATCAGAGAAAGTCATGGTTGCAATTCCCACTACTTCCTGGTGTTGGAAAAAAGACAAAGGCCTCTATCTTATCCTTAATCTTTGCGTGCTCCATGCTTTATGCCAAACGGGCTCCAAATGCTCACCTAGGTCTCGTCTGCCCTGGAGACTGGAGGGTAGCATTGGACATTCAGAACGTATACTTTTACATCCCAGTTCTGCAGGCCTGGTCATTACTACAGAGTGGGCCCGGAGATTTTCCTGTATGCTCCCCTTTGTCCTCACCAGTGCCCCTCTGATCTTCACAAAACTGGTGGTGGTGGCCGGAGTAAATCTGCAGAGGTTTTGGGGGTCCAGTCCCACCCACCACCTCAACGACTGGCTGTTGAAGGTTGATTTGCCTCAGGCAGTTGTCGCCCACCTTCAGGCTACAGCAAGCCTTCTGCTGGGGAATTCACTTACTTGCTGTAGTCACACCTGACTCTAAGTTGCTCCATTTTATCAGAGCCATTCTTCAGTTCTGTGTTTACCTTTGAGTGGAAAGCCTTGGCATTCGGGCTATAATTTAAATGTTTCAGCTTTGTGGTATCTTCTTGAATAAACTTACAAGTATTTCCTCAGACTGCTTGGAGTCATTATCAAACCTTGGTCTTGGAGCTCAGTGATGTTATGACCATGTGCATCCTGTTGGAGAGACACAGGAGATGGCACATTTAGGCTCTTCAGTGCGACATACTGTCCCAGTGGACGGGTGGGGGGGGAGGGGGCTCTCTGATCGCAGTTAATCATACCCATCTCCCTTTCTCACCCATCTCCCTTTCTCACCCAGAGCAGACAGTGACTGGTGGCTCACTTCTGGGTTTGGGTGGCCACCAGGAGAGCTGGAGATCAGGACTATGGTCTCTGAAGTCCCAGCTCCATATCTCAGTGATGGTCCAGGCGTTGGAACTCTCCTGTCTAGACTATGGGAACTCCCTCTACCTTGGCACCACAAAGTCCACTACAAGGGAACTGCAGGTTGTGCAGAATTGCACAGCCAAGCTGCTTCATCACACCATCTACTCATTCGGCCAAGCAGTGCTAAGAGAACTGCACTGGCTCCCAATAAATGAATGGATAAGGTTTAAATCCTTGTGCATAGCACATACAACGCTCTGGGGAATCAGTCCAAAGATAAACCATTCTCTTATGGCTTTCCATCGCCCTACAAGATGCCTCCGGTCAGCCAGCCTGTTTTTGGCAGCAGTATCTAAAATTAAGAGCCTGTTCAGGCTGCCGCACCTTCGTACAATACTGCCAGACTATGGAACACACTTCCCATCCAGTTACGCTCAACTGCCCACCACCTCTTTCCAAAAGCAGCTGAAGACCTGGCTTTTCCAAAATCTGCCTTAACCATCCAGCCTTCATTTGCTTTTTGCTGCTAGCACGGGGATGCCTAAGGGTAGCCATGCGCTTAATAAATGGTAAGATCTATATTCTGGAGTCATCAATTGGCATTGAAAGCAAAGCCTTCCCTCAAAGGAAGCCTGGTGTGGGTGTTCAAACACCACCACCATTTGGTATTTCAACACGGGGTGCAGTTGTGGACCCTGCATCTGGACATGGCTGGACCATCTGGACATATTTCTGTTTCAACACCTGGTGGGGCCAGGGCAGGCTAGCTCAGCTGTCTTGTGGATTACGTGTCGTCTTCATCTGCAGGTGGTGCATAGTCTTAAAGAATGGGGGGAATCTTGTTTGTATCCACCACGAAGTGCAGTTTGGGACTCCTACACACCTTCTGCAAATACAGCTTCAGCCCACAGTTCTCAAGGATATCGGTACTGACCAGGCCAGAGTCCTTTTGGTGACTCAAGACTGGCCAAGGAGAGTTTAGTTTAAAGAACTCCTGGGCGTGAGTATTTGTCCTCCTGATCATGCAGCCTGTTTGGGAATATCTTCTGAAGTAGCAACATAGCAGTCTTTCATCCAAACCAGCATACCATTCACCTTCGTTCCTGGAGATGGAGCGGCAACAGTTTGATCTTCCTCCCGAGATTTGTGGTGAATTGGCAGCCAGGTGTGCCATTACAGAGACAGTGGATGCCTGCTTTTGAGAAGTTTGTGGCTTGGTATTCTTTGTGACAAGTTGACCCACTTGCTGCATCTGTCAGGTATCGGTTATCGCTGCTCGGCAACACTTTGCCCCGAATACTTGTAAAGGTAACCTGTCTGCAATTTAAGAATTTTTACAGTTGTTGGTTCAGCCCTCCAATTCAGTCACCTGTTGTGCTTTTTCTTTAAGGATTGCATATTTTCCTGCCAACCCCTTTTGTTATGCCCCAGTTCGACCATAATTTTGTCTTAAATATTCTTGAGTTCCCCTTTTTGGATACTTTAACAGCTACCAAGTGAGATTCATCCTCTTTCTGTTAATCTGCCCTTCGCCAGTTTTTATCCAGAAACATTTTATAGATGCAGGCCTCATTCCTGCCGAAGTGGTGAACAATTTGTGTCTGCCAGAACATTGCACTAACTACATTGTTTTGCTGCACCTCGTCCTTCCAAGGAAGAGAGACTCCATCGTCTGGACCTGAATTTTTGTAATGGTTTTTAAAAAAAATTATTGGTCGCATCAAAGATCACTGGCGGGTCCATTGCAAGACCCGTCGGCCTTGGGGTGGCATTCCTTAACTTTTTGCCTTCACCCCCTCCTATTTTTCCGAATTAGTCTTTGTTGGCCGTAGGATTCTGTGCACTCTACCACTGCAAACCAGTGCTTAACAAGGTTGGTATATTAACTGTTACTAGTAGACCTACAGCACATTGTGCAACCCACTTAAGTAGCCCTTAAAATGGGTCTTGCTGCTGCCAGTGCAGCCTCTTGGCAGTTTTAAACTAACAATTAAACTTCTCAAAATAAACCCATCGCCAAGCACAAAACTCATTTTACTGCATATGTCACCCCTAAGCTAGGCCCTTGACAGCCCATAAGGCAGGGTGCATTGTAATGAAGGCTCCCTTCTGTTACTAATTTCGTTTGAAGTTTCTTTTCACAGAAATGCAGTACCCTTTTTTTGGTCTGTATTTATATATAAATGTGGTTAAAAATGAAGTTGGCTTTTTTGACTGATTTAAAATGTCAGTAATGAATGCTAGGCTATTAGCTGAGAGGACTGATGGGTAAAGGGATTAAAAAGAGTGACTTTAGTTATGAACCTTACTTAGCAGTAGATGTGCGCAACATTGATACTAAAATGTGCATGTTTTCATGTTGGTGCATTGATTTAGCTGTGTATTCAGATCATTGAAAACTGTTGGATTCAGATCATTGAAAACTGTTGGATTCAAGCAAGTGTTTAGCAGTTAAATGTGAGCATACACTAGGTTCAGTTCCATATTTTTCCAAAACAAATATGGATAATTGCAGATCCGATTAGCAGAAAATATATATGGATAAATGCAGGCAAACATAAAAATGTATTCCATACATCCTGGAGCCCTAATTGTAAAACTTGGACCTGTCCAAGTAGTGGAAAACATTTTGTTTTTGTACTACAAGGCCTACCTCTCCTTTAAGAGAACGTTGGGTTACTTAATGTAAGACTTGTCATTGGGTGCAGGTAAGAATGTCATGTTTGAGGAATTTGAATTTAAAATCCTCTAATGGTAAAGTCTAATTCTACGTCCATTCTGAAAATGCCATATTTAGAAAGTTGCCATTTTCTTGTCCTAAACATCTGGTGGCTGCAGTCTGTTCCTGAAGCACATAACTGGTTGTAGTCTGCAGTTATAATAGAGGTACTAGGTGTGATTGGATAGGCTATTGGGGAAGGGGGGGGGGGGGGTGTGGCTGTGCACAGCTCCACTTGCACTGCAAAAGATTGTCTGCAGGCGCAGTATTGGTGTGAATTTGTGAGCATGGCAGTGAGGCAGGAAATTACAAGCACTTTTGTTAGAAGCCTTAAAGTTTCTCCCACTTCAAAGGAGGCACCAGTTACAAAAAAAAATAGGACCCTCAGACCCACTCTTGAGTTCACTCCTGACCCTGCAGAAGCAGTCTGCTGCTGTGTTTAGGCATTGTGCATTTGCAGCAGCCTCCCTCTACATTCTTGGAACATGGGAATCTTCACCATGACTTCGTCTAGCTGCTCGCTGGCGACGCCTCCTTTCTCTGCTGGCTGCCTTTAGATATTTTCCTTCCAAGTCCCAAGGTAAGCGGGAACTGGGCCAAATCCACTTTGTGCATACAACCCATTCGCAATTGATCATAACTTTAGACTTTGCCTCAGTCTCTGGATCTTTTAGGTGCTAATTTTTCACTTGGAACTGTAAAAATGTATTCTTCTGATTGAATTTTTGGGTCAAATTTATTTTACTACTTCGAAATTGGTGTGGTATTTTTCTTGTGTTTTCACTTTGTGCTGCATGAATATTTTATACATTGCCTCCAAGATGAGCCTGACTGCTTTTGTACCAAGCTACCAGAGGGTTAGGCACAGGTTAATTCAGTGGCCTTTATGGTTTATCCTGTTGAGTTGTAAATGTTGCTTGAACAGGGTTTCATCCTCTCCACCAACAACCTAATTTCTCACAATGATCCACTATTCATTGGGTTCCCTGGAGCAAAGAAAGGAAAAGCAATGAATCGTATCACATTGAATTGTGCTCTGCATAAAAATCTGCTTCACATTGGCTAAGAAGCCCCCTGAAGACTTGTGTACTCACTCCACAAGCGCTAAGGCTTCCTCTGCTGCATTTGCGCCCTGGGTACATGTTATGGACATGTCAGGCTGCTACATGGGAATCATTCAAAAATGCTCCTGAAACGATACTGCCTGGACCATTGAGACTTGCACTTTGTCCGTTCAGTCCTCCAGGACTTTTTAGTGTAGGCTAAATGCAGTCCCACCTTTGGAAAGGTATTGCTTGGGTGTCAATTGTAAGGTGAATCTGCTATTAGAAGGCTATCCAAATCATTTACTTGCCTTTTTGATAACGTCTTTTCTGATACTCTTGTCTACCCAGATTCCTCCTCAACCCTCCTTGTTTTGCAAAATAGGCTTTTCACCCATACCTGGTTAGATTCTAGATACTAGTCGCACATTTTTCAGTTGTGGCTGCAAATTGTCAGCGTGCTGTGGTGGCACCATTCACGTCACTTCTGACGTGGAGCTGATCACCACCTACAGCGCATAGAGGTACTGGGTTTTCCCAAGTCTAGTCTGACACCTGTGGAATATTCGAAGGTGTGTAGTCTGATAGTATCAATAAGACATACTGAAGGCAAGCAACTGGTTAATTTATACATAGCCAGTGCTAAGTTAATGTGTTCTCTGTAAACTGCAACCCATGCTGAAGTTGGATAGCTAGCTGGGTAGCAAATGGAAAACTGTGTCCATTGTAAACCTGTGGCTAACTGATCACAGCTTCTGAGCATCTGTACTCTATATGTAAAACTGATATTTTGAAATGTGATTCACATGTGAAGTAGTTTGATTCTTCTAGTGTTAATCTAGTGAATTTTTCTCTTCCACAGGAGCTTTCTTCAGCTGGGAGCTGGCTTAAGTGTAGGCCTGAGTGGTCTGGCAGCTGGCTTTGCCATTGGCATTGTAGGAGATGCAGGTGTGCGAGGGACAGCGCAGCAGCCCCGGTTATTTGTCGGAATGATTCTGATTCTCATCTTTGCAGAGGTCTTGGGTCTCTACGGCCTTATTGTGGCTTTGATCCTTTCAACAAAATAAGGGAGCAACCACGAGTCTGGAAAAGTCCACAGAGTATAACACACCGTTCAGTGAAACAGAAGCTCATGGTTTTATCTCCAATATGTACAGTCGTCTCGATTTGGTAGTTTCTCTTGTAAATGCGCAATGTATGTTAGTGACCATGTTTGTGCGTAACTATTCAATTGGGTGGGCTCTCTGGCCTAGTGTCTGGCATGGGGCTGCTAATCCATGTGCAATTTTCCAACCCATTTTTGCCATTGAAGTACTTTATGTATAGATATGAAATAGAACTGTAATTTTTTTTTCCTCAACTTGATGTTTTATTTATAAAGATCATTTTGTCATACTTGAAAATGAGTTTGACCTATGTTTCTCAATTTAGCCCAAATCCTCTCCCTTTCTGGATCTCCATGCTGCATATATATATATACTACTTTAAATCTCGTCTAGCTACTCCGTGGGGGTTTCATTGTGAAAGTATTGAGAATTCCTTGGATGTAACAATTTGATTCTCAAGATTGCTGTAGTGTCCTGATAACTGGCGTGAGTTCTGTTTTTGTGTTTTAATACAAGGATCAAATTGATTCCAAGCTGCCCGTCCGTGTTACTAATGAGGACCTGGGGAATACGTTTAAAACAAATGAAAGTTGATCTGTATGATGCAACATTTATGATGGTGTACCCAGTGCTGGGTTTCAGTTGTTTCCAAATAAACTTCCTCCACCAACACACCAAGTGACTATTACTTCTACTTTTCATTTTTCAGGTTTCTTCTGAGTAAAACCCTTCACCACAGTCTTGGTGTTGAAAGTGTTGGCTCTTGCTATATGCTTCGCTGACGAGAGTACACATTGGCATAAGATGGACTGGCTTTACCCCTGCATAGGCAACTTTCAATCAGTAGTAGCACATTGTACTGTTTGTCCTTTGTATGGAGGGTCTTCCTAAAAATCATGTATTCCTTTTGGTTTATGGCTTAGCTAAGCTAATCTCAAACAAATAAAATTTGTGTTTAATACTGAAGCAGGTCCGTAATGATCAACAGTGCAATTTTAATTTAAGTCTTACTGGATTCAGTCCTTGCAATATTCTTTGCCTCCTATTTGAAAGGTAAACTCATTTGACTGCAAGAACGAGGCAATTTATTCCTAGGCAACATTTTTATGGTTCTGCCATCTTGTGTTTTACCACAGACTAGTAATCCAGTACCACCAATTCTTCCGCTTTCCGGTCTTGTTCCACCTCTCCTGTGTATACCATGATTTTTATAAGTTCAGCTGAGCAGAGCAAGCCAATATCTATTTCAAAGAATTCTTCACAAGGATTTGCATTTGATTCCACACATTAAAAGGGGTTCCTACTTCTGAGCGGCGCTTTAAACTAGGCGTTGAAGTGTTATGGTGTCAGTAAAGAAAACTGATATGCTCAGGACTTATGCTCACTGGAGACCCTTCAAACTGATTGCCCCCCTTGTTTACACGAAGAGGCTTCTTGAGGTGGTAGGTATTTGCCATTGAATAGCTTGACACCAGTCTTACCACCCCAGCTTTTTATAGTGTCCACTGTGGACCTTCGTTAAAGAGGGGTTTCTGACTATGTTAATGTACTTTACCAGAACAATTTTTATTGAGCCATTATTTGGGGTATAGGTAAATTGCTGAGGTTGTACTTTCGCCTAGTGAGTGTCCCATGATCCCCTTTTCCCTTCTAGAAAAGTACACCACCTATCGATTTGTGACTTTGCTGCCTAAGGGATTTCTGGTTGGATATTATTGGCAGCATTGGACACTGCCTTGGACTCTGAGCCACTACCGGAGGAAAGTTTTCACTATTGTGAAATTTTTGTGTAATGTGCTGTGTGAAAGCTGTGCAGTACATTTAGCATTGCTGCAAAACAACCCGCCTAACCAGGCTTGCCTTACAATGATTCCAAGACCTAAAAGTACCTTTACAGAATTTTTTTCCTGATGAACAAAAGTATGAAATATGCCTTCTGTTCATCTATCATGTAACGAAACGTCCTTTCAGAGACTGGGAGAAGTGCCACATACAGTGGATTGATCTTGAAAGGCTACTGCTTTTTGGCTAAAAACAGTGGGTTTGTGCACAACTGCCTTTGTGTACTTGCATGGATCTTCCACACGGAGCCTAAGCTCACTTTCCTATAGAAAGTTATAGTGACAAAGATCACCTTTCAGGAGACTACATGGAAGCAAGACGAGTGGAGGGGCTCAAGATGTTTTTAATCTAATGAGGACTACATTGAGATTAAGTTGTCCTGGGAGGACCTACTCATTCAAACCTTCGTTGAATGAATTTATGAGAAGCTTTGAAAGTGATCTATTGGTGAGGTACATGGTGCTTGCTGCTAGAGGCATACGTACAGAGGTTAAATCTGTCCTACAACTGCAGGATTTTTTTTTTTTTATTAGAAAATTTTATTGAACAATAAATCAATTACAAGCATGGGCCTACAACCACCAGGGCCGGCCGCTAGATTCAGAAAGGATCATACAGTTGTTAAGGCAATAGTCGGCTCCCGGGGCCCAGCCCCGTACATGGCTCCGGATAGTCCTAGGGAAGCAGGATACATAGGATTAACATAAATAACAAATAAAAACAAAAGGCGAGGCATAAGGGCAAAAAGTGTGGGTCAGGCTACATCCGGGGGACTCTACTTCAGACCTTCAAATAGCTATCAAGAGGAAGGAGTACTGATAGGTCGGGGGGGGGTCACGGGAGAGGAACGTCTATATTCGGTTGTTCCAAAAGTCGCAAGGAACCATCAAGGGTCAGGGGGACAAAGCAATATCGGTGTCCACTAGGGGGGGGAGTACAGATACCCCCACAATACGCGTTCCATTGCCCCCAGATTCTACCCCATGCCCCCGGTTTACCACGAGCCACATACACAGTCTTCTCCCTGAACATGCACCAGTCCATGTTCTCCTTCCATACGGACACGGTGGGAGGCCGCTGGGAACCCCAAAGCTGCGCTATCTCTCTTGGCAATCATGTTCCCCAGGGCCGCCCACCGAGTCTGAGCCGCGTTATAATCATTGGCTCCCACACATTCAGGACACAGCGACGCACCTCCGGCAGAAGCGCCACCCCGGTGACCCGGCCCATGACCACATGAACCCGGCGCCAGTATTCCGCCACCTCGCGGCACTCCCAAAGGATATGGAGAAAGGTGGCACTGAGCCCACATCCCCGCTTACAGAGCCCGTCTTCAGAAAATCCCATCGAGACCAAACGGGGACCCGTCACATACACCCGGTGGAGAATCTTTAGCTGGACCAGGCGGAGACGGGCTGGAATGGCCACTTCCTTGGGGGACGACAGTGCGGACTGCCAGTCCTCGTCGTCCAGTTCCACCCCATCCCCTGTCCACGCCTCCCGAAGGCGCACCAAGAGGTCAGCCCGATTATTGATAAGTTTTTTATAAATTAAAGAGATAGTACTGTCGGGGACATGACCATCGAGTATGCGGTCCTCGAGAGGCGAAGAATCCGGGATCTTGGTCCCCTCCCCAAAAACCGAGAGCAGGGCATGCCGAACCTGGGCGTAGCGAAAGAACTCCCTTCCCGTAAGTTCGTATTCGCTCTGGAGCGCCGCGAATGTTTTAACCGCACCCTTAATCCATAAGTCTCCCACTCTACTAATACCAATCGTGTCCCAACGGTCACAACTGCAGGATTTAATAAATGTAACTTTTACTGCCAATTGATCATTTTAATACCTGACGTAGTTTTTGCATTTTGTTTATTTTGATTCAGAACTTGAAGTTTTGTTTCTCATTGGAAGTCCTAATTAACCCTACTGATTAGAATGCAGTTGTACACAAGCCTGTGCTACTTTAACAAGGGTAAATGTAGTGACTTTTAGCTTTGTGTCCCAGCTGCTCTCCACAAGACAATGCCGAACCAGTTCCAGAACCCCAAACACTAAGCACCAACCGTTTTCCCTGGGTAACAGCTTACGCACAGTCCTCTGAGGGACACCTAAAGACCATTATTCAGTGTATTGCCTTTTTTGGATATGGCCTTTTCTGTAGTGTCAATCCACATTTTTTATTTTTTTGGGGGTTCGAGGCATGTGGGCTGCTGAATTCATATCTGTGCATAGATCGCCACCTAGTGTTGGGTCCGGATGTTTGCACGTTGTTGTCCTGGAAGAGTCTTCGAAGTATCCTGAGATAGGTGACTCCTCCCCTGGACCACAGTGCGCATGGGCATCCTCTCCATCCTCAGATTGTTTTTTTCGCCATTGGGTTCGGATGTGCTTATCTTGACTCAAGTTAGGAAAATTTAGTTTTCAGGCCAAAAGGCCTTTAGTTTTCGTCGGTACTGTTCCCGATCGGTATCGACAGTTTACAGGCTAGTTTAGCAACAACTTTTCGGATCCATTAAATCCGACCATCGACCGAACTTCGACGATGGAATTGAGGACCCCTTTCAAGCGGTGTCCTGTTTGCCACGCCAAATACCCACATATCGACGTCCACCCGGTGTGTAACAAATGCCTCGCATGACGAATCGAAATGCATGGCCTGTGCCCGATTCAGATCCAAGAAGACTCCGGAATCGACGAGCCGCGCGACTGGAAGCGCAGCAAGCGGCACCGACCAACATCTTCAGCACCGAGGACGAAGATGTCGAAAGCGTGGAAAATATACCCTCCAGCCCCACTTCCGAACACTGTTCCAGATCGGAAGACGTAGATGAAGAGCTTTTTCACAGGGAAGAAGCCGACGATGAGGTAGGAGACTACGATGAGGCCTTAGGGGCCGAAGAAGGTAGCTCTGGTGAGGAGCAGGGCCTACCCGTCCAAATGGAGGATATCCCAGTGTGTCAGTCGACTGCTCCGGTCGAGGGATCGCCTTCGGGCCTTACCCAAGACCAATCCCGCAGTTCTTCGGCCCTGCCCTCTGGCCCAGCCACGGACATACAGCGAGAGCCATTATTACCTAAAAAGACGGGTTTCCCTTCCACGAAACGGAAACCAATCGTCGCACCGGCTCAACAGAAACCGAAAGTGAAACTGACACTGGTCGGCTCTAGGACCACCACACCTTCGACGCCAGCCAAACCCGTCGGCTCCGACCGCACCAAAAGGGACTTCGGTGCCGAACTCGCTGCAGCCGATGTCGGCGCCGACCCAAAAAGAAAAGCCGTCGGTATCGCCAAAGCGCCTCGACCCCCGGCACCGAAACAATCTGCACCGGCCACCAAGGTGAAAATGGCCACTGCATCGCAATCCACCTCGAAGGCAGCGACTACGGTCCACTCATTGACGCTGTCGACAGCTACTACCTCTCCTCGACTCGATGACCCGGTGACTTCGAAGAAGTCCACACCTGCCTCTACGGAACCACTCGGCGCCAACGAACCGTCGGCGTTCCAGGTGCGACAAGTGGCAGCGTCCTTGCAACGCATCAGGGAAAAGGCAGCCCTCCAGACCTCGTCTGGCTCGGAACCGAAAAAGGCACAGCAGGCACCTTCGGCACCGGCCAACATCACCTTTGGTTTGCCGCCATCCACGGCGCCGAAAATGTTCGAGATAAGAACACATGTTACCCAGACAAGGTCCCCATTTACCGAACACTCTCCTACTGGGACATCACTGTCCCACTTCATCGACGCAGACACCGGCAGGCTCATGCTCCGAAAGCGGAAGATCACTTCCGGGCAGGCTTTGGACTCTTATAGGATCCCGCTAAAGCAAAAAATGCCGGCGGAATCGGAACCAGTTCTTTATGAACGCATCCACACCTTACACAGAGCCAGTCATTCTCTCCGACGCACTCCGACACAGATGCAGTGGAGGACTACATGGGTGACGACACCACCTACCCCGGGGACATGGACCCTGAGGGCCAGCAAGACCCTGATCAAGTCTGGGATGACCCTGTGGACCCAGGTGCCGCTCTGGATACACAGGACATAACTTTATGGCGCAAAAACGTCCCCCACAGAGGACACTGCTGCATTCAACGCCCTCATCGAACGTGCCGCAGCCAATCATGGAGTGCAACTCCACTCAGTCACTATCGAGGACGATTTCTTGGTGGACACTTTCGCATCCTCTGAGAGGACTGTAAAGACTCTGCCCATGTTGAAAGGTGTCCTCAAGCCAGCAAAGGACATTTTCAAAGAAACCACCAGGGCACAGGTAATTAACCCCAGGATCGAGAAAGTACAAACCCGCACCTGGGGACCCCACGTACATTAGAAGCCAGTTGCCTCTGGACTCCATCGTAGTTGCCAATGCTCGCAAAGGGGCACACTCGCAGACAACTGGTGATGCTCGTCCCCTGGACAAAGAGTCCAAGGTTCTAGAGACCTCCGGCAAAAGGATTGCAGCCCAGGCAGCATACATATGGCGAATTGCCAATACACAGGCGCTCCTAGCTCGCTACGACCGCTCACACTATGACACGTTAGAGACCCTACTCCAACACCTACCAGACGAGTACAAAGAGGCAGCGGAGCTCCTCATCAGGGAGGGACAACTTCTCACAAACGCATCCAAGTGTGCACTGGATGCCGCAGACACTGCTGCAAGGGCAATAAACACCAGCGTCCTGCTACGACGACACGCCTGGTTACGAATCTCCGGATTCAAACCTGAGGTCCAAAATAACATCCTCAATCAGCCGGTCAACCCAGACTACTTATTCGGACCGGAGGTTGACACCACCTTAAAGATTAAAAAAGACACGGACACTGCGAAGTCAATGGGGGGGCTCTGCAAACGCAGACATTTCGTAGTGGCTCCTTTCGTCGCCCCGGAAATAGAGGTGCAGGTAGAGGACAGGGGGCACAGCAAACCTACAATAAAGGGGGCACACAGAGTTCCTACGATAAAACCCGAGGTGGATATCGTGGCTCCAGCACCAAAGGCAGAGGACGTGGTTACGGCAATACCAGGTCCTCCCCCCAAGAACAAAGTGACGCCCTCTCCCTTCCCCCCGACCACATAACATCTGTCGGGAAGGCTCCAGCAGTTCCTGTCCACGTGGAATACCATCACCACGGACACGTGGGTCAAAGACGTTATCCAACACGGTTACTGTCTCGAATTAACCTCCACTCCACCCACCATACCGCCAAAGCACCGTCCTATGTCCTCAGAGCACTTAGCGTTATTACAGCAGGAAGTGGTAAGTATGCTGCAAAAAGGCACAATAGAGGTCGTGCCCGTCCACCAGCAGGGAACCGGGGTGTACTCTCTGTACTTAATACCAAAAAAGGACTGGTTACTCAGACCTATCCTAGACCTGAGACCCCTCAACCACTACATTCTCTCAGAGCATTTTCACATGCTCACCCTACAGCAGGTTCTCCCGCTCCTCAGACAGGGAGACTTCCTAGCCACGCTAGGCCTCAAAGATGCGTATTTCCACATACCCATACACCCGACACCCGTCACACAGAAAATATCTCCGGTTCACCATTCAGGGGCAGCACTACCAATTCAAAGTCCTACCCGTCGGAGTGACAACAGCACCCAGAGTTTTCACAAAGTGCCTAGCTACTGTGGCTGCACATCTACGAAGGCAACACATTCACGTCTAACCTTACCTAGACGACTGGCTTGTTCAGGCAAAGTCAGCCCAGCAATGTGCCAGCCACATGTCCCGCACCATTCACCTTCTTCACAGTCTGGGATTCTCACTAAATTACCCAAAATCACATATCCAACCCGCACACGTACAACAGTACCTAGGTGCGACCATAGACACTCTGGCAGCCACAGCTCAGCTAAATTTAGTGAGGATCAACGGCATGCAAATGCTGATTTCCAAGTTCAAACCCCAACACTCCCTTCCTGCGCGAGTGTTCATGCAGTTGATGGGCATGATGGCCTCCTGCATTTTCATAGTCCCACACGCGAGACTACATATGCGCCCGCTTCAGGAGTGCTTGGCATGTCAATGGAATCAGGCTCACGGGCAATTAAAAGACCTAGTGTTGGTGAGCGGTCGGGCGTACAACTCTCTGCATTGGTGGAATCCACAAAACCTTTGCAAGGGCCGACCGTTCCACGAGCCTGTTCCACAAATAATACTGACAGCGGACGAGTCTCACCAGGGATGGGGAGCTCATGTACTCAATTACACAGTGCAGGGACTATGGACAATACAACAAAAGATGCACATCAACGTTCTGGAACTGATGGCAATCTTCCTGGCCATGAAGGCATTCAAAGTACACTTGTGCAACAAAGTCGTGTTGATCCGGACGGACAACATGACTGCCAGGTACTACATACAGAAGCTGGGAGGAACGCACTCTCCACAGTTGTCTCATCTGGCTCAGAGCATGTGGAAGTGGGCCATTCAGAGGAACATATTCCTCATGGCGGAACACCTCCCAGGCAAGGACAACCAGATGGCGGATCTGCTCAGCAGACACAGCCACCAGATGCACGAGTGGGAGCTACACCCGTCAGTACTCCAACCGTACTTCCAACAGTGGGGTCATCCAGAGATGGACCTATTCGCCACAAGCAAAAACTCAAAATGCCAAAGCTTTGCTGCCAGGTTCCCACATCCAGTCGCAGGGCAATGCGATATGGATGAACTGGTCCGGCAGATTTGCGTATGCTTTCCCCCAGCGCCGTTGATACCGCTGGTGGCTCGCAAACTGCGACAACACTCACTGACACTCATCCTGGTTGCTCCAACATGGGCACGCCAGACATGGTACACCACCTTTCTGGAACTTTCCGTGGTGCCGCATCAAAGGCTGCGAATCAAACCCGCGCATTTGACGCAGAACCATGGAGAAATTCAGCACCCAGATCCACAACAGCTGAACCTGGCGATCTGGCTCCTGAAGTCCTAGAGTTTGGCTACCTAAACCTGCCACCTGACTGTATGGAGATCATTAAGGAAGCTAGGAGACCCACTACCAGAGCTTGCTATGCAGCCAAATGGAAGAAGTTTGTCATTTATTGCAATAACAATGACATTAACCCGCTAGACTCATCCATTCAAAACATAATCTGTTACCTCTTACACCTATACCGATGCAATCTGGCATACACCTCAATACGTATCCACTTAACCGCAATAGCAGCCTATCTCCAAAACAGGCAGCACCTCTCTTTATTCAGAGTGCCTGCCATCAAAGCCTTCTTGGAGGGACTTAAACGAGTAATTCCCCCAAGACACCCACCAGCACCAGTGTGGAACCTCAACTTGGTCCTCACCCGACTGATGGGTCCACCCTTCGAACCTCTCCACTCATGTGAGATTCAATTCCTCACCTGGAAAGTAGCTTTCCTAGTAGCAATCACTTCGTTAAGAAGAGTTAGTGAACTCCAGGCACTAACCAT
This sequence comes from Triturus cristatus, assembly GCF_964204655.1. Lineage (NCBI taxonomy): Eukaryota > Metazoa > Chordata > Amphibia > Caudata > Salamandridae > Triturus > Triturus cristatus. The sequence continues at coordinate 631,792,248 of NC_140593.1, forward strand.
TCAAGAGCCACTCATACAGGTTCACGCAAACAGGGTCGTACTACATACCAACCCCAAATTCATGCCTAAAGTAATATCGCAGTTCCACATGAATCAAACGATTGAACTGCCTGTTTTCTTTCAGAATCCACAAAATGTTGCTGAAAGAATGCTCCATACACTAGACGTCAAAAGAGCCCTCATGTACTATATAGACAGAACCAAAAACTTTAGGAAGACAACTTTTTGTTGCCTTTTCCCCACAACACAAGGGCAACGCCATCTCCAAAGCAGGTATAGCCAGATGGATCGTTAAATGTATTTAAATTTGCTATCAAAAGGCTAAACGCACATTAACGATTCCCCCACGTGCCCACTCAACACGTAAGTTAGGGGCCTCCATGGCTTTCCTGGGAAACATTCCTTTACATGATATATGTAGAGCAGCCACATGGTCCACTATACATACATTTACCAAACACTATTGTGTAGATGTACACTCAAAACAGCAGGCAGCTGTAGGACAGGCTGTTCTCAAAACTCTTTTTCAGACCGCTGCAGCTGGCACTGGTAGCCGCCGCTAATGGGAGGTACTGCTATGTATTCTATGCACAGATATGAATTCAGCAGCCCACATGCCTCGAACTGAATATGCTACTTACCAGTATGCATCTGTTCTTGGCATGTAGGGCTGCTGACATTCATATCGCCCACCCTCATCCCCGGCGCCTGTAGCAGCTGCAGCTCTCAGAATTACTGTATAGCATGGTCATCACTTTCTGTATCTACTCAATCACTGCCACAATGGCGAAAAACAATCTGAGGATGGAGAGGATACCCATGCGCACTGTGGTCCAGGGGAGGAGTCACCTATCTCAGGATACTTCGAAGACTCTTCCAGAACAACGTGCAAACATCCGGACCCAACACTAGGTGGCGATCTATGCACAGATATGAATGTCAGCAGCCCTACATGCCAAGAACAGATGCATACTGGTAAGTAGCATATTCATTCCCCCCCCCCTGACCTAATTTTATTTGGCTTTAGTATTCTGGGCACTATACCACTGCTTAACAGTGCTAAAGTGCTGTAAAGTGTTAAAGTAAGCTGTATACGTACAACACGGTAACTGGCTTATTTACAATTGGAATTTTTTAATTTGCTTAAGTCTCATAGAGGGCACAAAATGTGCCCAGGGCCTGTAAATCAAATGCTACTTGTGGACCTACAGCACTGATTGTGCCCCCCACTCAGCCCTTTAAACATGGCTCCAGCCTGCCATTGCACAGCCGGTGTGCTGTTATAAACTACCATTTCGACCTGGCAAGTTAACCCACTGGCCAGGCCCAAACCATCCATTTTATTACATACATTTCACCCCTAAGGTATGCCAGAGGCAGCCTATGGGCAGGGTGCAGTGTATTTAAAAGGTAGGACATGTACTCTTTTTACATGTCCTGGTAGCGGGAAAAACTGCTACATTTATTTTTCGCTACTGAAAAGCCTATCTCTCCATTGGTTAACGTTGAGATTGCCTTAACACTTGAGATGTATTTTCTGATTGGGGAAAAGATCTTTGGAGTTTGGTTTCTCTGGACTAGTGTTAAAATCACAACTTCATGTGAAGTCTGGTTTTAAATTGTAAATCAGAAAATTGCCCTTTTAGAGTTAGCATTTTCTTCCTTTTTTTGTGCTTTACTGGAGCACCAGTTACATTACACAAGGACACATTCATTTTTGGTAGGCACTGGGAGATTACGTCAACCGATATGTGCCTCTGCCTGGCTCTGAATACACATCTGGGTTGAGTGATAGCTGGACTTTTTGCATTCCCTCTGGACAGTCCCAAAGGGACCTGGGGTGACACATGCATCCTTATGACTCACCACCAGGCTGATTGGTCTTCCTGAAGTAGACTGGGAAGAAGGTGCTGGCACTTGAACCAGAATAGGCATGTGCCACCCTACTCATCTCCCCCCTCCCCCCCCCCCCCACACCCTTGAAAGAGATGTGTACCCCCCTTAGTGAGTCTGGCGTCCGGGCAGGCGAGTCAGGGACCTTGTGATATTTAAAGGTCTCTTTGAAATCTTCCCCACTTCAAAGGCACATTTGCTTCGAAGTACTGGACCCTTCCACCGCAAAATCAGTCCTTTACTGGGACCAAGGATATTCTGCCTGGAAGAGCTGGTGTGCTGCAGGAGGAACTGCCACTTTCCTACCTGCTGCCCCCTGCTTGGGATTGAGATGCAATGGGCCCGTTCTCGAAATCCTTGCACCGAAGTTTATCCAAGGGCTTGTCTTGCCTCTCGTTCTTGGGCTCTCAAAACTACTTGTAACTCTGCCATCAGTCTTACCCTTGCTTGAGGTTCCCACTCCAGTCCTGAGCGTCCGAAGTGGGTTTGGCAGCTGTTTCTGCTAAGTGACTCCTCATCCCCTCCAGATGAAATGCTTTCTGATGTGCTGAACCGAGGGCATCCCTTTGTGTCTCGACAACGCATTAACTCTACTGCAAGGTTGGATGACATGGTGCTGATTTGGAGACTGCTGTAAGGCTAGCCTTCGACACAGCATCAAACAGATGACACCAAATGCAATGCTTGTCTCCAACGATTAACTCTTCCTCCATGCAAGGTACTTTTTCAGCAGGTCTGCATCGCGGTTGGCTTAACTTTGGATGTACCCCGTTCTAGCTCGACCTCCAGTACCATTTTAGCACGATTAACTGCAAATCCCTGATTATTGATCTTCAAAAAATCCTCTCCAGTTCTACTTATTGAATTTGTCGTTTTCAGTCTTGTGTTACTCTGATAAATATTCTGATTTTCTAACCTGTTTTTTTTAGTCTTTTTGTGGTGTTTTCAGTGTTACTGTAATAGTGGTGGACGAATACTTTAACACATTGCCTTTTAAGTTAAGCCAGACTGCTCTGTGCCAGGTTACCAGAGGGTGAGCACAGGTTAATTTTGGTTTGCTCATAGTGATTCCCATCTTGACTTTATTATGCTATGTTCCATCTTCTGGCCTACCTTCAGTAGGGCGCTTCTGGTATTTTTGAGTATAGGGTTTACTACCATTTTATGTTTACTGGCTGTTAGTAGAGTTAATGGTTCGAGGTTTAGTATAGCTCTTTCTACTCTCAGCCAAGCAGGTGTGTACTCCTGGTCTTGTAGAATCAGCAGCTACTCTGTTTTGCCAAAAAGGCCGTTTGGAAGGTCTTATCTGCCAGGTTTAATCCGCCTAGATTTTTCCCCAGTCCTAGTTTTTTAGGGCTTATCCTTGTTTTTTTTGTTGCGCCAGATGAAGCTATTCAGCATCTTATCTATTTTGCGATGGAAGTCGTAGGTGAGAATTAGAGGGAGCATATTAGCCAGGTAGTTGACCATTGGGGTTACCATCATTTTGATGTTTCAATCCTTCCCCACCACGTAACAAATTTCGTAGACCATCCCTCCAGCAGCTTCTTTTTCTTGTCCTACATTATTTTTTCATTTTGTTCCAGTGATCTGAAAGAAACACGTTTAGTTAGATTCCTCACCTTAGAATATCCCCAGGTGTCAGACTGGATCCGGAAGATTTTTCGTCAGCAATACCCCTTGCGCGTTTCTAGGCGTCGTCTGCGGCTTCACATCCGTCGTCTGCATCGTGCGCCGGAATGACGTCGTCTGAGTACTTCGCCGCCCTCGCGCGCTGACGTCAGTTCTTTTTTTTTTTTTTTCTGCGCCGATCCGGGAGAGCTACCCCGTTTAGTCTTTTTTGACTAAGTTTTTTTGAGCCTTTTTGATCTTGTCTCGACTCCGGTGCCGGTAGGATGCCTGGTTTCAAAGCCTGTGCTGACTGCAACCGCTTGATGTCGGTTACGGATCATCACTGCCGGTGCCTTTACTGTTTGTGCCTCGACCACGTCGCGGAGTCGTGTTCGGACTGCAAGGCCCTGACCTCGAAGGCTAGACGGGAGCGGTCCCGTAAGCTCCTCGAGATTTGCCACTCTGCTCCGCGCCCCTCTCGATGCCGGTCCAGGAGGAGGTCCAAGGATCGGTCGCAGAGCCGCAGCCGACGTCGTCATCGCTAGTCTGGCTCCAAGTCTTCGGGTAAGTCGAAGCACTCCAAGAAGTCCAAGTGGCGACACCGCTCTTCGGACTCCCCTCGCCGGTCGCGTGACTCGGCCGAGGGTCAGGGTGGTTCCACCCCCGCGGCTCCAGCGGAGCAGCAGGCGCCGCGCAAGTCCCCATACCCGCCGGTCCCTGGGACTGACGTGGCGCCGGCGGAAGTCAGTGCCTTCCTCGCGGCCATGAGGAGCCTGGCTCCGCCGTCGACGCCCGCTGGCGCGCCTTCGGGCCCCGCGGACCCGACTGGGCAACCTTGCATGCCGGCAGCTCCGTCGCCGGCTTCGGCCCAGACGCCGCAGGTTCCCGAGGGACTCGTCCCTGCCGCCGCCAGTCGACCTAGTCACGCCTCCTCCGCCGGCGTCGACACCAGTTCCACCGCCGGCTCCGCTCTGCGTAGAGCCCCAGTTCAGCCCCGCTCCGGATCCGGCGTCGATGGACGCCGCGTACGGCGCCGTTAGACACATTATGTCCATCGTCCGGCTCCGCTCCTTCCTCCTGTTTACCAGGAATCGGATGACGGGGGCGACTGGGAGGGGTCCGAGGACCCTATGGCCGTTCAGGCTCAGCTGTCACAGGACTGGGCAGATGAACTGGGGGAGGCCAGTGGTCTGGATACCTCTCCAGACACTGGATTCATCTCTCCTCCGACTGTGGCTTCGGAGGAGGGTGCTGCTTTCTCTGTGGTGCTGCGCAAGGCGGCCGCAGCCCTTGGGCTCGAGCTGCCTGCCGTGGCTGTGAGGACTAACGTCCTCACTGAGGTGCTTCAGTCTGCAGCAAGCTCCACTGAGCCTCTGCTGCAATTCAATGAAGCCCTCATTGACGTTCTGCAGGGCACCTGGTCCAAGCCCTCCACAGTCCCTCCTGTGGACAGGAACGTCGCCAGGTGCCACCGCCCTGCTCCGGGCGACCCCAGTTTTCTGTCCCAACACCCCACCCCCGAGAGCCTGGTTATCCAGGCTTCTACCTCCCAATCCTCCTTCCCGACCGCTCTGCCGGACCGGGATTCCAAGAGACTGGAACAGTTTGGCAAAAAGCTGTTCTCCTCCCTTAGTTTGGGTCTGCGGTCCTTGAACACCGCCTGTCTTTTGGACCGTTATTCCCACTCTCTGTGGGATACGGTGGAGGACGTGCTACCCCTGTGTCCGGAGGAGTCCCAGACACGACTTACCCAGGCTCTGGCCGATGGGAGGGATGCAGCACGACATGCTATCCGATGTGGGCTTGACACTACGGACTCGCTGGGTAGGGCGATTTCTACCACGGTGGCACTTGGACGTCACGCCTGGCTGCGGTCCACGTCCTTTTCGGGGGATGTCCAGAGCACTCTCATGGACATGCCCTTTGATGGCACTCGCCTTTTTGGTGAGAAAGCGGACAGTGCGCTGAATCGCTCGAAGGACTCCCGGGCTACGGCCAAGTCCTTGGGCCTCTCGGCCCCGCGGTCGCAAACTTCCGCCTTTCGTGGCCAAGGAAGGGGTGCCTCCTCACGTCCGCCTAGCCACCAGCCGCAGAACCAACCTGCGCGGTCGCGGACGTGGTTTACGCCGAGGCGGTTCTGGAGGACGACGCGGTCAGCCCACATACACCCCGGCAGCATCCGCCTCCAAGCCTTCCTAGTCCGAGCTTTCCGGCCCATTCCTCGCCAGTGGGCGGCAGAGTTCGCCATCACCTGCTCCACTGACGTACCATCACCTCTGACAGGTGGGTGCTGCAAATCGTCCGAAGGGGCTACTCCCTCCCCTTTGAGATGACCCCTCCAGCCATGCCACCGCAGCACCACCGTGTCTCGGAGGATCATTTGAATCTTCTGCGAGAGGAAGTTTCGGCCCTCTTGGCCAAAGAGGCCGTCGAGCGTGTTCCGAGCCCAGAAGTAGGTCGTGGTTGTTGTTCCCACTACTTTCTGGTTCCCAAGAAGGGCAAAGGGGGCCTACGCCCTATCTTGAACCTCAGGAACGTCCATGCCTTCCTCCGGAAGGAACGGTTCAAAATGTTGACTTTGGCTCAGGTTCTAGCTGCCCTCGACCCTGGAGACTGAATGGTAGCGTTGGACTTGCAGAACGCATATTTCCACATCCCCGTCCTGCCGGCCCACCGGCGTTACCTGCGGTTCACGGTGGGCCAGGAGCATTTTCAGTTCACCGTGCTCCCCTTCGGCCTCACCAGTGCCCCTCGGGTGTTCACGAAAGTGATGGCGGTGGTCGCAGCTCATCTGCGCAGATCAGGGGTTCCAGTCTTCCCCTATCTCGACTGGTTGTTGAAGGCGGGCTCACCCCAGGCAGTCGTCTCCCACCTCCAGACTACGGCGGATCTCCTGCATTTGCTGGGGTTTTCCATCAACGTGCCGAAGTGACACCCGAGTCCCTCTCAGACGCTCCTCTTCATCGGAGCGGTTCTCGATTCGGCGTAGTTCCGGGTCTATCCTCCGGAACAGCGGGTCCGGGATATACAGGCCCTGATTCCCATCTTTCGGCCTCTATCCTGGGTTTCGGTCAGGCTAGTGTTGCGGCTTCTGGGGCTGATGGCCTCCTGCATCCTACTAGTGCATCACGCCAGGCAGTGCATGCGGGCTCTGTAGTGGGACCTGAAGTTTCAGTGGGCCCAGCATCACGGCAACCTGTCCGACCATGTCTTGATCTCGGAGGGCACTGCACAGCAGTTGCAGTGGTGGCTCACGGACCGCGATTGGGTCACGGGCAAGAGCCTCTCCCTTCCCCAACCGGAGCACGTCGTAGAGACTGATGCGTCCCTCCTGGGATGGGGTGGCCATATGGGAGAGGCGGAGATCAGAGGCCTCTGGTCTCCGGCGGAGTCTCGCCTCCACATCAACCTGTTGGAGTTGAGAGCGATCCGACTTGCACTGAAAGCCTTCTTTCCCTCTGTCAGGGGAAGTGTCGTGCAGGTGTTCACGGACAACACCACCGCCATGTGGTATTGCAACAAACAGGGCGGGGTGGGGTCGTGGACCCTTTGTCAGGAGTCTCTGTGCCTCTGGACGTGGCTGGAACACCAGGGCGTCACCCTAGTGGTTCAACATCTGGCGGGCTCTCTCTCCGAAGTGGCGCAAGGTCTCTTTCAGCAGTGGGGAGAGCCTTGGTTAGATCTATTCGCCACCGAAGAGAACGCGCAATGTCTGCAGTTCTGCATGTTGGAATTTCCAAGGCGGCACTCGTACGGCGACGCTTTTCGTCACGAGTGGAGTTGCGGTCTGTTATACGCCTTTCCGCCTATACCACTTCTGCCCAGAGTGCTGAAGATCAGGCACGACCGGGCCCAAGTCATCTTGGTGGCTCCGGATTGGGCACGAAGGTACTGGTATCCCGAGCTACTCAGTATGTTGACCGATCCTCCGATATGTCTGCCCCTTCGGGAGGATCTTCTGTCGCAGTAGCAGGGGACGGTCCTCCACCCGAACCTGTCCAGTCTCCACCTCCATGCGTGGAGATTGAGCGGCGGCAGTTGATGCCATTTGACTTGCCTCCTGAAGTCTGTGATGTCATTCTGGCAGCCAGGCGTCCCTCCACAAAGACGGTATACGCCTGCCGGTGGACCAAATTTGTGGCATGGTGCACAGCAAAGGCTGTGTATCCCCTTTCCGCCCCTCTTTCTGAGGTTCTCCTCTTTCTTCTTTCTTTGGCCCGGCAGGGCTCTGCCCTGGGCACCCTGAAAGGTTATCTTGCTGCCATCTCTGCCTTCTTACGGCTCCCTGATCAGCCTTCTCTTTTCAAGTCCCCTGTAGTTACACGCTTTCTAAAAGGCATTACTCACACGTTCCCTCCTGTCCCTTTTGTAATGCCTCAGTGGGACTTGAATCTTGTTCTCACATTTCTAATGTGTGCTCTCTTTGAGCCTCTTCATCATTGGCCTCTTCGTCTGCTGACGCTTAAGACTGCTTTTCTGGTAGCCATCACCTCGGCTAGACGGGCGAGTGAGCTCCAGGCTTTATCATCAAAGCCTCCTTTTCTCTCGGTTCATCCGGACAAGGTTGTCCTTCGGCCTCGTCCCTCCTTTCTTCCGAAAGTGGTGACTCCATTTCATCTTGGGCAGTCTGTCACCTTGCCCACCTTCTTTCCGCCTCCGCATCCTTCCAAAGAGGAAGAGAGGCTCCACCGTCTGGACCCAAAACGTGCACTCCTTTTATCTGGACCGCACAAAGTGGTTCCGGGTGGACGACCAACTTTTCGTTGGATATGTGGGTGCTAAGAAGGGGAAAGCTGTGCACAAACGGACCATCTCTCGGTGGGTCGTTTTGTGCATCAAAATTTGTTATTCCTTGGCAAAAAAGGACCCTCCTGTTGGGCTGCGCGCCCATTCTACTCTGGCCACAGCGGCTACTACTGCTTTGGGACGGGGTGTCCCTTTGCAGGACATCTGTCAGGCGGCGACGTGGGCTTCGCTACACACGTTTGCCAGGCATTGCCTTGACAGCCAAGTCCGGAGGGATGGCTTCTTTGGCCGTTCTGTCCTCCAGGACTTTCTGGTGTGATCTTGGTTCGCAGACCCACCACCGGGGATGGTATTGCTTGGGTATCTATTCTAAGGTGAGGAATCTAACTTGTTTCTTTCAGATGAACAAGTTACTTACCTTCGGTAACGATGTATCTGTAAGAAACATTAGTTAGTTAGATTCCTCACCGACCCACCCATCCTCCCCGTTCTGCGAACTGACATCTAGGGTTAAGGTTATCCTTTTCAGGCCCCATGATTTTATTTTTGGCACCAGTGTCGTTCTCTTGCATGGCTCTGCGTTCCTGGCGCGGAAAGCTATGTACAAGAACTGACGTCAGCGCGCGAGGGCGGCGTCTAAGTACTCCGACGTCATTCCGGCGCACGACGATGCCGACGACTGACGCGGAGCGGCAGACGATGCCTAGCGACGCGCAAGGGGTATTGCTGACAAAAAATCTTCCGGATCCAGTCTGACGCCTGGGGATATTCTAAGGTGAGGAATCTAACTAACGTTTCTTACAGATACATAGTTACCGAAGGTAAGTAACTTGTTCTTTAAGGTCGTTGGCCAAAGTAGATGCCGAGGTATTTAATGAAGCGGGTTTGCCAAGCGAGACCCGAATTCCCCAATATGTCTAGTGGTGTGTATATTGAGAGGTTTGCATTCTGACTTGTCTTAAGTTTATAGCCGAATGGGCAGATTTGTTTATAGATTCCATGAGGGCCTTGATGGAGGCTTTAGTGCTTTCAGTGACAACAAGGATGTCATCTGCATAAGCTGCTAGTTTGATTGTGACCTCATTGATGGTGAACCCTTTCATCTCTTCATTGGACTCAATGTCTTTAATCAGAGGCTCTAGCGCAACTAAGAATAGTGAGGGTCACAGGGGGCAACCTTGCCTTGTTCCTCTATGCAGCGTGAAGGGCTCAGACAGCCCCCTTGACCACAATGCGAGCCGTAGGTTTATCGTATAGTGCCATAACTTTCCTTGTGAAGGAGTTTCCCCAAGTTGAAAGCCTGCATGCACTGTTTTGGGAAATGCCACAGTACCCTATCAAAAGCCTTCTCTGCATCAAGTGCGATGGCCACTGCAGGCTTGCTCTACTTGGCCGCTCTATCGAATATGGCATAGAAGTCTGGTGTTATCGTGCAACAGTAGTGTCTTGAGGAAGCCAACTTGTGAGTTGCTTACAAGTTGTGGAAGAACCATATTAAGCCTTGCTGCCAGGATTTTTCATATATCTTGCAATCTACGTTAATTGGAGAGATCTGCCTGTAATTTTGGGGGAATTGGGTATTTTTGCCTTCTTTGGGGATAACTAATATTCGCTTCGGACATGGTATTTGAGACCATCCCTGCCCCCTCGCAATGGTTAATACTTTTCTCATAGATGGTTGTAGCTGGGTTATGAAAGTTTTATAGAAAGTGGCTGTATTCATCCAGCCCGGGTGCTTGTTTTGAGAGACTAAACTACCATCTCAATTTCGGCGGAACTAATCTCTTTTCCTAGGGTGAGAGCGTCTTCTGGTGTTTTTGGGAGGTTTAGTCTGTTAAGACGATCGGTGCAGCCCTTTTCGTCCAGCGTTTGGTCTTTATTGTAGAGCTCCTGATAGAATACACTAAATGTGCGTAGACTTTCTTTGTTGTGTGTGTGTCTGATTGTGGAGATGGTATGCTGTCTTTGTTTGTGTTTTAGGTAGGATGCCAGGATCTTCCCAGCTTTGTTGGCCTCGCATAGGTTTATTGCTTTAAATTTGTTTATCCACAGACCCGCTCTCTCGCTCAGAATGCTGTTGAATTCGTATTTCTTCTTTGTGAGTTATGTAAGAACCCCTGCGTTCTTTGAGTGAGATATGGGATGCCTCTAGTCTTTGGATATCCGATTCTAGTTGGTCCAACTGAGCCTTTGCGTTCTTATTCATCTGGCATTTAATGTCCATAATTGCCCCCCTAATTGTGGCTTTTAAAGCGTCCCACATGGTTTTTGGGTTTGTCTGTAGTGTCAAAGTTAATGTATTCTTTTATGGCCATCTGTTTTAGTTCTGTTGCTCTGGTCTGTCACCACATCACTGTTGAATCTCCTTCGTGGATGATCCTCGTTGTGGCGTCCGCATAGTAGGAGGCTGATACAGGAGTGGTCTGACTTCTTGTGGCTATGTCAGTATCCTCTAAGTGGGTATGTGCCTGTGATCAGTATGTAATCTACTCTGCTGTATGAGTTGTGTGGGTTTGAGTAAAAAGTGTAATCTCTCGTGTCCGGGTGCGGAAGTCGCCACGTGTCTTTCAGATTGAATCTGGTACATTCATTTTTCAGTACGTTGTGTGCCCCCGGGGGTAGTGTATGGCACTGTGATAGTCTGTCTATAGTGTAGTTTAACGCCATGTTGAAGTCACCTGCCATCACTGTTGGGTTATTTTGTGGGAGTGCCTCCAGTCTACCCGAGATGATGTCCCAGAAACGGGGGTTGTCTTTGTTTGTTCCGTATATATTGAGTACATGAATGTTTTCTTCCCCCCCCCCCCCCCTCCCTTTCAGCTGTGATAATAGAATTCTCCCTTCTAAATCACATTGTTGATCTTCTATTCTTATCTTGGAGTTCCTATTTATCAAAGAGATCACTCCTCGTTTCTTACCTACGGCCAGAGAGCATGCAATCTGACCAACCCATCTCGCCCTAATCCGTTCTGCATCGTCCAGGGATAGCCTAGTCTCCTGTAGGGGAAAGATGTCCGCTTTAGTTTTAGCTAGATAGTCCAGTAGTTTTTTCCTTTTTAACTGGGTGATTGAGGCCTTTAACATTTAGGGAGACTATCTTTAAGTTGGACCTTAATATTTTCATGGGGTTAGGTGTCATTTTACTAAGCTAGGTAATGGTTGATTAATCAAGGTCATGTTCCCTCTCCGTATATATTACTCCTACTAGGACTTCGTGTATGGGCTTTGTGTCAACCCCCTCCGGGCCCACGTCTCCGCTCCCTCCCGTGACCTGGTTTCATTCTCTACAATGCGTGCAGAAGTGTAGATGGAAAGGTTTAAAGAGGAAAGGGTAGAGACAAAGCATGAGTGCCTGACAATACTAACATGACGTAAAAAAGGCTAAACTCCCCCCCCCCCCCTGCAACCTACACATAGAAATCTGGATGTGCGACAGCAAAGATACAGCTCGGTTTCCCCTGGGATCAATATGGGACCGTATACACATGCATCTGTGGCATTAACTCACCCTAGACTCCCAAGCTAAGCGCAACTTATTTAGCATGCTACTCTATTCTCCCCTCTTGAGGAATACAGGCGTTCACACATTGTTATTACAAAAACAAAAAAACCTCTGTACAGTGCTGTACAATGATCTTAGAAAGGATATTAGCGATTATGTTCTCTTATCAGCGTGATTTGTCTCTGCATTGTTTTATTTAAGGACGTTCTCCATTAGTGTTCCAAAAGCGATGTGTCGATTATATGATCCATGTGCAGGACCTTCCCTGAGGTAGTTTCGGCTGTCTGGCCCTTGAGGTAGATGAGTGTGAGGAAGTAGCGGCCTGTCTGAGGTAGATCATGGATGTTTGTGTAGTAGTGCAGAATGACTACAAAGCCATAAATTTGAGATGACATACATTTATTAATTCCCCCCTCGATCTGGCGAGGCTCTCCTCTTCGCGCTTGCTTGGGAGAAATTCATTTCTTGCCGAGTCGGACTTGGTAGATAGCTGGACAGATCATTGGGGTCTTCAGAGATGTGCGTTCTGCATTTCAGTGATTTCTGAATTTCGTAGGGTCTATGAATGATAAGAGGATGTTTTCCTTCCTTAAGCTATCTCTTTGGGCTAGAAATCATTTCCTTACGTCCACTGTGTTTGGAGTAGTCTTGGGTGAGGACGATTTTTCCCCATTCCACAGCAGGTTCTGTTTTTCCTGGCCACTGCGAAGATGGCTTTGGTATGTTGTAATCTCAGAGGCTTGCATATTATGGGGCGTGGTGTAGCCTTATTTGATCTGTAGGCTGGAACTCTGTAAGCGTTGTCTAGCTCCAGCGGCAGGTCAAACTTTAAGTTAGTAAGTTTAAGGATCATGTCCTGTATGAAAGCAATGCATGACCCACATTTCTCCTCTTCACCCTCGGCGACCCCTAGTATTCTGATGTCTTCCCCCCCCCCCCCCCCCCCCCCCCCCCCCCTGTTGCGGTTGTCTAATTCTGCTGTTTGTCTTCGGAGAATTGCTGTAGTTTTGGAAAGTTCTAACACAGCCTTGTTTGCTATCCTCCACATCACTCCGCCTCTGTTCGACTTCTGTTAATGTATTGTTTGCATGTGTGCCCGCTCTGACTGCAGCCGTTTCCAGATGGATAGCATCCGTGGCTTGCTTAGTCTATTTAGCTAGGTCATGTACTTCCACCAGTTTTTCCAAAATCATGTCCAGCGTGCTGTTTATGTCTGATCTTTGTGTGATGGGGGATTCCAGAGTCACTCTTAATTTTTTTGGGGCTGCTGCGTGAGTTTCCCGTCATTACCAGCCATGGCTACTAGCCCTCTTTTCTTCTGCTGCAGGCTGAGCCTTCCTCTGACTTTCTGCTCTATGGTTGGTTCTCTAGTGTTCCTCCCTTGTTGACACTTAAATAGCGCTTTTGTCTCTCCTTGGTTTCGGCACAGTCTCTGAGCCGCTGGGCTGATGTTGGGCTTGGTGTTCTTGCCGACTGCTTCCTCCAATGATCTCTGGACCACTCTGTATGATGGGTTTATGCCAGCTGGCCTGCGCAAGTGAGCTGGTTGCTGTTATCCTTTAGACCACATTGATCAATATTTATTTTATTGAAGCTTGGTTGGTACTAGTTCTTCCAAGTTATGCCCCCCCCCCCCCCCCTGTTGAGCTTTGATCGCCACGCTCACCTTGAACATATCTGGTTTAGTTCTTTATATACTCTTAACACCGCTGCGCCTTTCCTAGGCTCGCGCTTCTATGGTATCTTTGGCTGTGAAAGAAAAAGTTGGAGTCTTTTCAGTCTCTGTGGTTTGTATGAGTCGCTCTGGGGGTGTCTGTCCTTAGCTCGTTTACCAGTATTCCACTTGTGGCTGTTTTTTATTATTTTCTTTCCGCTCTGTGGCTGAGGTATATTATTGATGTCTGTCTTTTATTTTCACTGCGGTGGTTACTTTGCGATATCCCCCTTGAGCTAGCCTCTTTAGGCTAGGTTGTGTTGGTCATCCGCTGCACGTATCCGAAGCTACAAGATGTCGCATTTGCCCCGCTCTGCTGAGCGTGCGCTGGCAAGGACCTTGTATAGGTCAAGTTGCTTGTCTGGCCTAGCTAAGATGGCGGCACAACAGTATGAGGCGGCGGCTACCGCTATAGAGCGCACTTTCGATTACTTTTTCTTTTTTTTTTTTTTTTTGCACACAACCTCATTAGTTTTCGTGCTTGTTGGCACACGTTAGGCAAAACTTGTGCTTGTGTTTACCATAAGCTGCACAGTTGGCTATTTCGATGATCCTTTATCATGTCACTATTACTCCTGTCGCACCTCGGCTGCACTCTCAGTATCGGCAGAGTTGTTTTGTCAGCTCTCAAGATGGCGGCCTCATCCCCAGTTTTGCTCTAGGTTTACCGATCTTCTTTCCCACCCGGGCTCCTACAGTGAGTACTGTTACCTCCGCGAAGCCTCACGGGAGGACCCCAGCACTAACCTTAGGTGAGCTAGCTGCTGGTCTCTCTGCGAGCGTGGTTAATCTTTTGCGGTCTGCGCGCGATTCAGGCATCGGTAAGGAGGTTTCACTTTGCGGACACCATCTTGGATCTTCTTTCTCTTTCACACCAGGAGTTTTCTTCTTCGCTGATTTCCTTCTCTGTTGTTGGGGGCTGGTTCTTATAAACGGATCAGCTTCTCCCTGATTGTTCTAGCGTCATTTGGTATGCATTTTTTTATTTTTTCCATCAGCACATGAGTTATTTTATGTTGCTCGCTCGCTCCCAGGTTCGGCGGAGCGCTGCATTTATTTATTAGGTTTTTAAAGCGCGACAGCTACCCAAAGGGGTTTCCCGGCGCTAAGATATTGACCACTTAGGAGAACTAGAAACTTAGAGGAGAGGCTGGAGCTAATTACTGGCAGAAGAGCCAGGTCTTGATGGCTTTGCGAAAGCGAGTATAGCTGGTTTCCAAACGTAAGTGCTGAGGAAGGGAATTCCAGAGCTTAGGACCCAGTAGGGAAAAAGATCTGCCCCCCATCCTTGCTAAGCGAACTTTAGGTACACAGAAAAGACCTTGATAAGAAGATCTCAGACAGCGAGCCGGAGTGTAAGTTCGCACAAGGACTTGCAGATAACTGGGGGCATTGCCCCATTTGATTCTGTGCAGAAGGCTGAGTGTTTTAAATTTGACCCTATTTACGATCGGTAGCCAATGGAGTGCTTGAGATGACCGGACATATGTTCCCTTCTGTTGCACTTGCAGAGCAATCTTGCTGCAGCATTCTGCGCCAATTGTAGGCGACTCATGATTGCCTGTGAAGACCCCAGGCAAAGAACATTTCCGTAGTCTAAACGGGAGGGGATAAGTGCATTGACCAGACTTTTGGGTGTCAGGTAGCATCCAGATTTTCCTGAGCCACCTCAGGATAGTAAAACAGGTGGATGTCAGGTTAATAACCTGGGGCTCCATGGTTAGGCCGTTGTCAATGATTATGCCTAGATTGCTAACTTTTTGTGAAGGAGTGGGTAGGGAGCCCGTTTCGGATGGCCAGTGTCTTGGGTTCCAAAGGTTTTGATTTGGGCCCAGAATCACAACCTCTGTTTTGCTACCATTGAGTTTGAGCATGTTTTTGCTCATCCAGGTGGAGATGTTCCTAAGGTCAGACTTCAGAAGAGAGGAGGAGTCATGGTCTCCATAATCTGTGAATCATCGGCATAGGTAAACATGTTTAGACCTGCTACTTCGGCGATCTGGGCGAGCGGGGTGACGTATAGGTTGAAGAGCAGAGGGCTTAATACCGAGCCTTGGGGGACACCGTGGGGGGATGGGTGGACATTCGAGGTCGCGTTACTGGAGGTAATTTGAAACGTCCTAAGAGTTAGGAAAGATGATATCCAGTCCAATGCTTTGCCCCTGATACCTATAGTGGAAAGTGAATTTAACAAAATGTCATGGGAGATGGTATCGAACGCTGCTCTGAGGTCGAGTAGGATCAGTGCAGCGGTCTCACCTCTATCAACTAGGAGGCGAAGATTTTCCATCACACCAAGCAGTGTGGTCTCTGTTGAAAAGCCAGGGCGAAAGCCCGATTGGGAGGGATGTAGTATGTTATTTGCCTCTGAAAAGCTAGCGAGGTGTCCATGGACATGTTTCTCCATAACTTTGGAGAAAGCAGGTAAGAGGGATATTGGGCGGAAGTTAGCCAGGATTTTCGGATCTGCCGATGGTTTCTTAAGAAGAGGTGAGACCATGGCATGTTTCCACATGGTTGGGACCTTAGCTGTGGAGAGGGATAGATTTAAGGCTTGGCAGATGATGGAAAGTTGTGGGATGTCGAGGTCTGAGTACAGAGATTGGGAGGGGGTCACTGGGAGAACCAGATTTAACTTTCCCTAAGATGTCTTGGAGACCCTGAATATTTATCTCGGGCCAGACTGTAAGTGGCTCGTAGGACAAGTACGGCGCAGGGGAGAAGGTGACCATCTTCGGGACGAGGTCCCGATCTATCACTACTTGTGTCTGGTGTTGTTTTTCTATGTCCTGGTGAATTGTATCGATCTTATCTGTGAAGAAGCGCGCCAATTCATCACATTGAGCATTATTCAGTGGAAGGGGTTTGGCTGCAGTGTTTGAGCCCGCTAATTCTTTTACAAGATTAAACAATTTTGGATTTGTTGGTGGCATCTGAAATAGATTTCGCCACGTAAGTAGCTCTGGCCATGGAACATGCTTTACGATAAAGCTTAAGTTCTTTTCGGTAAGTCAGGCAGGCTGCAGGGGAGTAGTCCGTCCTCCAAAGGCGTTCCAAGCGTTTACACTTGGATTTGGCTGCTTTCAATTCCTCGTTGTACCAAGGCGCAGGAGCATAGTGGGATGCAAATGTATTGCGCGCCAAAGGAAGACAGATGTTTAGAGCTCCTAATAGCCAATTATTTATATTAGAGGCTACAATCTCTATTGTCGGTATTAAATAATTCATCCAGAGGGGCAGAGTCTAATACAGACATGAAGTAAGTTATGTCCAGTCTCTTCCAGTTTCTTTTGCTGGACTGCCCTGTCAAGCCGGAGGATCTGAAAGTCAGATGATTAGACACACTAAAGTAAATGAAAGTGATCTGACCACTGTAGGGCCACGTCTGGATGGCTAAGTGACAAGGGAAAACTGGAAAAAATTGGGTCCAGTAGATCGCCTTTGTGTGTAGCTCCTGAATTCCTCAAGATGAGATTCATGGCAGCCAGATCGTGAATTAAATTTGTGCCAGATTTATTCGTATGGTCATCTAAGTGTATGTTCAGGTCACCAATAATGGATAGGTTGCTATAGTTTAACCTGACCGAGGCGATCCAGTCCACCAGTTGCGTGGCCCAGGATTGCAACGAGCCAGGTGGTCGGTAAATCAGGAGACCCATAAAATAGAAATTCGGATGGAGTAGAAGTTTAAGGAGGGCCATCTCACAGGCATTTAAAGAGACGTGTTCCAAGGTACAGTGCAGTGATTTTTTGAAAATGACTGCTATGCCGCCCCCTACTCCAATGGTACGATCTTGTCTGACAATGGCATAATTGGGCGGAAGAGCTTCAGCTATGGCTGGGCCTGAGCTGGCGTGTAGCCATGTCTCTGTGAGGAATAAGGCATCCAGTAAATTGTCGGACAAGAGGTCATATATATTTCTTTTATGTTTACCAAGGGATCTGCAGTTTAGGCTTCCAAGCAGCCAGGTATGTTTTGGCCTATGGCCTTGGGAGGTGGGCCGACAGAGCTGGGGGACATAGAGTTGGAAATTGCAGTTAGAGCATGAGATGGTATCGTGCCTGTCATTTGGTAGGATCTTGCAGTTTTGCTTAACAGGCGGTCGCATGGACATTAGATGAGGCGAGTAGACCCTTGATCCACAATCGTGGACTCCAGGGGTGGTGGGCCCTGGGCGCGGATGGGCACAGGCGGGCTTCTCTTTGGCGCGCCTTCGCCGCGCCCGCTGCGCACGTCCGCTGTGCGTCCAGGGAAGGCACATTGATATAGGGAGAGGGGAGGCGTGGCCTCAGGAAGTGGGCGTGGGCCGGAGGTTTGGCGCGCGATGTTGTTCCCTTCCCGTCGCAGCGATAAGATCCGCTGTGCAGGGGTGATTCAAGAAGCTTTCAGGGGGTAAAGTGCTCACAGGTAAGAATACAGTGAAATTAAAAGCAGTGACAATTGCAAGGCTAAAATCAGGACAAAATGTGAAACAAACTCTCCCGGCTTCCGCCTCAGGAGTGGTTATGGTATCTGTAGCGCGCTCGTGAATCAGCGCGATTAAGAAGGTTTTGAAATTAGAGTGGGCGTGGCCTCAGGAAGTGGGTGTGGCCCGGAGGTTTGGCGCGCGATGGCGGCGATGTTGTTCCCTTCCCGTCACAGCGATAAGATCCGCTGTGCAGGGGCGATTCAAGCAGCTTTCAGGGGGTAAAGTGCTCACAGGTAAGAATACAGTGAAATTAAAAGCAGTGACAGTTGCAAGGCTAAAATCAGGACAAAATGTGAAACAAACTCCCGGCTTCCGCCTCAGTTGTTATGGTATCTGTGCTGCATTCAGGCGTCTGCACCAATTGCCGTCCAAGCCACGCCCCCATTTTCCAGCACTTCTAATTCCCCTGCCACTATATAAACCCTCTTCCCCTAACCTTCTGTTATCTAGTCAAATGCCCCTCCCCTGTCTCTCTCAAACTAAAAGCATGTGACTTTTGGCCAAAGCTGTCCACTGTAACTGGGGAACCAGATTTATATTTTGGCCCGGCTCAACATGTGTGATTCTGTGCACATACATTCCACGTGCTTAAACATGAAAGTGAATTTATGTAATGGCGCTAATGTAGGGCGCTTCAACACTTCTGGGCCGTGTCTGGCTATACACAACTGGAAAAATAAACTACCCTCCTTGCTTCAGCTAAAACCTTCCAGGGTCCATTATTCCTAGGCCGAGTTTTTCTTTTTTCTGTTTCCTTCTTTCTGTACGCCTTTAACGTAATGTAGTACTGAACTGATTATAATGCACTTCCCTTTGTACCCCCACCACTGAGTTTGGGACCTGTAGTTTTTTTTTTACGGTTCATAAATATGGCAACAAAATTCCAGCTCGTAAGGCACCTATGGCACTATATAACCCTGGGGGTGGGCGGCAGTTCAGCTGAAGAAAAATGTTTCAAATCATCCCTTTCATCGGTATGGCTGTTATTGCCCCGGTGTTACATTAGACACCGCCTTTCTTGAATGTTAATTGGCTAATTGATGTGGCTAAAGATTGCTGTTAAAACCCACCTTTTATCTTGGTGTTTGGAAACCTCCCGTTTGATCTTCTCAGAAAACATACAAAGCTTACCCCTGTTTGTTTGCATCGCCTGGGAGATTTACGTGAGAATTGCCATATACTAGTTTTACTTTTTTTGTGGTTATCTAAAAAGCCTCATGGAGTGGTACCAACACCACCAGTGTTTATGCCTGTGATTACACAACGTGTCATCTGCGGGCGCTTGGTTGTTGCATCTGTCTTGGGAAGACTTACCATCTAGCCATGCAATGCTGAAACACATTAACACTGACGAAGCGATTAGATCTCGTATTGGTGAGACCTATTGGCTTTGCCAATGCATGGACTGAGCTTAGCAGTTACTGCACATCCTTTGTGGGATTCCTATTGCGAAATGCATTTAAAAGCAGATGTGCAGAGTTCTAGGACCATTAGCAACCAAAGCAGCACCCCACATAATTAAAACCCCCATACAATTCATAAACACAAATGTCACCTGGGTTTGACTCTGCAGGTTTCATTTTGATATTCAGACAAGTCTTTTTTTTTTTTTTAAGGTTTTGTAAATTTGTGTGCATTGATCGGCCGCCTTTCTTTATAATTGTTTCAGCATTTTTAAACTTGTTAACACAATCCACACAAATACACGCCACACCATGCCACACGATTCCAATCTGCATCATTTCACTTAACAGCGCACACTTCCACAACACACAACTCCACTCTATACACTTCCATTCCACACCACATAATTCGACAACCCACATATTTCAACTGAACACAATTACCCAACACACCACGTACATCCAATCCACACCACAGAATTCCACAAAATTTACCATACCTCTCCACACCACAAAATGTAATCCCACATCTACACTGACAGTCCCACTCCACATAATTCCAGTACATTCAATACTACATAATTACTATCCACATTTCCACTGCACAACATGCCTCATAATTCCTCTCCACAATTCCACTCCACAAATCCACTCCACGTAGGAGAAATTAGGATCTGCTTCTTATAGTTACCCCCACTTTTTGCTGAGGTTTCACTGTTTTCGGCTTGGTCTGGCTGGGATCCTGCTATCCATGACCCCAGCCGCTTTCTCCTCTAAATTGATTGCATGTACTTTAGGTACACTCCAGATTGGGTTCTGGGGGTACCCTTAAGTCCCTAGTATATGGTATACTATGTACTTTAGGGCATTGGTACCCCAGAGGCCTCGCAGGGGCTGCAGCATGTATTATGCCACCCCTGGAAGACCATTCAAAATGACACAACAGGTCTGCTACAGCAGCCTGTGTAAGGTGGTGCATGCACCCCTTACTTAGATACAGGTTCACTATATCTACTCCATATCGCTGCACATATAAACCACCCCTATGACAGGCCTTATCAATCCTGAAGGCAGGGTGCTGGGTTGTTTGTGAGATGGTGCACCTGCATGAGCAGAGGCCCTCTGCAGCCTTTAGAACCTCTATTCCGGGGTTGTTTTTGATGCAGCCAACCATATATTCTTAAGTGCGTTATAACTTCACGGTAATGCTAACTTTAAAACTGCTGCATGGAAACATGTTGTGTTGGGTGTCCAACGCCTTAGAATCATACTTCAACACCAGTAACTGGTGTAGGAAGTATGATTCCACCCTCCTAGAGGGAGAAATATGACACTGGTACACCTGGTGCCAGCTTTCTCGACCCTGGCATCACAAGATTGATGCAGCCAGCCACAGACACGAGTCTGCCCTCCTGCTGCTGAATGAAACTCTGGCAGGTGAGGCTGGACAATAGGTTTCCTGTCACAGGGAGGTGTGACCACCTTCCTGACAGGCTTTAGTGTATTGGGGCTGGGTGGGTGCACTCGGAGTGCTTTGTCTGCACTAGGGGCACATTTGGTGTCCCTGTGCATAGTCTAGCTCAAACCGGTTGCAGGAGCCATTTGCTCCTGCTCTGGTGTGAAACTGGACAAAGGACATGTGTGTAGCCACCCCTCTGTCCTGACCCTCCCATAGGTGGGTCCCCAGAGTTTGTCCCACCCCTTCTTTCGGTATAAAGTAGGAACCCCCGACTACAGGACTTTAGATTTACCTGGAGGAAACTGCTACAGAAACAAAGTACTTACACTATCTACACTACGCTGGATCACTAAAGAATCTTCCTTGGAGTAAAGGAGTTACTCCCCTGCAAGGCAGGCACCTGAAATGCATCTTACTGGTTTTAAATCTATGCAGCTCCTGAAGGACTCTGAAGATTTCTGCAACACAGGAGGTGGGTTCCTGTGGTCTGAGGTTGATCTGTGCCATGGCTTGTTGGTGTTAAATCCGGACACTGACCCCCAGCACTCGAAATCCTTCGTGGGACAGCTCACCTGCGGACTTTGGTCATTGTTTCCTGTGGCTGCAGAGTCCAGCTTCACCTCTTCTCACCTGAAACACCCGACTTCGGTGGGCATTTGTCTATCCTGCCCCTGGTCACTGTGAAGTGACCCAGACTCAGTCCCCTCTGCTTTCAGGTTCTTCTGGGCTCCGATCCAGGCTTGGATCACACCGGACACTTCATCTTCCCGGCAGCAGCACTTCGCCTCATCACGCCATTCAAATCAATGAGTATTTCTGACACTACTTTACCTCTATACACCCGGCTCTCCTAGGATAGGTAACACGGGTACCTCGTTACTCTCAAGGGTGCTGGCCTTAGAACCGTTTATGTTCCAAAGGGTTTGCCTGAAGTCCTCAAGTTTCCTTAAACTTTAAAATTCCAACCGTGACTTTTCCATAGATTTGTACGGAGCTCGCGGCTGTGTTCTTGCACTGCACACGTCCTCCGTGGGTCCCCTGTCACTACCATGGGTGGTTCCTTGGGGTCCCAGCGATTCTACATGCTCTAGGCACTGTCAAGTCGTGGTTATACCACTTTCTTAGTATATGGTTTGGTCTCCCCCTGTGTATTGTGCCATTTACTGTCATTCTAAAGCTATAATATTGTGTACCTTCTCTAATCTCAAAGAGGGTAGTAGAGTGTTTAGTAATAAATACATATATTTTATATATTCCTTGTGTGGTTATCCTTTCATTTGGTCATTCAGGAGGTTATAATCTGGTAAACCAAGCTGCTTTACATTCATTTCCGACTTGACCTGGAGGCTGCTCTCCATAGCTACCACTAGGATAGCTTTCAATAAAGGTAATCTTTAACCTAATCATCAAGGGTCGTTTGGACTGGTGCAAGGTGCCCACTTTAGTGGACAGCATGTACCAGGCCAACTTCTCACATTGGTGTGCAGCGGTTGGGATTGAAGCTTGCTATTGCTTTAGCAGATAATCTCATTGAGTGACTAACTGAAAGCCACTAAAGGTACTTGGGTACATATAAATCAAGACTAGAATAAAGTAAGTTCTACTGAACTTAGTTGGGTAAGTCAAGGGTCTATCACACACTTTATCCAACTCAAGAGTTTAGTAGTTCCCACTAGGTTAGGTAGGTGCCACGCCACATAACACTAGTATGTCTTCTAGACCAGAAGCCAGTGGGCCTCTGGCAATCAAGTATGACTATATCCCATTCGAAGAATTGAGGACTGTGTACAGCTAGGAAACCGAAGACAGGGAAAAATCCATGCACTCAATGCCTCATAGAGGCTTTGCTTTTAGATGACTTCACGGTGGAGGAGTGTGGCTCAATGGTTAGAGCGGCAGACCCTGAAGCAGAGTTCTGGCCAGGGACCAGGGTTCGATTCCTGCCTCGGCGGGGCTCGGGCTCAATTTCCTCGGACCTGTCTATTCTCGCCTCGGTGCCTATTCTTTTTTTTTATTTCAAGTCATTTTTATTGAAGTAACAATGACAATACAGTAACTCTTCCGTACAAAAGGTTCAAAGTAGTCCATGTCCAATAATTACAAATACAAAAATGGAAAATAAGTAGCAAAGACAAATGATATAAAGAAAATCACCCTGGCTCGCATCATCGATATACAGGTACATCCATATATATACTGCTCAATGTGTGGGCACGGCGCCCCTGGGCTCAAGAGGTTAATCACGACCTAACTCGCAGCCAACCCCAATCAGAGGGACCCAACCACCTTATACATCTCAAGGTGGCTCATAATGAAAGGAGGATGCATCCAATGATTTCCAAAGCCTACTGTTAGTAGGGCTCGAGGCAGAAGCTTGCAGAGCCGGATTACTAGACCCCCTCAAGAAAGATAACCACTCCTGCCAGATTTTAAAACTCACCTCACTTGCATTTTTCCATTTGCAAAGAATCACTTTACATGCCATTGTTAACATTAAGTCTAACAGCTGACGATCGTGGACTGTTGTAATTTGCGGATCCAGCGTCCCCAAAATAAGGTAAACAAATTCCTGTACAGGCTTTATCTTGAACACGTGACAAATGCAGTCAAATATCTTCCCCCAGTAATCCCCTAGTGAAGGACAGGAAAATAGCATGTGTGCAAGATCACCAGAACCTGATTGGCAGTTCCAACACATAGGAGAGACTCTTAATTTACATCTGAAAAGCTTGTCAGGCGTCCAAAATGTCCTGTTAAGGAGCATACATTTCGTCTGAAATAGGATGGGTGAGACTTTGTGTGTAAGGGCCAACTTATGGATCACCTCCCAATCAAAAGGTATGCCTGTTAGGTTTGGCTCTGCCTCCCATATGACTTCCACCCTTTTGTGTTTTTTCATGGGTAGAGGTAATAACATTTTATACACCCTCGATACGAAGTGGCCAGCGTATATAAGACGAGGGAAATGAAGTAGCAACCATGGGGTATAAGGAGAGAAATTACTCGCGGTCAGCATCGTTTTAATTCTTAGGAAATCATAAAAATCCATCGGGGTAAGATCATACCGTTGTTGCAAGGTCGAGAACGGCAGCGGAGTCTTATCATCATATAAGTCCCTCACCAAATTAATGCCCTTCTTGGACCAAGATTCCCAAAATATGCTACTACCATTGTGTTTAAGACGGGCATTTCTCCACAAGGACATAAGTGATGACCTAGCAAATGTCAACTTTGTTTTATGTGTTTGGTCGAGTCTAAGCAAAGCCCGTCTAGTATTCAGCATGATATATTTGGAGTGCGGTAGGTATGACAGGTCCATCGTGAGAAGGGCCTCCAAAGGCACATGGTCTACTAGTGCCTCCTCAATATTAATCCATAGTGGTGTATAAACAGGGGATTTTATCAGCCACTGAGCACCTTGCTTGCACAGAAACGCTGTCTGGTAGCTCCTGAAGGAGGGGAGACCCAGACCACCCTTATCTTTTGCCAATTGCAACTTCTTCAGTGAGACTCTGGCTTTCTTGCCCTGCCACAGGAAATTTCCAAACAGTTGATCCACCTTAGTGACAAAAGCATTAGAGAACGTCATAGGGAGCACACTGGCCAGATAGTTGACCAACGGGGTCGACATCATTTTAAGCGTCTCTGCTCTACCCCACCAGGAGAGAAACTTTGGAGACCAACCGTCCAATAATGTAGAAATCTTTTTCAGGGTCAAGTCTTCATTTACTTTCAGTGTAGAGATCAAATCTTTATCGAAATCTAGCCCAAGGTATTTAAAACACCGAGGCTGCCATGTAAGCCCGGAATCCCTGATAATCCCTTTATCCCCAACACTGTTCAGAAGTTTGACCTCCGTTTTGTCTTTATTGAGTTTATACCCAGAGACTCTGGAAAAGTCCTCAATATCAGTCATGAGCGCCGGAATTGCCTCATCCGCTCTTTCTGACACAATTAGCACATCATCCGCGTAAGCCGTTAATTTAACAGTGCAGTCACCAAACGGTATACCAGCTATCTTGGGATCATTCCTTATATGATATAAGAACGGTTCAATTGCCAACAAGAACAGCGAAGGAGACAGGGGACAGCCCTGTCGCGTGCCTTGCTGTAAACAAAAGGGGGAGGAAAAAGATCCACCAGCCCTAACTCTTGCCGAGGGGCAGCAATAAAGGGACATTACCAGTCTAGTGAATGACTCCCCTAAGTTGAATTTATGGAGGACAGCGCGGAGGAAGGACCAATCAACCTTATCGAATGCTTTTTCAGCATCTAGTGTTATTGCTGCTGTTGGCGTGTCTAGGAGTTTCGCTTTTTCTAATACGTGCGCCAAAATCCTTGTGTTGTCACTGGACAACCGGTTTTTAAGGAAGCCTGCTTGGGATGGGTGGATCAACTGTGGGAGAACCCCCTGGAGGCGAGCGGAGAGTATCATAGCCAAGAGCTTGCAGTCTATATTAATCAGTGAAATTGGCCTATAATTTTTCGGCAGCGAGGGGTCTTTCCCATCTTTAGGAAGTACAGCTATTATGGCTTCTGCCAAAGTACCTCTAACCTCACCTGATTTATTAATACCTTGAAATAACTGTAGGAGGGGTTCGACCAAAAGGGAGGGGAAGGTTTTATAAAATGTAGCCGTGAACCCGTCAGGGCCTGGAGCTTTCCCTATTTTTAGACGTTTAATTGCAGTCTCTATCTCTGAAGTGCTAATTGGACCATTAAGAGTGACCCGGTCCTCAACCGAAAGCTGTGGGAGATCACACTCATCTAAGTATTCCTTAATCCTGGATTCCTCCACCGCCTCATTCTTTGCATAGAGATCCTCGTAGAATACTCTGAACACCTCTGTTATTCTGTCTGGGTCTGAATGCGAGTGCCCCAATGCATCCTTAATGACACTAATAGAATTCTTCTGGACCTTGAACTTCAAGTATGAGGCTAGGGACTTTCCTGCCTTATTAGACTCACAAAGCTTAAACCGCCTACCCTTATCAAGCCAGACACCCGCTCTCTCGCTAACTATTTTATTATATTCATATTTTTTGTTTGCCAACGCAGCAAGAGACAAGGCATCCCTATCTTTTAAATGTCTAATCTCTAGTTTCCTAATATCTATCTCCAAGGCCTCCAACTTCGCAATAACATTTTTATTCATTGCTGATCTAATCTTGATACACACTCCCCTTATAGTACTTTTCAAAGCTTCCCACCTAATTAGATCGGACGTGTCCCCCTGTTTATTGATCTGAAGATAGGAAGAGATCGCCTCTTGGATTGTTGACCGGTGCTTATCACTATTTAGGATTTCATCATTCAAACGCCAAGATGTCTGACGAGAGGATGGTTTGACATTAGCAATTGATAAGGAGATGCACGAGTGATCAGACAATACACGAGGTTCAATGGTTGTAGATTCTAGTCTAGGGACGCCATTCTGGGTTATAAGGAGAAAGTCAATCCGGGAATACGAGTCATGCGGGGAAGAGTGAAAAGTATAGTCCCTCTCAGTGGGATTTTGGAGTCTCCAAGTATCCACCAAGTTAAAGCGTTTACACAGACTGAGAAAAGCTTTATGTGCTTTTGTTGACTTAAAGGGGCAATGTGAGTCTCTATCTAAAGTTGCATCCATTGGAAGATTGAAATCCCCAGCTAAAATATGCACCGCGTTATCCGGAATAGTTTCAATGTGTTTATTCAGTTTGTCCCAAAAAACCAAGTCGCTAGTGTTGGGGGCATACACGTTAGTAACATCAAACTCTGTATTATCCCTACTCATTTTGGCCGTGACCCACCTACCATCTACACTCGCTTCAGAGGACAAGATCTCCACCTTAGATTTCCTTGCAACAAGTATCAGAACACCATTCTTTTTGTTCACTGCCTCAGCCCCCACAACCTCATTATAAAATGTATTCCTCAGGTGGAAAAACTGCTTAGCCTCAAGCTTCGTCTCCTGAAGTAAAACAATATCACCCCTCAGTCTTTTTACATAATCTAAAATCTTCTGTCTCTTGACAGGCTGGTTCAAACCCTTAACGTTAAACGATAATATCTTCAATCTGTCCATATTACATACTCCCATCGGAGAGCTAATTGAGCTATTTAGCATCAGAAGGTTGCATCAACATTTCGATACTTATATATTCCACAATGTAAGCACAGTTAAAGCCGCAGTAGAGCCCGACACCACCCCCACCCATGAGCACCAAAAAGATGAAGATCATGCAAGCCAGAGAAAACAAAAAACAAAGAACACATAACCCTACCCATAAAACCCCCAGCCCCCCTCCCTCCCCACCCCAACTGTACGATGTAGGCATGGTGACTGGAAAGAGATTGCGTCGGAATCCCCCCGTGCATGACCATTACCGAATGATGAAAAACATGGAACAGAGGAACTAACCCAATCGAACTGAGGCCTGTTTCCACCCCCTATAACAACAACCATCCTGCCTCAGTAGTACAACCTTCAGGGACGTCTTCAGCCGGCCTAGAGCCAGCAACTGAGCAACAACCCGCCCCCAACATTCTTACAGACCCACATGAGCAAGCTTGTGATACATGACCATTAGCAATCGTAGCCAGGTAAACTGGCACCCATCTAGCCGAGAGGCATTAATCTAAAACATAGTATGTGTCTAGGTACCAGGAACAACTGCATACAGCCAACAGAACTGTCCTTGGGAAATGTCTTGAAGCAGAGATCGTGCTGTTGGTAACCTTCTACCTTAAGTAGAAGGAGCTCATACAGAGTTAGGATTGGCAAAAAAAATAGCAGGGAACGATCACTTATAACCTGAGGCCGAGGCCTGCTCAACTGCCCCCATTGAGGAACTGGTTTCCATGTCCAAGTCTTCTGGCCCATTGAGCATGCGTTTCAGTTTCATAGGATCCAAGAAAAAATGCGGATAGCCATGGACCATCATACGATATTTTGCAGGGCCTGCAAACCCATATTGGAAGCCCCTTTTCTTTAGCAGCGGTCGAAGAGCCAGGAACGCCTTCCTAACTTCCACCGTCTCTTTACTGTAGTCCTGTGAGATGTATATTTTGACCGATTTCTATAAAATATGGTTGTTTTTCCGCATGAAGTCAAGAATCTGCTCTACATGTTGATACCGCAGAGGCTTACACACAATTGCTCTAGGACCTTTTTGGTTTTTACTTATCCTGCCTGGCACTCTATGAGCCCTATCAAACTCCAGAGGATGGTGAAAGGACAGGTTAGTAGCCTGAGTAAACCAAGACTCCAGGAAGGCCACACAGCTCGCATGCTGATCTTCCGATCCTTCCGGAATGCCAAAAATGCGGAGGTTTCCTCGTCTATTTCTGTCTTCCAACTCCGCCAGTTTCCGCATAGTTTGATCCGTGGTGATGCATAAGCGCTTGACGGCTGCACACGATTTTACTTCTAGGTCTTCGAGTCTGCTAATCCTCGACTCTGCTTCCAACAATTTTGCATTAGTCTCGCGATTATCTTGCCTAATAGCCGCTACCTCATCTTTGGTCGCTTTAGCCAACTCCCTTACTTCATCCAGCTTATTAAGTATCAGATCCATTGGGTCCGGAATGCTTTTCCCTCCCTTGTTGGGTGAACTTGGATTCGATTGATCAGATTTGAGCCTCTTCATGCTTTTCACAGAATCCTTACTATCAGCCATGTTAGCCAGTCGAGCAGATTCCGTGGCCGGTCACAACTGACTTATGCGCTTCAACCTTAACTTGGAGAGTGCCTTATTAACACCGTCACCTCTGACGACTTGTAGTAGCCAATTCGGGTGAACTCAGATTAATCCAGTATACCACCACACGTGAGAACATGAACGTATCACCTGGCACCTCCCCGACCGTTACTACGCGATCGGTGGATCGCCGAACGGTAGCACGTGTTTTTCATCTAAGGGCAGAGACGTGTGACCACATCGCGGAAATCAGCATAAAAGAGCAAGGCTAGGCCGCGCCGTCACCCAGAAGAACCGCGTATCAAGGCAAAGGATTTGCAGGTGAAGTCTCAGGTTAACAGGGTAGCCGGTGAAGTCTCAGGGTAGCAGGGTAGCAGTATGGGAGACTGACCCCTCACAGCGTAGTGTCTGAATCACTCGCCGCTCCACAACCCCATACACAAGTCGCCGAATTAGAAAAGCAGGCCTCACTGCAGGTGGTGTTGCAGGCTCGGCCACGCTAGCTTAGATCTACCTCGGAAGGAGTAGTCTGTCACAGTCACGCCCACACGCCGCCATTTCACCATTTCACGTGTAGCGTAGCACCAACCGTACTGTGAAGGATAAGACACGGTTTTGAATCAGACATCCAGCCCTACCAGGACACGATCCAGAAGGCAGTCATCACTCCCACGATGCCGAGTCCTCAATCGACTCCGTGCACCCTACAGGCGCCGTAGTAGCAGCACAAAGGTTCTACGTTTATGCAGCGGGTGCCGCCATCTTGCCTGCGCGATAGGCGCCAACGACTCCTCTCCGCGCCAAGCATCTCATCCGCCCCATCTGAAACGCGCTCCTGTCCACATACCAGCTGGTCTCTGCCTCGAACCACACATAGGACCGATCCCCTCCGGTTACCATCCGACCGCCGACACACCAGCAGTCACGCGGTCCCGTTTCCTGCCGTAGCCGTCGCAGTCATCAGGCGGGTTTCTCAAGCGACGGTAGAGCCGTTTCCCAGCAGCGAAAAACCTCCAAACTTCTCCTCGGAAGCCCCCTCACATTCCGGTCACTGATTCCACTTTCTGCAGCGTTATAGGAGCGGTGAGACCCGTTCCTCCGCCCTTATACGTTACACGCACGGGTAGAGACCTCGGTGCCTATTCTAATCACGGGCCCCACGCTGCAACTCTGGGCAATAGCTTGCTTAGCCTCCACACCGGCCCCAACAGCGCTAAGGATGCCTGGCTTCACCCTGGGGGTGCCCAGGAGTGGACACTTCACAGGGAAAGCCAGGAGGGGTTCCACAGCGGTATGAGTATCAGCGCCAGGAAACCGCAAAAGGCGACACCGCAAGGTGGCTGTCTGGTGACAGTGCGCTCTATAAGTACCTTGACATTTACATTTACATTTATTTACATTTCAGAAAGAGTCCAGTGACTGATACAGGCAAGTTGGGTGGAACAGCAGAAGAGGAAAGGCCAGGAAGTGAAAACATCTATAACCTAGACTCTGGTGCTGGCCAGAAGGATCAAGATGTTCTCTTCCAGGGGATCCTCATCAATAGTCATAAGCACTGAATATTCCCGCCCATGTGCGGGGACCCCGGAAATAATAAAATTATATATGTAAAAACCATACATATATACAGCTCTGTATATGTATAAACATATATCATTTTTTCCAAGCAAATGTAGCCCCCATAAAAGGCTAGACAATGTATATATAAACAGCCAATAAAACATATAGGTATAATAATACACCTAAATCTCTTTTTTTTTTTTTTTTTTTTTTAATGAGGTTAAAACACTCATGAGAAAGAAAAGAGAACACTGAGAACACAGATCACAAAAACATTGTTAGCCTGCTGGCTGCATTGCAATACAATACCATAGAGACTGAAAAGCTCTGTACAGGTAAAAACTGGCACCGTGCCTTTAAGGCAACCCTGACTGTAGTATCCCATCATGCCTCAGGGGTGACAGTTGGGTCAGTTGTTCTTTCCGGCTCCTTCAGTCAGAACCCTGGAATTCAGCTCTCTCCTTTTTGACTTTTCAGTCAAGAATTATTGCTTTTCTAGTAATTTTTTAAAGCTTCCTCTTATTAATATCTGTGAGTAAGTTTTTATCCTGTGTTTTTCTGACTATTTTCAACAGAAAAATGCCTTCGTTATTTATGCCTTGCCCTTCCTGTGGCAAAAGGCTTCTTCAGACACACATGCTGTGTGTATCGTCTGTTTGCCAGAATCTCACTCTCCAGCTACATGTCGTCATTGTAAAGACCTCTCCAAGAGAACTTTGAAGGAGAGAGAGATGATTAGGCTCTATGGATTATCAGTGGAGCGGTCGACGTCGAAGCAGCTGGTCACTGTTTGCTCTCCTTCGGCGTCGGGCTTGGCGTCGAAGACTCAAGCGGCGGGATCGTCGCTGAGAGGTGAGGAGTCCAGGGGGAGTCATGCTTCAAAAAGGAAATCGTCGTCTACTCTAGACACAGCGGCGAAGCGGATGCGTTCGTCGTCGGCGACTTCGACGTCTAAGAAATCATTGGCGTCGAGGGAACGTCGTCTTAGTTCGCCGTCAAGGCATCGCTCGACGTCAAGACAAAGGCATCATTCGACGTCGAGAGAGAGGCATCGTTCGACGTCAAAAGCGGCAAGAGGAAAGTCGACGTCGACAGAAGTTCGAAGGCGTTCGACTTAAAAGTCTGCTACGACGTCGAGACCTAGATCGTCGTCGAGACCAGGTTCGCCGTTGAGACAAGACCGACGGTCGGCGAAGACACTTACGACGTCGAGACCTTCATCGTCGGAACATTCGACGTCGAGGCAGGCGCCTCCGTCTAGACCGGCGTCGAGGCAGACTAGTGTATACTACATCTGAGCATGATTCACCGTGCCCTATCTCTATCTCGCCTTCGTTATCAGATGGTTCGAGATCAAGATCTGGATCACCGGAGGTTTTGAATCCATCTCCAGTGTATGCAATGGAGAACAGTTCCCAGGAAGAGGACAATGCTGTGCCTCAAAGTCCTCCGAGAGAGATATCTCCGGACTCTGCTATGTCTCTCGCAGTTAAGGCCTCCCTAAACACAAACCTCCCATTGAGAACAGGAAGATCACGTTCTCGAGACAGAGATTTTCAACGTCGTTCTCGAACACCAAGGAGACGATCCAGGTCCTCCTCTCACAGAAGGGAGTCAACCAGATCGGGGAGAAGGCGGCGTAGGACTCCCTCATCCTCTCCGTCAAGTCGTTCTTCAAGAAGGGATTATTCACCTACACTCTCGGATACACCACCTTCTAGATTATCGCCGGTGGATGAACTCTCTACGTTCCAAGACGTTTTGTGCAGAGGGGCTACGAAATTGAACATCCCAATGCCAGTTCAAGAGACCACCTCTTCTATAATTTTTGAAACCCTTCATGAGCGAGCAGTATCGCGCCCACTGTTGCCGTTCGTCCCTGGTTTGTTACAACCAGTAATGGATATTTTCCTCACGCCAGCGACTATTAAATCTGCGCCGGCGCGGATTCTTAAGAAGTATCGTCCGGCTCCTGAGGATCCGCTATTTCTAAAATCAGATCCACCACCGGATTCTGTTATCACCGCTGCTGCCAGAAAAACTCATGCAGTGGCTGGGTCTTCCACAGTGCCTCCAGATAAGGACAGCAAATCACAAGACTCGTGGGGGAGAAGAGTTTGTGGCTCGGCATCTTCAAGTCTTAAAGTGGCCAGTGCCTCAGCGCTTCTGGGGCGCTACGATAGATCACTGTGGGACTCTCTCCAGAGGTTTATAGATAAAGTTCCATCAGAAGATAGACAGGACTTTGAAGAGATTTTTCAAGAGGGCAGTCTGGTCTCCAACCAAGTGATAAGCGCAGCAGCGGCTGGAGCAACCTTAGCAGCACACTCGTATGCACATGGGATTACGGCCAGAAGATCTTCATGGCTGAGGCTGACTGCTCTGAAGCCTGAAGCTCAGGCGAGAATACTGAACCTGCCTTTCTTGGGTAGTTCGCTTTTTGGGTCTCATGCGGATGATGAAATGGCTCGCATGAAGGCAGAGCTCAACACCATGAAAGCCGTGGGGCTTAAAGAGTTTCGTCGCCGCAGGGGGAACGATAGGCGTAACTACCAGCAGAGGGTTCAAACCACTCACTGGCAGAAAAATCAGGACCAGCAAGGTCAAAAGAAACAGCAATACCAGTCCCGCAGACCATCCAGGGGACGTGGTACCAAACGACAATCTAACGCTGGAAATAAGGCTCCAGGGAAACAATGAGGGACCGCTTCCTCCGACGCTGTCCACCGCTCCGGTTGGAGGAAGTATTGCACATCATCTTCCAGAGTGGCAATCCATCACGAAGGACCAGTGGGTTCTAAAGATACTGCGTCATGGATACTCGCTTTGTTTCCGGAGTCACCCTCCCTCGATTCATCCTGTGCATTCCTCTCAGCATCTCAAGAGGCTAAGAGAAGAGGTGGCAACTCTTCTACTCAAGTCCGCAATAGAAAGAGTGCCCAGAATGCAAAGAGGGAAAGGAGTTTACTCCAGATATTTTCTGATTCAAAAAAGGAACGCAAAGGAAGAGTTCAGACCCATCTTGGACTTGCGAATACTGAACAAACGCATCAAAAGAGAAAAATTTCGTATGCTGGCGCTCCACCAAATATATCCTCTCCTCCGGATAGGCGATTGGATGTGTTCGCTGGACCTTCAGGACGCATATTTTCATATTCCCATCCTACAAAGTCATCAAAAGTTTCTCAGGTTTGTGGTGGGAACCTCTCACTATCAGTTCAAGGTTCTACCATTTGGCCTGAAGTCAGCTCCTCGAGTGTTTACAAAATGCATGGCAGTAGTAGCGGCAGCACTGAGGCGCGCAGGAGTCTTCGTCTATCCCTATCTAGATGACTGGCTGATAAAAGGTCCATTGCCTCAAAGTGTTCAATCACAGCTGACGCTTTGCCTGCAATTATGTCGCAGACTGGGGCTCAGGGTGAATGTCAAGAAGTCCAACTTCTCACCAACACAACGAATTCACTATCTGGGTGCAACCATAGACTCCGCAGTAGGAAAAGTGTTTCCTTCGGAGGAGATAGTCATCCATTATCCTCAAGGGCAAGCAGATCATATCCAGCAATCTGTCTACGGCAAGACAAATCTCATCTCTGCTAGGGGCCATGGCATCCTGCATTTTCCTAGTGCCCAATGCCAGATTAAGGATGCGTCCTCTCCAGCAAGATCTCGAGGACAAATGGGACCAAAGGAATTCCCTGTGGGAAGAAAAAGTTTTCCTTTCCTCAGCTGCCAAACAGTCAATCAAGTGGTGGTTGAAACCATCCAATCTACAGGTGGGAATTCTCTTCCACCAGGAACCACCAACTCAGACCTTAATCACCGACGCATCCCTTCAAGGCTGGGGTGCGCATCTCGGATCTCTGCAAACCCAGGGGCGGTGGTCCAGCAGCGAGCAGTTGTACCACATCAACATGCTGGAGCTCAGGGCAGTCCACCTAGCCCTCAAAGCGTTCCTGCCCGCGATCAGGACGAGTACCGTTCTAGTACAGACGGACAATACCACCACAATGTACTACCTGAACAAGCAGGGGGGTACTCGATCCAGGACGCTCTCGCTAGAAGCTCAGTCCCTGTGGCACTGGATCCTAGCACGGAACATCTCGTTGAAAGCGGTGCACCTGCCTGTAGAACTCAATGTGCAAGCGGACTTACTCAGTCGTCATTTTCAAGAACCAGAGGACTGGGTACTAAACGACGAGGTCTTAGAAGACATCTTCGGGGAATGGGGGCGTCCGCAAGTGGACCTCTTCGCGGACGAGCACAACACAAAATGCCGAGGCTTCGCCTCAAGATACCATCGGCCAGGATCCATAGGGAATGCCCTTTTGATCAATTGGTCAATGACATTTGTGTACGCTTTTCCGCCTCTCCCACTAATCCCCAAGGTAGTGAACAAGCTGCAGAATTCATCTACCAAGATGATCCTCATAGCACCGGACTGGCCGAGGCAGTGGTGGTACACGGATCTCCTACACATGTCGATCCGACCTCACAAACGGCTGCCGTGCAGGCCGGACTTGTTATCCAAGATGCAGGGGAAGATTTACCATCCCATCCTTCCCTCGCTGAGCTTAACTGCATGGCTCCTGAAGTCCTCCAGTATGGCCATCTGAACCTTCCCCAGGAGTGTATGTCCATACTGAAGGAAGCCAGGAGGCCTTCGAATAGACACTCTTACCTCTGTAA
Organism: Triturus cristatus; assembly: GCF_964204655.1. NCBI lineage: Eukaryota > Metazoa > Chordata > Amphibia > Caudata > Salamandridae > Triturus > Triturus cristatus. Next base: position 631,826,973 of record NC_140593.1, read on the forward strand.
GTGGAAAAGGTTTTACATATGGTGTTGTCAACATCACTATGATCCTACAAAATGTCAGGAGGATGTAATTGTGCCCTATCTTCTATACTTAGCGAGTGCGGGGTTGAAATTTTCATCCATCAAAGTTCACCTAGCAGGCATTACAGCATATAGGCGCTCTCCAACGCAGCAGTCATTCTTTAAGCTGCAGGTGGTGAAGGATTTCTTGCAGGGTCTCAAGAAAGTGTATCCCCTTGTTAGGCCTCCCTCACCTTCTTGGGAGCTAAACTTTATTCTGTCAAGGCTCATGAGTTCGCCTTTTGAGCCTATACATAAGGCTACCTTACAGCACCTTACATGGAAAACAGCCTTTTTAATAGCCATCACTTCAACACGGAGGGTCAGTGAGATACAGGCCCTTTGTTCTAAAGAACCCTACACTATGTTTCATCTTAATAGGGTAGTGATGAGGACTCATCCATCTTTCTTGCCAAAGGTGGTGTCGGACTTTCATGTCAATCAGACCATCTCCTTGCCTACCTTTTTTCCCAACCCCTCCTCGCCTGCGGAGAGGGCGTTGCATTCTTTAGATGTCAAAAGGGTCCTAAAATTCTACCTAGATAGGACTAAGGCTATCAGGAAATCTGATCAATTGTTTGTGAACTATGGTGTTGTCCGCATGGGTTTTGCTGCATCCAAACGTTCAATTGCTAGATGGATTGTTTCATGTATTAAATTGGCCTACCAACTGGCCCAGAAGCCGTTGATGGCGCGCCCTAAGGCGCATTCTACAAGGGGAAAGGCGGCTACCGCTGCTTTTCTCAATCACGTCCCACTCTCCGAGATCTGCAAAGCAGCTACTTGGAGATCTGTCCATACCTTTACCAGACACTATTGTCTGGATTCGGACACCAGAGCAGACACTCTAGTAGGACAAGCCTCCTTGAGGAATCTGTTCAATAATTAAACAGTTTCATGTTTTTTCTTACTCCATGTATAGTACAATTTTTGCATTTGCCTGCAGGTGGAAGGTGGGCTTGCTATTCTATTCAGTGCTTATGACTATTGATGAGGATCCCCTGGAAGAGAAGGATAAGTTACTTACCTGTAATCCTAGTTCTCTTCCAGGGGTATCCTCATCAAAGTCATAAGCAACCCACCCGCCTCCCCAGGCAAATGAGAGGAGTGTATTATTTATCATGGAAAAGATATATCTTTGTGTTTAGGGCTACGGTCCCGCAATGAACAACTGACCCAACTGTCACCCCTGAGGCATGATGGGATACTACAGTCAGGGCTGCCTTAAAGGCACGGTGCCAGTTTTTACCTGTACAGAGCTTTTCAGTCTCTATGGTATTGTATTGCAATGCAGCCTGCAGGCTAACAATGTTTTTGTGATCTGTGTTTCTCACAGTGTTCTCTTTTCTTTCTCATGAGTGTTTTTACCTCATTAAAAAAAAAAAAAGAAAGATTTAGGTGTATTATACCTATATGTTTTATTGGATGTTTATATATACATTGTCTAGCCTTTTATGGGGGCTGCATTTGCTTGGAAAAAATGATATATGTTTATACATATACAGAGCTGTATATATGTATGGTTTTTACATATATAATTTTATTATTTCCGGGGTCCCCGCACATGGGCGGGAATATTCAGTGCTTATGACTTTGATGAGGATACCCCTGGAAGAGAACTAGGATTACAGGTAAGTAACGTATCCATTCTAACCTGGACAATCCAATTCTTCCTGAAGGTGAGGGAGAAGGCCTCAGTAGCCCTTTCTTTACCCCACCTGGAAGGGTTAACCGTTTACCAAGAAGATCAAGATCTCAGGAATCTAATCATTCTGGTACTTCTGTAGAGACCTCTGCTTCTCGTAAAAGGGAGTCTTCTTATGAGAAGTGCCAACTTGCTTGATTTTGAAAGAGCTAAGCTCTGAATCAAGAGAGCAATTGGCATTGGATAAGGAATCCCTGGAGCTTCAGAGAGCTTCTAAAAAGTTGGGGCTAGAACCCCATGGTGGCAGCAACATTGTCCCTAGAGGTAGAGAACATACCCATAACCATATGAACCTGAACAAGATTGTCCATCCCTACCAGAGAGGGGAAGACATCCACAAATGGATAAGTGCACTAGAGAGGGTCTGTAAAGTACAGAGGGTCCCTCAGAAGCAATGGGCAGCAATCTTGTGGCTCTCGCTTTCAGACAAAGGTAGAGACAAGCTCCTCACTGTTAGAGAAGAGGATTGTTAGACCTGGTACCATTGGTTTAGTCTCCCATTTTTTTTCTGCTCGCCTCCTCTGTTTTTGATATGTTTTGCTGGTTTAGATGCTTTGGGCACTGTGCCACTGCTATTCAGTGCCACAGTGCAAGTGCTCCTTATGATAAATTGATGTATTGATGTCAAGAATTCCTGTCATGCGAGGGGAGGAAAACGGTAACCAGCGAAAACGGACTACATCTCCCAGGATGCTTAGCGGTTGAGAGGTTATGTAAACAGGAGAGCTGTTACATAACTCAAGGAAAACACGCCCTTATGTAAACAGGAGAGCTGTTACATAACTCAAGGAAAACACGCCCTTATGTAAACAGGAGAGCTGTTACATAACTCAAGGAAAACACGCCCTATAAAGGGAGGAACCGGGAGGTACTACGCTGTCGGATATTGTGTTTACACCGACGTACCTGCTTAGTGAAGAGCAGTGTTCCGGAGTGGTGCTCCAGTAAGGCAAGAACGGAGGTAGGTCGTCGTTACTCCCTGGGCCGTGTCTTGCCCCATCGTCACCTGTGAAGGACCCGGAAGCTCTACCGGATAACCATTGAGCTTCGCTTTTTGACTCGGCTGAGTCAAAGCGCAGTGGCGCTTTTGCTGGTTGGAGTCGTAACTCCCAGCCCGACCAGAGATACAGGGACTGCCAGCTGTAACGCACACCAGGAGGTGTTTGCCACGTTACAGACTCGGAAGTCCACAGGATCGATCGAGCGGCTGCTCTCGGTTCAGTCTTCTTTGCTTGTGATTGGGGTATCGGTGACGCATCACCAGGAGGTGACTCCGCGTCCCGGTGCAGTCTGAGGAAGAGGTTGAGCGGCTGCTCCCTTCAGGTAGAGACCCCGGCTGGGTGTTTCCCTGACTCCTCGATTCTCCCCAACACTCTTCGTGCCCCTCACAGCCTACCGATTGGCATTGTCGGCCATTTCATTTCTGCCCTCTGTTGGCATACGCCGGGATCGGCGTATATGCAGAGGACGGCTAGGACCATCCGTGCTGTGGGCTGGTAACGTACTTAGCCTGGAGGATTCCAGTGACTATAACCTTTGTTTATTCCTTGTATTATTTTTGCCTTCATTAAAATAACTAAACCTTCACAAGTGGTTGCGTTCTCATTATCGTGTCTGTTAAACGATCCTGAGACGTTCAGGGCGTTACAATTGATTAGTGACTCCATGTTTGGGTTATTTGATTTACTTGTCAGACCCTAGTACAGTGCACCATGTGTGCCCAGGGCTTGTAAATCAAATGCTGCTGGTGGGCTTGCAGCACTGGTTGTGCCACCCACAGAAGCAGCTTGTAAAGTGTCTCAGGTCTGCCTTTGCAGAGCCTATGTGCAGTCTGGTACTGCCATGTTGACTGGCCAAGTGCACCCACTTGCCAGTCCCTAAACCTTACCTTTTCTTCATTTCAGATATTCCTATGGTAGGCCCAAGGGCTGGGTGCATTGTAAGTATAAGGTAGGACATGCCCTGGTGTGTGTGTGGCATGTCCTAATAGTGAATTATAGCCATTTTCGTTTTTCCATATTGCAAGGCCACCTCTTCCCCATAGGTCAGAATGGGCAGTTTGATTATTACATTTTATAATCCTAACTGACTCAGGGAACATGGTAGAGATTTGAGTTTAGTATGCCTGAACTCAGAATGATAAAATACATGTTTTAGTGAAGTTGGTTTTAACATTCTGTGTTTGAAAATACTACTTTTAGAAAGTAGGTGTTTTCTTGCTTAACTGGCCAAGCCTGCCTCTGCTAGGTTGTGTATTGTCTGGTTTTGTGAGTGACAGGGGCTGGGGGATTCCAGGAGAGAGGGTGAGTCAGCACAGGGCTGAATAGGAAGATCTGCATGTAGATGGGTGGGAGTAGTTGGACCTGGGACCTGAATAGGGCTATGCCTTCCCTCCACAATGCTGGCTCCACCTCCTGTCTCAGCCCTGCACTCTGAAAGGAAAGAAGGAGTCTTGTCAACAAAGTGCTCCAGGACTGACCAGAACTGGTTTGGACTAGGCAAAGGGCTCTCTGCCTTCAGAGAACAAAGAAAAGTAGTGTAAATATGGGGACCCAGACCCCAAGACTTTAGATCGCTTCTGGAACAAGAAGAAGAAACCTCTGCCAAGGAGAAGAACCAAAGGAAGCTGTAGTAGTGGACTGCCCCCCCTCCCCCGCCAGTGTGCTGTGTTGGCCTACAGTGGTGTCTTCAGTGCCAAGGAGAGAAGGAACTTCATCATCTTGCAGAATATTTCTCCAACGGCTTGAACTTGTGCTTGCCTCCTGCTAAAGTCTCGGACAACAGACTTCACCACCAGCTCCTCTCTGAATTTCCTTGCTGGGAATTCTATCTGCAGAAGCCTGCGTGTTGCTGGAAGTGCGACGCAACAAGCGTCTCGCTGCCGCAGCTGTAGTCATCACATCGCCGGAGAAGTGTGCTACCGCATCTCCCAGAAGCGTGCCTTTGTCGCATCTGTCTGCTGTTGCATCACCAGAGAAGCGTGTCGCAGGGCCTGTTGCGGCTCTAAAGTACAGAGTCGCCGCAAGGCTGCCAGAGTGTGCCCGCATTGTCTCAACATAGTCTCATCAAGGGCGCCATCTTATCGCTTCGCACCGGATTGTTGCATTGCATCGAGGTGCCATTTTGCCGCTTTGCAACTGGGCTGCAGCACGAGAATCTACGCATCACCTCCTCTCCAGTAAGGATCAAGATGCATCCCCCTACTCTGCGCAAGCGTTGAGGCGCGATGCATCGTCTCCCCCCCTGAAGCAAGGAACCAACGCATCTCCAACGCTGCAAGCCTTTTGTTTATTTTGCGTTGCGCATCCAGGTACTTTTGTGAAAACTGTCGCATTTACCATCAACTTGAGCTAAGTTAATTCTACCATCTTCAAGTCAATTTTGAGTACAGTATTGTGGATTTTTGTCGTTTGTGGTCTTGTCTATATAAAGATTTACTTATTTTTATAAAACCTGTGTAGTGTCCATCTTTAGTGTTTACACTGTATTACTGTATGTGTTCACAAATGCTTAACACACCGCCTCTGAGATAAGCCTGTCTGCTCGTGCCAAGCTACCAAGGGGGTGAGCAGGGGTTATCCAGTAGTGTAATCCCCTTTCCCTGACTTAGAAGCATAGGTCCCTATTTGGTCAAAGGTACCTACCTCTGCCAGCTAGAGACCCCCAGTTCTAACAAGGATACTGATAATTACCACTGAGCAATACAGGATTAAGTACAGAGATGTCCAAAACTCACAGACTCAAGACTGGGTTGTCTTTGTAGATTGTGCTACGAAGGCTCTGGAAGGCTGGTTACTTGGCAGTTAAGTGTGTGATTTGAAAGGATTGTACAATTTAATTGAGGGGGCAAATCCTTAATTGTCAAAAACAGTTGCTGCATCAGTACCTGGTGGACTCTGATCTGACCTCTCCCCCAAGAATTGGGGCAGAAGGCAGACACATGGGTCAGAACCAGGGTGAGGCAGAAGGTTCAGAACCAAGGTGGTGACTCCAGTAAGCAAGATTATAAACACCTGATAAGGGTGGGGAGGAGGGTAAAGACCAGAAGTCTTCTGAAGGGCCCCAAACATCTGCATCTGGTGGTGAGTCAGAACCCAACAATGGAATAGGCAATACGAAACCCTGGTGTGAAATTGGTGAACAGAAGACCCATTGGACATGTGATTGTAACAAGTCCAAGGACTCCACTCCAGCCACCATTGCCCCTAAGGCAACTGTTCACCCTAGTTCAGCTTCAATTGGTGGTACTCAGAATAAGGGTGTAGTAGGGTTAATTCTGGGATCTGAGGTGGACTCTGGCCTAGTCAGAGTTCCTACTCGGGCTGTACTGATCTGTGATGGAGGCATGGATATTCCCTCCTTATGTCAGTCCCTGTAATCTGGGCAAATGCAGACAGCAGCCTTTGATGAATGGAAGAGGCCTTGGCATTCAGGGACACGGGAGCAAGTGTCACAATGGTGACAAACTATCTTGTGGCTCCTGAGCAAATCATACTTGGTGAGAGGTACCAAGTGACCAATACTAGTTTTATCAGGACAGACCATTCCTTGGCAGTTGTTAATTTCACGTGGGGAGGGGTAACTGGCACTAAGAAAGTTGTGGTAAGTGCAGACCTCCCTGTTGAATGCTCGTTGGGCGATGATTTAGAAACTTCAGCTTGCGCTGAAGTGGAACTCAGGACTCATGCAGAAATGTTGTGAATCTCTGCAGATGTGTTTGCTATGACTAGGTCACAGGCAAACATTTATAACACTGAACAGGCCCTGGATCCTGGAAAAATGGACCAGACTCATTCCAAGAAAAGAAGCAGTAGGGGTAAGGCAGTGTCGTTCCCCCTGACTCAGCATGCAGATCAGTCTCTTGAGGAAGATAATCTCCGTCCTGAAGGAGGAACTGTCCCAGATGAGCTTGAGCCTGATCAGGTTGAGTTCTTGGGGACAGGGGGCCCTTCCAGGGCAGATCTGAGCCAGGAGCAGCTGAGCTGCCCTTCTCTTGAACCCCTCAGACAGGAAGCTTCTGCTGAGGCTGCTGGGATTGCTATTGGGTCCTAAAGGATTTACTGGGATGATGGACTTCTTTTCTCAGTGTAGAGACCCCAAGCCTGGTGCCACCAGGTGTTTGGTTATACCTCTGGGGGCTTCTTATTGACACTAGCACATGACATCCCTTTAGCAGGTCACCTAGGCCAAAACAAGACTTGGGACAGAATTGTCCCTCACTTTCATTGGCCTCGTATGTCTGAAGACACCAAGGAGTTTTGTCACTCCTGTGTCACCTATCAAGCCAGTGATAAGGCAGATGGTACAACAAAGACCCCCACCCCTGATACAACTACCTGTGGTGGGGGTTCCCTTTGAGAGGGTTGGTATTGATATAGTTGGTACCATGGATCCTCAAACTGCATCTGGGCACAGATTTATACTGGTGGTGGGGAACCATGCCACTAGGTATCCAGAAGCAATTTCCCTTAGAACTACCACAGCTCCTGTGGTGGCAAGGGCCCTTCTGGGAATCTTTTCCAGAGTGGGTTTCCCTAAGGAGGTAGAATCAGACAGAGGTGCAAACTTCATTTTCTAGCTACTTGACTGCTTTGTGGAAGGAGTGTGGAGTAAATTACAAATGTACCACCCCTTATCACCCACAATGCAATGGGTTAGTTGAAAGGTTCAACAAAACCCTCAAGGGCATGGTTAAAGGTCTCCCAGAAAAGCTTAGGCGCAGATGGGACATACTTTTGCCCTGCCTTCTCTTTGCCTACATAGAGGTTCCTCTGAAGGGAGTTGGTTACAGTCCATTTGAACTTCTGTTTGGACATCCAGTTAGGGGTCCATTGTGTCTAGTGGTGGAGGGATGGGAGTTCCCTCTCAAACCCCCTAAACAGGATATTGTGGACTATGTACTTGGTCTCCGCTCCAGGATGGCTGAGTAAATGAAGAAAGAGAATAAAAACTTTGAGGCTAGCCAGGAATTGCAAAAGGCCTGGCATGACCAAAAGATTGTGCTGACTGTGTACCAGCCAGGGCAGAAAGTGTGGGTGTTGGAGCCTGTGGCCCCAGCAGCCCTCTAAGTGGAGTGGTCCCCATACCATAATGGAGCAAAAGGGAGAGGTTACCTACCTGGTAGACTTTGGAACTCCCAGGAGCCCCCATAGGGTGCTCTGTGTCAACAGGCTCAAACCATATGTTGACAGGGCTGACATGGGCTTGCTAATGGCTACTGATGATGGACAGGAGGAAGAGAGTGATCCACTCCCTGACCTCTCAGAACCCTGATGATGGTTCAGTTGATGTAGCCTTGGCAGGCAGCCTCACTGTCCAGCAGCAAACTTATTGCAGAAAAGTTCTCAATCCGTTTAGACATATGTTTTCACTGACTCCAAGTCAGACTACCTGGTGCACTCATGAAGTGGACACTGGGGACAGTCTACCTGGTAAAAATAAGATTTACAGGCAACCTGACCATGTCCGGGACTGCATCAGGACTGAAGTCCAGAAGCTGTTGGAATTGGGAGTTATTGAACCCTTAGATAGCCCTTGGGCTAGTCCAGTAGTCTTAGTACCTAAACCTCACACCCAGAATGGTAAGAGTTGAGGTTTTGTGTTGACTACAGGGGTCCGAATGCAGTCAGTAGGACTGATGCCCATCCAATCCCTAGGGCTGATGAGCTAATAGATACTTTGGCCTAAGCCAAGTTTCTGAGCACATTTGACCTAACGGCTGGCTACTGGCAGATCAGACTGGCTGATGATGCAGAGCCAAAAACAGCATTTTCTACCCCTAGTGGGCACTACCAATTTGTGGTCATGCCCTTTGGTTTGAAGAATGCACCTGCCACTTTTCAAAGGTTGGTGAATAAAGTCCTTACAGGCCTGGAAGCCTATAGTGCAGCTTATCTAGATGACATTGTTGTCTTTAGCTCCACCTGGGAGGATCACCTGTTCCACCTGAGAAATGTTCTGGAGGCCCTGCAGAAAGCAGGTCTAACTATCAAGGCCACCAAGTGCCAGATAGTGCAGAGTCCAGTTGTATACCTGGGCCACCTTGTGAGTGGAAGCCAGGTTCAACCATTGCATAGCAATATCCAGACCATCATGGACTGGGTTGCTCCAACCACCCAGACTCTGCTCAGAGCTTTTTTGGGGCCTGACTGGGTAATATATGTTTGTCAAAGGTTATGGCTCCATAGTGACCCCTTTGAATGACTTCTCTTCCAAGAGAATGCCAAAGGAAGTTCAGTGGACATTTGGCTGTCAAGGCATTTGATGACCGGAAGCAGGCCATCTGCACTGCTCCCATTCTGCAAAGTGACTACTCCAAGCAATTAATTGTCCAAACAGATGCGTCTGAGTTGGGGGTAGGGGCTGTGTTATCACAATTGAATGGTGAGGGTCTGGATCAGCCAGTAGCTTTTATTAGCAGAAGGCTGACCCCAGAGAGAAACGTTGGTCAGCTATTGAGATGGAGGCCTTTGCTGTGGTTTGGGCTCTGAAGAAGCTGAGGCCATACTTGTTTGGCGCTCACTTCATTGTTCAGACAGACCTTAAGCCCCTCTTATGGCTAAAACAGATGAAGGGTGAAAATCTCAAACTTTTGAGGTGGTCCATTTCCCTACAGGGGATGGACTATATAGTGGCACATAGACCTGGGAGTAACCATGCAAATGCAGATGGACTCTCCAGATATTTCCACTTAAAACATAAAGGCTCAACTGGTCACGGTTAGTTTAATGTCCTTACATGGAGGGGGGGGGGGTAGGAGAGTAGGATCTTATAGTTACCCCCACTTTTTGCTGATGTTGCACTGTTTTTGACTTAGTCTGGCTGGGATCCTGCTATCCAGAACCCCAGCCTAGCTGATTTCTCCTCTAAATTGATTGCATGCACTTTAGGTACTCTCCAGATTGGATTCTGGGGTACCCTTAAGTCCCCAGGATATGGTATACTATGTACCTAGGGCATAGGTATCCCAGAGGCATCTCAGGGGCTGCAGCATGTATTAAGCCAGCCCTGGGAGACCGTTCAAAATGACACAACAGGTCTGCTACAGCAGCCTGTGTAAGGTGGTGCATGCACCCCTTACCTAGATATAGATTTACTGTATCTACTCCATATCGCTTCCCATATAAACCTATCGGCAACCCCTATAGCAGGCCTTCTCAATCCAGAAGGTAGGGTGCTGGGTTTTATGTGAGAGGCTGCACCTGCATGAGCAGAAACCCCTCTGCAGCCTTTGGCAGCTCTATTCTGGGGTTGTTTGTGATGCAGCCAACCATATACTCTTAAGTGCATTATAACCTCATGGTAAAATGCTAACTTTAAAGCGGCTGCATGGAAACATGTTGTGTTGGGTGTTGAACACCGTGGAATCATACCGCCACACCAGTAACTTTTGTGGGAGGTATAATTCCACCCTCCTAGAAGGAAAAATATGACACTGGTACACCTGATGCCAGCTTTCTCGACCTGGCATCACAAGATGGATGCTGCCAGCCACAGACATGAGTCTGCCCTCCTGCTGCTGGATGAAACTCCGGCAGGGGAGGCTGGACAATAGGTTTCTTGTCACATGGAGGTGTGACCACCTCCCAGACAGGCTTTAGTGTATTGGGGCTGTGTGGGTGCACTCTGAAAGTGCTTTGATGTCTGCACTAGGGGTACATTTGGTGTCCCTGTGCATAGTCCATATCAAACTGGTTGCAGGAGCCATTTGCTCCTGCTCTGGTGTGAAAATGGACAAAGGACATGAGTGTAGCCACCCCTCTGTCCTGACCCTCCCATAGGTGGGTCCCCAGAGTTTGTCCCACCCCTTCCTTTGATATAAAGTAGGAACCCCTGACTACAGGACTTTAGATTTATCTGGTGGAAACTCTGCTACAGAAGCCAAGTACTTCAACTAGCTACACTACGCTGTATGACTGAAGAATCTCCCTTGGAGTAAAGGAGTTACTCCCCTGCAAGGCAGGCACCTGAGACGCATCTGACTGGTTTGCATCTTTGCAGCTTCTGAAGGACTCCGAAGATTTCTGCAACACAGGAGGTGGTTGTCCGTGGTCTCTGAGGCTGATCTGTGCTCTCAGCAATTCTGAGACCCGCATCCCTCGTGGGGACCATGCAACCTGAACCCCCCGGTCACCGTGCACATTTGAAGCAGCATATGATTTTTGGCGATCCTGAAGGCTGTGCTTTGGTTTACATGTACAATAAACAACAATATGCCAATGCTGATCTCTCTTGTATACCTTATTTCAATCAATCACTAAGAAACAAAACGACCAATAAAGTTTTTTCTTTTTCAATTGATGAATAAATCAATATTTATTTAAACAACAAAATCAATTAATAACCTAATCATAACTTCTTATACTCTTTTTACATATCACATAGCTCCCATATTTCATTAATACACAATTCTTTCGTACTCATGCGTTGAAACACATTCCCTAATTAGATTCACACCCAGTATTCACACTTGTACACATTTGATCTGGCAGCCACACACCAATCATTCATACACTCCCTCATCACATACAAAACTACTAATTTTACAATGATTTAAAAAGACAAAACTAAAAAACAAGACCTAAGGTGAATGAATTTCAGAGATTATCCACAATTCTACAAATTTCAAACATATAAAAAACACTCAAAAGGTCTGAAATCCAACAGGTCAACTTGGGTTACTTGTAGTCCTGACCCCGAGCAGTGTTTCCACTGAAGATTTCTGGCTTCCCACGAGTGATCTGTGGGCTGGTGTTTTGTGATTGCTCTGGAGGTCCCTTCGCGATCCCTTGTCCGTCGACCTGTGGGTCCCTGAGAAGGCAACTTTAACTTTCAGTGGGTTTTCCTGGTTGCTCCAGACGTGCCCTGACTCTCCATCACTTGGGGAGTCCCCAGGACCTTGCTGGTCCTCAGCGAAGCATCTTTTCTCTGAGCACGTGGGTTGCAGTTGCCAAGGCTTGTTAGTGTTCAATCTGGACACATAATTCCACTCCACTCCAAAACACATGGGTAAAAGACATTGTCATTTACATCACCAATACCTCTAGCTCTTACATTGCAAATGCTTGTTTTTTTGTCTTTCTTTTTTTAAAAAAGGTCTTGCCTAAGCAGCGCTTGCTCTGTCTCTTCAAGACCTGCTGTATTCAGGTAAGGACTTGAAGCTCCAATTTTCCGTCCATCTTTTCAATTGGCTCATGTTACTGTCCTTTCTGAATGGTTGCTTTTAATGCTAATAGGCTTAGTAGACCCTCCTTAGTACTGCCTTTTCTCCTTTTGTAACCTCCTATGAGGACTGACCCTCTTCTATATGATAATTACAGCCTCCAGTACTATTTTCTTAAATTGTTTTCTTCTGCTTGCAACAGGAGGAAACCGTTTTAAGAAAATGGGGCTCGTGGCTGTAATGTATTTGTAGAGCAGAACGCTGCATTACTTTTTTTCTGTTTCGTCCTTTGCTTTGAATGGTAGCACCCGCGCTTTAGCATTAAACATCTTAAGCTAAAGCACCGGTGCCACAAATGATTCAAAAGTAAAGAAATTAAAAAGTGTTTGTTTTCTTTCTTTACTTTAGAAGCAATCGGCGCACCCATGCTACAGCATAAGATCGCTGGTGTCGCAATTGTACCAAAAGTAAATACATTTTAAAAATGTATATCGCCATTTTTTTACACAAAGATTTCATGAAGTTGAAGAGGAGCTGGATTAACAATCTGCTGTGTCACCAGGCCATTCAGTCTCCTTGTGTTCGTACACCCTCTTGTGCACAGCGCTCTGAGACCTGCTTTTTTCAGAGTTTATAGTAGTGCTAGTCATCTGCTGGCTGCTTCGGAGCACTGCAAGGGGATAGAGGGCTGAATGGAGTTGGCGGTTAATGGGCTTTATGGCTAACTATGCCACTTTGAGGTGCCGATGGAGAGGAGAATTAACTAGAGTGGTGCAACAGAACATAAGTGAAGAGGGGTGATGGGGAAGCAGAAGGGAACACTGCTTCTAGGCTTCTATTCAGGGCTCCACTCACACCTAGAAAAGACTCTTAATGGAGACTGAGGGCATTCAGGTTGCTGATAGTTGATCGGGTAACTGGGTGGATAAGGGGAATAATGGATGGAATGGGCAAGACTGTTCCTTTTTTGGGGGGGAATCAATGGAACCCCTCAGCGTTCTCGGCAATGAGTGCCTCTTGATTTAAAGTTAACATTAGGCAGGTGGCTTCATTTCTTGTCTGCCTTTCTCGCATCCTGTCCTACGGGTTTTGACAGGTCGCCTCCTATAATTTTCCATATTTTAAAGGTAATACCTTTTTGACCAATCATTCCATCACCACGGTCTAAAAAACTGTTGACTGCTGGTACACGATTTTCTTAATCCTGGCCAAGCACGTATCATAATAAAGTTTTTTTTTTTACGTTCTTGAGCTAGTTTTAAACTTCACTCTCCTTCACATTTTTTAGTAATTTCTTTGCGCTGCGCCCTCACTCCTACCACTAGCTCTCCATTTGTGGATTTAGCATATCCAACATCAAAATCCTAAAAACATCCCTGAGCTCCTCCCTCACAGTGAGGGAGTTGTAGCCCCCAGAGGAACCAGGTTTTTCCTCTGGGAGAAGAATCCCAAATGATGAAGCATGTCACCTTTGGTGAGTGAGGGATTTCGTCCTTTAAAGGGATATGCCCAAAGACATATCTAGGGGGTTGTGTTTCACGTCTTTATTTTGATTTAATGTTGACGTAGTGGTTTCCACACTTTCTTAGCATTTGATAGACCTCGGGGTTTTGTATTGTTGATTATCCTGTTTTGGGGGGAACAAACCCTGTGTGGTCTTTAAAGTTTCCCTCAGACCCTCCGGCTTTTGAACCGCATAAAGAGAGACAGCTGCTGGTACGTGCCTATTCCCTCACCACGAGCCCTGGAAGAAGAAAATATATTTTCGAAACGCGTCGGCGAGAGTGGTGTTTGACTGTGAAAGGGAGCTGGTTGGCGCCATCTGCACCGATAAAGGGGGCTAGTGCTTGGAGCCCCGAGTTGATGTTCGAGTGCACCTCAAGCCTTTTGGACCCAAGCCTGAGCATTGATATTTGGCGGTGGCCATAACCGCCGAGTGTGCACCACCTCAGTAACCCATGGGGGCCACGGGGGCCAGTATACTACAGCCTCTGCATGTGGAGCATCAATGTTGGATTGAGGTGACGCTTGCCAGCTGAGAACTCATTCAGCGTTCTTTTTTACCCACAGATAATGCACGCACGGATTGAAATGCATCTGGCACTGCAACCTCCAAGATGCTTAGCGCGGACTCATTCAGAGCAGCCCATCAGAGGGCGCGCTTATTTTGCATAAAGAGAGACAGCTGCTGGTACGTGCCTATTCCCTCACCACGAGCCCTGGAAGAAGAAAAGATATTTTCGAAACGCGTCGGCGAGAGTGGTGTTTGACTGTGAAAGGGAGCTGGTTGGCGCCATCTGCACCGATAAAGGGGGCTAGTGCTTGGAGCCCCGAGTTGATGTTCGAGTGCACCTCAAGCCTTTTGGACCCAAGCCTGAGCATTGATATTTGGCGGTGGCCATAACCGCCGAGTGTGCACCACCTCAGTAACCCATGGGGGCCACGGGGGCCAGTATACTACAGCCTCTGCATGTGGAGCATCAATGTTGGATTGAGGTGACGCTTGCCAGCTGAGAACTCATTCAGCGTTCTTTTTTACCCACAGATAATGCACGCACGGATTGAAATGCATCTGGCACTGCAACCTCCAAGATGCTTAGCGCGGACTCATTCAGAGCAGCCCATCAGAGGGCGCGCTTATTTTGCATAAAGAGAGACAGCTGCTGGTACGTGCCTATTCCCTCACCACGAGCCCTGGAAGAAGAAAAGATATTTTCGAAACGCGTCGGCGAGAGTGGTGTTTGACTGTGAAAGGGAGCTGGTTGGCGCCATCTGCACCGATAAAGGGGGCTAGTGCTTGGAGCCCCGAGTTGATGTTCGAGTGCACCTCAAGCCTTTTGGACCCAAGCCTGAGCATTGATATTTGGCGGTGGCCATAACCGCCGAGTGTGCACCACCTCAGTAACCCATGGGGGCCACGGGGGCCAGTATACTACAGCCTCTGCATGTGGAGCATCAATGTTGGATTGAGGTGACGCTTGCCAGCTGAGAACTCATTCAGCGTTCTTTTTTACCCACAGATAATGCACGCACGGATTGAAATGCATCTGGCACTGCAACCTCCAAGATGCTTAGCGCGGACTCATTCAGAGCAGCCCATCAGAGGGCGCGCTTATTTTGCATAAAGAGAGACAGCTGCTGGTACGTGCCTATTCCCTCACCACGAGCCCTGGAAGAAGAAAAGATATTTTCGAAACGCGTCGGCGAGAGTGGTGTTTGACTGTGAAAGGGAGCTGGTTGGCGCCATCTGCACCGATAAAGGGGGCTAGTGCTTGGAGCCCCGAGTTGATGTTCGAGTGCACCTCAAGCCTTTTGGACCCAAGCCTGAGCATTGATATATATATATATATATATATATATATATATATATATATATATAAATATATATATATGATAACACACCGGGGGGTCCAAAGCAATGAGCCGCACTCGAGTCACAGATCTGCTTTCTCCAATGCCATGAAAGGTAAGAGCAGCAGCGCTAGTCGTTTAGTGAAGCGTCTGACTGGAACCTGACGCGTTTTGAGAGTTTTCTCTTCTTCAGAGGTAGAAAGTCAGTAAGAGCATGTCGGGTACCGCCTCCCTTTTGAACCTGCAATCATGTGCCGTGAATCGGCGGCTCTGGATGAGACAACACGTAGGGCTTATGGGAGGTGTAGTCCGCATTGGTTAATGGATGATCTCTTAAATTATAGCATTTCAAGGCTCACCACGAGCCCCCGGAGACGTCGCTGCTCAATATCCTTGACCTGTGCTCCACATGAGCTCCGTGTATCAGGAACCCGTGGCCCTCTTGGATTTGCGTGGTGGTGCTGGCTCTGCGGCAGAACGGCCGCACATAATGATAACACACCGATGGGTCCAAAGCAATGAGCCGCACTCGAGTCACAGATCTGCTTTCCCCAATGCCATGAAAGGTAAGAGCAGCAGCGCTTGCCGTTTAGTGAAGCATCTGACTGGAACCTGACACGTTTCGAGAGTTTTCTCTTCTTCAGAGGTAGACAGTCAGTAAGAGCATGTCGGGTACCGCCTCCCTTTTGAACCTGCAATCATGTGCCGTGAATCGGCGGCTCTGGATGAGACAATACGTAGGGCTTATGGGAGGTGTAGTCCGCATTGGTTAATGGATGCTCTCTTAAATTATAGCATTTCAAGGCTCGCCACGAGCCCCCGGAGACGTCGCTGCTCAATATCCTTGACCTGTGCTCCACATGAGCTCCGTGTATCAGGAACCCGTGGCCCTCTTGGATTTGCGTGGTGGTGCTGGCTCTGCGGCAGGACGGCCGCACATAATGATAACACACCGGGGGGTCCAAAGCAATGAGCCGCACTCGAGTCACAGATCTGCTTTCCCCAATGCCATGAAAGGTAAGAGCAGCAGCGCTTGCAGTTTAGTGAAGCGTCTGACTGGAACCTGACGCGTTTCGAGAGTTTTCTCTTCTTTAGAGGTAGACAGTCAGTAAGAGCATGTCGGGTACCGCCTCCCTTTTGAACCTGCAATCATGTGCCGTGAATCGGCGGCTCTGGATGAGACAACACGTAGGGCTTATGGGAGGTGTAGTCCGCATTGGTTAATGGATGCTCTCTTAAATTATAGCATTTCAAGGCTCACCACGAGCCCCCGGAGACGTCGCTGCTCAATATCCTTGACCTGTGCTCCACATGAGCTCCGTGTATCAGGAACCAGTGGCCCTCTTGGATTTGCGTGGTGGTGCTGGCTCTGTGGCAGGACGGCCGCACATAATGATAACACACCGGGGGGTCCAAAGCAATGAGCCGCACTCGAGTCACAGATCTGCTTTCCCCAATGTCATGAAAGGTAAGAGCAGCAGCGCTTGCCGTTTAGTGAAGCGTCTGACTGGAACCTGACGCGTTTCGAGAGTTTTCTCTTCTTCAGAGGTAGACAGTCAGTAAGAGCATGTCGGGTACCGCCTCCCTTTTGAACCTGCAATCATGTGCCGTGAATCGGTGGCTCTGGATGAGACAACACGTAGGGCTTATGGGAGGTGTAGTCCGCATTGGTTAATGGATGCTCTCTTAAATTATAGCATTTCAAGGCTCACCACGAGCCCCCGGAGACGTCGCTGCTCAATATCCTTGACCTGTGCTCCACATGAGCTCCGTGTATCAGAAACAGGCCACTGCACTCACGCTTTTTGAAGTTTCGTTATTTTAGGCAAACAGGTAGGCATTACGCATTTCAACTCGCATGATTCTTAATCATATGCCACTGCATACTGGTGGGTTCGTTAGCTTTTTAAATAACGTGACTTATCAACATTGAAAACGGACTAGTGCCCATATTCTTGCTTATTTAAAGGGGCAGTTATTTTTTGCAAACATTTCGTTTATTTTAAGCAACAAAGGTTAGTACAGTTCTTTCAATTGTTCAGGCTCAATCCTTTGAACATAAGTGCTCATTCCGTACGTGTTTTCCTTTATGTTGCTGTCAATAATCATAATTTCTTGTAGTTTTGGGACCACATTTCCCATAATGCTTCATAACTGCCGCCTTCCTCTCGTTTAATATTCAATGTTGGTTGATGGCAAAACTACTCTTGCCGCTCGCAGACGTGGACCGTGGATTTAGCACAACGCTGACATCTAATCCTTGGAGGAGCAGTTGGATGATTTTTTATTGACTTTTAACTTTTGGAGGAGCTGTTGGAAGACTTTCATATAGCGCTACCTACCCCTGAAGGCTGATATCCTTGCCGGGACTGCGAGGCCCAGGCTGCCCTGCAACGCTCTTGCGCAGCGCACCTGGTGCCTCTTCCCGGCCCCTCCTCTTGCTGCCCGTCCCCTGAAAACGTCTCGCGGCCCCCGCTTCGCGGGGGCCGCTCGCAGACGTGGACCGTGGATTTAGCACAACGCTGACATCTAATCCTTGGAGGAGCAGTTGGATGATTTTTTATTGACTTTGAACTTTTGGAGGAGCTGTTGGAAGACTTTCATATAGCGCTACCTACCCCTGAAGGCTGATATCCTTGCCGGGACTGCGAGGCCCAGGCTGCCCTGCAACGCTCTTGCGCAGCGCACCTGGTGCCTCTTCCCGGCCCCTCCTCTTGCTGCCCGTCCCCTGAAAACGTCTCGCGGCCCCCGCTTCGCGGGAGCCACTCGCAGACGTGGACCGTGGATTTAGCACAACGCTGACATCTAATCCTTGGAGGAGCAGTTGGATGATTTTTTATTGACTTTGAACTTTTGGAGGAGCTGTTGGAAGACTTTCATATAGCGCTACCTACCCCTGAAGGCTGATATCCTTGCCGGGACTGCGAGGCCCAGGCTGCCCTGCAACGCTCTTGCGCAGCGCACCTGGTGCCTCTTCCCGGCCCCTCCTCCCCTCGCTATATAGCACACGCCTATTACCTCGTAAGCGGGACGCGAGCGGGGCGCAGACCGGGGCTAAGCCCGGGCAAAGGGCGGGCCGTCTGTGGCCGTCAGAGGACGATTGAGGACGGGACAGGCCACCCCCCTAAATCCCACATCGCGGTAAGAGTTGTATCCTCATACTGCTGCAACCATCCACAATATACGGACACTGTACCCCTCTTATTTTGGATTTATATCCGGGGTAATCGCTTTATGCCTATTAATATGTCATTAGATGCAGGGAAATCGTGCACTGTAATAGTTAACACTTCTAAAGGTCCAGTAACTGGTACCATAGACCAATTCTTTAAACGTGTAACAACTGTTTTGGAAAAGGAAATAGCGGATACAGAAAAGCGCCTTTCATTAGACCTGCTAACTGGTAAACGTTCCTCTTTAGGCACAATAGGAAAAGTACCTTCCCCGGGGGTGATAAATGAGGATTTAGGTAGCACCAGCACCAATCCCATTCCTGAAAGAGAAGAAATAGTTATTGAGACAAATTCCCCAGGTGCAGTTCCCTTCCCCGAACACACAACTAGTTTAACCATATCTGGGTTATCGGACTCGCCGAACTTGGTTATATCCCCTCCGCTGACTACAGGGCTCTTTGAGAATAGACCAAACACAAGAAAGAGACGAGGCTCTCCTATCATGTCACCTCTGGCAAAAAAGTAAAAAGTAAAATCCTTGGCACAAACATCGACATCTATAGGGCTCCCCGAGACAAATAACCCACCCGCAAGCACCAACATTGCAGGGTTGTCTACCGGCCAGGACCCTGTGGGCGAATTACTCATTAAAATAGAGACCATGGTTAAGTCCCTCCTACTTCCTTTCTTAGAGAGGACTAGATTAATAACCTCACACTTGGACGATCTGGGCAAACAAATGCAAGGGAATAACTCGGTCCTAACCGAACTATTAAGGGCACAGACTAAAAACAATATTGTCGAACCAGCCGCCCCTCTTACTTGGCCGCTAGAACAACCATCAACTAGCGGTATTCTAACGAAACCTCATACCGAGCAGGGAAAAAAAGCTTTGGCCAAGTCATCCAAAGAAACTACAGATAAAGGTAAAATTAATCCCTTCCCAAATGGTAAAGAAACAGAAAGTCAGATAAAGGTGGGCTATAGCTCTAAAGCTGGAAAGACAGGAGAAGCTGAAAACAAAAAAAAACAAAAATTCTATGCTAACAAATAATATACCCGCAAAAGATAGAGTGGAGAATGGGAATGGCGAGTGGCCACTTCAGTCCCCTTATATTTCTCCGAGTAGAAGAGTGGACTTACCCCCAGAATCAGCCCCATATACGATCATCATGACTGGGGTACCAGAACTGTCAGAGGGAACTAGGGAGGACCATCATGCCCTAAGAAATAAAATCATTTATTGGCTGAAACAAAATAGACCTCTTCCTGCGCACATAAATGGGGATATTTTAATGGTGAGACGTACGAGCTGGGTGGGAACAAGACCAAAAGACAAGAAGGGGGATGTGATAATCATAAACTTTAGGGATCACAGAGCTGTCAGATGTATTGGCGACTGGTACGAAGCCAGAGGGGGGGACGGTATTTCCACACACTATGTTAATTACTTTTACCCACGAGAACTGACTTCTTACCTAAAACCAAACCCTGCAAAAGACCTTCTTCTAGATTGGAGGGAAGCAGATTACCAATTTCCTCATCAAAATTCCCGCAATTATTTATTCTACCCTCAGTTTTCTAGGGGGTTTCAGAACAACAATTGCCATCTACCGCAGAGGCTCAATGTACTACATCAGAATAACAACCCCCAGCTACATTAGGGGTTCAACGGACCCACCTTTAACCATTTCTCAATGCTGTTTGACTTGGAAAATGTAGATTGACTCAGTCTAGAGCAGGTCCCCCCACAAAAATCTATCTCGGCAGACTCTATCACTTTCAAAGAGGTTGCCATCCCAAGTGAAAGCGTAGAAAGACAAGCAATGGAAAGTAGTAACTATCCGCTATTACCTAATCTGATACCGATTAGAGGAGCTGACACTATTACCCTGGGGAATAGCCCCCGTAGTAGATCTATGTACACGGGGGATGATGTGCAAAGAATCCCGGAGAATCTACCCGTAGCAGAGGCAGTTAGCATTAACAAATCTCTAGATCTTAGAAAGGACGATAACAGAGTACAAATCATGTCCTGGAATATAGCGGGTTTACGCACAAAAATAATGAATGGAAGTGCCATGGATTTTGTTCAAGATTATCATGTGATATGTCTACAGGAGACATGGCTCACTAACGAATTACATCTGACAGGGTACAAAACTTATTTTTCGGCGGCAGTTGCAGGCTCTCATGGCAGGGCCAAGGGTGGCCTGATGGTGTATATAAAAAATACCATACCAGGGTTAGAAGTAACAGCTCTTAGTCTACAGCCTAACTATCAGATATTGAGACTATTGTTCCAAAAGAAGAGGACTATTATTTTGGTAAATACATATGACAATTTGCTAGAAAGTGAGAGAGTAAAAATACTCGGGGCTCTCCGTAACAAACTTTCTACTTTGATAAAAAAAATTCAAGGGTCAGATGTCCCAAGCATCGTTTGGGGGGGTGACTTTAATCATCACCCTTGCGATGCGAAAAATAGCAATATCTGTGGCGTGGTGGAAGAAACAGAAAATCATATGACCCACTTTAGTCACTCTGGGGTAGGAGATTTTCTAAATGAAACCCTGTCAGAATTAGGTCTGGTGATATTAAATAAAATTAACACTCCCTGTGGGCAGTTACAGCCAACTTATCTGGGTAGGGGGTGGGAGTCGACGATCGATTATATATTGGTCTCAGCGACCCTTGATAGTAAGGCTCAGAGATTTAGACTAATAGTCAACACTTTAAGCGACCACGCTGCCCTGGCCTTCGACCTGGTTGTGGACCAGGGGCAATTAACATCACACTTGTTGATGACCGCACTTGCTCAGAACAAGATATATCTAACAAAAACAAATGGCTATGCCATAGGATGGGGAAAGATAGACCCAGTAGACCTGACAAACAAGGTGGTACTTGCGGTATATCCCGCCATAGTGAAGTGCCTAGACGTCGATACTGGAGAAGAGGAAGTCTTGCAAAACTTCAGTTTAATTCTGGAGAAGGTAAATGATTGTCTAACACGCAATAAGAAAGGGAATAAGGGTGGAAAAAAAGGGTGGTTTAACCAGGATTGTACCATGGCTCATAAATCCCTAAAAATAGCGTTGACAAAATCCGTAAGAGACAAAGAGGAGATTCGTAGTCTAAGAAGGTCCTATCGTCTAGCCTGTAAAATAAGAAAACAGGAATTGAAAAAAGTACTCTGGGACCAACTAAATGAGAGTTCCCAGAATAGAAACAGCGAGCAGTTCTGGAAGGTGGTGAAGACACCCTTCCTGACAGATGCAAGTGATCAGCCAACAGTAGAAGTGGCGATTGAGGGCCCAGTATGGGTAAATCATTTTTCTAAAGTTTTTGGTAAACTACCAGGAGTAGACATATCAGAGGAGAATAATCAGAGTTTACAAGGCAATTTATTCCCGATTCCCTTAAACTTCGGAATTATTGAAGTTATAAACGCTGTTAAAATGAGTAAAAGTGGAAAAGCCCCTGGCCCAGATGGTGTACCAGTCGATTTTTTTAAGTTTAAACTAGACTTGTGGGCCCCAATTTTAAAGAGGGTGTTCGATGCAGCAATGAAGTGCGGGATAATTAAAACTTGGACCCAATCGATTATGGTCCCTATATTTAAGAAGGGAAACAGGGAGGAGGTGACCTACTATCGACCAATCTCGCTACTGGATTCGCTCGGAAAAGTACTGGGCAGAGTGGTTCTCCAGCGTCTCCAGGAGTGGGCAGATGACCGTAAGATACTATCCGATATCCAGTTTGGCTTCCGAGAGGGTTTCGGAACAACTGAGCAGGCATTGAATTTAGCCCTAATAATGGGAAAATACGTATCAGCAAAGCAAGGAAGGTTATATATGGTCTATGTTGACCTATCCGCGGCCTTTGACTGCGTTTCCCACTCGAAGCTTTGGTCAGTCCTTGCTGATATGGGTATAGACCTACCCCTTGTAGACCTTCTCCGTGCGCTATATTCTAACGCTTCATCTAGGGTCCGCTTTGGAATGCAGGGCAAATTATCTGAGTCCTTTAAGGTGGAGCGGGGCGTGAGGCAGGGTTGTGTGCTGGCTCCCTTTCTCTTCTCCCTTTACACTAATGGCCTTGAGGCAGAGATGTTGAGGGGGGGTCAGGACCTCCCCCGAGTGAAAAATCGCCTGGTGCCCGCGCTTCTTTACACGGATGACGCCGTGATCCTGGCACGCACCCCGCGAGAGCTACAGAAAGCTTTGGAAAGATATTCAAGGTTTATGGGCCGTCTGGATCTTAAAATAAATATAAAAAAAACATATGTAATGGTGGCAGGTAAGGGAAAGAAAGGGGAAAGGACCATTTCTCTTGATAAGGAGAGATTAGATCTGACTACTCAATACCCATACCTCGGGGTAATGATGGATGAAAAGCTCAACTGGAAAGCGGCCATCGAAGCTCGCAAACACCAACTTCTGCGAGCAATAATTGCTCTTATAAAATTCTCCCAGAAGTTAGGAAAGAGGCCACCAGTAGAGCTGCTCCGTATCTATAAAGCAAAGTGTCATTCCATCGCACTTTACGGGGCGGGGTTGTGGGGACACAAAAACACCAATGTATTACAGGTAGCAGAGAACACATTTATGAGACTCCCCCTGGAGGCACCTAAGCGAATATCCACTTTTGCCTGCCATGCAGAGCTTGGTATGCCCCATATTGAGGATTTGGCAAAAATCCAACCTCTTCTGTTGTGGCGCCGTATTTGGACGTCAACAAAAAATTCATTTACAAAAGAGATAGTGGCAGACTGTATGTCTTGGGAACATGTGGGGAAAATTGAGTGGTTGTTATATGTGAAAAATCTCCTTGCAGTTTTGGGGTTGGATAAATACTATTCTAACCCCGAATTAATCATTGAGATCCGAAAGAAAGATTTAAAAATAAGGGCTCTGAGCCACATGGAAGAACTACGGCTGAGTAAGGAGATAAATAAACCCTCAGTCCAACATTCCTTGGCAGTAATGACCACCTTGGAAATGGAACCATATCTGACTTACGTCGAGTCACAATTTGAGCGTTTCTTGTTGGCACGATTCAGACTGAATATTTTCCATAGGCTTGTAGCCTTCCCTAGAAGGCATAATTGGGATGAGCGTTTAACGGTGTGCCCCTGCGATGAAATGTCCGAACAATCAACGATGCACACCATTTTGTTTTGCAAATATTACACTGCACATCGTAAATTATGGCTAACCCCCTTGCTGAGAACTCTTGGCCTTAGAAGATGTCGTCCTGCTATGCTGCACTTGCAATTTTTGAACACTGTATTGATTTCGAAAAACGTTAGTACCTTTTTAAAGTGTATTTTTAAACACAGAGTAAATCTTGGATGAAGCAAATTTTGTTAATTTAAGGCAAAGGGCAGTCCAAAAGCGATCTATAAAGAATAACGTTCAGATTGGCATTGCAATGTAATGCATTTGAGTCAGAACAAGTTTTGGAAAAATGCCCCAGCTGTTGCTTACTTTCACGCAACGCTTCTTCTTTTTTTCGATTACATGAGTTTTAACAACCTATACATACTTCACTTGTTCTTACACTGTGTATATTGTGTTTAATATGTGTTTTATGTACTTTTATGGTTATTAATGTTTTATAGCCGAATAAAGATTTACTTACTTACTTACTCTTGCTTATTAGTGCACCGAGAGCAATCACTGCTTCAACCGGAAAAGTTCCATAAAACGGGCACTATTTTAAACACGAATGTCCCGCTACCACCAGATTAATTTTATAGTTTATCACTTGCCTTTCAAGCTGGTGACCTCATAGCATGATGTGCGTAGGAAAAATCCCTCTTGCAAACCCTGGCTGCTGCAAAGTTCACTCTCTTAGTTTGAGGCGGGCCTCATTCCGTGGCCCTTCCGTCACAACTCCGGTCATGTCCAATATCGTAGCCGGTGGACACTCCTTTCATACAAAGTCCAAAAAGCCAATCTGACAAGCAGGAGCGCCTCAACCTCACGGGTCGGGGCCTGTCTTTGGTGTGCAAATTCGCAATTGTGTGTATTGCCAAATAATCATCCATCTAGTTCCATCAATACATTGTGCAAAAGAAGGCAGAACTTGTGCAAAATGGCTTTGGTACTTATTGTGGGAATCATAGAGAATAGCTAGCTGTGGACTAAGTGCCTCTATATGAATCAGCCCATAACAAGAACTATCTGTTGATTCCTCCAGCTAATATGTAATTTCTACTAGTATCCTGGGTTGAATCCCACGTGTGCAAATATAGCAAGAAGGAAATATTAATGCCCCTTTATGCAAAAAAATAGCCTATATTGATATCTATCGTTCGTTGGCAGGTTGCCATTTGTCCTGAAAAAATGGAGCGAGTGACAAACTTGAAGATAATGGGATAAATCCCGTATTGAATAAGTGTCATCCATTGTCCTGCCGTCTCTGTCTTGCCATGTGACTATCTCACCAAGTGCAAGGTGTGCTAAAAATGAGTGTTTAATGTCAATAAAAAAAAAAACCTGTGCCTTGTGTGAACTACAAACCATCTACGTTCATTTCTTTGTCAAAGGTATGGTATAACGTCCCGTTATATAGTGTTGACTGAGTCCAGTAAAACATGTACATTTACCAATTACTGATTTGAACCAGGGTTCTAAATTTGTATTTGTATTCTTACTGTCCATTTTAAATATCATTGTACCCTGGCTCTTAGGTAAATCGGAATAGTTCTGTTTAAATGTAAGCATGACGCTTCTTGTTAAATGGTAGAGGCTATGCTAAGTACAACCCTATATGCCCCCAGCTTGTAAATACTTAAACCATGTGGCACTGCTGACCACCGATGTATAAGACCCTAGTTGATCCTAACTAGGAGAAGCTCAGGTTGGCTAAAATACAGAGAAGAGAAAGATGTAATTTGTTCGAAAACTGTATTTTAAAAGATTAAAATAATAAATAATTATAAAAAAAAAGTAAAACACCCATCAGGGATCTACCTTCTAAGATAAAAAGTTTCCAACCAAAGTTCAGGGCAGACATGTATGTAAGTCCTCTGTGATGTTCAATCCTCCTGGGTGCTTGGAGTCCAGCTGCAGAATATATCTAGTTTCTAGTTTGCGAAGCTTGGACTCTCTGTCTCCCCCTTGCCTACTCGCAGCTACCGCATCAATTACAAAGTATTTTGCACTGCTAAAAAAAAATTCTGTTGTAATGACAATATAATTCCAAAAGTTTAAAGTATTGTCTGTTTGTTTTTTCGTTTTTCAAAAAATACCAAATAAATTCACAAAATTGTTAAAAAAACAAACAAAAAAAACTAAAAACAAAAAAGAAGAAAAAAAACAGTTCTCTTCAGAACTACCTTATTTGGTTAAAAAAAGAGAAATAACTTCATGCTAATGTCTGGGTGATTGCTTGAGTACATGTGAGGAACATAATTGATTCTAAGAGTGCATGGGTAGTAACAGGGAGGTGGCTGGACTGCATGAGTAATGCACAGTTAATTGTAGGTCTGTATGTGTTAGTGTCTGGGTCATTGTATGAGTACAAGGGTACTGACTGGATAATTTGAGTACTGCAAGGAGAGTGCATGGTGAATTTATAAGTGTTTGGGTTTTGGCGGAGTGATTGGATTAGTCCATGGTACTGGCTGGGTGATTGGAGGAGTGCACGCGGTGTGAAAGTGTGATTGCTGGACTGCATGAGTACTACCTGGGTAATTGGTGGAGTGAATCAGTAGTTTGTAGGTGGTTAGAGGACTGCATGGATAGTGCACATGTAATTGCAGCACTGAATGTGTTAGTGCCTGGGTCATTGCATGAGTACATGGATAGTGACTGGATATATAAAAAGTGCTGCAAGGAGAGTGCATGGTGGATTTATAAGTGCTTGGGTTTTGGCAGGGCGATTGGATAAGGACATGGGACTGGCTGGGTAATTGAAGGAGTGCATAGGTAGTAACAGGGGATTACTAAACTTTATAGGTAGCAGTCAAAGGATTGTAGACATGCATGAGTTAGTGTCTGGGTAATTGCATGAGTACATGGGTACTGGCTGGATGATTAGAGTACTGCAAGTTGACTGCATGGTGAATTTATAAGTGCGTGGGTTTTGGCGTAGTAATTAGATAAGGACATGGGACTGTCTAGGTGATTGGAGGAGTGCACGGAGAGTGACAGTGTGATTACTGGACTGCATAGGTACTACCTGGGTAATTGGAGGAGTGAATCAGTAGTGTGTAGGTGGTTAGAGGACTGCATGGATAGTGCACATGTGATTGTAGCACTGCATGTGTTAGTGCCTGGGTCATTTCATGAGTACATGGATAGTGATTGGACACGTAGAGTCCTGCAAGGAGAGTGCATGGTGAATTTATAAGGGCTAGGGTTTTGGCAGAGTGATTGGATAAGGACATGGGACTGGCTGGATAATTGGAGGAGTGCATAGGTAGTAACGGGGAGATTACTAAACTGTATAGGTAGCACTCAAAGGATTGTAGGCGTGCATATGTTAGTGCCTGGGTAATTGCATGAGTACATGGGTACTGACTGGATGATTAGAGTACTGCAAGGAGAGTCCATGGTGAATTTATAAGTGCTTGGGTTTTGGCGGAATAATTAGATAAGGACATGGGACTGTCTGGGTGACAAGAGGAATGCAGAGGGAGTGACAGTGTGATTGCTGGACTGCATGGGTACTATCTGGGTAATTGGAGGAGTGAATCAGTAGTGTGTAGGTGGTTAGAGGACTGCATGAATAGTGCACATGTGATTGTAGCACTACATGTGTTAGTGCCTGGGGCATTGCATGAGTACATGCATAGTGACTGGATACTTATAGTGCAGCAAGTAGAGTGCATGGTGAATTTATAAGTGCTTGGGTTTTGGCAGAGTGATTGGATAAGGACATGGGACTGGCTGGGTAATTGGAGGAGTGCATAGGTAGTAACAGGGAGATTACTAAACTGTATAGGTAGCACTCAAAGGATTGTAGAAACGCATGTGTTAGTGCCTGGGTAATTGCATGAGTACATGGGTACTGACTGGATGATTAGAGTACTGCAAGGAGAGTGCATGGTGAATGTATAAGTGCTCGGGTTTTGCCGGAATAATTAGATAAGGGCATGGGAGTGTCTGGATGATTGGAGGAGTGCACGGAGAGTGACAGTGTGATTGCTGGACTGCATGGGTACTACCTGGGTAATTGGAGGAGTGAATCAGTAGTGTGTAGGTGGTTACAGGACTGCATGGATGGTGCACATGTGATTGTAGCACTGCATGTGTTAGTGCCTGGGTCATTGCATGAGTACATGGATAGTGACTGGATATTTAGAGTGCTGCAAGGAGAGTGCATGGTGAATTTATAAGTGCTTGGGTTTTGGCAGAATGATTAGATAAGGACATGAGACTGTCTGGGTGATTGGAGGAGTACATGGGCACTGAATATATGATTAGAGTGCTGCAAGGAGAGTGCATGGTGAATTTATAAGTGCTTGGGTTTTGGCAGAATGATTAGCTAAGGACATGGGACTGTCTGGGTGATTGGAGGAGTGCATAACTAGTAACAGGGAAATTACTGAACTGTATATATAGTGCTCAAGGGTTGTAGAAGTGCGTGAGTTAGTGCCAGGGTCATTCCATGAGTACACTAAGCATACATGCAACCATATAAATAGTATCTGAACACATAGATAACTCATTACGTACTCATCTAGTTAAGTTGATAAGTCCAACATACCACAAAGGGTAATATATGGTTGTTTATTTTTGAGTTACATCTTGACCATTCAATCTACAAATATGCAACATCATTAAACTATACTTCACAACAGACTTAAGAAAGAAGAGCAATTAACAACACATTTAATGATCTTTTTTAAAACCACATATATCTTCAGCTTTCTATCTAAAATTATGTTCCATCATTCAACGATACCTTTGCTTAAACTACAAAAATAAACCTAATTAACAGCACCTTATTTCACCATTCTATCTTTAATTATTTGCCATAATTTAACTTTACCTTCTGTACAAACTAATAACAGAAACTTAATTAATAACACCTTATATGATCATCTTTCAAACACCACAGTTGTGCTGCATGTTTACCAAAGTATCTATAATTATGCAGTATCATTAAACTATACCTTTGTTAAGATAAGAAAAAAGTTTGCCTAATAAACTACACCTTATATGAGCATCTTTCAAAATACACATTTGTACTGAATCGTCAAAAAATGATCTAAAAATATGAAGCATCATTCAGCTATACCTTTGAAAAGACTTTAAAAAATATATATTATTGTACAGACTGTTTTTTAAAGAAACCTCAAGTACAATGAAACTAATTCCAATATACATCTCTACATTTAGCACTATATTTCAAACAACACAGTTTTAGAATAATGTCAAATCTTTTTTAAATAAACATAAAAAATATATAACTCACCTTGCAAATAAATCTGTGGAATGAAAAATCTCACACACTCAGACAGGATTTTCTTTTACACAAAGTCAATATAAATCACCAGACTCAGCAAGGTAAAACCAGTAATGGCAAGGTTTCCCTCTCTTTTTCCATACAAATACACAGAGGCAACAAATGACATTGCTTCGCAGAGTTTTTTAAATTGTAAAACATAATTCCATTGGTCACAGATAATAACCCTTATCAACTGACTTCTTCACCCCTTCTGCCTAATGTCAGTGTCCATAGTAACAGGTCATGCAACATTCAACTTAACTCACAGGTCACAAGTTCACCACACAATGTTGCAAATGAGAACAGCAGATGTGGTTGGCATTGAAAAACATGACCTTATCCTTTCTGCTGTACCTTTCAAACATTTTTTACTAACCAATAAGAAACTTGCTTTTTAAACAAACTAAAATGCACCCTATTTTTGAATGTACAATGTTCTGAAACAGCCAATGAAATCTCTACTTTCTTTAAAACAGAATCATCTCTCATTCTACCAACTGACTACCTCAGCTACAGACATCTTTTCATTACCTACAGTCTTCACTTCAAGATGTTTTCAGTGTGGAATGTTGGCAACAGCTATGTTTTCTGGTGCAAAAGGTGTGCTGAACGCAGAGGTATTGACGAAGACCTAGCTTTGCAAAATGTAGACATTAAATGGATTGGACAGAGAGGGTTAAAGTGGCACCAATTGATGCCTGTGGTTAAAACCTTTTTGCATTTTTAACCCCCTGACCTCATGATTGTGCACTGTGGTTGCAATGACCTAGGCATATTGACTGGGGTAAATCGGGAAATGCTAAAGAAGGACACCTTTGCAGAATTGATATTGCTTTTCCCCCAAACTGCCTTTGTATCCAATCAATTTTTCCTCAGATTGAGAAAGCTAGAAAAATGTCAATAAAGCTGTTTCTGCTTACCTCAGAGAATGGGCTCCATATATAACAACAATCTACGTTTCCATATGGAGGGCATCTACAGGAGTGACGGAGTATACTTCACTGATGAAGGAAACAGAGTGTTTCTCAACAACCTAAAGCTCTGCGTCCACACTTACATGTAGCTGCAAAAAACTCATAATAAACACAAGGGCTCTTTTTAGAGACACCTGAGCTACGGGCTGCTGCACTCGGCGATCCGCCACTCTGAACGTGAGGACGAGGGCATGAGATACTCACAGATATTTAGACCACTGATATTCACGTGCTACGTTGGAAACAAGATTGTGAAACCCATTTCCTCGTCCAGAAATAGACCCCCATGTGGTCCGGAATTTGAACCACATTCTAAAAATTTATCGGAAAAAGAAAATTAGCCTTGAGGAAGTCGTGGGACTACTTTCCCTATACGACGAAACACGTGTTGGCTGTGACTGTGATGTTCTACTTGAAAGCTTCTTGAAATAAAGAGATAAAGAAGAAGACTTCACATATGACTTATTGAATTGTGGATGTACTGTATCTTACTCACAGACCCAAAAAACGTTAGAAATTGTAATATTTACGTGTGCTGGGGATTTGAGAATCAGTTTTGTTAAGCATTTGCTTTCCCTTGTAGAGTTTGTGGTTTCTCTACACCTTACAGCACCGTCATAGAAGTGAACAACAAAAAAAAATGTGTATTTTCTTTGAGGTGCCAACACACCTAAGACCTTTACCACAGATCTGTTAAAAACTCTGTTTAGAGCTACCCAATACCCCAACATATAACCTAGGTTTATATAGAAAAAAATCGTAATTATTTTTGCTTGGAGTCATGCACCCATCGAATTCACACTAGGGGGCCACGCTGAGCGCCGTGCACCCATCAGGCTCACACTAGGAGGCCGCGCTGAGTGCTGCGCACCCATTGCGTTCACACTAGGGGCCGCGCTAGGGTCGCGACTCCAATTAGTTTCTTTTTAAACCGTCTACTTACATTCATTTACATTCACCCCGGGGACCCCATCCCCCGGTGCATGCCCAAATATACTTTTTTTTTTTTTAAACCGAGGAGGGGGGACTGCCACCCCCATCCCGGGCCATTTTGGGCCCCGGGGACCCCATCACCAGTGACCCGGCCTCATGGTTAGGGACCGTGGGGGGAGCCCCAATGCCCCCACGGTCCTGCCGGCTCCCCATCTCCTGCAGGAGCCGGCATTGCTTTTCCACATGAGGAACTGCTAACATGCAGCTTTCCGTGTGGAAAAGCAATCTGCTTTGGATTTTGGAAGCGAGAGCAGGAAACCTGCTCTCGCTTTCAAAATCCAAAGAAGTGTTTGGTATGACAGGGCGGCAGCGCACGGCTCCCGCCCTGTCATAGCAAACAGCAGTGTCCCGGGGGTAGGCACCCCAGGACACTGCAGGAGATGGCCCTCGGGGGTGGCGGTCCCCAGGGCCATGGAGGGCTCCTGGAGGGGGGACACGTGGCCCCCCTCCCTACTAGTGCACAGCCCTGGGGAGGTGGTGGTCCCCGGGGCTCGGGGGTCTGTATCTGACCCCCTAATTAGCATTATTATTGCCCCCGGGAGGTGGTGGCCCCCAGGGTGTGTGGACCATAATATCAACCCACGGTGGGCAGACAACCACTAGGAGAGGATGTGGCGCAACTGCCACATCTGCCGACTTTGGAGCTGGTAAAACTAGGCCCAGTCTGGGCATCGGTTCAACATCCTGTGATCCTGGGCAAATCACTTAATCTCCCTGTGCCTAAAAAAAATTATTATGTGTCCTAGTGTAATGTAAACTGGTGCTCGTGTAAAGCGCTCCAATACCTTCGGGTCGAGTTTGCACTGTATAAAACTGCATAAAACAAAATGCGTGCGTGCATTGGGGCTGGCTACTAGGCCTGTTTGGCAAGGTGCTGGGTTCACCCTACTATATCATATATCATACCGCACATGGCCCCTTTATGATATCCGAATTTGGGCCAGTGGATACACAAACTCATGGGTATTTCCACAATTTTCTTTAAAAAAAAAGTTGGGGTGCAAATCTGAAAAACAATAAAACAAAATAATTCACAATGCAGCAGAATATGGCAAAGACCTGTGATCACTGTGGACCCAGAGGTCGCTGTCATGCACAGCTGATTCAGTGGCTCCTGCCACCGAAGCGCCTTGCTGCAGGCCAGTCTAGGCCATGCGTACAGGACCTGTACTGGCCTAAGCTGGCTCGGTGGCACTGAGGCTGGCACAGGCCATGGTCATAGGCCAGGACTTAAACACAGAACACACTGTGCATTGCCAAGGCTGCCTACAGTTAATTTAGCAGCAGAGGTGCTGGTGCAAGACCAGCTCCCTGAGCCAGCTCCGTGTGCTAAAATCATGCTAGCATAGGGGTTGGCTGGCATAGGGTGTAGCACAGGTGCTAGCCATTGGCCATATCCTTTGTTCCAAGCACACAATGCACATCTTAAGGGGGTTCACTGCTAGTCAATATATATGGGGCTGGCGCAGGATCTGAATGTAGGCCAGGCCCTACGTTCACAGTCCACCAGAAAATAAACACATACAAAATTAGTCACGTACACATGCCCTAAGGATGCATAGTAGCCATGCGCAGTGGGATTTAGTCACATGGTGAGTTGACCACATGAGAGGTTTGGGTGCACGCCTTGCAGCCAACTGCACAAGGTAGAAAGCTGTGTGCTGTGGGGCTGGGTCAGACTAAATGTTTTAGTGCAGGCCTTGGAAAAAGCCCAGGTCCTTCAGCAAGGCCCAATGAGCAGGCGATTGGGTGCTAGCCCTGCAAATGGCCGCAGGCTTTGTGCAGTGAGATTGACAGCAAAGCTGGTTGGGCACAAACCTTACCCTGTCCTGACATTTACAATTAGGTTTTCTGATAAATATGTCTTACTATTGCAGCCCATCTAGCTAGATTCCTAATTATTTTTACCACTTAGATTCTGATTATAGGATGAGAGCGTTCACCTTGAACAGAGATACACTTCTTCACTGCCTGGAGCGTTCTAGTTGCCCGAAGTAAGGTCGTACCAGGCTAAGGCATCCAGTATCTGACCTGCTCATACCTAAAGCATTCCTTACCTGACCTTACATACTCCTATTTGAGATCATAGAACACTTTCATCTTTCCTTTGCACCACATGTCCTACAGTCTGAAGTATCCTGTGTCTTTTTGTACCTTACATTTCCCTTTTGATCCCGGGACTGAAGTCTGAATTTTCCTGTAGTGGTGTAAATGGTGATGTGTATGTGGCCACCCCTATGCTCTTACCCAGTGCATCGGAGGTTCTTAAGAGCTTATTAAGTACCTTGCGGAGAGGAAGCCTTGATTTTACTGGACACTGCGACATCTGATGCTGTATTCATTCCATCATGCTGTACTGACTGGCCACAGAAGACATCTGTGATTCGACCCTATGGCTCACCTTCTATTTATGTGGCAGGTCCCTCATGCTGTATCCTTTGCTCCTTTTAGTTCATCATTCAAACCCATTTCATTTGTCTTTCTTCAGGGTCCCACCCTTAGCCGTGGTTTATTTAACGTCTACATGATGACCGTCATTTCCTTGATTCAAGACTTTGCCCCCAGTCTTTATGGGTACATGTCCAGAAAATTCTAAGGCTGGGTGGTGATCCTAAATCTGCTGAGCTCTCTTTCCAGGACTGCATATACTCCATTCCTTCGTCGAGGAATAACAACGCCGTAGGCCTACATTTTGCCTGTTCACTTCAGACATTCCTGCCCTCTCTGTGAGGGGCAAATGATTAATGTGTCACACAGCACATCTTCCTCGTCACCCAAAAAATAACAGGAATAAAAAAATAATGGATAGGCCAATAACAAATAAAAACATGAAAGTACTTGAGGTCTCTTTTTAGCCTAGTTTGTCTTGAACCCATGGAACTTGTTTTACAGCTCAAGTTATGCCCATCGACGCAGTCAGCGTCAGCACCGTCTTGAAATGAGTCATAAGATTGTTTCAATCCCTCTCACATGGATGTTTAACCTGATGGTCCTGTTCTTCAGATGTGTCTTCTCTCGATTAGACATGCACACTTCCATTGCTCTCTTGCCTATCCAGCGAACCAGCTTCTAAGCTGTTACCACTCACATAGGACAAACTAGAACCAGCCATTTGACAGTCCATATAGATTGTCTGTTGACAGTTTGCCAGGAAGGGCACCAATTGGAGACACCATCCTTTTAGCCAACAGATACATCAGATGCACCATTACTACTATCATGTTGTGTAGTTCCTACAAATAAACAGGATCTGCATGTTTAGACAACATAAACTAAAGGATTGGTGTCTAGACTGATTCCGGAAACCCCCAAGGGATATGTCAGCCTTTAGACTAGCTAGCTCACAGTGCAACCATAAGCCCCGAACCCTGCCAAGGAGCGAATAGTTTCTGGCAAGTATCAAACATGACAACCCTTTATCCTTCAGGGATCGTGGAAATGGTATAGTGCTTTTCGCTCAGTCAATTCTGCTCACTTAGGGGCTCATTACGATGGCTGGTGGACATCAGTCCGCCCACCATCGTTGCGGTGCTGGGGGCCGGCCGCCGGCCGCCGGTAAGGCAGCGGTCCCGCTAAGCACATTACGATGTGCCCGCCATTATGGCAGGCGCATCTAGGGCCCTGAACATTGTGGACGGTGCTGCTGGCTGCAGCACTGTTTGCAATGCGAAAATGCCACGTAGTGCATTTACCCGCACTACGTGGCAGCACCACGCGTGCCTGCCACTTTGTGCAGGGAAATGCAGGGGGTACCACTGGTACCCCCAGTGCACAACCACCGTCCCCCACACAGAGGGAGCCCGCAATGGGCCCCCAAACCCAATCCCTGCCAGCCGTTCCATGGCGGTTTCACCGCCATGGAGAGGCTGGCTGACGACAGCATTGTAATCTGGCAGGCGGTGCCTGCTAGGCACTGCCACCATTTCCCCGGTCCTGTCCGCTCCGCCAGGCAACCCTAACGATTGCCTGTGGCAGAAGCGTGGCGGGCGCTGTTTGCGCTCGCCACGCTTGCTGAACGATTCCCCTTGCCATCGTAATGTGGCGGGGGGAAATGGGCTATCGTATGGCGGCGGGTCCGCCACCGCACGGCTGGCGGTGGCGGGCCTTCCACCATCCTAGTGACCCCCTTAGTCTCAGAGAGATGCGCAGAATAAACGATGGGGACGTTTTCAATAAGCATTTATTGAACCAGCGTCATTCTAGTATAAAACATGTTTGCTGCAACAATTATTAGACAGAAGTTAATGTATAAGATCAGGAGCACCAACAGAGTAAATAGAAGGTAGAATTCTGCCATGCTGCTAAACCAGTGAATATATGCAGACATATAAACATGACAGTAATCAAGCGTAGTCCTACGATGCAAACCCTACCTAAGTGTCCCTAAGTGCACCTAGCATGTATGTGGGTGTAAAGCTAAGAATCCCCTAGGAAAGAACCAACCCCATTCTCTGACGGGAGAGAACGAAGGAGCCCGTCTTGATCTCAAGTTGGACACCCCACAGGAATGGCAGACCACTGCGTGCTGGAGCATCAGTGTCTTCTGTCAGCATGGAAGCTTTTCTGTGCCTATCTATTGTAGGTATGGTTCATAAAGATAGCCTCTGGGTTCTTAACACACTCAATGTGTTGTGAGTACGATTATGTAAATGAGCCTAAATCAATACCTGCAATTATACAGAGTAGTTCTTTAGCCCTAGGATGAAGATGACCATGACTTTTAAACAGTGTATGTTAATCCTGTTATTCAGCACATAACTGGGTAAAAGATCAGTGTTAGAACTGTTATGCAGAGGAAGGTAGGACAAATGTAGGTGAAGGGTTACTTAGCTATTTAGGCCTAGACTGGGGTGCATAACAATCACACTCAGAAAAAACAATCTTTTTTTTAACCAAAACAACATTCCTCTTGCTTTACTATCATTCATCCTCAACCTGCACAGATTCTTCCATCAATGTACCTATTTCATAGGTGAATAAAACTTTTTAAATGATTTTTTCACTTTACTTGGCCACATTTAGGCATATTTACAACAACGTCACGCAGCACAGAAAGTCACCTTGCTGTGTGACAGGGAAAGGGCATGAATGCGCTGTATTTAAAAGAATATGACACATTCCTGTTCTTGTCCCTACACTGGTGCCGTTTCGGCTGCCTAGCGCCAATGCAGGCCCTCTTGCTTGCATTGCAGACAAGATTGTTTTTGCACAGGAAGGGGCAACTACCTGCACAAAAATCATCCCGGGAGTTAAATCCTCTTTGTATGTGTATACTGCAGAACGCAGCACACATAGAAAGAGGAAGTAACACGGAGAAATATAGTTCTCCTTGTTTAACCTCCCCATGCATTACACCTCTGCTGGGATGGTGTAAGATTTTGGTGCATTACCAGATTTACAAGTTCTTGTCAGTCTGGGAATACCTAAAAATCCATAGGAGTTGCGTGGGAACATCTACCGCAATGCCCATGGAACGCCTACCTAGGGCAGAGTAGCGCAACAAAGAGATTTGCGCTGCGTTGCGCTGTTCCAGGTTTATTCAGCCACTCAGAGCCACACAAAGTGGCTTTTCTTGGCTTCATAAATCTGTTGTGAATGTTTGTATCGCACATGTTGCGTGGTGCAAACGCGACGCAAGCCTCTCGTAAATATGCCCATTATTCTTTACAATATCCCTGGCTCAAACAAGCTGATTGACACAGAACTTGGAATCATAGTACTTCGTACTCATTCCTTGTTCCAAATATACTCTTCCCTTGATCTGGTCCATTTCTGCATTCTCACTAAGCGCTCAATTACTGATCTGAACTGGTCTAAGACTGAAATGTGATTCTTCTCCAACCAGAGTAAAAGGTGATATATCTGTGGGAGAGGGAGAGGTGTGGTGCAACAGCCAGAGTGGCTGACTCCAGAGTGCAGAGGTCACAGTTCAATCCTCGCCAGCAGCTCTTTTCAGCATCATGTAACTCACTTAATCTCTACAACGGCCCCCAGTACCTTGAAACCTTAAGGGGTGATATGTTCGTGCTTTACAAGGGTGCAGAGACAGAATATCGAATCAAAAATATAGATTTACAGAAATAGAGTTAAAAATATTGTGGGTCAGAAATATCAATAGACAAATTCTTGTGGTCAAGAATATCGAATTTAGGTAAGTAATATCGATATAAAAAATATTGAAGTGTAAAATATCGTTTGCAAAAATGTAGTTGTTAAAAATATAGATTTATTTATTAATGTTATGTATTTTAGTATATATTTTATGTGTATGTGATGTATGTTTTTTATATAACATTTGTTTGTATTTTCAATATATGTGTTACATTTTTAGTACTTTTTATATTTTTAGTTCCGTAGCGGGTTGTGGGTTTATAGGGGAATAGGGTGGGAAGTAATTTAATTATATTAAATGTATTGAATATTTTGTATTTATTATGATTTGTTTAATTGAGATGTTATAATGTTAAATGGGTAAAGTAATTTATTATTAATTAATTAATAATTGGTTGTTAATTAATTTGAATTAATACATTTTAATTAATTATGGTAATTGTGTAATTAATTTTAGGTGTGTGTTGTGTTTATAGGAGTAAAGGGTGGTAAGCATTTTGTGCTTAATTAATTATTATATAGTTGTTAATTAATGTTAATTATTTGATATTTATTTTGTGTAATTGTTTATATTTTGTTGTTTTTACTTTTAAAGTGGTAAAAGGTGGGTTTTAAATACATTGTTAAATATTTAATTATTAGTTGTTACTAGTAATAGTTTTTCTTTTAAAAATAATATTTAATTGTGTTTTATTATTTTATAGTTTAATTTAGGTGTGTGTTGTTTATATTATAGTGTTAAAGAATGTGTACTCAATGAATGTTTTTTTATTAATTAGATTTTTTTAAATTGATTATTAATTATGGAAACAAATGTAATTCAAATATTGAGGTGTTTTGTTATTGGTGTGGTGTTATAGGGTAGGAAATAAAGTAAATACATTTATGTTTTAATACACATTTTTGTTTTTTAATATTTGTTTCTTTTAAATAATTTTTGTTTATAAATGTATTTATTAATTTTTTGTATATATTATGTGTAGGTTTTTGTTATATGTAATAGTATTATAATATGTATTCTTTTTTTATATGTTTAATATATTGCATTT
The DNA here is from genome assembly GCF_964204655.1 of Triturus cristatus. NCBI lineage: Eukaryota > Metazoa > Chordata > Amphibia > Caudata > Salamandridae > Triturus > Triturus cristatus. The sequence continues at coordinate 631,865,015 of NC_140593.1, forward strand.
AATATTTTTAAAATATTGTTTATTTTTATGATTTTTGAAATCTTTTAATAATTTTTGTTTTCTCAATTGTTTAAGTGCTATTAGTAATTTTTGTTTCTCTGCTATCCAACACTTTCCCTAATGTTGCAATAACTGGAGTGAGAATAGTAATTTTTACCTCCCTGCTATCCAGCACTTTCCCTAATGTTGCATTCAATGCAGTGGAAATAGTTAGTTTTACTCCTCCGCTATCCAGCACTTTCCCCACTGTTGCACTCACTGGACTGGGAATAGTAATTTTTGATCCTCCACTATCTAACACTTTCCCTACTGTTGCACTCACTGCAGTAGGAATAGTAATTTTTACCCCTCCGCTATCTAACACTTTCCCTACTGTTGCACTCTTTAGAGTGGGTATAGTAATTTGTACCCCTCCGCTATCCAACACTTTCTCTACTGTTGCACTCACTGGAGTGGGAATAGTATTTTTACCCCTCTGCAATCCAACACTTTCCCTACTGTTGCACTCACTGGATTGGGAATTGTATTTTTTACCCCTCTGCCATGCAACACTTTCGCTACTGTTGTAGTCACTGGAGTGGGAAAATACATTTTTACCCCTCTGCTATCCAACAGTCTCCCTATTGTTGCAGTCATTTGAGTGGGAATAGTCATTTTTATTCCTCCACTATCCGACACCTTCCCTACTGTTGCACTAATCGGAGTGGGAATAGTAATTTTTACCCCCCTGCTATCCAACACTTTCCCTACTGTTGCACTCACTGGAGTGTGAATAGTATTTTTTACCCCTCCGCTATCCAACATTTTCCCTACTGTTGCACTCACTGGACTGGGAATAGTAATTTTTACCCCGCCGCTATTCAACACTTTACCTACTGTTGCACTCACTGAAGTGTAAAATTTAAGTTTAAAGACTCTTAAATAATTTTGGGGGTCGATATTCTATCAGTAGACCGTTTTTACAGGCTCAGCAATTCCTGATGCTTCTGGTCTGCAACTGCAAAGGACTTTCCACTCAGTTTCGAAGGCTGTACACAACAACTTCATCACTTTGCTCTTAAAGTGTGTACCTTTATCTGATTTTAAAGAAGTTGGCAAACCAAATCTGTGGGTCAAGTCGCTCATCCATAGTTTGGCTAGTCATACAGTCTACTTGTATAATTAGGTAGGCATCCACCCATCTAGAGAGCAAACATATGAACACAAGATTGCACCTAAGGTAATTAAAAACTTGGATTTTAACAAAGTGTAACTGTATCCGGGAAAAGGACCTTTGGACTTGTCTAAATGGCTCATTGTCACCAAAGTTATTTTTCCCAAATTATTTTGCTGCCAATGAACACAGCATTGATACGTATTCTCAGCAACAGATTTAAAGTGTGCTTGGTACCAATATTTCTTAAAAAACATAACAATAGGTTCTCAAACAAGATGAGTTTTACCATAAATGTGTCCACACATAGCATGTAACATTTAGGGGTCTATTAGGATGGCAGGCGGATCGCCACCGACCGAAACCGCCATTTCCCCGCCATATTACGATGGCGGTGGGGACCCAGGTGGACGGAAAGACTGTCCGCCAGTTTTCCACCGGTAGGCAATCTGCCCAGGCAGAAAAGACCGGCAATATGGTGGCGGTGCCTTCCAGGCACCGCCATCCATATTACGATGATGGCGGTCTCATGCCTTTCCATAGCGGAGACTCCGCCATGGAAAGGCTTGCGGAGAATGCCTTTGGGGGCCCGTTGCGGGCCCCCAGGAGGTTGGGGGGTGGGTGGCTGCACTTGGGGGGTACCCATGGTACCCCCCGACATTTGCATGCACAAGGCGGCAGGCACCACGCGGGGCCTGTCACGTTGTGCATGCAAATGTATAACATGCCCTTTTAACATTGTGGCAGGTGCTGAATACAGCACCGCCCACCACAATGTTAAATATACAGGATGCGAATGCCATGGTGGCGGTCACATCCTAATTGGCACAGCGGGACCGCCGCACCACTGGCGGCCGGTCCCAGCACCACTAGGGTGGCGGGCGGACTGGAGTCCGCCCGCCATCCTAATAGACCCCTTAGTTGGGTTGAATGTATTGTTTCTCAGCTGTTACCCACACATTTTTCTGGTCTTTTGCACTACCTGCCATTTCCCATTTTCTTTTCTCATCTTCAGGTGCGTCATTCTGGAGCTCTTTTAGCTCACTTAATGCTGGACTGTAGTCAAGAGAAAACATTTTACATTTTCATTCTCAGTTTTACATTGGTCTTGTTCATTTGAATTTATCATAACGGATTCGAGAGCACAATATTTTACTACTTTTTCAGTGTAGTGATTTCCAAGTGTAACCGTATCAGCTCCTATCTTTTGGTTAGCACATTTTACCATAGAAATCTTTTTAGGTCGCTGCAATGCACTCAACTCTAAAATATATTTTATGTTACAAAACCCCTTTGTGACCACAATTGTCCAAAATTGTGGATCACACCAAAACCAGCCTGGTACAGAAGCAATTGGATCTAATGTGGCAGAGAAGTAAGCTACGGGCTTTTTGATTTCGCACCATATTTCTGTGCGAGAAGCAAAAACGCACTTCCCTTTCTCTCATGACAGAATACGTAAAAAGTTATTTGGCATTCCTAGTGCTGATGTGCGAGAGTTTGTCCCTGAGCTAGAAGAAGGCAGTCCTACATTCATTGTAAATGGGACTGGATCCGAAACACAGCTGTGAGTAAGCCTCAACAAAGGCTTTGCAATGAGGGAAAAGTTTGGAATCCACTGTCTCAGTAGCTATCCAGTCCCAAACACCTTTTATCAATATGGTGATCCAAATAGATAACTTCTTTCATATAGTATTGCATTTTTGTGTGAGTCACCACATGACCAATGTCAGCAAGATGGTTCTAGAGCGCAGTTGTATGCAACTTGCTTTTGTTTTAGAAGTAACCATCAGGTCATCAATGTACTGCACTAACACTGAGATACAGGTCAACTACAGCTATTCCAACTCTTTCTTTAGAATCTGACTAAATCTGGCAACAGATTGAGGGGCTTTCTGAATACTTTGTGGAATGACACAACATGAGAATGTTATTTAGGATTATGAACCACAAAAGCTATTGACTAGCTTCATAAAGAGGAATGGAATAGGACACTCAGCATAAATCAATGACTGTGTACATTCTGCATTTGCAGGAATCTGGCAAAAAATCATAGCAGGATTCGTTAACTTAGGACAATATAGGACTAAAATGTTATGGATGTTTTTTGTACAACTCCCTATTTTCCTCTCATTTTTAAAATCCCAAGCACAGGAGAGTTATAGGGATTGCCTAGAACTTTTTTCAAAATGCCCTGCTTTATCATTGTTTTGATTACGGATTTCATGCCCTCCTCCGCTTCCCATGAAAGCTTGTATTGAAGAGTTTGAGGGTAACTACATTAGGTTTCTGCATTATTAATCAACTCTATCTCTTTATCTGTAAAATCTCCTACCTCTTTTTCTCTGTGTCTTAAATTGGGAGGCAAATCATCTTTTGTGGGAACTGGGAACAAATGAACTTTTATACTCTCGTGGTTTTATTTTAAATTCAGAATTTTCATCCTGCATTTGAATAGCCACACCAACTGGTGTACAATAAATCACACAATTCATTTTGCAGTGAAGATTCCTACCTACTAAGTTTACACGACTGTTGTAACAATTTATAAATGTATGGTCATTCTTATTTATGAGGGTACATTTTTATAGTCACATTTGCTTAGTTAGGCCTGATTTGTTAATTGCTTGTTATGCATTCCAACAACTTGGACTCGTTTTCCGGAGAGGCGTAGGTTTAGAACCTCCATTGGATGAACCATGGAGAGGGTAGTTTCTGTACTGATCAACAAGCATTGGTAAAGCCAACAGGTCTCTCCTATTAAAGAGCTATCGGCTTTGCCAATGTCTTTAAGCCAAGTTGTACAGCCACATGGCTGTGCAGCAGGCCTACATGTAAAGTTAGTTCAAGTGAAGGTTCCGCGTCACAAAGCTTTTTCTGGCTGGGGTGGGCAAGTTAGTATGGGGTAAGGGTGTGGATTTACGGTTAAGCAACATAGATGGGGAGGGGTGGGGGACAGGGCGGAGGCAACACAGAGAAGGGTAGGTGAGAGAATGAAGAAGTACCATGGAGAAGGGAGAGTGGAAGGGTAAGAAGAAATAGTACCTCATTCCCAGAGCAAGCAGACAATGGGCACTAATCAAGAGGAATGAATCTGTGCTTGTTCCATGCTTCAGAGAAACTAAAGACAATTATGTACAGCAACAATTAAGCCAACAAATGGTATGCAATGGGTGGGCTCCAAGCCCTTTATTGTAAACAACAAATACCCCTTGCACTAACAACTCATGCACTGTCAGCAGGTGAGATCTAAAAGTGATGGTAGGTGTCCATTCACCTCACTATCTACACATGGTCTACTCTAGGACGCACCAAGCTTGAAGTCCTCCTCCCCTCTCAGGCACCATCATTGAACATTAGTCACAGTTCCTGAAAAGGATAGAAAACCATTATTAACATTAGGAGACTTTGCTGAAAGAAAGTTGTTTTGTTTCACAAGTGTTGTTGCATCACTGGTGCTATAGGCATTTTCTCATTGAATTGCCTCTGAATTTGTATGTTCTGCACAGAAGACATTTGGGCTGGGTCATCTGCCCCAGTTGGCTGCATCTGTTTTGAATTCTGCTGCATCTGGGGAACAAAATAATTTTGAATTTGAATGAAATTCTGTCTTCGTTTCCAGTGTCCAATAGTTCTGCAATAATGGCAAGAGGTTCTCTTTTTCAACATGTTAAAATTCATGTGTTCCATTTGGGTCATTCACAAAACCTCTAGCTCTACATTGAGGAATAACATTTGATACATCATTTCCTTGGATACTTACTCTCTGCATGTTCAAACTTGCACCATCAACAGAACCAGAGTCAAAATCCGGATCCACCATTCGATTTTTAGGACACCTTTCAAAATGCTTAGAGGTATATTAGCAAGACTGGCAATAAAATTATCGCTGTTTTAGCGGCAGGAAACTGCCGCTAAAATGGCGATAATGGGCTTGCTAATATGCTTTATAGATTTCCAATAAAAGCCCTGGTTAGATGTGCAGGACATATAACCTGGGCTTCTATTGGAATTCTATAACGCATATTAGCAAGCCCATTATCGCCGTTTTAGCGGCAGTTTCCTGCCACTAAAACAGCGATAATTTTATCGCCGGTCTTGCTAATATGCCCCTTAGTTTTTGTGATCATGAATTCCTCCTTCAACTTCCTCTGCTTTACATCAAAGCAATCTCTACAGTATTTCACAATTTCTGCTATACTTTTAGCCTCCCAACACATCATACTCTGCTGTATATGATAACTAACAAACCCATCATGAGCACCGATAGGAAGCCGCTAGTTCCTTCTTTTGTAGGATCTTCCACTCCCCTATAGTTTCTATGAATTTGCGTAAGTCTCTTAGTAAATATGCACTGATTATTTTGGCTCCCGAGTAACCCTCATGATTTTCGACCAATTTACCTCTTTGTCAGAAACTTTCTGTTTCAAATGCGTAATAACTTTGCTGTAATTTCCCATAACAACATCAGGTAGACCATTATAAAGAAGCTCTCTTGAGGGCTTTTTTGTCGGCGATGTTACAGCCACTTTACACTCAGCCCACAACTCTAGGAACGATAACTTCAAACTTATTCAAATCTAACCAAAGAACCTTTGAAATTGTCACTAGCCTCTCCACCTCTGCATACCATTACCTGAATACTGTTTAAACTTCGTAAAATGTGTTGTACATGCAAATAGATCATCTCTCTGCCAAGTAACATGCACATAATCACCTCCTTGCACTTCTAGCAAATGAAATTCTAGCACAACCAATTTAGGCTCACTTGCAGATGCTTTCACCTGCTTTTTTGCTTCATTCTTTTGCTTCTTTGCTTTACTATCTCCTTTCTTACTCCATTTATCCATATAGGTTCTTAGATTTGATAAATCTTTAATGCTGATTATCTTGGGACAGAAGGAAATCAGTAGTGCACTCACCAATATTCACAACGCATCTCTCAACACGGTCACTGTCCCCGATGCATAGAAACAGGTGTAGATTAAACCCCTCCAGAAGAACCCCTCGCCAACTCCAGCGAACTCAAGAATTACCGCCCTATCTTGGTACTCCCTTTCCCCGCCAAGGTCCTGGAAAAAGCCAACAATCGCCAGCTCACCGAATACCTTAAAGGAAAAAACCTGCTTGACACCTCCCAATCTGGATTCAGCACTAATCACAGCACTGATACCGCCTTGATCGCCGCAACGACGGCATCAGAACCCTCCTCCACCAAGGTGAGACAACAGCCCCGATCCTCCTCGACCTCTCCGCTGCTTTCAATACCATATCCCACCACACCCTAATCATAAGACTCCACCATATCGGCATTCAACGAAACACCCTCAAGTGGATCATCTCCTTCCGCACAGAACATACCGAGAGAATCCGCCTACCACCCTTGGCCTTTGAACCCAAGAACATCATCTGCGGCATCCCACAAGGCTCATCCCTCAGCCTCACCTAGTTCAATGCCTACATAACTCCACTGGTCAACATTGTATGCTCCGAAGGACTCAACATCATCTCTTCCTCTGACGACACCCAACTCATCCTCTATCTCAACAAAACCCATTCACCACCCGATCCAGCTTATGGAATGCCATGACCAAAGTGGCCAACTGGATGAGGTCCAGCTGCCTGAAGTTGAATATGGACAAATCAGAAGTGCTTATCTTCAGGAGGAACACCTCACCATGGGACAACACCTGGTGGCCCACAAGCTTGGACCTGCACCAACCCCCATGGACTAAGCCAGCAACCTCAGCATCATCCTGGACAGCAAACTCACCATGATGCGCCAGGTCAACACAGTGTCCTCCGCTTGCTTCACACCCTCTGGAAAGATCTTCCCTTGGATACCCATCAACACCAAGAAAACCGTCACACAAGCCCTTGTCATCGGTCGACTGGACTACGCAAATGCACTCTACGCCGGAACTACCACCCAACTCTTCAAGTGACTACAGACTATACAGAACACTGCAGCCAGTCTCATCCTCAACCTCCCCAAACGGAGCAGCATCACCCTCCACCTCAGAAGACTACACTGATACCCATGCAGAAGAGATGCCAGTTCAAGTTGCTCACCATCGCCTACAAAGCCATCCATAACCTATTTCAACCACCGCCTGACATCCCACCAACCCACCAGACAACTGTGATCCACCGCCCTCGCCTATTTCTTCTATTTCTTCATCATCCAGATCCACGCTATAGTTTCAGTGTCATTCCTTTTGCTAATTCTTAAAATCTAGCATATTAATCACCCGCATACCTAGCTGCTTTCTTGCAAATTCAGTCTTTAATTAAAGAACATGATTTTCTCTATTTGCCTGCTCAATTGGTTGTACTGTAGTTAAAACAGTAACTATATCAATAGTAGGAGCAGCTGTATCAACATGTGAACTAATGAAATGAAATGAAATGAAATGAAATGAAATGAAAAAAGTATTTAATAAAGCGCACTGCGGCCAAGCGGCTTCCTGGCGCTGGGGACCTGGTCAAAGCTCACAGAGGGAATCCGAGGAGCCTATGAAGAGAAAGCCTGAGTGAAAAGAAAAGTTTTGAGGGCTTTTCGAAAGTGGGTGTAGATGGGGATGGAACGGATGTGAAGTGGAAGGCTATTCCAGAACTGGGGGGCCAAAACGGAGAGGCGAGTACCACCAGTTCTAAGTTTGCGGAAACGGGGGATGTGCAGAAGAGAAAGAGAAGAAGAACGAAGGGTACGACTGGTGACATGGGATGAAATAAGGGAGTTGATGTAGGGAGGGGCAGAGCGGGAGTGAGCTCGAAAAGCGAAGCAGGCTAGTTTGAAAAGAGATCTGAAACAGATAGGGAGCCAGTGAAGAGATTTAAGAACGGGAGTAATGTGAGAGAATTTGGGAAGGGAGAAAATAAGGCGGGCAGCTTGATTTTGAATGGCCTGTAAGCGTCGAGACTCGTAGGCAGGAATGCCCACGTACAAGCCATTCCCATAGTCGAGGCGAGAGATGACTAAAGCCAGGACTATGGTTTTGAGTGCCTCAGTGGTGAAAAAACGTGAGATTTTCCGGATAAGACGAAGGGAAAGAAAGCAGGAAGACACAACAGAGCTAATCTGACTATGCATTGTTAAGTCGGAACTAACTTTGATGCCAAGGGTGCGAACAGAAGGGGAAGGCGTAGGAGGGGAGCCAAAAGAGAGGGGCCAGTGTGCAGGGGACCAGGGGTTAGATGGACCACCCGTGAGAAAAAGTTCCGTCTTATCGGGGTTGAGCTTAAGATGGTTGGCGCTCATCCATTCCGAAATGAAGATTAAGGTGGAACTGAACTTAGAAAGAGAGTCAGAAGAAGAAGAAAGATCAAAGACGAGCTGGAGGTCATCTGCGTAGTTATACACAGAGACCCCCCGCTCAAGAAGAGAGGTGACGAGGGGACAGATATAAAGATTAAAGAGAAGGGGGGAAAGAGAGGAACCCTGGGGAACACCACAAGTGACCGGGTGGGGAGGGGCAGAGAAACCGGAGAGATGAACCGCCTGGTACCTATCTCGAAGGAAGGATGCCAGCCAGGAAAAGGCCGCCCCCCGAATGCCCGCTGCGCTGACACGGGCGAGAAGAATGGAATGGTCAACCGTGTCGAACGCAGCGGACAGATCGAGAAGGACCAGGGCTTGGGGGAGGTTGGAATCAGCCTTCCCCTTGAGTTCATCCAAGACCGCGAGAACCACTGCCTCCGTTTAATGACCTGAGCGAAAGCCCGCCTGATGGGAAGCGAGGAGGCCATTATCCTCGATGTACGAGGAGAGGCAAGAGGTGACATGGGTCTCGAGGATCTTAGCTAAATAGGGGAGAAGGGAGATAGGTCGGAAATGAGCAGGGAGGGAGGGATCCAGACCAGGTTTTTTTAGGATGGGAAGAACAACGGCAGATTTAAATGATAAAGGGACAGAGCCAGCAGCCAGAGAAGAATTGAGTAGAGTGAGCGGGGGAACAGGAGAGGCGGTGAAAAGAGTTTTAAGGATGCGCGCCGGAGCACAGTCTGCAGGGGAACCAGATTTAACCTTGATCAGGTAGTTGTGGAATAGATCAGGAGAGATAGGAGGGAAAGTGGCGAGGGAAGAAGGTGAGGGGGTAGCATAGCACATAGAAATAGGTTGAGGGACAGTCGGAATGTTAGCTTTAATCTTCACAATCTTGTCTATAAAAAAGTCATTGAGTGACAAGCAGAGGGACTGAGAGGGGACCAAACCGGGGGAAGAACGATCAGAGGTGGCAAGATTGTGAACCAGGGAAAAAATTTCGCGAGATTTGTTTGCAGAGAGAGCTACTCTCTCAGTAAAATAGGAGGTTTTGGCCACAAGGATAGCTTGTTTATACTCAGTGAGGAGAGTTTTATATTTAACGCGCAGAGAGGGAGAGTACTGCCGTCTCCAGAGACGTTCCGACCGCCTGAGGTCGAGTTTTAAAGCTTTAAGCTCCGGAAAAAACCATTTGTGCGCATCGTAAGGGCGGACCGCCTTGATCTTTTTAAGCGGTGCCACTCGATCGCACGAAGAGGAAAGCCATGTGCTGATGGCATTGGCCTGGGACTCAAGGGGGAGGTTAGTAAGATCAGGAGCAGAGGAAGCCAGAGAAAGTGAGAGAGAGTCAAGGTCGGTATGATTCCAATTACGGGCAAGGCGATTCTTGGGAAGAGAGGGCTTATCAACCACACCCAAGTGAATAGAAAAGGAAATAATATGGTGATCCGACCAAACACAAGGGGAGATAAAGGGGGGTGAAGCAAGGGGACGAGAAGACCAGATTTGGTCAAGAGTATGACCTTGTGCGTGGGTAGAGGCTGTGACATGGGAAATAAGATTCAAACAGTGGAGAGTGGCAGAAAAGTCTTTGGAAGGGAGATCTTCCTTTGGATCTCCTGGCCAGAAATTGAAATCTCCGAGAAATAGTACGGAGGAGTTGTTGACCACCAAGGTGGCTAAAAGATCTTGTATAGAGGCTACAAAAGAAGGCATCGATTGGGGGGGACGGTAAACAAGGACAACAGTGAGAGGAGAGGGAAAATTAAGAGAACGGGACACAAGGCAGTCCACGTTGGCTATGAGGGAGTGAGAGAGGAGTTGAAATTTAAATGATGACCGGACGATCATCGCTACCCCTCCACCGGCCCTGCCATCCGAGCGATCAGCTCGGAGGGCATAATAGGTATCGGGGAGGATGGCTAAAAGATCAGGAAGAGAGTCGGCAGTGAACCAGGTTTCAGTCAGAAATAAAAAATCAGGAGAATCAGTAGTCAGAAGATTAAAGAGTGCTGTCTGGTGTTTGACTGCAGACCGGGTATTCAATAAGTAGGCAGAGGCAACAGTGGGAGCAGGGGGGGGACGAGAAACCGGGGGTAATGTAGTGGGACAAAAGGAAGAGTTGAGAGAGATGGGTATCGAATGAGACAAAGGGGAGGAAAGGATACCAAGTGAGTGTAAATGATGTAAGGAAAAAAGGGGGGGAGAAGGAAAGGCAGATAGTGCTATAAGTTGAGCGGAGGAATAGACCAAGTGAGGAGCAAGATGTGTGGCCCCTGGTCCCGGCCCGTCGTGGACGGGCGCAGACGGGCTTAACTTAGGCGCAACTTCGGCGCGCCTTCGTCGCGCCCGCTGCGCCCGTCCGCTGCGCCGCCGGAAGACAGGAGCCATTATATAGGGACGACACATGAGGGAGGAGGGTCAAAGGGGCGTGGCAGGGGGGGAGGAGCCAAAGAACTGCAACGCCGAGGCCAGACCCGCCCAAGATGGAGGAGCCGCCCGTCCCTCTCCGAGAGTCAGGCGAGGAGGGGGCGGTCAGCGGAGGCGGTCTGGTCGCGTGCAGGAGAGAGGGCAGCCAGCGAGGATCAGGGCGCCGGGTCCGAGGCGCTCTGAGGCAGTGCAGGTAGGCAGCAGGTAAAAGTCAGGAGATTTTAATAAAACTAGCGTTGCTCCCGGAGAAGCCTCGGGAGGTCTGACGACAGGTCAGGAAGTGCAGCCAGGTAAGCGCCTTAAGAGTCAGCCAGGGGGGGAGGAGCCAAAGGACTGCAACGCCGAGGCCAGACCCGCCCAAGATGGAGGAGCCGCCCGTCCCTCTCCGAGAGTCAGGCGAGGAGGGGGCGGTCAGCGGAGGCGGTCTGGTCGCGTGCAGGAGAGAGGGCAGCCAGCGAGGATCAGGGCGCCGGGTCCGAGGCGCTCTGAGGCAGTGCAGGTAGGCAGCAGGTAAAAGTCAGGAGATTTTAATAAAACTAGCGTTGCTCCCGGAGAAGCCTCGGGAGGTCTGACGACAGGTCAGGAAGTGCAGCCAGGTAAGCGCCTTAAGAGTCAGCCAGGGGGGGAGGAGCCAAAGGACTGCAACGCCGAGGCCAGACCCGCCCAAGATGGAGGAGCCGCCCGTCCCTCTCCGAGAGTCAGGCGAGGAGGGGGCGGTCAGCGGAGGCGGTCTGGTCGCGTGCAGGAGAGAGGGCAGCCAGCGAGGATCAGGGCGCCGGGTCCGAGGCGCTCTGAGGCAGTGCAGGTAGGCAGCAGGTAAAAGTCAGGAGATTTTAATAAAACTAGCGTTGCTCCCGGAGAAGCCTCGGGAGGTCTGACGACAGGTCATAATTCTAAAAGGACCTGCTTTAGGTGGTGCAGTAGCTACTGGGCGTGTAGGTGCACTCGTACTTGGCTCTCCTTCTCCCAAATATTGAGGAGGTCTGGGTGTTTATAAAACATATGCAACCGCACACAAGTAGGAAGACATACTAGGACTCCTCCCACACCTGTGACTGCTTTTTCCAAACTTCTTTTGAATGGTTAGTGGCTGTGCAACGAGTGAGGGAGAGAAGGAACTCGTGGGAAATCTACCTCTGAATAATGGCGGCGCCGCTCCGCTCCCTCTGATGTCCTGCTATCTCGAAGCTGCTCCGCTGGCGTGTCGCTCTGCTGGTAGATGGTAGCGGTGCCCCTGGTGGCATTGCGGGTCCAAACCTACGTCGCTCCGGTTGCGCTCACTTTGTGGAGCGGTGTGTTCCGGGTGTCTGGAGCCCGGCAGCGTGGTACGTGATTCCCGTCCGGCGCCTGCCCGGCCTTGAGCACCGCGAGGCCCGGAGGCGTCCGGGCCTGCTGCGGCGGCGTGCAGAGGACCTGCTCCTGGTGGCTGCTGGATGCGGCGGTTGCTCCTGCGATACTGAGGTGAGGCTGCTGACTGTTGCGGGCCTCGCTGGGTCTACCCTGCTGCCACCGGGGGTCGTGTGCTTTGCGCGCCCCTGGGTGGCTTTGATCTGGCCTGTAGTTCGCCTGCATCCCGGTCCTGCCTTCGCTGTTTTGTGCTCTTTTGGGTCCTGTCGCCCCTTGCCCCCCCCCCGATTTTTGTGGGCTCCATAGAGCGGCAGACTCTTGAGGCCTGCTGTGGTGGGTGATCACCCTGGAGTGCCTGCACTGCCGGCCTGGAGGCTTGGGACCTATTGCTTTGGCAGCTGGTGGCAGGGGGCCTATGGTGAATTTACCTCCCCGGCGCGGACTCCATTCTCCCGGTGTATTTTTGCGCTGAGGGCGACCGGTGGTTGAGACTGTGCGCAAGGCAGAACGCCACTGCAATCTTCGGACTACATCCCCCAGGTGCCCCAGCAATTACCGGCGCACCGCTGACAACGCCACCTGCGCCCGGAGGCGCTATTAACAGTGGGATGCGCGCGGGTTAAGCCCGGGCAAAGGGCGGGCCCTCTGTGGCCCCCAGAGGCCTGAAGCCTGAAGAGACTGGACTGGGTCATAGACTTGGGTTTTTTAGTGCCTGACTTCATTTGTAAAGTGAGACTTTATTTGTTTTATCCTGCTATTTGTGTATAGTGTTATTTGTTTTGTTTTGTTTATTAACCTAATCATATTTGTCATAATGTCTAAATCGAAAGTTGATAAAACTGCTCCTGTGCTGGGGACTTTGGATAGTTATTTGGTGAAAAAAGTGAACCAAATAAATAATGATCGTAGGGCCTCCTTGGGACTGGGGAGCACATTAGTGGTACAGGAAGATATGCCCCTGCCAGTGGCTGACATAGATGGGGGCTCTAACCTGGACACTAGAGATAGGGCTGAGATATCGGTTGTTGCCCAGGTGCATGCAGAGTCGCAGGAAGACCTGCTGGATACCTCTATTGAGGAAATAGTGAAGGTACCACCAGCCCCAAGGCCGGTGCGATCTTGTAGGAAAGCACAAATAAAACGGGGTGGGAAGCATAATAAAAAAAGACTAGACCCAATTCAGCCAGTTTGCAATGGCCCAAGATCCTCTACACCCGGCAGAAATAGCGAGGGTGATGCTAATCTAAATCTTGAGCAATTTGCTCTATTGATTAACACTTTGGAAGTGAAGATAGAGGCTAAACTAGAGGAGATGTTAAGACCCTTGACAACTAAGCTTGACACTTTGGCATTGGAAGTAGATAGACTAGGTGGTCTGTTATCTACACACTTGGCGTCAGCTACCACGGCCGGAGCTAAGGTTGTGGAAAAGGGGCAGGAAACTATGATAGGGAATGCACAGCAGATTCCTCAGCAAGTCGCTGTAGCTGTATCTGTTCCTCCTGTGATACCAGCCATACCTGCTCTGTCTATACATCCCACACAAGCTCCCACACTAGCTCCGGAGGGTAGACCTGATCTCAGGCACATAAGGAAAAGCCGCTATCTTAATCTTCCACCTGATTGCGCACCATATGTAGTGGTGCTGACAAATGTTCCATCTTGTGATGACCACTCAGCTTTATCATATGGGGAATCCCACGCCTCATTAAAAAATAAAACAGTCGCATTGCTTAGCAAAAATTGTGGTTTTCCAATTGCATATTCGGACCAAATAATAGCAGTAAGAAGGGTGAATTGGGTTGGTCCGTCTAGAAAAACAAGCAGTGGGGACTGTATTGTTGTCAATTTTAAGCTTCCCCAACATGTGGCAACAGTTTTACTAAGAGCATCCTCACTAATGTGCAATATGAATAGTATATGTGTTCGCCCACTGGGCTACTTTTATGCATACTTGAGTAAAGATCCACGTCCTCAAAAGAAAATTAGGCCAGCAAATCCAACTCAGACCCCTGCCTTGGATGCACCATATGTGTACAACGTTGTTAATCAAGGTGGGTATGGGCCTTCTGTAGAAACACAGAATAGATTTAATTTTGTTGGCCACTGTAGTAATGGGTTTAATGTGGATATACAGAATAGATATGATGTTCTGTCTGGCTTGGAGGCGTGCGACTGACGTGAGGCGCCTGTGGGTCAGGGTAATGTAATACCAGCTGAGACGGCACCCATTAAGATCATACAGGCTAAAGCAAGTTGTAATAATGTTATTTCTTGGAACATTGCAGGGCTGGCATCAAAGATGGTGGACGACAATTGGATTATGTACATTAAGCAATTTATGATCATCTGCTTGCAGGAGACTTGGTCAGTGGAATGTGACTTTTTCCTTGAAGGGTATAAGGCGTTTTATGTTCCTGCAATAGCATCAAGTAGAGGCAGGCCTAAGGGGGGGACTGGTGACTTTTATTTCCGTTACACTTTCTTGTAAAAGTCGTAGAATTTTGACAGCAAACTATGGATTTATGGGTTTAGTATTGAATGGTGAAAATTGTCTGACTGGTTTGGTGAATTTTAATAATGCTGTCAATGTCAACACAGGTTCTAACCAAATATCTGCACTAAATGTATTTATTAATTCTTCACTGAGGGAATGCCTCCATAACCTTATGATTATGGGAGATTTTAATGTTCATCCTTGCGGTGATCCCCTGTCGAAATGTTTAATGGATCTGCAGTGTGACCGCCTTGGCGGTTTGCATTTGGAACATACGACGGAAGGGGAATTTTTTAATGATTTACTGAGCAGTTTAGATCTTTCTCTGGCTATGGCACTGAGGGATCCAACAGAGTGCTTTGATATCCCAACTTTTAAAGGTCATGGGAGGGGTACCTTCATTGTCTATGTGTTACTCTCTTTGCCTATGCAGTCCTTTGTGGACTCTTTTACCATCGAGCAAAGTGAATTCAGTGATCATAACCCACTCACTGTTCATTTGAAGGGTCCCTGGATAATTAAGGAAGACCGGAAATGCATTAATGGCAGGTTGAGCACAACCAATGGGAGACGGCGCCTTAGATGGTCAATGATTACTCCTGACCTATTATATAAAAATATTAGGGATAACTGCACGGAGGATATTAAGAACTGCATTCAAGAAGGGGCTGACCCGAAAGGCGCTGGTGGTGGAACTTCAGGGGCTGATGGCTGACAATGGGGTAGAGGGGGACACATCTGGCGGGCAGGAGGAGGTGGCGAATGGGGAGTAGAAGGGGAGTAGTAGTGATCGCTGGCAACGAGGCTGTGGCTACGTGCAAGGGAAAGACAGGGATTCCTAGTGGAGGGCGAGTACCCATGTCTGATTTATGGCAGGGAAGGGGCACATCGGGAGCGAGGTGAAAGACAGGAGGCACACTGACATGGGGTGGGGAGGGAGGGGGGAGGGCCGGTAGGGGCCGGAAGCTCATTCTCCCGGTTGTTGGCTGGTAACTTTATGTGTACTAAACATTCTTTGGCCGTGGAGGAAGCGGGTTTGTACTGTGTTGTTGCTATGAAAACAATAAAAAATGTTTAAACAAAAAGAAGGGGCTGACCCGAATCAGGTTCTTAGTGCTTTTCAAAGCTTGACGGAGAAGGTGTCAGAGCTGATGATGGTCCCAGTAAAGAACATAGAGAATGGGGGACCGAGATGGTTCAATCATGTTTGCTCCAAGGCAGCACGTAATCTAAGGATAGCCTTGGCAGCCAACCCTAGAATAAAAGCGAATGTAAAGTTGTGTCGCAAAGAATATAAGTCTGCCATCGCTACACGCAAGGAGTTTTTAAGAATGGAGGCCTGGGATGAGATTCTTGACCCCTCTACTTTAAAATGTAGTTCTAGATTCTGGGCAGTAGTAAAAAAAACATTTTTGGTCCAGGACCCGGGTGATGGCCTAGAATGCTGTATAACAAAGGAAGAATGGGAATCACATTTTAAACAATTGTATAGCTGTGTGGTGACTGAAAATGTCAACTTGCTCCCTGGTAATAGTGGTGGAATTATTACGTTTGATAGAGGCGAGGTTATGGGGGGCATAGAGGGACTCTCAGCCAGGAAAGCTCCTGGCCCTGATGGGATCCCACCAGACTTATTTAAGTCTGAACCTAGCTTTTGGGCACCCATTTTAGAGTCTGTCTTTAACGCAGCTGCTGAAATTGGCTGTCCCCCATCATGGGGAGTCTCAACGATTGTCCCTGTTTTTAAGAAGGGGGATAGGGGCAGTCCTTTTTGTTACAGGCCAATTTCATTAATAGACTCTATGGTGAAAGTAGTGGGGAGAATTCTACTGCAGAGACTGTCAGACTGGGCGCTGGAAAATAACATCATGTCCATCTCCCAGTATGGCTTCTGCAATGGTCGTTCTACTATAACCCAGTGTCTTAATCTTTTCTTAATACTAAGCAAATACACTGTTGTTCAGAAGGGCACTGTCCATCTCGCCTTCATGGATCTGTCATCAGCCTTCGACTGTGTCAACAGGGGAAGGCTGTGGCAGTCCATGAGGGAGAAGGGCGTGGATAGCGGGATTGTTAATTTTCTGGTAGACCTACACAGTAACACTAGTGCAAATGTTAGGTATTCGTCGGATCTGTGCACCACTGGCAATTTTGACATCAAGAAGGGTGTGCGTCAAGGTTGTATTCTTGCCCCCTTCCTTTTTAATTTTTATATTAATGAGCTAGATACCGTTTTGCAGAAGGTACAGGCTGACTGTCCCAGAGTTGGTAGGCGGGGTATTCTTGTTCTTTTATACGCAGATGATGCGGTTTTAATCTCTAGAACCGAGAAGGGTCTCCAAGCCTTATTAAATGCTTTTAAATCATTTATGACAGAAAGAGACCTAATGGTCAACAATTCTAAATCATTTATTATGCAAGTTGGCCTACAGCCAAAAAGGAACTTTGTATTTAAACTAGATGATGTATCCATCCCCATTTCGAAATCGTTCCCGTATCTCGGGGTCCTATTTGATACTAAACTAAGTTGGGGCCCCCACTTGGTTAAAAAGAAAGGGGAACTGGCAAGGGTTAACGCCACCATTTTTAATTTTGCATCGAAATTGGGGAAGAAGCCCAATAATGCCATGATGAAACTCTATAATCCAAAATCAGTGGCAACTGCTGTCTATGGCAGTGAATTATGGGGCTATGTGGCTGGAGAACAGCTACAGGTGGCTGAAAACGCCTTTATGAAGCGCCTTCTATGTGTTCCTATGGTTACATCTAATTTGGCAGTACACGAAGAATTGGGGGCACAATATTTATGTGACATTTTTTCCTTGCGCCCTTTGACCTGCTGGGTAAAACTGTGGTTGAACCAGGATATCCCATTAACCCACTTGATTGTGAGAGATCTGGTATCCCTTGATAAGGCAATGTGCACCCCCTGGCTAAAATATTTGAAATCCTGTTTCTCTCAACTTGGTTGTCTGTAGTTGTTTGAAAATCCAAGCGGGATTGTAAATGGGGATGTGGAGGCAATTAAGCGTGCCTTTTATATGGGGAGAAAGGTTCAACGAGAAGGCGAGGAGCTCCTGAAGCCCAGTATCAGGAAATATGTCATGTTAAAAACTTGTGAGACAATGGAGCGATATTTGACGGGCTCAATTAGCTCCCAAAAGAAGTTCCTGCTGACAAGGTTCAGGTTAAATATCTTTCATCATCTGTTAATTAGACCTAAAACAGACATTTTTAACAAGGTTGCAGCTCCCTGTGGTTTCGATGGAAAGTCTCCACAGGATATGCTGCATTTTATATTTTTATGTAAATTTTATGAATACCCGCGCAAACGCTATCTCGTTGCTCTTTTAAAGAAACTTAATTTTAACCAGATCAGACCAGCACTAATGTATTTACAACTTTTGTACAGTGACAGTGTTCTCCATGTAACTGAATTCCTAAAATTGTCTGTTAAATTGAGAATCTGTATGGACCAATGAGGTTGCCCTTTTACTGTTTGACTGCCTCATCTACCTCAGGAACCTATTACATGGTCTATATTATACCTTGCGCTATTTGTACTTTACTGATTATGAATTCATTGTACGGTATTGGGGAAATTCCTGCTTTTTCTTTTTGGACATGTATTATGGCACTATTTAACATTTGTTTTTAACTATGATGTTTTTATGTATACTTTTATGGTTTGAATCAAAACCGAAATAAAGTCTCTATTGATTGATTGATATAAAACATATGGCGGAAGTCTTGAATCTTATAAATCATTAACAAAAATCACCCTCCTAATCTGAATCATTCTCTGTGCCCATTTTTGTTTCCCCATATTTAATTTCATCCTTTTGTCATAATTTTTTTTATCTGACTCCTTGACAATTCAAGGACACACACACCCAGAGTATTATCTTACTTCCACTTTCTTCTGTGAGGACCCCATTTTGAATCGAACCAATGGCTCAGAGCCTAACTTAGCTCTTTATTTTCTTTAATTCTTTCTCAATTACAACACAATCCCATTCATTCAATGCCTCAAACTGGTCTAGATTGCTGTTTTCTCTTACACCTTATACATCTGAATTAGCCAAGCTTTCTCACATTGAAAGTACCCTCTAAAGGGAATTGCATGTTTGTGTCATCTCATGTGATCTTGTTCCATTCTTTTAACCACATGCACATATGACAATCCAAATTCAACATCAATTTGTAGATTGGAGAAATTACTGGAGAAACCTTTTCTCCTTCCATAATAACGAGCACCCATTTTGGATTGATCCAATCTAACAACAAACCATGTGATATAAACAAACACAATCAACTACTTACAGTGCAGTGTCTAGCAAGAGTCCACCAATTGCAGGACAACTTATATTGACTATTGGCAAATCACAACGTAGCTCACTATGATGATCAACCAATTCCAGAGCGGCTCACTGTGACGCAATTCTTCAAACACTACAGAACTATACATTAGGCAAATAAACAACACAACAAATTCTTGTCTGCTCAACCTAAACAAGAGTAAGGAAAGGAAAGTACATCAATATAATTTAGGAAAGAATAGTACTTTTCCACACTAACAATCACACTGAGCAAGTTTTCGACCAGCGGTAACTCACCCTTTGATCAACAAGTTTACTCTGGTGCATCAAAGAATAAAGAAACTCCACTGTAAAGTAGAACACATTAAAATAACTTTAAGTAGCTAAGAAAAGTCCCTGTTTTGGTATGTATGTGGCGCCACACAATACACAACCTACTTGTTGACAAGTTCAACAAAATGAATAAATCTTGAGTGTTGGATTTGAACAGATCTGTTCACCAAACCAAGAGGAAACACAACATAAATCACAACAGTTCAATATTTTTCAACACATCTAATCACTGAAATTTCAACACAATTAACAACAACACCTAAAAATAGGTATCTGCATTCTAGCTTAAAAAATATGACAAAATAATCAAAATCTGTGTAATCAAACTCTCTTATGACTCGAAAATAAGACTTGCATAACTTAAGAGCTTCCACGCAGTATAATTCATGACACCACTAAAATCAACTGAGGCGTCTGTAAAAACTCAAGTGGGCACCTTAACTCCCCATCACTCATCCTTACTGTACTTTATTCCTAGCATCTAACTGTTGCTCCCTGACTCCACACTTTCTTACTAATCCTAGCTCCCAGTTTAATCGCTACCCCTTAATCTAAACCTAACATTAAACTTTCAATAGAAAAACACTGTTGCTGACATTCCTATATTTGGCTACACATTGGGTGGGAGGAGGTCTCTCTTAGGGTGTTCACGTCATAACATTCTTTGGCATAGCATTTTCCCATTTTTGTCCCATGTCTAAGACCTATTTCACCATGGTCATGTGGGCGTCCAGGAGGATGTCCAGGTTTTTACATTGTTGATAAAGTTAATCTGTTGCCCAGGAGATAAAGGGATTGACCCTGGCAACTCATTTTAGTCAAGCATAAATTACTTCTGAATAAAATCATCTTGGTCATTGCTCTTTGAAAAGCCTAGAAATCAATATCTGGTTTATTGATTTACTAAGGTGACCAGATGTCTGTATAGCGAAGGTAGCTAACATCTGATCTTGTGGATTTTCATCTCTCTGCAGAAGGGTTTCTGACACAATTAATCAAAAGCATGCAAACAGTATCTATACGGTCTTTGCAGAATATGGATTTGCCAGTGATTATTTCCTCTCATTAGAGTTCACCTGTAGAATCATCATGAAACCTGGTCTCAGTAATAATAAAGAAGTGTAGTTGGTTGTCAGTTGTCAGATCCCAGATGGAGTAATAGGGTGGGAAACACAATGGACTGAAATACGAAACGAGTGGCTGAGATTAATTTAAGCATTCCACCTATTACTTTTTTGCTTTCTCACTGAGACGCCATAAATGTCACATGCATTCCCATATGTTGGCCCTCAGCTCACAAGGCCATTGCACTCAAGCTGTACCTCACTGATGAGGCCTAAATATGATGAAACTGGTCTTGGGTTGCTTCTGTTCCTGCTCAGTGGAGACCTAGCAGCTTGGGTTGAACTGCTCCTTTTCAAACAGGACCAGGCTTGACTTGAATACTGCTGGCATTTTTCTGAGGTGGCACAATGGTCAATAAAATGATAGACTGGAATATGACCCAAGTAAAAAAATCCAAGTTCACCCATCACTTTTTCTCATTCTAGATGTTGACAGCGTCATAAAGCGTGATAAAGTTTCGAACAGAATAAATACGCGTACTGTTGTCTATCATGTGGGATGGGTTTCCAGTGGTCTGAGGCTAGCTCGATGCGAAATACTTTGGTGATTGTAGGTTTATGAACAGGAAACAGCCATATGAAGAATATATATTTGTCTCGTTGGCCGGCTGCCTGGCTTCAAATAGCCTGATTACCTTTGACAGGCTTTGGGGCCCAAACTACATAACATTTTATGACCACTAACAGTGATTCTCATTTTTCCAACCATAAAAAAGTTTTTTTTAAATATGTACAGAATCAATCAATCAATAAAAACTTTATTTCGGTTTTGTTAAAACAAACCATAAAAGTACACACAAGTACGACACAATAAGAGTAAATATTGGGAATAAGTTCATCATTAGGATACATCAGTGCTGAGTTAGCAGGAATTTTAGGCGGTACATACTTATAAATCCAGGCATTTTCTATATTTAACAGCCGACTTTAAAAACTCTAATACAAAAAGAATACTATCACTAAATAGTAGTTGTAAATACATCATGGCAGGTCTGATCTGATAAAAATCAAGTTTCTTTAAAAGCGGGACCAGATAGCGTTTGCGGGGAAATTCGTAAAATTTACATACAAACATAAAATGCAGCATGTCCTGCGGAGACTTTCCGTCACAGCCGCAGGATGCTGCTTCTGTATTAAAAAACTAAATATATGGTCTGACAAGCAAATGATGAAATAAATTAATCCGAAATCTAGTTAATAAAAATTTCTCATGAGAAGACAGAGATCCCATTAGGTAAGGCTCAGTGTGTGGAGTTGTTTTTAACATAAGAAAAGTCCTGACGCTTGATTTCTGTGCCTCCTTAGCTTCCCTCATCATTTTCCTGTCCATCATGAAGGCTATTTATGTTGCCTCCTCATCCCCCTTAATAATACATTCGGTAGTTTCGAATAGCTCACCCCACCCTAAGCTTAAAAAGCCATTCCTGATATATTTCAGCAAGGGTACAGCAGATGAGTTATCCATAGACAAGCAATCTTTTAAGATCATGTGCGTTAGGGGGATATCTGGGTTTAACCATAGTTTTAACCAGCAAATCAATGGTCGCAGTGAAAAAATATCATTGATATACTGTACCCCCAACTCCTCATGAACAGCTAAATTAGATGTACCTTGTGGGAGACACAGTAAGCGTTTCAGGAAAGTATTCTCCTCAATCTGTAACCGCTCACCCGAGCTATACCCCCAAATTTCACTTCCAAAAGTTGCCATAGCCACTGATTTGGCATTATATAATTGCAACATTGCACCAGTAGGCTTTTTCCCCAGTTTCGAGGCAAAATTAAAGATAGCTGCGTTCACCCTAGTAAAGTCCCCTTTCTTTTTCAGAATGTACTGTCCCCAATTCAATTTGTTGTCAAAAAGGACACCGGGATAGGAGAACGTGCTAGAGATGGGAATCTTTTCATTGCCCACATTAAATTGAAAATTCTTTTTTGGGGTTTAGCCTACCTACATTATGAATGATTTGGAGTTATTTATTGTGAGATCCCTGTCTGACATAAAAGATTTAAAAGCAGTTAAGAGTGCTTGGAGACCTCTTTCAGTCCTAGATATAAGGACCGCATCGTCCGCATATAGTAGGACCGGGATACCCCGGCGCCCCACTCTGGGACAGTCGGCCCCTACTTCCTGCAAAAAACTATCTAAGTCATTAATATAAAAATTAAACAAAAAGGGGGCCAGTATACAACCTTGTCGGACTCCCCTTTTGATTTTGAAGTCCTTCGTCACGCTCAGATCCTGAGAAAATCTAACATTTGCTCTGGTGGATCTATGTAGATCTTCTAAAAAATCCACAATGCCTCCATCAACCCCCTTTGCCCTCATGGACTGCCAGAGCTTCTTCCTGTTCACACAGTCAAAAGCTGAGGACAAATCCATGAAGGCTAGGTGGACAGTCCCCTTATAAACCACTGTATATTTACTTAAAATCAAGTATAAGTTCAGACATTGAGTGGTCGTGGATCGGCCTCTACAAAACCCATACTGGGAGTCGGACATGATATTATTGTCCTCTACCCAAGAGGTGA
The DNA here is from genome assembly GCF_964204655.1 of Triturus cristatus. Taxonomy (NCBI): domain Eukaryota; kingdom Metazoa; phylum Chordata; class Amphibia; order Caudata; family Salamandridae; genus Triturus; species Triturus cristatus. Next base: position 631,888,014 of record NC_140593.1, read on the forward strand.
GCCTTTGCAGGAGGTCCCTACCCATTACTTTCACCATGGAGTCTAGTAGTGAAATAGGTCTGTAGCAGTGTGGACTGCTTTTATCCCCTTTTTAAAAGAAAGGTATTATAGTTGAAGTCCCCCAAGACGGAGTGCAACCTAGTTGAACTGCGGTGTTAAAAACCGATTCCAAAATTGGTGCCCAGAAAGAGGGTTCAGTCTTGAATAGATCGGGAGGGATCCCATCGGGACCAGGAGCTTTACCGGCTATTAAGCCTACAATACCTTCCATTATTTCACCCCTCCCAAACCTGAGCTTCTTAATGTTAAAACCAAATACAAATCTATCATCCTATTCATAGGGGCAGACATACATCTGCTCAAAATGGGCCTCCCATTCCTCCTTCGTTATATAACATTCAAGACCTGCTCCTATCTCCTGGGCAAGAAATGTTTTTTTTAATATACCCCAGAACTTTGAGCAGTCCTTGAGTGTTTCAGGGTCCAATAAATCATTCCAGGCCTCATCCCTTAAAACTTCCTTACGTGTAGCTAATGCTATTTTATAATCCCTACGACAAGTTGTTACGTCAGCTTGCACTCTGGGTCTAGAAGCAAGAGCAACCCTCAAACTTCTTGCTGTTTTTGAACACAGCTGATCAAACTATTTTGGGCCCATTTTTATCTGTTTCTTGGCTAGTACTGTCAACAAGTCAGTAACCTTATCTATGACAGTCACTAGAACCTTCGTATGTTGATGTCCCCCCTGTGTGCAGATGACTATTTCATCTGCACATACAGATTTTATATCATTGTAGAACAGTTCCGGGATTACTTGAGACCATCTTAGTCTTTGCTTCCCATCAGCCATGCTGAGAATCCCCCGTTTGGGGTTTGATCCTAGTTTCGTTACCCAGGGACTGGTTAAGTAAAGTACGAGTGGGTTATGATCACTATGTTTACTCTCGACAATTTGGAAGGAGTGTACAAAGTTTTGCATAAAAGATGTAATCAGCACAAAGTCAATAAAAGTCCCCTTCCCATGGCCCTTAAAAGTAGGCACCACAAAACGTTTATTTGGATCCGTCAGAGCCATGGTTGATGTCATGTTGAGGTCATTAATCATATCATTTAACAACTCCCCTTCAATTGAATGCTCAAAATGGAAGCCTTGAGTTCTTGGACAGCACAACTCAGAAATACTTGTAGCTAAGGGATTGCCGCAGGGATGAACATTAAAATCACCTACAACCATGAGATTATGTAGAGTATGTCTCATAGAGTTATTAATAAAACTATTCAGAGCAGTTATGTGATTTTGATCGGAGCATGTAGAAACTGAATTATAAAAATTAATCAGCCCAACCATATAATTCCCACTTTGCAGAGTTAGTGCAAGAATACCCAAATCGGCGGAAGATGCAACACGAACTTTGCATGTCAGCGCTACAGAAACGTAAATGACCAATCCCCCCTTTGGTCTCCCTCTGTTAGATACAATTGCTGGTACAAAATATGCCTTATATCCCTCTAGAAGAAAATTACATTCAGTCAACCAAGTTTCCTGCAGACAAATTATCATAAATTGTCTGACAAAAGTAATCCATAGGGGGTTCACTATCTTGGCAGCTAACCCTGCAATATTCCAGGAGATGAAGTTATTTCGACTCTTCCTATGTGGTCTATCCTCTGCCACTCCTGAGTCAGTCTTACTTCCACTTCCTGAGATATCAGATTCCCCAAGTCAATCACAGGCTTCCAGACCGGACAGGGTCTCATATCTATTCTGAATTGGGAGTCTATGACAGATATTATTTAGTCTGCTAAATATTGGCTGGGGCAACACAGGAGGAGCAGAATGTAAATGAGGTCCCACCATAGACCAGCCACCCCCAGAAAGATTGTCCTCCCGATTAAATCCTGCCCGATCCCTCCAGGGTATTGGCCTATGAAAAAACCCCAAGGGTAATAGTTTAATTGCGGTATCCTCTGTTGACTGTGGGCATACGCCCCTTGATAAAAGGCGACCCGCAATATAGGGGCTGTTGAAATTAATAATAATACAGTCGCCGCACACTGTTTTATTAGATCTGCCAATCCAGCTGACCCTGCGTACCATGATTATGTTGTTAATAAGGTTAGCTCCCCCAGGGCTATTCTGACTAAGCCAATACACTGTTTTATTCAGCAGTTGCTCATAGCTTTCATGCTCTCCTGCTGAAAGGGAAGGCACTTGTCCCAATATGATTACATAAGGGGTGGCTTCTGGGGGGAGATCAATGACCGCTTGTCTTCGCGGCGCACTGGTTCCCTCCTCTAACCTCTGATTTACTACAGGGATTCCTTTTGGAACCTAAGGATTGTACCACGGGTGTCTTTTCTTTCGGGGCACTCCTAGCGTTACTTAAGGCACTAGTAATACTAGATCCTGTATTAGTCTGTGCTGGATCGACCTCCCTATCATTGCTGCCGCCTCCTCTGTCAATCAAATTTGTTGGTTGAATAGCAGCGTTCTGTGAGTCCACTACAGTTACGATATTCGATAGATTGGACATAGAGGACTCCAGGTGCAATAACCTGGATTCCACCCCACACAGTTTTAATAAAATTGGTTCCAACAAAGTTTTTACCATAACTTCTAATTTCCCCCAGAAATCTTTCTCAACATGCCCAGTAATAGATATTCCTCCATCATTCTGGGCATTGTTAGTTAAATCTCTTAGAGGCTCCTGCTCCGTGTCATGTATTTCTGCCACTGTCAACACTTTTTCCCCTGCAACTGCGTATCCCTGAAATTTAGTTGCTCTGGTTTTTTGTGAAATGACACTTAGTTTTTTTGAACGGGTAGATACAGTTTTTTGTTTCTGCTCTCTTCCCCTTAATTTGTACTTCACAGGGCTAGATATCAATTCTGGAGTCCCGAAGAGCCTACTACGGTTTGGTATAGATATATCACCCTCAGCCTGAGGGTCCCTTTCTGAAGCTAAGGGCAAGGTGGTTTGATTCGTGATATCCATTAGTACTGGGGTAGTAGGTAACCTACCCAAACTAGGGTCCAGCGATAGTCTACGCTCCGTCATTGAGATCTCTTTATTAATAGCTAACTCCGCCCTGGTCAAATAAGCATCCAAGGTCCCAACCATCCCCGAGCCTCCTCCATCCTTCCTTCTGGGCATTGTACAATATCGACACTTCTAAATAACCCAATACAAATTAATTTTGACACAGGGATACCCTGATTCAGGGTAAATTAATACACCACTTCAATACCAGTTTACATCCAAATACTGAAGATAATATCCTAATGATAAGCAGAGTCCAAGTCCAAGATTCTACTCACTTAGAGATGATGACTGCTCCAAGGTAACGCAAAACTACATTGTTAGCGGGATGGCCCAGCCCGGCCACTTCTGGCCCCTGACGGCCACAGACGGCCACAGACGGCCCGCCCTTTGCCCGGGCTTCGCCCGCGCGCGTCCCGCGTTGCAAGAGGGCGGGCGCGCTTATGTGGCTGCGGGGCAGTGAGTCACCAGACTGCGCCATCCAAGGCAGTCTGGGAGTTGTGGTCAGCAGGTGAGCCGTTTCCCTCACGGTGGCGGCTGGACAACGAGGTCGTTCCCCTCATGGCAGACAGCTGATAGATGAAGCCATTTTCCTCACGGCAATCCGCTGGGCAGTGCGGCCGGTCCCTCCAATGTTTCAGCGCGCTCCAATATGCGCCTTTTAACTGGGTCAAGACAGCCCGGACCTCCCCAAAAAAGAAACAACTGCAGGGGGTCTGAGGGTTGTTGCTGGGTGTTGTTTTTCTGGGGGATTTCTGTGGGATTGATGTGGCGCCCCGTCACCTTATGTCATCGCCTCCGCCTCCGAATCCTCCTTCAGCTCCTGGTGTCTGGCACCCGCTTGCTCATGATTCCCCCGCCGCTGCAGCCCAAGCCTCCCTCCTGCATCTGTAAACGAGCACTCAAGCTGTACCTCACTGATGAGGCCTAAATATGATGAAACTGGTTTTGGGTTGCTTCTGTTCCTGCTCAGTGGAGACCTACAGCTTGGGTTGAACTGCTCCTTTTCAAACAGGACCAGGCTTGACTTGAATACTGCTGGCGTTTTTCTGAGGTGGCACAATGGTCAATAAAATGATAGACTGGAATATGACCGAAGTAAAAAAATCCAAGTTCACCCATCACTTTTTCTCATTCTAGATGTTGGCAGCGTCATAAAGCGTGATCAAGTTTCGAACAGAATAAATACAGCGTACTGTTGTCTATCATGTGGGATGGGTTTCCAGTGGTCTGAGGCTAGCTCGATGCGAAATACTTTGGTGATTGTAGGTTTATGAACAGGAAACAGCCATATGAAGAATATATATTTGTCTCATTGGCCGACTGCCTGGCTTCAAAGAGCCTGATTAACGTTGACAGGCTGGGGCCCAAACTACATAACATTTTATGGCCACTAACAGTGATTCTCATTTTTCCAACCATAAAAAAGTTTTTTAAAATGTGTACATAATCAATTTCAGGAGTTGGTAAATGATTAAACTTCTAAAACTGGTTTGTAACAACATTAGGAATCATTATTTTGAGGGGGAGTGTTGTAGACGTCCAGTGTTGGACTTACCTTCATGCAGTCTGGCACTGATTGGTGGGTCACCTTCAAAGGGCTAGTGTGGGCCATTTCTATTTAGTTCTATGGTCATAACTTGACTAAAGAAAAACAGCCCACACACTGGACCTTTCAAGATGGCCCATCTGACAGAGTCTGGCTGTCTATCAGCCCGGGAAACCAGTCCAACACAGTAGGCTTCCCTTCCAAATAGAGATTCTTTAAGGGATTACTCAATGTTTTGAAAATAAAATCCAGTTGTAAAACAGTAAAAATATATTAACTCCTGAAGTGGTGTGGTAAGCCATTTGCAAGAGGGAAGGGGTTCAAGCGAAGAGCCTCAATGAGGCTCCTTCCCCTTTGTTAATTGAAATTTTTAAAAAAGTTTTTGGGGGAGTGGGCAATGGGCCGGGGGATTACTGCCATCCCTCAAACAAAAAGCTTATTTTATTTACATGCTATCACAGGCATGGTGGTTGGCTGACCCCAGCAGGCCACCATACATGTGATGACATACAATCCGAGTAGGAGGCAGTTTGCGGTCGGATTGTGACTCACTCTGAATGGGAATTTTATAAACCAACCTATTATACATAGGTCAATTCACAAAATTAATCACTGGTCGGAAAAATACAGTTCGCAATTTGTGACTAGTATTTTGCAACCAGTGTTTTGTACATCAGGCCTTAGTAATTAGTTCCTGGTGTGGGCTTGCTAGCTGATGTAGCCCCGCAATAGAGGCCTAATGTTCCTGCTTAGCCCATGCAATCCCACAGCATGCATCAGGAGGCGTATCTATATACCCTTCATTGTACATGAGGCGTGTTACAACTGGCATTTTGAATAATTTTTTGTACATTCCAAAAAATCACTTTTCTGATGAAAATCGATGGTATTGGTGTTTTTTTTTAATGTTTAATCTCTTGACTGTAAATGACTGTCAGATTTGAATTATCACTTTTGGTACTAAAATTAGTGTGTTTAGAGTAATTTTCATGTTCGATATCAGGCAAAATACAAGCTTCTGAGTCTATAAAAATTGGAACTTTTGTTTCTGTGAGGCCTTAAAAAGTGGTTCTTCAACATGAGGCACAATACAATTGTCATTTTGAATCATTTTTTGTACAGACAGTTGAGCTGGTTTAACTGATGGCTGTAAGCAAGTCAGTGCTTGTGTGAGTTGCTGAGGCTACAGGTGTTGCATGAGCTCAAGCCGTGGTATAATTATGACTGAGCAGCCTTGTTCTATTGTTGGTGGTATTTTTCGACATGAATAACTTGTGTCTGTAGCCTTTCCAGTAATTATAGAGCATGATTCTGCCAAACATCTGAAATTCCCCTCTAGTGATGTGATGGAGAGCAATGGCTATCTGGAATTCTTATAGTGCTAAGAGGCACTTTCAGATGATGATTCGCTGATGGTGCCACTTTTCGAGCGATGAATCGATATTGAGGTGGGCTATTGAAAGGCATACATTAGGGTTCACAAAACAAATACGACAAACGTCCAGTTCTAAAAAGAAATGAGAATAAAACTAGCCACATTTAATAACTGTTGCATTTTTCCACACCACATATAATACTATGTACTATCCACTATTACATTGCTAATGATCAGTGATTAAATGCACATTCAAAGGTTCGGGAGAGGCCTTAAGGGGGTGAAAATGTCCAACTTATACATTTGTGGAATTTCATTGTTGTATGGCACTATACCGGGGTTCGCAATAATGAACTGCAGTAATAGTGCATCCACTACATCGTCATGGTACATATATAATTACTATTGTTACATCCACATGTCTCAACCTTGATATCGGGGTTACGTTGATGGAGCAGATGTGATGTCATTGCTTTGCGCTATAACAACATCCTATAGTAGGGTCAAATCAATTTGACACCTCTCTGCACCCCTGCTGTAATTATGAAAAAAAGGGTGATTGTAGGAGGTTGTTCTTTCGAAGTTTTGACAGATTTTCCAGGAGGGAAGTAATCTTGTCTAGTTACTTAGAGTTGGTGTCTCCTATCTTGTATAGTGCTTTCTTTGCATTTATGCTGTTGGCTCTGCTTGTTCACGTCCCAACTCATCTATGGCCAGAGATGATGTATGTATGGTGGGGATGGACCATAGTACCCTAATAGGGAACTCATGACGTGGACGTGGGACTCTGGTGGAGCCTAAAGAGCTTGAGGGACAGATGCAGCCTGGTCCCTCGCGCCAGAATTTGGTGCAGAGTCACATAAGTGAAGCAGTGTTGGAAACTTAGGGTCTGCTTTGGAGTCTGGCAGACGGGTACGTGGTCACAAACATGACAGATTTGCCATCTGCCTTACTACCAAAGCATTAGGATATGATGACGGCAGTGGCGACTCCTCCGCTGAGACGGAGGAGCGTCGCACCACTGAGCAGGTCCAAAAAGTGAAAAAATAAAATGATAATAACTCATTGTTTTATCATTTTATTTTCCCCCTTCCTCAGCTGGGTAGGGGCGGTGCTGCTCTGCTCAGAGAGCAGGGCAGGGGAGCAGTGGTTTGCCAATCCAAGTGTTCTGGACGCTTTGGCTTGCCGTCTCGGGCTGGTCAAACCGTCATGCGCACTTTGCATGTTCTCCATGCAGGCTGCATTACAGCCTTCGTGGAGAACATGCCCAGCCTCCCATTCTCTGGCTGAGTGCCGCACCGCAGTGTTCATAACAATCGCAACGCAGCATTGTGATTGGCTATTGGGAGGCAGGGAAGGGGTGCTTACTGCTTCCTGCTCGGAAGCGGGCAGAGTGGAACAAAAGGAGGCGGCAGTGGCAGACAGGTTAGAGTTTTTTTTTTCTCTCATCAACCTCCCACCCCCCGCCGACCCTGCCGTTAAATGCCAGCCGCCACCGTCTGACGGAGTACCTGAGCCCCAAACTCTAAATCTGCCCCATACCGTCTAAAGGGTCTGCAGCTATGACATCAAGGTCATCACCTCTGTCCCTTACTTGTGTCTTGGCAAAAGATTCAATATTACCAGTTTAACCTCTGAATACAGCAACCAGAAACTGAAAGGTGACCAGTTAATCTTAGCAAAGATTCTGCAATACGAAGCACCACCCCAAGTGGTGCTTTATTTGAACAACTTTTAACTATTCGCGCTATAAAGGTTATTTTTTTATCTGCAAATTGTGCAACAGATGGCAGATTATGTGGAAAATGGAAGACGTCACTGCCACAGAACAACATATTTCCAGTAGCCTTAGATAATGCGTACAGCAGGTGCATTTAGTATTTAGCACTTTTTGGCGACAATTCACAAATCTAGCTTTGATGGGGATTCCATATGGAAAGTGTTTGCAAGTTTTTACGCATTTTACATTGCTATGTTGGCAAGAGCTTTTTTTGCATGGATTCCCCATGCCTTGAAATGTTATCACAACATTGTCTATGCTATTATACCACTTTACTCTAAAAAGAAAAATCGTGTTAAAGATGAGGTAATCTCACCGCACATTTAACACGATATTTTGCACGTTCTAACCTGCTGTGTATGAGGGTCAGAGCATTCTTGAGGTCACGCTATATATAGCCTTACGGATCTACATGGAGCACGCTGAAAATAGTATATGTGTGGCACCCTGAAGGAAAATCGATAGAATACATGCTGGAAGGAAATCAATACGAAGCATGGGGGATAGATCATGAATGTACCCTGTCCTGGAGAAAGAAAGCCGCAGAAAGCGCCTTGTGCGCTGGAGGATGAAATTACACTACAAACTGGAGAGATTGGCCAGGGAGGGGGTCTACTGGTTACACACTATCAGTAGAATGAGGGCTGAGCTCAAATATGGCTTACCTAAATGATTAACATTTTGCTATCTTGGGAGAATTCTTCACTACCCTGTGCTTTAGTTCTATTATGCATCAAAATTGGTAATGCCTTGAAAATGCTTCATGTTCTTTGGGCCCTCTAGCTGTTGGCTGGTGGTTATTTGCACCCAAGGTTCCATCTCATTTTTTCCTCTGTGTAAGGAAATTAAGGGGCATATTTACTAGGAACGCCACGCTCCGCCAATTCCAAAACGCAGGGCTGCACCGTATTTACAATGATACAGTGCAGCCCTGCATTTTCCCCTGCACTGGCGCCAATTTTAGCTGCCTAGCACCACTGCAGACACCCTTGCACCACAGTGTAAGGGTGCCTGCATTGCAGGAGAAGATTGTTTATGTGCAGGAAGGTGTCCTTCCTGCACATAAACAATCTTTAAATGAAGTTTTGTAACTTGTATGTGTGCTGCTTAAGGGACACCTTCCTGCACATAAACAATCAATTGCTTTTTGTTGTTTCTATGTGTGCTACACAACGCAGTACACATAGAAACAGCAAAAACAAAGACAAATGAAGCATTTCTCCGTGGTGCGCTTGTTTAAGAACCAGGATTTCCATGGTCTTAATTTTGGTGCAGCCCCATATTTATGCTGTCCTTGTAAATATTAGTTCGGGCTGGACTGTTCCCATTGGGCACAGGGTCAAGACTGATTTGCATATGGCTGGGTTCAAACTGGAATGGCATGGTGAGCAAAAAAACGATGGATTTAGGCCCAGATCTCTGTACTGGGGTGAATGTATGACATTGTTCTGCATTCTGTCCATCAATTGTTGTTTTTGCCCTTGTAAATATGGGGCAGCATCGGAATCAATAGGTGTTGCGGTGGAACACCAACCACAACACCCAGGAGCCCCTCTCACACTAATATAGCATAAAAAGGGGCCTCATATACAAGGCAGTGTTAAGCCACGTAAAGTTGCTTATGCTGCATTGTAAATAAGGCGAAGCCCATATCGCCACAGGAACTGTGGTGATGGGGCTTGTAAATATGCCCCTAAATGTCTTGGTGCACTGCAGGCATGACTACACGCACCAAAGACATGCAAAAACTCCCCGTGTAAGCAAGTATAGTTTTGCGAGCTACCATTAGTGGTGTTTGACGCTTTAAAGATCTGCTTAAAATTCAGTGTTATACGTTGCATTTTGTTCCACATTTAGGTAAATCTATTTTGAGGTAGTTGTTCTAATGTAATTTCATGACAAACTAAGGGGCATATTATCAAGCACGGCGTTAAAATGATCACCGCTTTAGCGGCAGAAAACTGCCGCTAAAGCGGTGATAATGGGCTTGATAATATGCCCTTGAGAATTTCCATAGAAGCCCATGTTCACACCAGAACATGGGCTTCTATTGGAATTCTCTGGATAATTTTAACGCCGTTTCTTGATAATATGCCCCTAAATTGGTTACGCAACTGCCCCAAGACGACATATATTATTTATAACATGTATGATTTGCTGTTTTTAGCCTGGTGCCTCTTTTGAATTCCATATGAATCCCTCAGCCTCATCAAAGCTGCCTGCCTAATGCACAATGCTTCATGCCTCCCATGAATGGCGGTCTGCTGTCAGCCTGGGTGACTGTGTAAACTGTTCAAGAGTCTCATTCACCTCACCAAGGCAAATCCAGAAGGACTCAACAAAGGGGTCTCAAGTGAAACTGACCAGACCAAGTCCCAAAGAGCATCAAAATATCAGCCCTCGGTGGGAGCACCATGTCAACGAGAGGCCACAGACAGGGGCATATCAACAAGGGCTTTATCTCTGCTTTTTTGGCTTTAAAAGCCAAAAAAGGAGAGATAAAACTAGCGCCCTATCAACAACAGGGTGCTAACATGCAAATTTGCATGTTAGCACCCTTTTACTCTACGCTTCCCCTTGCATCTCTAATGAGATGCAAAGGGGGCGTTCCAGAGTAAAATAATAGGAGAAATGTCGCTAAGCGACATTTCTCCTATTATCAAGAATGTCGCTAACCCTGTTAGAGACAAAAAAAAGCAGCGCTAACCGCGGTTAACGCTGCTTTTTTACATCTGGTATTTTTCTGACTTAGCCATGATATCCTATGGAAGGAGGATATCATGGCTAAGTTTGCCTGTCCCTATCAACAAGGTAACGTGAGATTATCGCTGGGTTTCCAGCGATAATCTCACGTTAGCCTGTTAGCGTGAGGATTTTTATCGCTATTGAGATAAGCGTTGCTAATAGCACGCTATCTCAGCGATAAAAATTCACGCTAGCTGGCGATAATTATCCTAGCGCTAAGTGCGCTTAGAGATAATTATCGCCGGTTGTTGTTGATATGCCCCACAGTCACTAATCTTTTACTATGTGACAGGAAGGCAAACAAAACAGCAATTGTGCATCGGTCTAAATTATTCTTTTGCTATGCAGCATCTCTAAGACAGACACAACTAAAGTCGTCCAATAAAGTGGGAAGGATTTTTGCTTGAATTAAGACCCCCTCCTGTGAGGTGGCAATGCATCACGGATAAGCACTGGTAACAGTTAAAGGAAGAGGAAATGATGGTATGCAATGGTGATCACTTCCTGCTTTACTATAATGCATAGATTGGAGCGAGAAGATATGATCCGGTTAGCCCAGAAAGACTGACGGCAGCTCTTATTTGGGATATCACATCCATGCATTCTACTTTTTCTACATTCACATTTTAGTTTTGCAAATCAATCATGTTTCATTAATGAAATATTTTTGTTTAACATAAAATAAACTAACATACATAGAGTTTTTGAAAGAGTGGGCAACAGATAGTTGTTGAGTGTCTCCCAAACCTCTATACTAGAAAGAATGTGATCTTCTAAAGTATGATCTTCAAAAATCTTTGGAACAGTAATTCTGAGATGGAATATTTTGGGTGCGTGAAGAGTTCGTTGTTATTTAAATGCTGCCATTTTACCCCACACACAACAAACATCATAAAAATGAACTGTTTCTTGGGGGATTTAGTGATGGCTTTTACTATGGTCCATCTTAAAGGGTCACATGTAATGGATTTAAAGATGATGAACTGCTGACTTGAACCTCCCCGTTTTGAAACCATTATTGCAAATTAAGCACAGATCTCTACTGCAGGCACTCACCCAAATGACTGGTCTTTTCAATTGTTTTTAACACAGATATAATTCACGACTATGCTTTTTATGCAATCACACAAAGCATACCTAAAGGAAAGACTTCAGCATTTTCTTTTTTTCGGGGGTCCTCACTCTTGCCCCTACTTTAAAATGTGTCCATCTATGCTCCTGAGACACTCAGGGGCAAACTTACAAGCCCCTTACGCCAGATTTGCGCTGCCGTTGCATTACTTTTGTGACGCAGCGGCGGCGCAAAGCCAGCGCCATTCTGCGGGCCATTTACAAAGTGACGCATCTAGGGAGATGCATCACGTTGTAAAGCCCTGTGCCACATGTGGGCGTTCCTGCACGGGGGGGGGGGGTGTTTCGGCACAGGAACGCCTCCGAAAAGTGGCTGAGTGAAATCTACAAGATTTCACTCAGTCACTTTTACGGCCATGCTGCGTCAAAACCCTGCGCCTGCTTGAAGCAGGCGTAAGGATTGACGCAGCATGTTAGGGATAGGGGCACCCCGAGCTTTGCTGGAGCTGCGTCGCCCTTGCGACGCAACTCCAGCAATGCGCCGCCTTACCGCGGGGGTGGTGCGACACGCATCTGCCCATCCGTGCGCCACGGTGCGCCACATTGTAAATGCGGCACATCAGTGGTAGCGCACGGGTGGGCAGATGCGCCGCAACTCTTCTGGCGCATCCCTGCTGATTAGCAGAGATGCGCCAGAAGTAGTAAATCTGCCCCTCAGTATGCAAGCACCCTTCCAGGATGCAAGAGTGCTATCCATTGACACTATACATTGTTTCCAGGTGCTCTAGCAATGATCATTCTTCCTTCCTTAGAAGATATGACACAGTCGGTCTGCTGCTTACAAATTACAACATACTTTCATTCCTAGGCAATTTACCGGGATGCTTATGGTGGAAATAAAAAGGGACAGATGGTTGGTAGAGATTTCCATTTAAAATCGTTTCTTTACCCACATGCAGTGCCTCACTACCCTTTACCCACAACTAACCCCCTTCTTAACTTTCAAGCCTCTCTTCCAACCCATGTTCACTCTCTTTCCTCTTAGATACAACATTCTCCTTCCTCTTAGATACATCTACGCTCTCAATCACACTCATGATGCTTTACCAACATAAAGACCCGCCCAATAGACACATTGAAGCTACCCTTCTACCCACAGTACTGAAGGCCTACCCAGTAAAACCAACTTCGGGAACACATCCATAGTGTGATTCGTTATCAGCATTAGAGAGTTGGGAAACGTGTGACGCACGCAGGTCTTAAGCCATGTTAATTAATTTTATTCATATTTGTATAGTATGCTAATCACCCATGAGGGTATTCAGGCGCTTCACTAGTGGGTAGGCAGTGGACTCCCAAGACATTTATTCGAAAAGCCAGGTCTTCAGTTTCTTGCGGAACTCAAGAAGCAATGAGGAGGTTCGGATATGCTGTGAGAGGTCATTCCATGCTTCGGGGAAGAAGTATGAGAGGCACGACCTTCTGCTCTGTTTATGTGCATGTGGGGCACGTGCGTCAGTGAGAGTGCGGCTGAGCGGAGGTGCCTGGAGGGTTGGTGGAAATGTACGTGGCTGATGAGGTAGGCGCAGCCTATGTTGTGTGTGTGTGGTGCTTTGTATTTGTGTGTGAAATTAGTGCACTTGTGTACGAGGAGACAGTAAAATTCCTTCAGGTGGGGTGTGATGTCGGTGCAGCATGGTAGGTTGAGCACTTGTCTTGCTGCAGCATTTGGTTTGGAGCCTGTTCGGAGCCGTTTGGTGATTCTAGCATAAAGTTTGTTGCGGTAGTTAAGACTGCTGGTTATGAGGTTTTGTGTGACTGTTTTCCTGGTGTTCTTTGGTAGCCACTTGAAGATTTTTTGCAGCATCCTCAGGATATGGAAGCAGCTACAGTTCACTGTTTTAATCTGGGCTATCATGTCGAGTTTGTCATCAAGGACGATTCCTAAGTTTCTGCCGTGGACAGTTGGGGTTTGGTGTAGTTTCGAGGTCTGTCCCACGGTGAGGTCTACCTTCCAAAAAAATCACAATTTTGTCTTGTCTGAGTTGAGCTTCAGGCAGTTGGATCTCACCCAGGTGTCTACTGTCGACATCCAGGTGGCAAAGCTGGCTTTTGTTGCTGGAGTCTTGTCCATAAGGGATAGCATCATTTGGGTGTTGCCTTCATAGGAGAGAATGTAGGCGCTTATGTGGAGGCCCACAAAAACAAGTTCAGTACCTGTGGCTTGAGGATTTCATTCTCTAACACGTATCACTGTCTAATTTTACATCTGTGTGTGCTAGCTGGAGACGTTTGAAAGGGCTAACTATACAATGGAAGAAAAAGAGCGCTTGTAAATGACATTTTTTATAGACTGCACTGTGCTTTTTGCCCAAACTTCTTGCTTTCTACTACTCTTAATAGAGCTGGAAGGGATAATATAGTGGTTGAAACCATACATGCCAAAACTCCTGATTTACATAGGAAACTCCAGGTTTTGTAAGCCATAAGTAGCTTTAATGTTTTTTTCTAGTTTTATATAGCACAAACCTGGCCCGAGGGCATTAGAGTACCCCACATCAGCATCAGCACCTTTAATTTAGGCACAGGGAGATTAAACCGATTATTTGAGTATCACAGGATGTTGACCCAAGGTAGGGATTCAAACCTGCTTCCCCAGTTGCAGATCCACAAGGTCATATCTCCTCCTGCTTAATACCAGCTACACTTTTTTTTCTTCTGAATTTTTTATAGCTTGAACATGACCCCAAGGTATCCGGTATCAGAGCGCTTTACTACAAGAGAAATTTCATTAGAAGTCAATGGGAACATGAAATCAGACCATTTTTGCTTAATCTCCCTTACCTTTTCCCAAATGTTAGCTTGTTTGTAAAATGCAGAGTTTTCCTTATCGTTGAATGCCATCCGACGGACCCAGTCCTAGCACCACTTTCCATGCCATGAAACTTCCAAGTACCTTATTAGTTACAGATTAAAGGCACACAATCCCATAGGCCCGGATGCAGGGTGTCAGCCGACAGATGGCAGAAAGGCACCATAAATGTGACCCACACTTCTCTTTCCTTTGAATCTAATCTTTGCCCATGTAAACATGCATTAAACAATGATTTTGGGTGGTGTGTCCAGGGTGTTTGCTGCACCCTGCATGCTTTCATTTTGTAGGAGACCATTGTATGCAGTATCCAGGAGTCTGGGTATCCTTTGAAAACCCTAATATTAACACATACAACAAAAATCACCTAAAAAAGCATATTACGCTCTCAATTGTTTAAACTGAAGACATTCAGTACACTCCAGATGCAATAGCCGCTGCACCCCTCCTCCACCCGCACCCTTTCTTCAGTTTTTTTGTGTGTGAATTCTTTTTATTATAGACAAACAATACAAAATACAGATTCACCGGCGTTGCCATAATCACATTTCTTTGGGCTTCAAAGAGCACCATCACTGCCTTGACAATCAACAAGTCCACGATATTTAAGTAAAAACCACCCTCTACGTCTCCAAGTCTTCCAGGGAGGTACAATCTGGTAATTTGGGCAGAGTACATATGTTTCCGCTATAGGAATTCCACTTACTCCATATTTGCATCCACTTTTTGGGGCATCCCCTGGACACATACACTGTTTTCTCCCTGAACATACACAAATCCATATCCTTGATCCCTTCCCTTACCATTGGTATCTCTTGCGCTCCCCACCCTTTTGCAATATTTCTTTTCGCTACCATACCCCCATTGTCACCCATATCTTCTCCTTAGTTCCTATGTCCGTTGGTTCCCAAATATTCAACAGGTACAATTTTGGATTTGGTTCTGGGTAGGTTCCTAGTTTTTCCCCTATGCACTTGAGGACGGCCTCCCTATACGTCACTTTCCGTGGGCATTCCCATACTATGTGGAGGAACGTTACCTCTTGACTGCAATTTCGCCTACAGCTTGCGTCTTCCTTGTAACCCATCTTAACTAATGTGTATCCTGTATAGTATATTCTGTGCAGCACTTTCAGTTGCACTAATTTCAGCTTGAACAAGATCGCCACTTCTCTGGGCGACGCTGAAGCCTCCCGCCATTCCTCTTCATCTAATTCCTGTAACTCTCATTCCCATTTTGCCCGGAGCTGTTGAAGTGGATCTGGGGAGTTGTTAATCAATTTGGAATACGTTAGCGAGATCGCGTTTCACGGCTTGTATCCATCTAAAAGTCGATCTTCAAGGGGTGAGGCCTCTGGAAACTATTCCTCTCAAGGCATCGCGGTGTTCAATGCATGTGGCACCTGCAAATATCTAAATCCCTCACTCTCCACTAGCTCATACTCCTGTTGCAACATCTCAAAGGTTACTCTCCCTTTTTCCACAAATCTCCAACCCGCGATGTACCAATGGTGTCCCACTCAGCAAATCCTTTTGTTTTCCAAAGGGACCCAAGCTGCTCAGCGTCCCACAGCGGGGTGGCCAATGTCACCATCTTTGCCTATCCCATACTTTTCTGCGCCATATGCCATATCTGGACTGCGTGATGGGTGGGTTCTGTTAACCCCATCTTGGTCGGGTTAGAATATAATGCCCTCGTGTAGTGGACACCAGAACTCCTGAGGCACAGCCGGGAGCACGTTTGCACTTTATTTAATTTCTTTTAACTTTTTAATAATATTGTTGTGATTTGCTGATTGTAATCCCCCTCTCTGCGCCCCCTTACCTCACACGATCAGGGCATCCCCGCGCAGCTGATTTGAGCGCTGCTACGGGCTTCGAACTTGCCGCCATCTCGGCAGACCAGGCGACGCCCACTGCATCTGGCCACGCCCCCCGCCGACGTTATTTAGAGCGCTGACTGCTAGCGCGAACTAGATAGTGGACACCAGAACTCCTGAGGCACAGCCGGGAGCATGTTTGCACTTTGTTTAATTTCTTTTAACTTTTTAATAATATTGTTGTGATTTGCTGATTGTAATCCCCCTCTCTGCGCCCCCTTACCTCACACGATCAGGGCATCCCCGCGCAGCTGATTTGAGCGCTGCTACGGGCTTCGAACTTGCCGCCATCTCGGCAGACCAGGCGACGCCCACTGCATCTGGCCACGCCCCCCGCTGACGTTATTTAGAGCGCTGACTGCTAGCGCGAACTAGATAGTGGACACCAGAACTCCTGAGGCACAGCCGGGAGCACGTTTGCACTTTGTTTAATTTCTTTTAACTTTTTAATAATATTGTTGTGATTTGCTGATTGTAATCCCCCTCTCTGCGCCCCCTTACCTCACACGATAGAGGGCATCCCCGCGCAGCTGATTTGAGCGCTGCTACGGGCTTTGAACTTGCCGCCATCTCGGCAGACCAGGCAACGCCCACTGCATCTGGCCACGCCCCCTGCCGACGTTATTTAGAACGCTGACTGCTAGCGCGAACTAGATAGTGGACACCAGAACTCCTGAGGCACAGCCGGGAGCACGTTTGCACTTTGTTTAATTTCTTTTAACTTTTTAATAATATTGTTGTGATTTGCTGATTGTAATCCCCCTCTCTGTGCCCCCTTACCTCACACGATCAGGGCATCCCCGCGCAGCTGATTTGAGCGCTGCTACGGGCTTCGAACTTGCCGCCATCTCGGCAGACCAGGCGACGCCCACTGCATCTGGCCACGCCCCCCGCCGACGTTATTTAGAGCGCTGACTGCTAGCGCGAACTAGATAGTGGACACCAGAACTCCTGAGGCACAGCCGGGAGCACGTTTGCACTTTGTTTAATTTCTTTTAACTTTTTAATAATTTTGTTGTGATTTGCTGATTGTAATCCCCCTCTCTGCGCCCCCTTACCTCACACGATCAGGGCATCCCCGCGCAGCTGATTTGAGCGCTGCTACGGGCTTCGAACTTGCCGCCATCTCGGCAGACCAGGCGACGCCCACTGCATCTGGCCACGCCCCCTCGCCTCCTCTCCCGATATAACATGTGCATCTCTCGGCCGCGCAGCGGGCGCGCCGTCAGCGCGCCGAAGGCGCGCCTAAGGCAAGCCCGTCTGCGGCCGTCCGCGCCTGGACCGAGCCTAGGGCCACCCCCCTGCCAGTTTTTCGAATGTAGGTTCAGAGATAACACTAACGTATGATTCCAACTTACTACATACATTGAATATCTCATCTCATCACTGCCAGCGTCTCGAATTGGCCAATCAGCCATGAGTTTGAGTTTGAGTTTAAAAGCACTTTTAAAGCGCACGTATACCGGCGGTTTCTTGGCGCTGTAGCTAGTGGGGACTGAGGTTTAAGAGCAGGGAGAGAGGAATGGGCATTTATTCAAAGGATTTTGTGAATAGGTAGGTTTTAAGATTTTTGCGGAATTGGGGATAGAGGGTGATGGCACGAAGATGGAGGGGGAGGGAATTCCAAAGGGTTGGTGCTAGAATGGCAAATTTGGAGCCGCCCCACTTCTTTCTCCGGAAGCGAGGGATGGTGAGGAAGGACTGAGAAGAAGAACGTAGGTCCCTAGAGGGGACATAGGGAATGATCTCAGAGGAGATGAAGGCAGGTGCCAGGTCCAATCGGGCCAGGAAAGTGATGGATGCGAGTTTGAATTGAATTCTAGCCCGCACTGGGAGCCAGTGGAGAGATTTCAGAAGTGGGGTGGAGTGGTGGAATTTGGGAAGGTTGAAGGCTAGGCGGGCCGCCTGGTTTTGGATCTGTTGAAGGCGGCCCAAACTGTATGCAGGAATACCGGCATACAGAGCGTTCCCGTAATCCAGGCGGGACACCACCATGGCCAGAATGATAAGTTTGAGAGCGGAAAAAGTAAAGAAGCGGGACACCTTGCGAATAGTACGCAGTGAGAGGAAAGAAGAAGATACCACAGAGCTAACCTGGGAGTGGAGGGTGAGTTGGGAATTGAGCTTAATGCCTAGTGTTTTAACAGAGGAGGAGGGGGCAGGAGGAGAACCAAGAGAGGGAGGCCAGCAAAGGAGGGACCAGGGGCTGGATGAACCGCCCGTCAATACCAACTCGGTTTTGTCCGGGTTAAGTTTGAGGTGATTGTGGCTCATCCAGTCCCTGATGTGGAGCATGACAGTTTGAAAGTTGAGGACAGCAGAAGGAGAGGAAAGATCAAAGACCAGCTGGAGGTCATCCGCATAGCTAAATACGGCGACCTCCATCTGTTGGAGAGAAAAGATAAGAGGGGCAATATATAGATTAAACAGAAGGGGGGAGAGAGATGAACCTTGAGGAACCCCGCACTGGACTTTCCGGAAGTCCGCTGTGAAGTCACCCAGGCGAACAGCCTGGGTGCGGTCGCTCAGGAAGGAGGACAACCAGACCAGGGCAGTCCCCTCGATCCCCGCCGCCCTGACACGGGAAAGTAAGATGTTGTGGTCCACAGTATCAAAGGCGGCTGAGAGGTCGAGGAGCACAAGGGCCTGGTGATGATTAGTGTCCATACCCTCCCTGAGGGTGTCGAGGACCGACATGACCACGGACTCCGTGGAGTGTGCGGGGCGGAAACCAGCTTGGCGGGGGGCAAGGGCTCCATGTTTCTCCACAAAGGAGCTCAGAGCGCAGGTGACGTGGCGCTCGAGCACCTTAGCTAGAAATGGCAGGAGGGAGATGGGGCGGAAATTGGCCATACTCTCTTCCTTATACCTGTCCTAGTTGCTTCTTTGTCATTAACAACTACCGTTGCCTACCAACAAGCACCATTCGTAAGAATAAGATTTTGTCTAAATCATGTGCGGCAGCATTAATAAACGTACGTTCCCTGCCCAAGCACAAATATGAAATTTCTCTTTTTATTACAGACAACAATCTTGATCTCCTGTTCATTACTGAAACTTGGGGCGATCCTTCTTGTGGATCTGACTTTGTCACTGCAACCCCCGAATGATTTTCGAATACTAGATTAGATAGACCACACCCAAAAAAAGGAGGTGGATTAGCCATTATATATCGTAGTAATCTAATAGTGCGAATGGAGGCCGTTCCTATCACAAGTTGTGAAGCCATCTCTTTCACAATTTCCATTCCTCATGCTCCCCCTTTCAAAGGTACACTTATTTATCGCCCTCCGGGACCTCGCAATTTATTTCTTGCTAATTTACCTATTTTATTAGAACCACTGGCAGGTGAAAACCAGTACACCATTCTGGGTGATTTCAACTTTCACCTTGAGTTGCTGGATAATCCTGACACTGTAGCTCTTCTACTTGAACTGGACTCAATAGGACTCCCTCAATTAGTTACCGGCTCCACGCATACTGCGGGCCACCTTCTGGATGGTCTCTTTTCTAATAATACATCACTTAAGATGAAGGATGTTCTCCCCCTCACCTGGACCGATCACTCGGCCATTATTTTTGATTTTCTTCTAAAATCTTCTTCCCCCCTGGCTAAAAACGCTCCACCCACTAATCAATTTAGAGCGTGGAAAAGTATCGATATTTCTGCTTCTCAGTCTTTATTACTAACGTCTTTGCCACCCACTGTGACTGACCCTGAACTAGGAGCTAATAATTACACAAATTGGATACAAAACACAGTTAATATGACAGTTCCTTTAAAGAAACAATCTATTAACAGGGCTTCTAAATCTGCACCTTGGTATAATGACGCTCTCAGACAAGAAAAGCAAAAATGTAGACGTCAGGAACGTAGATGGAGACGAGACTATGACCCTCAGCAAAAATCCTGTTACAAAGCCATGATCCTTAATTACAAGCAACTTATCATCATGGAAAAAAGCAAATTTTATAGTACCCAAATCAATCTTGCACATGACTCCACTAAACAACTGTTTCAGGTAGTAACCCGTCTCTCTGGTCAAGCGACAACTGCCCCCATCATAGCTACGCAAGAGCTCTGTGACTCCTTGGCGAATCACTTTCAAAAGAAAGTGACGGACATCTTTCCTCAATTCAAGGCTCACACAACTAGCATTGAACTCTTGTCTCCCACCCCTAATGATTATAAGTCCCTTGCTCAGACATGTTCCAATTTGCCCCACTCTGTTCCCCTTCGCTCCTTCCAGGAATTTACTCAGGTTTTGCCTGAAATGGTATCTCATCTTATCTGTACCACAAACTCTGGTTCACCGGAAGATCCATGCCCTCCTCCTATTCTCAAAAATGTTCTACATATCATAGGTCTAAAACTTACAGAAATGTTTGATGCCATGTTCTCATCTCATATCTTCCCATCCATCTGGAAAAAAGCGACTATCAAACCTCTCATTAAGAAGAGTTCCTTAGACCCTGCCATAGTCGCTAATTACCGCCCTATGGCTTGCCTTCCCTTCCCCGCCAAAATTGTGGAAAAGATTATGAACACCCAAATCTCAGATTTCATAGAACAGAGCAACTGTCTGGATAACTCACAATTTGGTTTTCGGAAGGGACATGGAACAGAAACTGCACTTATTCAGGCTACGGATGAAATCAGGATGACACTTGATGGTGGAGGATCTGCAGTGCTCATTTTGTTGGACCTGTCGGCAGCTTTTGACACGGTCGATCATTCTATTTTGATTGACCGTGTCACAGCAGCAGGGATCACGGATGGTGCCAGGGATCTTATTTCCTCTTTTCTTACTGCTCGAGTACAATCAGTCGCCTTTGGCAGTTTTAGTTCACCTCCCTTCATTCTCCCTTGTGGTGTCCCCCAGGGATCCTCGCTAAGTCCGACACTATTTAACATCTATGTGTCGGACCTGGCGAGGGTCATAAAAATCTATCACCTGGCGGTGACATCCTATGCTGACGACACCCAGATTGTCTTGGCCATTAATAAAAATAGAGACGAAGTGGCTTCCAATTTTAATCAGGGAATGCTAGCAATAAGTGACTGGATGTCTACAAATTGCTTGAAGCTTAACTCTGACAAAACGGAGGTGATGGTGTTTGGCAATCTTTCCCCAGCCTGGTCACCCACTTGGTGGCCTGTCGTCCTGGGACCTCCCCCTTCTCCAGTGACCAAGGCAAGAAACTTGGGAGTTTTACTAGATACTAAACTTACTTTTATGCACCATGTTAATGCAGTAGTATCATCATCATTCTATACTATGAGAATGATTAAAAAACTCCTACCCTATCTTCCTATAAACATGGCCAGAATCCTGGTCAGTGCATTAGTTATATCTCGCATAGACTACTGTAACGCGCTTTTGGTCAATGCTCAGGAAGGAGTTTTAAAAAAGCTACAGCTGGTGCAGAATGCTGCGGCCAGACTGATCACGGCCACCCCCAAGTATACTCCTATCTCTGGCACCATTGAACATCTTCACTGGTTGCCAGTGAAGAAAAGAACTAAATTTAAAGCTCTTTGCATTGCGTATAAGGCAATTCACCTCCAAGGTCCTGCCTTTTTAAAGGATGCTTTTTGCCCTTACAATCCAGTTAGATCCCTTCGATCTTCTACTGCTGGTCTTATGCAGATCCCTAGGACTAAGAAGGTCTCATGGGGCGACAGGTCCTTTTTAGTGACCACTACTAAACTATGGAACAGTCTGCCACGCTACATCAAAACTTCTACCTCCCTTCTCTCTTTCCGCAAACAGATAAAAACTTGGCTGTTCAAACAATAACTACTCATGGACATCTTTAGTGAACACTCAGCGCCAAGACACCCTTGGGTATTCATGCGCTTAACAAATTTTCTAAAATAAAATAAATAGTTACTACCTGGCATTAGCCACCTGTTCATCGCATATCCCGGATCGTCATGGGGTTTATAGATCCAATGATTAATGGAGGATAATTGAGACGCCCTATAATATTTATTAATATTAGGTAGCCCTATACCCCCGTCATACCAGCTTTGTACCAATTTCGAGATTGCAATTCGGGGTGGGCTGGTACCTCAGAGCAATACTCTCTGTGCGTTCTCCACAGCTTTGAAGTAGGCCTCTGGTGCATTATGTAAGACATACATGAAACAAGGTAGCGACATCATTTTGAATAATGCCGCTCTACCCAATAGGGAGAGCGGCAATGCCTCCCAGTGCTCTACAATACGTCTCAGCCCCTGCAAAGGTGGCAATAGGTTGGTATTGTGGAACAGCCTGGGCTTCCTGGTAATGTATAACCCCAAATATTTAAATCTGTCCTCTGCAATTGTCACTGGACAATCCCTGGGGAGGGAAGGAGGGATGCCATACAATATAAATATCAGCGACTTAGTCCAGTTTATAGCATATCCTGAATAGGTGCCAAAATTTATAAAGATATTGAGGACCCGGTGCAACGACCTTGTTGGCGAACCCAAGTATAGTAGAATATCGTCTGCATAGAGGGATATGCGGTCTTCCCAACCTTCTGTCCACTGCAGCCCTCCAATGATGGGGTCCTTACGGATCCAACAGGCTAAAGGCTCCAGCGTTAATGCAAACAACAACAGGGATAGGGGACACCGCCGACGCGTCCCTCTATGAAGTTGGACAATCGTAGATTTTTTAATATGAACCACAACTTGGGTGAGCGGTTCCGAGTACAGGAGCTGCATCCAGCCTATGAATCTACGGCCAAAGCCCATCCTCTTCAGAACTGCAAATAAGTACGGCCATTCGATAGTTTCAAACGCCATGGTTGTGTCCAGTGACACCACCACCGCATCCTCTCTCAGTGTGTCAACCCTACCCATGACCCCATGTAGACGTCGGAGCTTCAGTGATGTGTTCCTAGCTGGCATAAATCCAGATTGGGCTGGGTGGACCAATCCGTAAATCACACGTACCAATCTGATTGCCAAAAGTTTCGCCAGTATTTTGACTTCTGCATTTAGCAAGGAGATAGGTCTATATGAAGAGCATTTGCTTCTCGGTTTCCCTTCTTTATGAATGACCACCAACGTAGCTATTCTCTGATCCTGTGGGAGACGTCCCTTCTCTAGACTCTCTTCGTACATGGATTTAAGGTATGGGGCTATTCTGTCGTGTTTTAATTTGTAGAGTTCAATAGGAAGCCATTGGGACCCATTGCTTTTCCCGACTGGAGAGTTCGCATGGCTTGGGCTATTTCCTCCTGAGTGAGGTCACTGTCTAGGGAGATATTGTCATCCTGTGTCGACTGTGGTAGCTGCATTTCTGGCAACAGGTCTGTCGCCTCGCTATCTTGTCTGGTAACTTTGGACATTTAAAGCCGCTCATAGTATTTCGCAAACTCATGAGAGATTTCCAGCGGATCTCTAAGAGTGTCACCTGTGCTGCCCTCTAACTCCACCACCAGCCGGCTCGCCATTTCCCTCTTATCGAGCCTCACCAATAATTTACTGGCTTTGTCTCAAAATTCGTAGATGCGCCCAAGTTTGTGCCTTTCTACCATTTGTGCAAGTCTCGCTTCATCCCTGTATTCGATTTGTTTAAGTTTAAGTTTAAGAGTATGTGTGGTTTCCTGTCTCCCTCTGCTGATGACCTCACTCTCCAGCTGTGATATATCATGTTCTAAGCTGAGCAGTCTTGCATTCTTTTCCTTCCTAGCTCCTGCTATTTGTGCCACTGCCTACCCCCATATTACTGTCTTGAAGGCCTCCCAAAGAGTCCCCGCCGAGTCTACCGTTCCCTCATTTTCTTTCGAGTAATAATCAATTTCTCGGGTAACCTTTTGTTTAATTACTGGATTGCGCAGGTGTCACGGATTTATGGGCGCTACTCGGGTAGTGCTACTGTGCCCCATCACAAACTGCACCCATAGTGGGGAATGATCCGATATGCCTCTCGCTAGGTGTTTGATCTGATGAATATTCGTCAGTTTTATTTTATGGCAAGATGTCTTCTCCTGAACTGGTATCCCAGCATGAACATCTCAGTGTAGAAACCAATTAGAATGTGGGTGCTTGAGAACACAGATGAAAGCAATTGAATAACCTTATACAAAGCTTTGTCATCCTCTCTATTTTCAGTTAGAAGATAAAGTCTTAGACTAGGTAAGGGCATAACATGCAAAGGTGCCTCCAGCTGCCACACTTGGTGCTTTGGGAAAATATATCTCCTTGCAGCCTCGAGTTGGAAACAAACCTATTCTATGTAGGTGTTTTTAATTGCAGGTCTGCACCCGTTTGCCCGGGCCACAAATTAACTTTATTAAAATATAATATGTGCTATGTGGCTTCACCACATCCCACCAGGACATGCCCCTTCTTTTCTTTGGCTTCACTACCTCCCACCAGCATGTGCCCCTTCTTTTCTGTGGCTTCACTACCTCCCACCAGCATGTGCCCCTTCTTTTCTGTGGCTTCACTACCTCCCACCAGTATGTGCCTCTTCTTTTCCGTGGCTTCACTACCTCCCACCAGGATGTGCCCCTTCTTTTCTGTGGCTTCACTACTTCCCACCAGCACGTGCCCCTTCTTTCCCATGGCTTCACTACATCCCACCCGCACGTGCTCCTTCTTTTCTGTGGCTTCACTACCTCCCAACCGGCATGTGACCCTTCTTTTCAGTAGCTTCACTACCTCCCACCAGCATGTCCCCCTTTTCCGTGGCTTCACTACCTCCCAACCGGCATGTGCCCCTTCTTTTCTGTTGCTTCACTACCTCCCACCAGCACGTGCCCCTTCTTTTCCATGGCTTCACTACCTCCCACCGGCATGTGACCCTTCTTTTCTGTGGCTTCACTACCTCCCAGCAACACGTGCCCCTTCTTTTCTGTGGCTTCACTACCTCCCACAAGCATGTGTCCCTTCTTTTCTGTGGCTTCCCTACCTCCCACCAGCATGTGCCCCTTCTTTTCTGTGGCTTCACTACTTCCCATCAGCCCCTTCTTTTTCTGAGACCTGGACCAGTCAATCTTCCCCGCAGCAACCACCCAGGTAGTAATGAATGACCATCTAAAGCCACAAGCTTGAATTACAATGAGACTCGCTGACACACAGGGCACAATCTTTTGAAAACAGCACCTCTGGGCATGGCTGCACAACTTGTGTCCAGGAAGCATTGCTGCTCCCCAAACAAGCCCAGTACAGTACCACACTTGGAAGTTTGTGACGCTTGCACGCTCCTATAGGATTACTAGACATTGATGGAAGTTTATCTGCATGCACACACTAAAGGGAATTGCAGGTTTCACCATTGTCCAGAGGTCACAGTCTTTTTTCAGGGTGTGGTGCTTGAGGTGGTAAGTCCTCATCCACAAGACAACAGCATTGAGGCAGTCATCAAGTCATGAGGAGTGAACAGCCTCAGCAATGCCCATCATTAGAAGAATTTGAATCATCCACATAAATGTAAGATTGAGAATTCCATCATATCCAGTAAAGGAGTCAGGCAGATGTTGAATAGGGGAGATGTTTGATCCCGGTGGGAAGCCACAGTGTGAGCTTCGGGTGGGGGCGGAGGTAAATGAGGGCACAGTCACCAAACTCCATCTACTTCTGAGGTAAAAGGTGGTCCATTGCAGAGTGTGAATAATGATGTTTGGTGTTGGACTGTTCCAAAAGCGCCCTCTAAATCCTAAAGCAGGAAAGCTGCTACCCCATTTGTGTTCTCCACCACCCTCATTCTCATGAAGGGGAAGAAATACTATGAGAACACCAGGGAAGTGATTAGCTAGCTGAATCATTATCCATGTGGCACTTGAAAAGAGGTGGTGATGTGAGCGCACAAATAGATCCCAACCTGGTCCTTGGATGAGACAAAATAAAAAATGTGGCATGTAGCCAGAGCTCTGGTCAACACAGCCGACATAGTTCAGGCCATGTAGGTTTCTGGCTCTAGTACAAAACCAGGGGCAATCAAATCAATGCCCAAGCACCTTGCCTCTCTCTCACTAACTCATCAACCATGGCTGGCATGCCATTGATTTTTACCCTAACATGGGCAATCAGGTAATTAATGTCTTCTCCATTGGCCTCCAAACCTATGATGTTGGTGCCATGTTTGAAATATTTCCTCTCAACCATGGTCCTCTAATCTCCTGTATCTCTCAGGGCAAACACCTTCCTACCATTGAAGCTATCTTCCAAAACAAACCCCAATATAATTTGGTGTATGTGCTTCTGGGCATCTGGGTGTATTTCCTAAATGACCTTTGCCACTAGGTGTAGTGTAACAGGGCTCTCTCGGATCCCTTCACCTTCAGTCAACACACGCGCTATGATTGGTGCAGCTGGTATAGGATCATTCAGCTAACAGTCTCTTTTGTAATGCCTCTCACTGCGACACTTATGAAAGTAATCACCTTAGATGTTACTGGCATAGATCCATGTGGCTCCAGCCTTCTATTAACCCCCGTGACTAATCACATATCAGTCAACATTGTCAGTTTTTCTGGATCAATGTTTGTCAAGCCTGACAGATATTGCATAGGTGGGATAGAACACTACTCCTTGAGTCACTCTGTCACCATCAACTGGTTAAGGACATGAAAATCCGTAGTCTCCAACTCTTTCCCCCACCCATTCAATAATTCATTAATCCAAGTTGCAAATAGAATATAATCTGCTATCTGGCTTTCTTTAAAGGAAGGTACTGAGCTGCCTTCAGACCAAATAATCTAATCAAAAACTTCCTTCATTAGCTCATTGTTCATTTACTAAGCTTCGGGCTATGACTGTTGTAACTTCAGTGGGTCCAAAACTTAATAAACTAGCTGCTTAGACATATAATTCAAAGCATGCTCTGTGCAAGTGATGTAAAAGCTCAAACACCATTCCAAAATATCTCCACGTCTGCACAAGGTCTTTTGGTACGTTAGCAGGTACTGTGGTAGAGCTGAAAGTGGAATCGCTTTTCCCAGATGCAGCTGCCTCCACAGCCATCCTGAGCTCCTCAATGTCCAAATAAATCCTCTCTCTTTCCAATTTTCTCTACTTTTGCTGCCTTTCTCTTTCACTTAACCACTTCATGGACCCATTGTTCTTATATCTCCCTCCTCCTTTCCGGTTATTCCTAAAGAAAGCTTATCTTAAGATCTTCCTTTCAAACTCAATTGTCTTCGCCTCTTCTTCGGCATTACCTTTCTGGAGAGCCAACAGCAAGTTCAGGGTCTCAGCTAAACTTAATCCACCCATGTAAATAACTCCTGGAGTTGGTGACTATGGTACTCTAGAAATCGGTGGCAGTGATTGCCTTGTGGAACAGTGGAAAGCAAATTTGAACACACACGGGGAAAGCGTGGCAAAAACCTGTGCTAAGGGGCCAATAGAGTCTGATGCCACAAACCTTTCTCCCTGGGTTTCTACCATGGTACCCTCCTCTGAGTCCGTTCCAGTTTTTACCACCCTGCCACCACCAAGTTTCTCCAATTGGTCTCTTACAAAACTCACAAGAACCTCCCCAGCCCTATCCTTAGAAGTCCTCCACACTCCATAATAACAAAAATCCATCAGCTGATTTTAGGACAGGGTCTCAAGGTATACCTCAACTAATCTTTTATCTGCAATAGTAATTTACAAGTCCTAATGTGTACAACCTCGAAATATTGTTTTGTTGCTGAAATTTGGAATTGTCTTTTGTTTAATCCCACAATGCTTGGCTCCATATTTCAAACTTTGTTCAGGGAACCACAGGGCAAGCAGGGAATCCTGGGTCTCAACCATGGAGGCTGAGGCTTTCTGCCTCTGTTGCCTTAGGTATGTCCTACTATGTCTCTGCAAACTGGGCCAAGTGCAACCCCTTCAGAGCTTGACTTTCTGTGGTAGAAAGCTGTTCTAGACTTCTCAGACAGCTAGTGTGGTTGTTCTTGCGCCCACAGCTGACGAATGATATAACAACACGATAATTGAATGTCAGCCCAGTGCTTCTCTTTTAGGAAAAAAATGTTCTTAACGTACACTAGAATGTAATATAACACACTATTATGACAAAATGCAATTTAGTGTCCTTGAGCATTAACAAGCAGTGCTACGCCTCTTTCTGCTATCTCCTCGATGCTCCCCATTGATCCAGGTTTGGACCCCAAACCCCACTGTAGGTGGTCCCCTCCACTTTGGGGTGAGAGGTATGGTGTGATTATGGCTTAGGTGCAGTTAACCTGAAGTTACTGCAGTTTTTGCACAGTCTCAGTTTCTAGTTTTCCCACATGTGGTGGATCAGTCCTTGTTGAATTGGTGCAGCAACCCAGTTCTTTCTTCACCACGCCGCACCCGCTTCCTAAGAAGTAGCACACCAACCAACAGATTTATTTGTGTACTCCATTGTGTCCTCAGGGCCTGCGCTTTGGCAGTGTGCTCAGCAGGTGCGAAGCTGGTAGATCTTGGTTGTTGTGGTCCCGATCGGACCTCCAATGGATGTCGCAGCAGTGGGTGGCCTCAGCGACGGCCAATGTGGAACCTCATCTGGCTATTCACAAAGCCGTTAGATGTAACCCTGCTGATGGAGTAAATGCAGTCATGTATTACCCAAATATTCTGGGTAGATGTGGCCATGCACAGGCATGTTACTTCTGTTCAGATGCCACCGTACACAAGCTGGTTACTTCTGGGAAAATGCAGTCACACACAAACTGTTTACTTTGCACAGAAGCAGCCACACAAAGGCTGGTTCCTCTAGGCAAAAGTGACCACACACAGGTCGATTGTTTTTGACACACAACCACAATCCTGACTAGGTCTCAGGAATGGTGGTAGAGAGTTTCACAGTTCCAACCAAAAACCAATGCAAAGAGACTGCCAACCCACTGGAGCGCTTTCCTCAGTCCTTCTCTTCTGGGTGCCCCGCAGACACTTGGGATACACTGCATTACTCTAATACTGATCTCAATCTTAACCTTAATCCAATCCATTAATCTAACCTAACCCCATCACTTGCACAAACTATAACCCCAATCCTAACAGTAACCCTTACTCCAACTCAAACCATAACACCTACCTACCCCTACACCATCCCTTACTCTAACCCTAATCCAGACACTAATGTTAACCTAACTCAAACCGAATTACTTCTTACTACATTAACTTGTACACCTCACCCTATCTCATCCCTTTAAATATACCTTACTCTAACCCTGAACTATGAATAAAATCTATATCTAACTATAAAGTTCTTCCTAATCCCATCCATAATCCATTCATTTTTTTGTAAATTCTAATTTTTCATAGTCTGTTACTTGGCTTAACAACTTTTTACCACCAATTTTCTTCCTACTGTTTCACTGCAAGCAATTCCTGGTACTCAAGTACTAGATATGGTCGAGCACTCAGGGTTTAATCAGAGGAGGTGTAATGAAGGTTAGTTTAGTTTATAGCACGAGCTATCGCACTTAATAAAGTGTCCATTTTCAAACAAGGGATATTTTTAGGAAAAGGAAAAAGTGTAACAGTCACAGTCTAAATGATAAAATAGAATAGGAACAATGGTGAAAACAGGAAATAATTAGCACGTATGGTTGCTTAAATATTTCCCCCAAAAGTGTTATAAACTATGCTATCAATGTATATGGGACACTGTCATTCTATCTCAGGAATGGAGGCTCCGGGTTATGCTTCTCGTTCTTTACTTTAGAAATCACAGCAGCCAAAGAAACATTATTAAAATAAAAAGACACTTCCCATGAACCCCTGTAAGTCCACTCTCTCCACCATTCACCGGGGTCATGTAACAATAAATATGTGAATGCCACCATAGTTCCTCCTCTTTCTTTGCTGCTGCAGCAGCTGAGTTAAGTCATTTTAGTTCAGTTTTATTCGACTTAGAGCCAGTCTTCTTTTAATTTCCAGACACTCTCCATGCACAGGCAGCCAATATGGCACAGTGTATGCCGATTGGCTACTCACGCTGCATGCTGGGTAGTCGGCTGTACTCCTGATCCCGATGGCCACCCGATGGGTGATTAAAAGAGTAAAAGGCTTTGCCTTAGGAGAGTTGGGTAACTCCATCCCCATCAGATAATTTGTCATTCAAAGGCCTCATTCACCCTTCTGGGCTTCTCTCCCCCATAAACCTCTTCAACCCCTCTAGTGCTATAGAATGGTGTACTATGCTGATGAGGGAGAAGATTATATGGAATATGCTGAAATACCCTACCAACAGCATATGGAAGGGCAATAAGTGGAGTCACTTGAGACACAAGTTCAAGACTTCGTGAACCGAGCCTTGTTCAAGGCTGCAGCCATTTACTCAGCCATTAGCACGCTATGAATGGCGTGAGTTGATACGTCCTTCACAGGACACTTTTAAACAGGATATGGCTTTACATGATGCGGGCTTTGCCCGGGGTACTTTCTCTGAAGGCTCCTTAGCTCAGGTCTTTTTGCAGGTGGAGCACTTTGTCCTATGGACCACAAATATGGAAGTACAGATTCCTTTGAAACTACAAGGTTCTCTAAGAGCTCCACTTTCACGGCAGAGGTGTCTTCTTCTTCATCTTCCCCTTCGGATACTGAGACCCCCCCCAAGAAAAATGTTGAACCGGCTACTAAACGCAAAGGGTGAAACGTAGGGCCAGAAGTCCTATACAACAAGTATTTGCTTTTTGATCCCCGAGAAATTATACATCCTCGTTCTACTGAATGGATTCCCTGCATTGAAGTGGCCCATTATTTACAGGAAATCTGCGTCAAGGCTTTGAGTGCGAAATGCACAATATGTTGCCGTCTGAGTGCCCATGTCCATTCCTCCTAAGCAAAGTGGCGGACGCACCAAAACTTGATCTTAACATAGCCACGTTTCTCAAAAATAATTCTAAGGCTCCTGTTATGATTCACAATTTACCCTGCCATTGTACTACATAACAGGTTTGGTGCTGATCTTTTACCTAGTTAGGTGCTGCCTAAATGTCGTGTGGTTTTCTCCCAAAACTAGCCTCCTTTACTGCTTGAGGATTTTCAGAATCACAGTATGATTACCATGTTCTGCATAATAACTATGTATAAGGTTCATCACTGTTGTCATCCTCTGCCGACACGACAGAGCAAGGTAGAACCCCTGAGGGTAACCTTTGGGTATATAAATACCATACCTTTGCCGGGGCAGACAGAGAAAAAAGACTTCCATGCCGACACGAGACGCTGCGGACCCTGCATGTAGATACTCGAGCAGGCAGTGGTCTGACATCCCTCGCAGAGTGTCCAACTCAAGACCAAGACGGGGTCCTTCATTCTCTCACATCAGGTAATGGGGTTGTCTCTTTCCTAGTGGGACCTAGGATAGAGCATGTATGTAGGGATATACAATACATATATGCTAGGTACATTTAGGTTCATCTAGTTCGGGTTAGCATCATAGGAGTGCGCATTATATGGCTGCATATATCCATTGTTTTAGCACTATGGTGGAATTCTACCATCTATTTACTCTGTTGTTGCTTATAACCGTATACATCTGTTTCTGTCCTATGGCTGTTGCAGCACACGTATTTTACACTAGAATGATGCTGGTTCAATAAATTGTTATTGGAAACGTTCCCATCGTTTATTCTGTGTATCCCTCTGAGACAAAGTGAGCACATGTGACTGAGCGAAATGTATTGTACTGTTTACACGACCTCTGAGGGGTCAGGGTTGTCATGTTCGATAGTTTCCAGAAACTATTCTCTCCTTTGGTAAGATGGGTTCATAGTCGCACTGTGAGCTACCTGGTATACAGTCGAACATATCTGGTAGGGGTGTCTGGAATCAGTCTAGACACCAATCCCACAGTTTATGTTGTCTAAGCGCGCAGATCCTATATATATTTATAGGAACTACACAACACTGTTAAAAAGGTTCTGGATAGGGCCGGGCGTGGGTGTCAGGATAAACTCCTAGACATTTCTGGTCCCCTCACCAATTGCACCTGGCTGTACAAGCAAAGGATAATCAGTCCCAGTTGGACCCTGGGGAGATCCTGGAATGGCCGCAAAGAGCCTTGTGTCTATTAGGTAATGCCAGCTACGCCTTATCTACGGAAAGGTGTTAATCTGTTCTCATGTGCATGGTTGTCCAACTCGCTGATCTGGCTTCCACTGAAGGGGGCACCCTAGCCTTCGGCTTGCTGTTTAGTGACAAGTTCATGAAGGATTTCTAGTTGGTCCTCGGATGTGTATTATATGTCACGGTGGCTCGAGCAGCGGTGTTGGCCTTTTAGTCACCTCATATGCGTCAGGGAGTCAGTGGGTCTAGGCCTGATAAGGCCCCGGGCCCCTGAAATGTTCTACCGCCCGCCTCCTCACTTAGATTCTAGTGTAACGTTAGGCGCAGCACTGATTCTCTGCACCCATAGAAGATCATGCACCTGCTGCAGTGTGGCTTCACGGTTGTGGAGTCTGTTAGTGTTGGGCCCCCAGGCAGGCAAGCCACAATCCCAGGTCCTCTCCCGCATGCGGCGTACTGGACCTCGCTTTGATGTTTTGTGAGGCGAGGAGGGTGCTCCAGTCGCCTTTTTTTATCAATTGCCCCATATGGACCATGGAGTCGAGAATGCCACATAGCCAAGGGGGCCCCGATTCAGCTCTTCTCCTGCGGCCGTTTCAGGATGGGGCAGCGATTATGCATGTGCCTCCGATAGGGGCTGAGCGGTGGCGCCGGTCTCCCTGGTGCTACCAGTGCATCGCTAGGACGTCGGCCTGCTACGACAACCGAGCCCCAGCAGTGCTCTTCCACCCCCTCCTCACCTTTTCTGCAGGTGGGCCTCCAGCCGTAGCTCAGGCTCCCTGGGCACAGCACGGTCATTCCGGTGCGTCTTCCAGAGTGGGCCTTTCACAGCTTCGGCACCCACCACGCAGGTCCCACCACAGGGTGCGCCGCTCACCACAGCTCCGGCCCAAGGGCTGTCTTGGACCAGTCCTGATTCAAGAGCTGTCCTCCATGCGTTCACCGCTGGCAGCAAGGGTCACATCATGCAGGATCCCGCAGTGTGCTTCAGTCATGCTTCCCAAGTCCGGGCCCTGTAACTCAAGGCCTTGGTCCTGGATCTTCATCTCTGCTTTGCCTCGGATGCCTTGTCACTAGTTGTCTGCAGTGGGAACCGGAATCCCTCCTTCCGCGCTGTGAGAGGTGCCAATTGTCGCTGTGGAGGTTCTGCGTCTGGCTCGCGAGGCATCTGTCCCGTTTGGACTTCAGTGGGGTCGCGGCCGGCCTACCATGCGGCCCGGGAGCCAGTCGCCTCACAGACATTAGATTGCCGCATTTCCACTGATGATCAGCTCTAAAGCAGCCCACTGCTATCTGTCATGTATGGGGCTCAGTTAGATGTGTGAATGGCACAGCGGGCTAATCTAGTATGGCGGATAACAGGGCCGAGATACGGAGCCTCTCTAAAGTGCGTCCACCATCTTGGTTGGCTAGCCATGCCCCCTCTAAGACTCTCTGATGAGAAAGTATTTCCCCAGTACTTTAACTCTTCGACTTAACCTTTAGCATCACCACCTCCTCCCCTTCCAATCATACCAAACCTTATCTCTTCTTTGCAACTATACTTCTCTATCTCTTCTTCTTTGTACCTATGTCTGTAACCTTTGCTTCACCAAAAGAATCCTCTTCTTCTACACCCTTCCTTTACCGTCCCTCAATCCTTTCCCACTCCTCTCTGACTCTCTACCACTTATCCTCACCTCCTGAAACGTCTCTTAGACCATCATCCACTGAACTCTTTCTTCCCTTGCCTTTCAATACATCATCCTCAATCCACCACTGCTTCCTCCTGTCTTCGCCATCTCCTCTCCTACATGACTTCCAGTCTTGCAGTTTAATTCTCCCTTACCTCGCTGAACACCCACACTGCACTCCCTCTCACCCATGCATCTGAATCTCATCTGTAAATCTCACTACTTCGCCCACCTTGCTTCCAAAATTACCTCCTCCTTTTCTCAACCTACTCAATCCTCACTTTGAGAGTACCTTGCTATTATCCATTATGCTTTCACTATTCTCCTTCTCCATCCACTCTCTCCACAGAGTTAGCTCACCAACAAACTTCTTTCATTTCACTTTATTCTTCCTGCTTCCTCACGATGTAAAGCCACTCACCAGCTTGCTTATTTTAGTCGGCCAGTGCAACAAATTTAAAAAACCCTGAAAACATACTAGTAGTGAACGTATAACTAAAATGACAAACTGGCACTGCAACTTTCTTCCACAACTTACAAAACCATTGTCAAAAAAACTTGCATCGCAGAAGTCACCTGTCTATTAAAGAGACTTCACAAGATAAATACTGAATGACCGAACCTAATGGGGTCTTCTTCCAAAGTGACACACTCTCAAGAACCAAGCAACTCACAGATGACCTCATCTCAAAAACAAAAAGCTTGTAAAAATAGTTTGACTAAAATTCCAAAGATGGCGGCCAAATCAGTTCACCTCAGCTATGGCATCTCAACCCAGATAATGGGGGATTCCACTGTTTTTCAACCCCCTATCGTCAGATGATATCTCCAACTTAATCAAAAACTATGGCTCATCAGAATCACCAGCAGACAGACCCATGCCCTCCAAACCGATTCAAGAGCACCCATCTTAATACTGAACCAGCCATCACACTGAGAATGATCAGGAACCATTCCCTGACATCAGGACTGTTCCACAGAAAACTCAAGATTGCATAAAACCTAGTCTAAAAAACAAAACACAAATCAGCAGCCTAATAGATTCCTCCATCTATCGGCTACAATACAACGGCCTGCTCAAAGCAAATCAACTAAAGATTTGGTTTCATTTAGTTAGCAGCATTCATCCTGGAAAAACAACCTCCTTTCAGACTACCAGACTGAATTGCATTCTAGTTACAGGCGGTACAGAAGCGACATTCTTTGCCATATGGGAAAATAACAGCACTACGATTATGCAACCGGAGTTGTGGCGCTTCTGTACTTTATCTTCCCTCTCCCTTTGAAACTAGTCTTATATTGTGTCATGCCCCTTGTTTCCTCCTGTGGCCCCTGCCACTCCCTCTGTGTCCCTGGGTGGGGCTCCAGTACTTCTATTCTTGCATCACAGCAGTAGCACCAGTGGCAGAAACCCACAGCTGTCTGCCACCCTACTAGGACCCTGACCATTATTGTTATTAATACAGTTAACGCCCTCCTAGAATTGAACCAGGGATATTATTTTGCCCTGTATGCCATTGTATTTAAAACTGCCTTCTTGTCTCCTATCAGTTGTGTGTACTTTACGGCTCACATGAAGGTAAGCGCCCCCCACCCCATAATACGTGCTCTGACTCTTATACCATATTGTTTCTAACTTCATCAGACATTGCAGTTAAACCTTCGCCTCCCCTTTTTATGACCCTCACAGATGTAAGACCGAGCTTTTGATCTCCAAGGTAATGGCAGATCATAATCTCCCTGTTTAATACATGGTCTCCACATAAGGTACTCTGAAGAACTAAGGAAACACAAAGAAATGATGGACGCAGCGCTAAAACTTTTCAGAAACTCACCCCCAGTCACAGATCTGGGTTGAATCCATCATTGTTCTTTAGCTCACTTCACCACCCCAGTTCAGACACAGCTATATGCAGATCAGTCTTGACTCTGTGCCTCATGGGAACAGTCCAGCCCAAACTGCCAAGCCATGTCTTCCCTGAACCTAGCCTGGCTGATGAGGGGTGTTACCCCGATACCAGTCCCAGGATGCTTGTTTCCGGTTCAGGGAAGACCTGGCTGAGCAGTTTAGGCTGGACTGTTCCCATGAGGCACAGGGTCAAGACTGATTTGCATATAGCTAGGTCTGAACTGAGGTGGTGAAGTGAGCTAAAGAATGATGATGGATTCAACCCAGATCTGTGACTAGGGATGAGTGTCTGAAAAGTTTCAGTGCTCCATCCATCATCTCCTTGTGTTTACTCTGAAGAACTAACCTTAATTTGACCTTATGTTCTGTTGTAAAAGCAACACTACCAATCTCCACAAAGTCTTGGTCTCATACCATTCTATATAACAGCATGACTGTGAAAGGGATCGGTTTGCATTACATTATTCACATAACTTCAAAATGTAGGTCTATCTTTTAGAAATCTATTTCTCCTTTGTGTTTCTGTATCTTAGATCTGTCAACGGCCTTTAGAAAGCCCAGGCCCATCAAGGCACAAGGAGAAACATGGCTGAGATCCAAGCTGAAATGTTGAAAACATGTATGAGACCATACCTGTGACACAAACAAGTAACTGGGCCACCCAATAAGAATACAAATCCACACACTAATCCATTCTTCTCTTTACTTTTTCTTACTATTTGTACATATATATGTATGCACTACTGAATCATTAAGTCTTTTTTATCTAAATGGATTTTAGTGATTTTGCATGAGTAAAAAAATACAAACATAGAATGCACACAATCCATAAAAACAAATCTTATCATAATGATAAGCAAAAACATAAGAGACCACAGCGAATCATGTGATCATAATATATCATTTGGTATACAGAAAGATGAGTCTTAAAGTTAAAACTGTCTTCATCCAGCCTCCACGCTGAATTAAACATGCACACACACCCCTGTGGTACTGGGACCTCTTGGGCAAGGTTTATGCTACTGGATAAAATGGCCATGCACTCCTAACAGACTTAACCAGGGCTACAGAGCAAAACTGGAAAGAAAATAATTCTACATCTCCCTGTCACGTTTAAAAAAATTATTGTGTTGGTCTGGCACCTGCTTTTTTAAGGGTTTGAAGCTCCAGCTGCACGGGACTGGTGTTATACTAGGGGTTTATGAAGTCTGTGTTTTGTATTTAGTCCTTGACTACTGGTTGCAGGGGTTATAATGCCTCCTAGCGCCTAAGGGCTGTCTCAGGGCACACCAGATTTGGGCCGCAGACCACCATCCCATTGCCAGCAAGCTACATGTTAAATATTTACTGTTGAACTCTGGACCCGGTGGAGGACCTGATAAAATAAGTGCCATTGTGTTTAAGGGGAGAACTCTTGCCAATAAGGCAGGGTTCCAGGCTTCTCACCTGCACGTGCCGTCAGCGTGCCGCGCATTCCCAGTGCTTCACAGCTCCAGATTCGGCCCGCCCTCACTCGGGTTTCATGGCTTCTGAGCCACGGTGCGCGTGTAGCTGCCATTACTCCCTCATTGGCCGTTCCGGATTCGGTCTTTCATTTGATCCTTCCGGCAGTTACTGCCAGCCAACATGGGCTATCCTCAGTGCCCATGTTGCAGTACACTGTAGTAGAAACCTAATTTGTCATTTTGGGACATTCCTATTGAAGAAATGCCCGCTTTTACATTTCGCCCGATGTCCCAACACATGCAATGCTGCGCTGACTGGTAAACCAATCATAAAGACTGGGGAGAAAATGTACGCGTGCGATGACGTGAAGCACCACAGGCCCAGGCAGACAAAAAACGACATCTAGGCAGGATGTCTACGGAATGGACGAAGAGCAGAACTACCGGCTCAGGAATCGAGCGAGGTTCCCTTTTGATGGAAGGAATTCTCAAAGCGAGAGGGGTTTATATACATAGCGGGCATCATAACTCAGTTGGTTAAAGTGTCTGCTGTAAAGGCTTTTGTGCAACTTGCATGTCGCAGTCAGGCAACCACACATCCCCTCATCCCTCACCTACCACCCTCAGCCTCTCTTCCTTCTGGGGCTGATAAAATATGCTCGGGCAGATATTTAAAAACATCTTTTTGTATTACTAATTGTCCTTTATAGAAAGGGGATTTCGCAACAGACTTACTAGTGCAGACTAGAACAGGAGGATCTTTAGTAGCTACTTCCTTGTCTTGAGCTGAAGGAAGCCATGTGGGGGCGGAGGGCTGCCTCGCCTTACCTAAAAATACAGACAGCAGAGAAACCCTTACTGTGGGAAACGTGATCTGAAAGCAGCGGACACTGCATCCTGTGCACAGGAACTTGATGTCTGCTTTGTAGTGTGGTTGGCCCTAGGCCCGCCTACTGTGACATGGACGACACAGATAGATGGTTACTGTACATGAAACTGGCCTAGGGCATGTGCACCCAGCTACATTTAGTCACTTTGATGCCTGTGCAGGGTGGGTGTGAGGTGAGCATGCCAGCCAGCCCTTAGGGACATTGCCAAACACTAGAACGTGTCCAGCAGGACACTACATCCCTCCCAAACTTTATTGAAAAGAAGCAAATAAGTCCACCCTGTGGGAGTGAATAAACAAGAAAACAAAACACCATTGCGTTTTTTCAGGCAGTCCACAGAACAGTATAGGATCGGCTGATAGGTGCAGCCGTGAGCACCCGTCATCACAACACGATCCGCAATTTAACCAGATGACTCTAGGCACGAAATGCGGTATGAATAGAGTCCAGATCTCTTGACCACATGTCCTTGGATTTTGGTCCAACCTGCTCTCATGGCGTTGGAGGTAATTTAAACAGTTCAAATGGG
The DNA here is from genome assembly GCF_964204655.1 of Triturus cristatus. Lineage (NCBI taxonomy): Eukaryota > Metazoa > Chordata > Amphibia > Caudata > Salamandridae > Triturus > Triturus cristatus. The sequence goes on from NC_140593.1 coordinate 631,926,772, forward strand.
TGCATCAGGAGCGTTAGTGGAGTCCGCTGCAGAGATTTACTTTGAGGTGCCCCGGCTCCGTGAAGGACAAACCTGCAAGGTGTTGGAGATCATTGTCAATGATCAGACAGCTTCCTCTGATGCCCTGTGCCTCTTGGTACCTGTGGGTGGAACAGCTTCAGAGTCATCTCTTGTGGCAAGATTCCCTCACACAGGAATTCCTTTCATTGTATTGTGAGGGGCTGTGCGGGGCCACGCTGAGGGGGTCACTGCAGGACCACCAACAGGGCCACGACCAAGTTGCACGTGCAACTACAAGGAAGATGACTCATGGTCAGGTGTGCTCTTGCCAGCAGGACTCAGGTACACGTGAAGATAGCAGATTGTTCTTGGATGACTGGCCTTCCACAGCACCAGGAATGCCTCATCGGTCTCCTGATGTTTTGCAGGCGTAAGGCTCAAATCTGGTTGTGAAATGCTCCATAGGTGTCCGGGGTGATGCATGTGGTAATGATGACATTGTTACCATTTGACAACCTGTCCAACAGGTGGCGCTGCCTTGCTTGGATCTGTGGTTGATTGGAGGGACTTTGTGGCCACTTGACGTGTTACATCGTTGGTGCAGTTCTTCTTCTTCTTTGGCATGTGTGGTTGCGAGCAGGGATGCCATCTGCCTCAAGCAGCCAGTGACAGGTGGCTGGGTGGTCGCAATGTGAAGCGTGGGGAAGATACATGGTTTAAGTCTTCAGATGGCTTACTTTTGGTACTCCGCTGGGCTGTCTCCAGTGACGTCACTGCACCCCGGTGTCTGGCTTGTGTCTGTAGGTGCACTCTCAAGTACTGGCATGAGTCCCCAGTCTAGTCATGTTTCTTCCTTTCACCTGCATACTTGTAGTTGTCGGGATCTTCCCTGTGACAGGTCTGTCCCACACTTTTCTTCCTCTTCTCTTCTACTCTGCATTGTGGTGTCATGCCACTCTCTTCTCTCCAACTTTCTTTCACTGTGTGGTGTTGTGCCACTCTCTTCTCCTTTTTTACTCTTTCATGACGTGGCATTGTGCCACACTCTTCTGACCAGGCCTCTTGCTGTGAGGTGGCGTCTTGCCACATGTCACATGTTCACTTCATACGGACCTCTCCCTGGTTGCATCCTGTTCATAGGACTGTGTATTTTCCTCGCGGACCTCTCGCAGGTCATGTCCAGTTTGTAGGACTTGACTCCTCTTTCCTCGTGGACCTCTTGCAGGTCCTGTCACTTTCCCAGGGATCTTCTTGATGCTCCTCTCCTTGGATGAAGGGCCACCTTCCTTTCACCTTTGCTCGAGGGCATAGTGCTTACTCTTTGAGGCTGCATCGTCACAGTGCTTGGTCCTGCCTAACTATTGGCATGCTTGGCAGGGTCAGTCCCTTCATGTGACTTGCTCAATGACAGGCCAATGGTGGCCAATCGGTGCTGGGGGCAGCCGGCTGACACAGGCTCTTTTGTTCAGCATCACTTTGCACTCTCCAAGGGCTCTCTATTTCCAGGGCTCCTGCCCGTGCTGTAAGATTTCTGCGCACCTCTGACCTCGTGCTCAGTCCTCATTCATGGGCGCTCTCTGCTGGCACCTTGAGTGCCTGTTCTCGCTCTTGCGATGGTGGCCATTTACCACTTGAGGTGTGCAGCGCTATCTCCTCACTTGCTGTGGTGTCAGACAGCCCCTGGGGGGTGCACATTGAGTGAGCTTGCTTGCTGACTGTCGGGGCTGGCTGCCTTTTGGCTTTGCTGGTTGGGAATTGGCTTCCTTGAGTTCCATTACTTTGGCTGGACTACTCTGGGCAGGCAGCTTTGGGCTTCATGGAGCTCTTTGTGGGGGTTCACAGTCTTTCCCCTCCAAAACGTCAGGAAGCCAACAGGGGGAAGGCGCACAACACCCATTGGACTCAAAGGGATTCAGCCCCCCCCCCGTCGTGTGTGGTGCCCGGGATGAGACAGCTTACCTGCGCACACACAGCCGCACCCGAGCACTTCACAGGTCTTTAAAAGACCATTTGCATGTTAATGAGGCCTTGCTGTTGTTTCACCCCTTCTAAGAGCCCCTGCAGCTCCACTCTGCCTATTGCTTAAAGATTCAGCCCCCCTCGAAATTTTTTCTTAGCCCCCCCAGAAATTTGGCTCTAGTTGCGCCTCTGACAGGGGGCATGTGGCGCTCTCCTTGGATTGTCTCTTGCTGCAGCTGCTTAGAGCGCCGTCGCGGAGGCACTGCAGGCTCTCTTTATTGTGTGGGCTGCAGTGCGGCTTGGCTTGTCAAAGCTTAGCCCTTTTGGGGCCACTTCATCTATGGGCCACAACAGACTTCTGAGGCTTTGTAACATGCTAACTTGGTACAGATGCGGTACCACCAATTACCATTAGGTGGCACTGCAGTGCTATTCAAAGGCCACAGCAGCTTTCCTGAGTTGCGGCCTTGCAGCTCATGCGGGCGCTGTGTTGAAAAGCGCTGGGGGCAGTCTGTGTAGGCGCAGTGGGGCTTCTTTCACTGCGCTTCAGTGCTGCTGCTCAGATTAGGGTGTGCTCGCGGGGCACCCACTGGCCCTTCCATGATCACTGTCTTTTCATTCAGGCTAGCCTAGTCTGGGCCTTCTGAGCGCACAGATTCTGTCAAAATCGAGTGCGGTTTAGTGAGTGGCCGCTAAGTGGTGCTGTGGCTACTCCTCAGCGAGACCACAGGCTTCCCTTGATGTTGGTGTGGCCTTGGGCCATGCTTTTCTTTGGTGTCAGGTCGCCGTACCACTTTTCTACACTTGGCGCTGCACCGAAGGCAGGTGAGGCGCTGCACTTCCCCAGCTGCTGTGAGGTAAGGTCACTGGGGAACTACCAGCTCGTTCCTGGTATAAGGCGGCAGGGCAGTATGTGTACTGCACTTGTTATGTTATGTTATCTTATATGAATTTTATACAGCGCAAATCACCTTCAGGTCTCTAAGCGCTTCTAGAGAAAAGTGAGGAAGTCACTAGGGCAGAAATATAAAGGCAGCAGCTGTGGCAGAAATTACGCAGTTGTTAACACCTCTCTAAATAGGAACGTTTTTAAATGCTTTCTGAAGGTGAGAAGAGCCGGTTCCCTGGAAAACAGAGAACGCTCTGCCCCCTTTAGATTTAAGAGATGTATTTGGGGGGAGCTAAACGGCAGGCACTTGCGTGGTGGGAGCAGCTACTAAACACTGTGCTCTTCTCCCCTGCGGGCAGGCGTTGTTTTGGTCGGTTCCTCTGCATTTCTCAGGGGTGGCAGAGCCACTGGCTCTCACTTTCCTCTCCTGGAGCAATGCCAGGTAGCGCAGGGCTGAGAATGCCGGTGCAGGGTTCTCCCGGTGCTGGTGCGGCATCACCCCTACCGGCAGATTAATGGACCTTCGAGGTTAGATAACAGCCAGTGGCGTAACGAAAGTTGAGGGGACCCCCCTGCCACCCACACAGAGGGGCCCCTGCTCCGGATTTAATCCGAGCTATTGGGCCTGAGTACTGTGCTGAGGGGGGCCCCTGCATCTCTGCCCCCCCCGCACCGTGGGGTATGCGGTGCCTGTGTTACGCCCCTGATAATGGCGGGTGGTGGCTGCTCTGTGTAACAGCTTTTTGCCGCTGACTGCGGCCCCCGCAGGGGGCCAATCGGCGGTCGGCGCCTTAGTGCCCCCGGGGCACCGGTCACCCCTCCACACCCCCTCCCACTGGGGGGGGCGGGGAAGCAGACCAGAGCCCCCCTCCTCGAGCTGGCCGGAAGTGACGCGCAATGCGTGTCACTTCCTGGCCCTGGTGTGAGGGGGAGGCTATTTAGCCTTCCCCCACCCTCCTGGCGACCTCTTTGTCGCCCACCTCGCCACCACGCAGCATCGGTCGTTGTCCTGCCTCGTTGCTGCGATCCCGGTCCTCACGCCGCTTTGGTCGACGTCGCGCTGCTGTGTCCTTCGAGCGACGGTGAGTCTTGCTGCTCCCACTCCGCCCCGGCCCTGTCCCTTGGCAGTACCAGGTTGACGGGGCCCTGTGGCTCTGATAGCCACGGGCGGAGGGGGCGCAAGATTTAGGCATGGTGGCGATTTGTCTATTGGGTGGTTGCCGGGATCGTGGCTGGCGCGGCCGAGGTGGGGCGGCAGGAGCAGTGCGCAATTTTATTAATCACACCCCCGCGCCTTCCCTGCGACCCCAGGCTGGTCAATCACACCCCTCGCGCCCCGCCGCGTCACAGAATCGATGCCCGCACCCCCCCATCTCGAGGGGGGTCGCGGGCGCAGAACCCCCTCGATGGGGCCGGCCGGGTAGCTAGGGCCCCTGCGTTCCGTGGGGAGATAGCTCAGTGGTAGAGCACATGTTTCGTGTGGACGAGGTCCCGGGTTCAATTCCCGGCATTTTCACGAGTCTCTGTCCTTACCTCCCCCTCCCCCCCGCACAAGTAACGGTTTCAATGCCCGCACCCCTGGTTTCGATAGGGAATCGCGGGTGCGTGCTCCCTGATGGGGCCGATCTTCCGGTTTTCCCATCCATTCACCCTTGCCGCGAGCGAGGCTTGGGGGGGGGCGGGGTTCGGGGCAGTGGGGCCCGCACTTTCAGAGTCTCGGCGGCTTGATGGCTAAGGTCTGCTACTCTCACCTGCAAGCCCACGGGTTTCAATTCCCATTGCTGGGTGCGGGTAGATCTGGTGGAAAGGTCCCTACTAGCGTCGAGTAAGGGGGAGGGCTCTCAGGCTGCGCTGAGGGCGGGGGATGCAGCTCCTTGAGCGCGGCCGTCTCGGGGGGTGCCACCCCCGTGGTCGCCTCCGCATGCTCACTCAATTGCCCCCCCCCCTGTCGGCTACGCTGCCGCTGAGGGAGGGGGAGCAGGCTGCGGTGCGGGCCGCATGGTCCGGTGCCGCCGCCAATGTGCGGGGATGCGTGCGCGAGCCCTGGGGGCCGGGTCACCATAATGGGAGCTCAGCGTTTAGAAGGCCATGGAACCCAGTACCCACCCCCCCTCCCTCCCGGGGAATCGATGCCCGAGAATGAATGCGGGAACATGGTGGAGGTTGCGTGCGTACACACGCGAAGGCAGGCACACTTAGGGCATGGACTCGCGGTCCTTGGGGGCAAATCGGTTAAACTCCCCGTGCAGGAAACCAGAGTTCGAGCCTCGTGGTCGTGTCCGCATCCTGTGATTCGGGGCAAATCACTTATCTCCCTGTGCCTGATTGGTAATGTAAATACGGTGCTCAGGTGAAGCCCTCCAAAACCGTCGGGTCGAGTGTTCGCACTATATATATACATGTTGAGCTACAAGGAGCATCAATTTCGCACTGTGCTGGCATGATGGAATAAGTTTGTATAACACGTTGAGCCTAAAATTAGCACCTTTAAAAACAAGGCAGAGAATCTTGTGACATGTTAAGGTGCGCCAGGATCGCAGTGTAGATGCCGGATAAACGCTTACACAAATTCCTTCATTGCAACCAGTCAATTGTGGTAGACCAGGTACATAATGATACTGTTTATATGATAACGCAGGTAATAAAGATAATAGCAACACCTCATAAGTTCACCAGGAACTATAGCAATGGTGAGGTTTGTGGCTGTGGTTGGAAAAGAACTCACAGGATAGGGGTTCGAGTCCCGTAAACGCTGTCAAAGTGTCATAGGTTGGCAAAATTTCAAACGCTTAAATGAAGTCCTGTGTTGCAGCCAGTAAAGTGCGGAATAGAAAGGTATACTTTTAAGCATTAGGAGCAGGTAGCTCAAAAAATGGGAGGACGTGTCGTGGTGGCCTATAGTGTGGTCTCGCGGGGGGCATGCGGCGGGCCGCGTGGTCCCGGGCAAGGATGCGCTGCCACCGAATGCGTGAATGTGTAATGTAAACACTGTACTAATTGAAGCGCTTCAATGCCTTCCAGACCTCCTCCTGCCCATGCATCGGCCGCAGCAAGATAGAGGTTGGCGGCCGCATCGAACTAGGGTTCAGGGGGTTTCGCGGGCAAGGTCTAAACCTTCCCCTGCCCAAGCGTCGCCGCAGCGTGATTCAGTGTAGGGTAAAGAGCTCTTTACACACTGTATCGATCATGTGTCCGTCGGCCTTTCGCCTACGGGGCATACTTCTCAATAGCGGCGGCCCTCGCGAGCAAAGTAAATGAATGGGGGTGCGGCCGGCAAAGGAGCCGCACACCCTGGGCCGGGGAGCCGTTAGGAGATTAGCGTCGGTTCACGGCCCTAATACACCAGCACTGCAAGGCTGGGAGCTGCCTGGGCCCCCGCGGATCACGGTCGGTGCAACCCCCGTGGCGCTCCCTGGATAAGGTTATCGCCCCCCCTCCCGTCGGCTATGCTGCCGTTGAGGGCGGGGGGGGCATGCAGTGGGCTGCGTGCGGTAGGCGTGGTGACCTGCAGAGGTGGGGTAGTCCGACGACTGTGAGCTGGTCGCTGGTTTAGGGAAGTGAGGTTCCGCCCCTTGAGGTCGCGTCCGCATTATGCGATTGCGGGCATTACTGAACCCCGCACCTCAATGGATAATTGGTACGAATCTTGTAAGCTCCCCGTGCTTAAATGTGTAGTGTAAATAAGGTGCTCATGTAAAGCGCTCCAATACCTTCGGGTCGAGTTCGCGCTATATAATTATGCAACATGTATTGCTGGCTTCCTATAAGGCAGATACATGATACAAGTGCATGCATTGTTCACATTACGCGATTGCGGGCATTACTAAACCCCCCGCACCTCAATGGATAATCTGGTGCGGTGCTCGCGTGATCCGGTACGGGGAGCGTGTAATATGGTACGATTCTCTTAAGCACCCCCTGCTTGAAGGTGTAATGTAATTACGGTGCTCATGTAAAGTCCTCCAATACCTTCCGGTCGAGTTCGCGCTATATAAATATGCAACATGTAATTGCTAGCTTCCTATAAGGCAGATACATGACACAAGGACATGCATTGTTCACATTACGCGATTGCGGGCATTACTAAACCCCCCGCACCTCAATGGTTAATCTGGTGCGGTGCTCGCGTGATTTGGCACGGGGATCGTGTTATATGGTACGAATTGCTTACGCTCCCCGTGCCTGCATGGTGTAATGTAAATACGGTGCTCATGTAAAGCGCTCCAATACCTTTGGCGTCGAGTTCGCGCATAAAAGTAGGCAACATGTATAAAATGGCTTCCTATAAGGCAGACACTTGATACAAGCGCAGGCATTGTTCACAAGATTTTGCTCCAATACCTTCAGTTCGAGTTCACGCTAGATAAATATGCAACATGTAATGGCTGGCTTCCTATAATGCAGACCCATGATACGAGTGCATGTATTCTTCACAAGAATTTGCGCGTGCCCACATTCGCACGCATCAGGTGATTCCGGGCATTACGACACCCCCTGCACCCGAATGGGTTATTTGGTCGGTGCTCGTGTCCGGCGCTCTAATAATTTCGCGCGCATTACGGTTTGAGCTAATCACTAATCCACCGTGCCCGAATAGGTATGTTAATACGAGGCTCATGTACTGCACTCCAACACCTTCGGGCGGGTCACGCTGTGACTCCGGGCAGATAATTTAATATCCACGTGCCCGATGATGTATGTATATACGGTGCTCACGAACTGCACGCCATTACATTCGGATCGAGTTTGCGCTGTGGTTGTGACGCTGGGCAAATCACTGATCACCCCATGCCCAGATATGCATGCGTGCTGCTGGGCCTGGTCTACCTGGGCCCCCGAGGGTCGCGAATTTTGGCGGCTCATGATCCCACTCCGTGCCCGAATATGTATGTAGATACGGGGCATACGGACTGCGCTTCATATACATATACATGATCTCACTCCCGTGCCCGAATATGTGTGTAAATATGGTGCTCATGCACAGCGCTGCTATACCTTCGGGTCGAGTTCGCGCGATATAAAATTGCTATTTACAGCAAGGGTCACGCAGTCCGATCCTGACCACACGTGACCACGTGTCCCTCGTCTCCAACCTTTTGCTGAAAGGGGGCTCGGGTCGTTGTTGTTGTAAAAGAGGTATGCTTAAGCCCGCAACTCTGCCCCGCCAACACGCTTATGTGGGCCGCCTTCAACGGTCACTCATAGTGGCACAGATATGGAGGAAATCACACATATCTGACTGTAACCTGGACACCCAGGTGGATGCCTAGTCGGGAAGGGCAACGCAACCGAGATAGAATGGTAGTTATTATCTACTGATAAGGGAAGCTTGGTTTAAGCCACTAGATGGGTGTAGATATGGGTGTAGCACAGTGCCCCAATCGCATTGAATACGGGGACGCACTGACATAGTGGCGAAAGAATAAGGGGTCTCCACATAGCGCCTCACTAGGGCCAAAATCACAGCACAAGGATCCCGGCGTGATTGACCAAGTGGCTGCGGGTGCGCTGCTCGCGAGCGGATTGCATCCACTGCCGGGGCAGCCTGTATATAGTTGAGATGACCCAACGGGCTCGGATTTATGCAGTGGTTTATATCCACTGTCGCCAGCTGAAGAAGTATACAGGGTTCAGTAGAACTGCCTGCGGTGGAAGCGCGCGCGTATACCAGTATCTAGTTTTGCACAGTCTGGTTCTCTATGTACGTCTTGCCGTGATCAACTCTAGGTCGGTGGTCGTGTGTCACTCGGCCTACAGCTGGCACTGCAGTACGCCTGCCTTGGGGGTGACTGGACAGGGATTTGTCCCGTCACCCCTGTCTCAAATCCACCGATTGTTCACTGTTAAGTCGATTACTTAGTAGACACCGGTCCGTCTCCCAGACCGCCTCATGGCGCCCGAGTTAAATCTTGGACCATGTAGGTTGCAATTATTCAATACAACTTCTGTCTGGGCAATCAACCCAATCGGGTTGCAAGTGACCACTCAGTTGGTCATTGTTTCCCAGGCCCCCCGCCCCAGCATCCGTGCAGGTCAGTGGGAATAAGAGGGGCCTCTAGAGAGGGCAGGCTGTAAGCACAGCGCCCTTGGGGGTGTCAGGCAGAGAATATTAGCATGGGACTACCCGCATGCCACGTTACTTAGCTTAACGTTGGCCGACTGGCGTCACGGTGCCCGCAGCACATGCCAGGGGCGAGCTTGCTATTCACTGAAGAGAAACACCTAGGCTAACTCACAAGCCTCGTCAAGCCATCGGCACCGGGGGTTGTAGGGGTAGTGTGATCTTGAAATGTACATTTAGAGCCCATGTGAGAGGACGCCCGACACCAGCCTGCAGCTCACTGAGCTGGGCACCATAACCAAGAGTTAGGCCTGCAGGAGGAGTAGCTGAAGGAACCATATAGAAATAGGTCCAGATGTACTTTGGGGTGCATTCCCCTGCAACCAAAGACAGATTTCGGGTTGCTTCAATGAAGACCTATCCACCCGCGCTTTAGCCAGGGTGGCTTGTGGGTGGTATAGTTGTTATATAGCAAGGGTGCGGTCATTCAAAAAGTTTGGTAAACACCACGTAGACTTGGGAAGCTTCCAGCGGTAGGGCATTTAGCAACAGATAAAGTATCAGCGTGTGGGTAACAGACATCTGCTCTCCAGCAGCTCCGTGCCCTGGGAGCACGCGCATGCCCCAACTCTGAGGCCTACCCATAAGGGAGCCGAGTAGCAAAACAAGTAAATAGGCTCCATAGGTGGGCCTCTTGCCTTCAGCTGGGTGAAACCACCATCATTTGGAGAAAGGCCCAGATAAAATAGGGGTTTTCTTAATGTCTAGAGGACCATTGCGGTTGGGGGTACCCCCCACCGGATTCACTGGTCGCGTACTGCAGCTGCAGGAGACTGGGATCCTGGTCTACGGACACTTTTACCGCGCTCAGGGGGCGCTGCCAGCCAACATATGGTGCTGCTGTCCCAAGAACCGGGGTGTCAGCAGGGCAAACACAAGGGGACATTATGTCAATAGAACATTTGTCTCGCCCAGGGTGCACTAAATCTCTACTTCAACGGAGCAGGAATTTGGCACCGCTGGGGATGCTCTGGGTTTGTAGGGGGGGCACCCCCCTGCCACCCTCCTACTGGGAAGCATGATGGGAGGGGCGAAGTAGGACTTAGTCAATCCTCAATGCATGAACTTTACTGAGAGCGCGCAATGCTTAAGCCAGTCAGATTCCCGCAGCTGGTATGCCTAGGGGGTTTCATCACTGAGGGATCTGTGGGGGCATAATTCCCATAAGGAATAAGGGATGGTGGGCAGGGGCAAGAGTCGCCCCTTGCCCATGGTCACGCGCTGGCAGCCAGGAGCTCTCCTGTGCTCCAGGTTTAGCAATCAGCGGGGACTGTCCAAAGGTTAAGCAAAACCCTTCTCGCCATAATAGCCTAAGTGGGCAGGCCCAGAATTGTGAAGGGGGTAACCTTCCCGCAGGGGGGACGAATAGTTCTTGGCACATCTTATCAGGCCCTACGGGTCCTTTATTTCAGAAGACCCTAGGATAGCGTCTCGGGCCTTGGGGACATAGATGGGGCCATCCACACCACCAGGAGCTATAGCTCGCTGGTAAGTCTTGTACCTGTGGATATAAGGGATCTCACAGGGTTTGAGTCCCGCCAGCGCTGTCACACGGTCATGAGGTGGCAGAATTTCAAACTCTTCCTTTGCAAGGGTGGTTCCCTTCCAGCTAGTTGCAGGAAGCCCTTGTTAGGAGAGGTTGCAGGTAAGACTATAGCGGTTTGGTGGGGTCCCTGGCTGCGACGGTGAGCCGCCTCCAGGGCTGTGGCGGAGTTACAGGGCGATCTGGAAGCAGGCCGGTACAAAGGGTACCTCTGCGCGGCACCATAGGGGGTGCCTGAGCCAAAACCGAGGAGCCTCAAGGGAGGTCCCGGAAGCCGTGTCGGCGCCCCGCTAGTCCTGCGGGCGGTTGTGGGCCTGAACAACCGGGGGCTTGCTATGCGACGCTCCGCCCCGAGAGGCGGGGCCTGAGTAGAATTACCAACGGCACGTGATCGTAGAAAGAATCACCTGGAGGGCAGCATCGGCGGGCATCGCTCCCACGCTGCCCGGCTCATCAGGCGGGCAGGCGACCCAGTTAGTTGCCTGCCCTTGGATCGCCCGTAAGATAACCCACCCATTACATATTCTGGAATTATGTAATAAACCTGCAGCATTGTTACCCAACACCAACTGTCTTGTGTGTGTCATTTGGGTAACCTATTATGGGGAGGGGGGACAGCGGGGTGCCCCTGGGGGTACTATGCCGCTGACCGCAGCCCCCGCAGGGGTCAATCGGCGGTCGGCGCCTTAGTGCCCCCGGGCACCGGTCACCCCTCCACACCCCCTTCCACTGGGGGGGCGGGGACGCAGACCGGAGCCCCCCTCCTCGAGCTGGCCGGAAGTGACGCGCAATGCGTGTCACTTCCTGGCCCTGGTGTGAGGGGGAGGCTATTTAGCCTTCCTCCACCCTCCTGGCGACCTCTTTGTCGCCCACCTCGCCATTTCACTCCCTACCACTTACCCGGCGTAGGCGTTGGGTGGGGGGGGTTTTCTGAGCGTTGTAATGTTTTCTTTTTCGTTGCAGGCGGAGTTACAGGGCGATCTGGAAGCAGGCCGGTACAAAGGGTACCTCTGCGCGGCACCATAGGGGGTGCCTGAGCCAAAACCGAGGAGCCTCAAGGGAGGTCCCGGAAGCCGTGTCGGCGCCCCGCTAGTCCTGCGGGCTGTTGTGGGCCTGAACAACCGGGGGCTTGCTATGCGACGCTCCGCCCCGAGAGGGGGGGCGTGAGTAGAATTACCAACGGCACGTGATCGTAGATAGAATCACCTGGAGGGCAGCATCGGCGGGCATCGCTCCCGCGCTGCCCGGCTCATCGGGCGGGCAGGCGACCCAGTTAGTTGCCTGCCCTTGGATCGCCCGTAAGATAACCCACCCATTACATATTCTGGAATTATGTAATAAACCTGCAGCATTGTTACCCAACACCAACTGTCTTGTGTGTGTCATTTGGGTAACCTATTATGGGGGAGGGGGGACAGCGGGGTGCCCCTGGGGGTACTATGCTGGGCTTTCACCTTGAGGGGATCCGGGACGCGTTCCGTTCTGGGCACCGACTGCTTATTGCGCTGCCCAGCCCCTGAGCAAGCGGACGGCAGTGGGGGCATCGGACCCTTCCTCTCCCCTCTTTCACAGCAAGGAGATCGTTCCCCCTGTCTCCATGGACTGTCCTGCTAGCAGCAGGTGCGGGTGTATCTTAGACTCGGGCTACTTACCCCCAAGTGGAACTGCAGACTTGCAGTCAGCAAACGTGCAGGGTCGGACCCACTCATTGCCATTGTCGTGCGGTGGGTCTTAGGCCCGCATGCTATGACAAGGACGACACAGACACATGATTACTGTACACTGAACAGGCCTACGGAATGTGCGTCCGCCCCCTCTTATTATCAGACGCCACGTCACTCGTGACGCTTGCGCTGGATGGGTGTGGGGTGAGTGTGCCAGCCAGCCCTCGGGGAGTGGCTGGCAAAACCAGTACATTAACAAACACTAGAACGTCTTCAGCAGGACGCTACATGCTTGAGCGGGGTCTAGGTATTGCAGTAGCTTCTACGATAAAGGAGGTTTGGCCTTGAAACTAGACCTTCAAGGCTGGAATTGGGGACTCCGTTTCGAGTCTCGGTGTCAGTTTAACATTCTGTAATTCCAGGCAAATCACTGAATCTTCCAGAGTCCAACGAAAATGTATAATAAATATATTATAGCGTTCTTGTAAAGTATTTTAATATTCTCCGGCCAGTATAGCGCTATATAAAACTGCTACGAGGAGAATGCAATACCCACACTGCATAAAGCATGTGCGTCTCACAGGATTAAGGCGTGGCCCATCACGAGGCAGCACGGACGGGAACACGGTGCCCCGGCACCCCTTTCTCAGCTTGTTATCAGCACACCAACTTGTTGATACAACACTACCCCTCTCCGGGTGACTCCTGTCCCCTGCATGACCCTGCACTACCCACAAGAGAGGTCTTGCTAATTTAAACTAAACACAATAAGGGGACTTTCTCACTACCACAAGCTCATGCAGGCCATGGATTTATAAATGTCACTGTGGTGGAAACTACATAAAATGCCCTCTGACCTAAATGACATAACAGAGGTGATGTTATATTAGCTTCTTCCCAGAATCCTACGAAGTGATGCCACATGACCTTTAATCCTGATCACATTACCAAAACCAAAGCCTGCCTTTAACCAAATACTAAACACGCATTTCAAGGCCTAAAGGTTTTGCCTTTGGGACATGTTGGCTTTGTTCATAGTTTTAGCCATGCTGTACAGCATCCCAGGTGTAGTGCAGTATGGCTTTTTAAAATACAAAGAAAAAGACATAATAAGCGTTGAGCTGCTTCACACACTCGTAGAGTGCTTAAAAAAAAAGTAGACCTTGAAAAGGGAACAGAGAAAGGACACACGTAATAGGTCCATGCTCCAGGAGAGGAACAAACCAAAGAAGAGGTAGTGAAGCCCACATGCTCTAATTAAAAACAAGCAAATAAGAGTGAAAATGAAACAAACTAATGATAAGTCATAGCAGGACTCCAAGCTCACTGTAAAGTAACAAAATGTTCCACAACAGACAGCTCAATAAATCACAGAGAGATGCACAAAAGGAGATTTAGAAGAACAATAAGGACATGTCCACTTTTATTAATTCATATGGACAATAAATTGAATATAATTTATGTTAGTGGCTTGATTTACTCTCTACTGATGTTGCAGAATTAAGATTTAATATCACTCAAAAAAATATATATATTTATTGGAGTTTTCATTTTGTACATCAGTTACAATTGGCAGAGTCCATCAAATTGACAAACATAGCAATGCATGTCATGAACAGTACATAGTAAATGAAAACATGGGAATTAGTACATATAAAATAGCGGTGTGAGTACATATTCGGCTATTGAGTCAGTATGGAGAACAGGAGTGTTCTGCCATTCGAGGTATGCTCTTGGGGATAAACCCATGAACTGGGGCAGGAATAGGGTATATTAAATAATAAGCGGGCGGTGGAAGGTCACAGGAGTACCGGGAAGAGACTTTTTTTTAATAGTCTTTTTATTGAGTTTTTGTTTGCAATCCTCACAGAAAGGATATCATTAATCGACTACATCTTTTGACATATTATTAATTAAAGCAAATAATCATTTGCAAACTGTTTAACTGTAAAATATAATTTTATACCCCCTTCCCCTGCAGCTTTCATGTAGAGAACAATCCTAGAGTCCTATGAATCATGTAGATGGGCATAAGGAGTCCCCTCAGTGGGACCTCACCTAGCCAATGTTGTCAGATTGGGGTAAGCCTTCCAGTTCCCCTTCATGCCCCGAATCCACTATCAGTTCGGGCGTGGGCTGTTGGAGACCAACTGGGTCCAGCAAGTCTTGTAATATCCGTCCCCTTGCCATCAGCACTTCAGGCAATTTATCGTCTCTCCTTGTCTTTCTTATGCATTCCTCTTATGCCCGGCCCATTCCCGTAGGTCCCTCTCCCACTTTTCTCTAGTTGGGGGCCTGCTACTCATCCAGTGGATCGCTATGCACAGTTATGCCACCGTGAGGCCCAATACTGCAAAACGTCTGTCCAGTTTTCGCTTCGGGTCTTCAGGCAGTTGGCCCAGCAAGCATTTATTAATCATTGGAGGGACATCCCACCACGTCGCACATCTAAGCTGTGCCAGTACCTCCCTCCAAAAAGCAGCCACCGGTGACCGGTGCCAGGCCATATGTAGGAAATCACCCTCAGTAGCCTCCCATCTCGGACAGCAGGATCCTCGCATTGGGTAGACAGCATGCAGTCACTTGGGAGACAGGTAGGTCATATGTATTATATTATATTGGATCTGTTTAAACCTGGCGCTCAGCAATACTTTTCGGACCCCTGTATGTATTTTGGACCAATCTCTGAGAGAAAGGGGTTCACCAGTAAAGGATTGCAATTTCTCTTTCACACGCAGTGGTTTGAATCGCATGTCTGCACACAGTGTTTGATAAAGGGGCACTACAAGTCAGTGACCCTGGCATAGACAACATAGTGGCCAGGGTGTGGAGCCTTCGGAAACGTTGGCCATAATTGACATGCTATGGCAGCTATCTTCGCATATTGTAGAAATTGTCCCGGGCCTAAAGCAAATGTGTCCACAGCACCCGGTAATGTCACTAATCTACCCCATGGGTACAGGCTGGCTAGCGTCAGGCAACCTCCCTCCTTCCATCTCTCTGAGGACATCAGCTGTGCTATCTGGTCAAAAGGGCGTACCATTCAAATGTGTAGATCTGGACAGAATCTTTCCCAAATTCTGGCCATTAGACGGATCACATCAGAGTACGTTTGAGGTATATGTCTTCCGTGAATCAGAAGTGACCCCAACTGATAGCTATCGTATGTGCCAGCTGACAGGGATCTCTCCCAGCTAGGCTCAGCCTCTAGCCAATGGATTGCGTGTTGGAGCTGGGTTGTCAAGTACTATGGTTCTAAGGCCTGGGACCTCTAGTCCCCCCTGGTCCCACTCTCTCCGCAGTGTATCAAGGCCCACCCTGCATCTCTTACCGTTATAAAGAATCTCCCCCAAAAGTGAATCCAGTTCTCTGAAAACACTCCCAGGCAGTTCATAAAAGGTTCCCTGCATAACACAGAGACAGCGTGGCAACACCACCATTTCAATAAGGGCTATCTTGCCCATCAAGGACAGACGCAGTGTGTTCAAGAACCGAATACAATAACACAATCCCTCCACCACCCTACCCATGTTATAATCATAAAACTAGCTTTCATCATGCTCTATATGTATCCCCAAATATCAGACTTTATCCACTGTCCAGGGTAACTCCGCCAGCGGAAGCCTTACCAGCGGTTTATCTCTGAGCTCTCCGAGCGGAAACAGAAGAGACTTGGTCTTGTTAATCCGAAGACCAGAGACCTCCCAGAACTCTGTCAGTGCTCTTAGCATCAGCGGGACCGACAGATCCAGCCCTGTCAAGTATACCATAACATCATCAGCATACAATGAAACGATATGCTCAGTCGTGCCCGACTGTATCCCCACCGCTCACTGACCTGTTTCAACTGGCAGGCTAATGGTTCCATTGCTATAGCAAAACTCAGGAGGGATAGAGGGCATCACTGCCTGTATGCTGAGCTGTTGGTATAGCTCTGCATACGGGCAGAGCTATCACATGCGAGACATACCTCCTCGTATGCACTCTGGCCTGTGGGTTCATATAGAACAATTTGATCCAGTTTATAAATTGGGAGCTTAAACCCATTTTATGGAGTACTCGCCAACCGTACCCCCATCGCAGAGACTCGAAGGCCTGCTCTAGAACTAGGAAGGCTAGGGTGAAATTATCCTCTTAAACTCTGGCGTCTGCATGACGTGCGCTAATCGGTGGATGTTGCGTGGCATGTTTCTATGAGGTATGAAACCTGTCTGATCGTCTTGTATTAGTTTTGGGAGAAAAGGCAGGAGTCTAGCCGCCAATACCTGGCTAACGAGTTTAAGGTCCACGTTCAACATAGAAAGGGATCTATAAGACCCCGACTCTGTGGGGTCCTAGCTGTGCTTAGGTATAACTTCTATTAGGGCTTCTCTCATTGACCGCAGTAACTACGCTATTCGAAGGCCTCCGTGAAGATGGTCAGCAACTCATCAGTCAAGGTATCTGGAAAGTACTGATTAAGTTCGGCCGGAAGGCCGTCAGCATTCAGTGATTTAGCAGAGTTTAGGGCCTTTACAGCACACAGCAGTTCCTGTTTGTTCACCAGGGCGCCCAAAGCATCCCGATCCTCTGTAGTGAGACATGGGAACGAAAGACCTTCTAGATAAGCTTCCATCTCCTGGGGTCCCATCACCTGCTGTGATTCCGGTACACTTTCTGCACGTGTCCCACAAATACAGCATTGATCGCCTGCTGTGTAGAAACCAGTTACCCCCTTAATCCTGCACTGCCAGAACCGGTTGCACTGAATTCTCTGATCAAATCAAATGTGTCAGTAAGCGCCTACACTTATCTCCTTCTATATACCAGAGTCTCCGGCCAGTACTCCTTAGGTGCTTGTCTAGTTGATCCTATAACTCACCAACCTTTTATAACTGGTTATTTCAGTCTGTTACTGCTGCTCTGTTCATGGGAATCAATTTCTCTAATTAGGCTATCATACAGTTTCCCCATCTAGCGTCTCTTAACATATTTAATACAATCCCCCTACAAGTGGATTTCCTGTAAAAATGCTATTGATATCCCATACCTTCTCAGATATGTATACACCCTATTTCGTTTCACATAATTATTCATCCCACAAATGTTCCAGGTTACAGACTTTTAGTTGGTTTTCTCACCGTCCATATGATATCATTGGAGAACCGCCCATCCGAGGGCACAGGAATAGACAACCAAAGGCAACACCACTTATGTCCCTCTGAAATGAAAGCTTCCCCTCCCCACTGAAGAAATACCAACATTGCAATTCTGTAAGAAACAGAGTAAAAAAATGCAAAGAACCATAATTTATCCCTTCCTAACCCACCCATAGGCAGTAGCCACTTATCACTCCTGGCGTAACGAATAGTCAAGAGGACAGTAAACCCTATGCCTTAGTCTCCAACTAATACCTCAACAGCTTCACTTTAAAAAAAAAAAAAAGTTATCTTTATCGGCATTTGACTCATACATAGAATAATTCACCATGACCTATTTACATAGTATTGAATTGTTCCTTTACATGGTGGGTCAATCATTTTTGAAGATTGTACATCATGTAGTAAGCGGGTATGTATTCACGTCAAGGTTGCTCATACTGGTTTGTGGTTCTCTATGGATGTTTAGCTGCTCCTTTCGAACCCATACAATGTATTGTATAATTTAGTGATTGTCTCTAGTAAGGTCACTACTTTTGAGCAGGGGGTAATGTCTGTGTTGCCATCTAATTGCCTTGAAACTGGCAGTATACAAACCTGAACAGCTTAATTTAACTGATGCGGGGGAGGGATGCATCCTTACATTTGAAAAATCTAAATTTTGGGGGTGTGGGGGGTGGCGTCTGGATAGTGCTTAAGTGGTTTTTGTCTGGGTTCCTTTGTATGTCTGTGTGGCTCTGACTATGGTTCTCATGGAGGGGCTATAATCTCCTTTCCCATCTGCTAAGTGTGGTCCAGGCCCGTCGCTACTCACCATTATGATGCTAGTCTGTCGTGTCCCTGCTATTTTCATCAGCACTGTTAGAGTGGCTCGGATGTTCAAGTGAAGAGTATATTTTTCCACTGTTCTGCAATCGGGTGTTGCTTCAGCCCTTTAGCCTATATGCAAGACCCTACTCTCTGCACTAGTCCAGCTAACCACATCTCGGTTCCAGATAGGTATCTGTGGGCCAGTGGCAGACTTCCAGGCCATGACCATGGGCGTCCGCAGAAATTTTTCCAGGGGGGGGCTAACCTGGCAAATGAAGGGGCGTGGCTAATGTTAATCAATATGGGCGGGGCTAAAATGGCAGACAATCAGGATCGGGTAATGCTCAGGCCAAGCTGAGGAAAAAAAGTGGTGAATTCTGCATTTGAAACTGGACAACAATAAGAGCACACATCAACCCTAAAATTACCCCCCTGGCCCCTTCAAGCTCATACATTCCCTGATCCCTAAAATTAGTCCCCTGGCACCCCAAAAGCCATAACCCATACCCTCCCTGACCCCTAAAACTGTCTCCCTAGCACCCCAAAACCCATACCCGCCCTGAGCCCTAAAATGTCCCCCTTGCACCCCAAAACCCATACCCACCCTGAACCCTAAAATGTCCCCCCCTTGCACCCAAAACCCATACCCACCCTGAACCCTAAAATTAGCCCCCTGGTACCCCAAAACCTATACCCACCATGAAGCCTAAAATTATCCCCCTGGCACCCCAAAACCCATACCCACCAGGAACCCTAAAATTACCCCTGCCCCCCAAAAACTCATACCCGTCCTGAACCCTAAAATTACCCCCCTGGCACCCCAAAACCCATACCCACCCTGAACCCTAAAATTATCCCCCTGGAACCCCTCCTTTTATCCATTTGTATTGGGCCTCTCATTCTCCCATCTCGCTTTGAGTCTGTCCAGGTCTTTTTGTCTGAGATGTTGCTTCTTTTGGCCATTCCTTTCTATGGGAGCCTTACATATAGCCACAAGAGCTCCTATTATTCGACCATGAGACACCCATTTTATCAGCCTCATAAGAATGAACTCCTAAGGTGACCATGCTGAGAATAATTAAAGTGTTTTACCTGTTACACGTAGGCAGGGCCACTGGAATTATGCGGCAGGGGAAGGCTAAATTATGGGTTAGGGTTGACTAAAGAATGCAGCAAGAAAAGGTAAATTATGCGGCATGATGCTGCACATTTTGTGAGTATTATTTAATTATTTTGACTTCTTTACACTTGTTAACATTGTGTGGGCATAGAATGCACCTTATTGGTACCAGTTTAACACCAAACTATAGCAATAAGCAACAAAAAGGTAACCACTCAACCTTTGGAAAGGATCTTCCACTGTGCGCCAGCACATGTTGCTGCTTTTTTAGTAGCTTTTGAGCTAGAATATTTTTTTTTAAATCTGCAGATTATTTAGCAGATAATGGATTATTTGGCAAATCAACAAATATGAGAAAAACACCTCATCGGCACAATCGCATAATTGCAGTAGCCCAACCCATTGGTCCCTGCAGAACGAATCATTCTATCATTTGAAACCATCAACATATATATATATCTATATTTTTTTTTAAGCTTATAAAGCGCGCAGCTACCCTCAACAGGGGTGTCCCAGCGCTACGGACAGTGGGCAGTAGTGAGTATCTCAGCGTGGATAAGGGTTGGATAACAGCCAAGTTTTTATATTGCACCGAAACAGGCATTCAGATTCAATCATACGAAGAGATAGTGGCAGGCTGTTCCATGCTTTAGCAGTAATAACTGCAAAGGCTCTGCCCCCCATTCTGGCGTGACAAAATCGGGGAGCGCGCAGGAGGCATAGATGATTAGATCTAAGTGATCGATTGGACTCGGCAAACTTGAGTCGGGCTCTGAGATATGCAGGCCCTTGACCTTTTATTGCTCTAAATGTCAGGACCAGGGATTTGAACTGTATACGGCTAGTCACAGGCAACCAATGTAGTTTTTAGGTCTCGCGAGCCAAAGGCTCGAAGAGATATTTTATATCTGGGCTTTACAAAGTGCTGCCGTGGCCTAAAGCTACAGTGCATGTGCGCGGGCGCGCGCGCCGCGCTTACTTTCACTTTCGCGGCCGCACGGCCGCTTTGATCACGATCACTAACTGATAAAATAAGTCGTAACCGTGGCATACGTCACACGTTAGTCTCAAAGACCTAGAGAGACCATCTTCAGAGACAGAGATCCTTCTTCATCACACACACGCGCCCCTACGCCACAATTCCCCTTGGCCCCTTCTCCCTCTCACTTCCCATTCTTAGAACACACATCGGTCCTTCGACACCCTTCGCTTTCTCTCTCAAATACATCAAAACACGTGTCTTCCTCCTCTCTTGCTCTAACACGAATCGACACACAAGCTCACACGCCACTCCTGCCGCCCGATATGTTTTTTTCATGCTCACCAAGCAGCCATCCTAAACACACCTCGCCCCTACCCTTTCTTTTGCATAAAGTACGCATGCGCCTGTTTCTCACCCAGCCTCTTGATCCTGAGGTTAAGGGCTCTTCCTAAAGTGCACTCAACCAGGCTTTTATGGAGTCATGTTGCCTGTTAGTCAACGCCATTCGGTGCCTGCCGCACCAGGACGCGTCTATCAAGCTGCAACGGTGAACCTCACACCTTTTATGAATAATAGTAAAACACACCGGGTGAGCATGTGGCCTAACGGCTAGAGCTGCCGGCTTTGGAGCTGGGGAACCGGATCGAGCCTTGACGCCTGCTCAGCACCCTGTGATTCTGGTCCTAGGAATTGCGATCAGTCCTTATTTTAAATAAATGATATATTCAAGATAATACCCACCCTCACTGCCTGTCTGCCCACTTCTTTTTATATGTTAAAGAGTTCTCGCTGGGCCACATCCTGTGTCTGGCCTGCTCTCCCCGCTTGTAATGTCCGGTAATCCATACATCTCACTCCTTTCAAGAAGTGCAAACACCAATAGAGTCTAGGTGTTAGGAAAGATAATGACACCATTTCTCAAACTGTGGCTATTTAAGCCCGTTTGTATGAGTCTCGTCTCTGGGGACACGCAGGCTGCGGTGACGCAGCTCGGACCCTCCGCTCTCTTGGTGTCTGCCTCAATACGTCCCGATTGGACTGGTGCTTTTGACTAGGTCTGGGCTTGAAATGTGGAATCTTATTATGAATAAAGTAAAACCAATGCAAAACAAGTAGAAGTCGTGTTGATGATTTATAACTCTAATCATGTCAAACTAGAAAAGTATGTAACCTATTACAGGGCTGCAGCGAGTGCATTTCTTATGTTTCCTTCGGCCGTGCCCTCCTGTGGTCTTTCCGGCTCTGCTTCCATCTCGCACTATTTTTGCCCACACACTAGATGGCTTCCTTTACCTAGTGCCCGCCCACGCGTTTACATTTTAAAAATATGTAATGGGCCCTTTTTTAAAGTTTTCAAATGAAGAGTCTGCAGAACCTCTGCAGAAATATATTCAAGAGAACGACCTCAAACTTCCATGGAGCAACTCTGCATTCGCAAGACCCGAACATTCTAGAAAATGCGATGATGCTTTACATTTGTGTATTGCAAACGTTTCACTTGGTTTCCCTTACTATTCATCAATTTACACTGGCGCGAACACTCAATCACAAATGTAGCTTCTATGCGCTATAGAGCACACCTGCGCAGAGTGAAGTAAATCCTTCTCCAGATCCTAACACACACAAGGGTTGGACATCTCTCTTTCCACGGTTTGTTAGGTAGATTATTCGAGCTCTTTCGTGATTTGATAGCTTTCGGGGGCTCCTACATACGCGGTTTTATATGTAGGATTCGGTTCATTTATTACGTTTAACTTGTTGACTTTGTTCATTAGCCCTGAATCATATGCTACTTACTAGTCCTGGCGTTTTAGCCCACAGTTATATGCATCTTGGAATATTGGAGCCCAAACATACCGGGTGAAAGAGGAATAACGCGACCCACAATTCAAGATGTTGGCAGTGAAAAGTCTGGACTGGCCCGTGCATGGCATGGGGCCTCGTGGCAGCTATGCAATATGCGAGTCAATATACTGTCCTGCAGCAGAGGCAGCATTACTACAAGTAGTAGGTCTGTTTAAACCCAGCCATTCTCCAGTAACAAGCATTTGCAATGCATTAGATCTCGCATTTACGCGAGTTTGAGCTATTGGCATTGTAAATGACAATGCCAATAGGCATTGTTATTTGCAATGTCAATAGCTCAAACTCACGTAAATGCGAGACCTAATGCATTGCAAATGCTTGTTTTAGATGAGGAGAGATTGAGTGACGATAGGGGATATTGCATATCAGCCTTGCCGCTGCATTCTGTACAATCTGCAGGCGTTTAATCAAATAGGCCGGTGCTCCCACATACAGACTGTTTGCATAGTCCAAGTGTGATGTTATGAGAGCGTGAATGATGGTCCTACGTGTGTCCATGGGCAGAAAAGGGAGATTTTTACGAATCATGCGAAGCTTTCCAAAGCATGCAGAGGTGACCTTATTTATTTGAGCCTTGCAAGACAATTCGTTGTCGAACTGAAAACCCAGATTCCTAGCTGAGTTCACCGGTACAGGGGGAGGATTCAACTCAGGAGGCCACCAAAGTAAAGGTAGATGTGTTTTTTTTTATTAAAAAAACAACACCTCGGTTTTATCTGAATTGAGCCTGAGAGTGTTGAGTGCTATCCAAGATGAGATGTTGCTCAAGCAACGTCTAAAGTTGGAAAAACAAGCGTCAGAGTGATCTCTAAAAGAAAACACAAGTTGAGTGTCGTCGGCGTAAGAGATCACTCTGACCCCACATGACTCAACCACCCTAGCCAGCGGAGATAGATAGACATTCAAAACAGTGGGCTCAGGGCAGAGCCCTGAGGGACACCGCCACTTAGTGGTTTTTTCTCTGAGACAAAAGGTTGGAGGTGGACCTGTTGAGTATGACCACTTAGAAAGGATCTAATCCAGGCCAGAGGGGTACCCTGAATCCCGAGATTATATAGTCTTTCTATCAATATGGCATGGGAGACCGTATTGAAAGCCGTGGACAGGTCGAGGAGCACAAGCATAGCTGCCTCGCCCACGTCTACGCATTCGCGAATAGTCTCAGTCACTTCCAGGAGTGCAGTCTCGGTACTATAACCGGAACTAAATCCGGATTGCGAATCATGTAGCAGTTGTCCAGACTCAAGGTAGCCAGCAAGTTGTTCTTGCACTACTTTCTCTAATATTTTGGCTGGTTTAGGTAAGAGGGAGATGGGCCGGTAGTTACTGAACCCTGAAGGATCGGCTTCTGGTTTTTTCAGAATTGGGATCAGCATAGCCTGTTTCCATGGCGTGGGGAACAGGCCAGTTTGTAATGAGGTGTTCCAGATCGAATTCAATGGGGGAATGATGAGAGGGGCAAGAGAGCAAAATAATTGAGCTGGACACGGATCCAAAGGGGACCCAGATTTACACGACTGCATTTTTTTCAAGACTGTTTCGGTCGAGATAGTGCGAAAGACATAAAAGCCTCCTCCATGGGTATCCTGGAGTCAGGGGCTGGGATTGACAGGGGCTCATTGAATGTAGCACCAATGTCTATAATTGTTTCCTGAAAGAAGTTAGATAGGCCGTCGCAGAGGCTAGACCAGGTCGAACTGGATAGTGCAATAGGTTTAGAAAATTCTTTCACTATTTTGAACAGAGTTTTGGAGGAGTTTTCAGCCGAGCTGAATTTTCCTATTAAGTACTCTCTCATTACGGTACGTTTAAGTTTGTGACATTTTTTAATGGAGGCTCTATAGGAGACTTTAATGTCTGGATCAAAGGATAGTCTCCAACTACGCTCAAGCTTTTTACAGTTACTCTTCTCAGCACGCAAGGCAGGGGAGAACCAGGGAGCTGAGGGTTTTAGCCTAGAGGAAGCTATAGGTGGCATAAGGGCAATAGCATCAATGGCTGAGGATAACCGGGCATTGAAATTTACGACATCAGTGTCCAGGTCCCCTACTGACTGCCAGGTGGAGCTAGCGAGCGCGGGGGCTAGAGAGGCACAAGTGATTTCAAACCATTTACTACCATAGTCTCTGGCCTTAACTGAAATGTCGGTGTGAAGGATGGAGGCCAGACTAAATGGAATTAGATAATGGTCAGACCAGGTGAGAGGCAGGGGAGACATAGTGGTCAGACCTGGATGATTGGTGAACAGTAGATCAAGCGTATGGCCGGCCTGATGTGTGGGGCCACAAATCCACTGGGTAAGATTGAGGCCCTCCATGGTATCCAGAAGCAGTCCTGCTTTGGTGTATGAAGTATCATCATCGTGCAAGTTAAAATCTCCTAAAATAGTGAAGTGAGAGTGCTTAAGCGATAGGTCGGCAGCCATGGTGTATAGATCAGTGAGAGATTGGGGGGAAGAACCAGGAGGACTGTATACAAGAATACCCGCCAAGATTGAATTTGCGGCTTCCGAGATGCTAACATACATGGCTTCAATAGAGCCAGTGTTAGGAAGTTTTCTAGAGACGATCTTCCAGCCTGCGCGTAAGATCACAGCAATCCCCCCCCTGCCTTAGTGCCACTACGGATAACCCCTACAAAACGATAGTCTGGGGGAATGGCAAGATTGAGGTCAGGATTAGAGGAATCTTTAATCCACGTCTCCGTTAATGACATAAGGTCCCAGGAATGAGTGGAAAGGGAGAGCCAGATATTTCCCAAATGACGGGGTAGCGATCTACAATTGAGCAGGCACGCCTTGATGAAATAGGAGGGGCCAGAGAGTGCGACTACCGGTCCAGTGGAGGGGAGAAGTGTTCTGGATGGAGCAGTAGGGTCCAGATTAAAAGGGCAAGTGTCACAGCTAAAATGGTCATTGAAAGACCCAGAAAAATTACAAAGTGAGGGGGTGATGCACCCTTTATTTCTAAATGTCAATAGTTGGGACCTGGACCAGCATATGCGTGCTCAGGGGGAGCAACCGGCAGCATAGCTGGCGCTGGTCGCGGAAAAGGCGCGGATGAGCGCAGACGGGCTTGCCTTAGGTGCGCCTTTAGTGCGTCAGAGGCGCGCCTGCTGCGCGCGTCTGCTGCACAAAGGAAATGACATGTCCCTTAAGTAGCAGCAGAAGTAATAGCGCTAGAGCGCTAACCCGTAACTCCTCCCCTCAATGAACCGGAAGTGAGAGTCCAGTAGCCCTCTCTACCCTCCACAACAATCGGGCAAGCCTGTGGTGGACCAGGGTAGGGGCCGATGCAAAGGAGGTCTGAGGGTGCGTGAGCGTGTGGCCTGGAGCGGAGCAACAAAGAAATGTGCAAAGAGCAAGTGAGGTTAAAACAATTTCAATTCTCTTTTTTAAAAATGCAGCAAAAGACCTTAAAACAAGTACAGCAGCTACATACATATGAATGTGGTATGAATTAATGTAGCAAAGCATAGAATGTTCTTTCATTTAGCCAATGACAAGATAAAACTTTTCTTTTGTTAACGTTTTCCATTAATTTATTTTTCATGTAATGCTGCAAGTTTTTAATAGCCTCAAAGCTGGAAGAAAATAAAGCATACCCCGAGTGAATCTGTATTCTAATCGTGTACATATTTGTACTCACTTTTCTGGGAAAAGGAAAATCCTTTGCAATACATTTCTGTTACATCACTGTTTTTAGCTCCTAGGAACCTTATGATGGGAGCCTGCAGCCTCTTTAGCATGAGTGAAAGTGTTCATGATGTCTGTGATGTTCATTTGTTTATCTAAGCAGCTACTATCCCTGCAGAATGTCATACCACTCCTCAGGCCTGAATCTAACGTATGTCAATGGTATTAATATTTAAATAAACAATGAGGTACAGCCCACGAGACTTCATACCCCCGTGAAACATTAGAGTGAAAAACGTTTTTTCAGTTCTTAATGGTCTGGGGTGGACCAGGGTATTTCTTGGGTGGGCCTGGCCCACCCTCTAGAACCGGGCCTGGTGAGAAGTATGTTTAGCAGCTCAAACTGGCCATTGTCATTCTGTATATGATAATCAGCCACAGACAGAATGATAATGGACGGGAGGGGCTGCAAGGAGGAGTGCAAGGCGCCCCATCAGAGAGTTGAGGCCTCTGGCAGGGAACAGCAGCATCTAGGTTCTCCTCCATATGCAATGACTAGGCAGTGGGGCGTCATATACGACATGTGTATGAAATGAAATTTAATATATTTCAGTCGTGTGTTACGGGATTCTTCTTAGGGGATTCCATAACTTTACCCATTTCTGAATCGGTTAATTCCATGTTTAGAATCGATTCCCATTTGTGCCATAGGGCCCGCAGAGGGGCAAGGAAAGCCTTAGGGAGTGAGGCATAAAACCATTTAATTTGATGTCCTGCTTAGCCCTCGGTAATCAGTAAATGTAGAACATCATGTGTTTCCGGTTCCTCAGTTCCCGGACCCCACAGCTTTGCAAACACTTAGGCCAGAACTTCATATTGCAGGAACTGCCCGGGTAGGAGACAGCACTCCTCCATCAGAAGTGCAAATGGGAGCAAGACTTTCTCTTGGTAGCAATCACCCACTGTGTCGAGCCCTGCCTCCATCCAAGTTGCCATCTGGTCTGATGAGATGATTGATTGTGGCTCCCCGTGGTGCAGCCCTACCAAGGGTACCTCCGGAGAGTACCTTGGGGCCACAAGTATTCTAGCTATGCATCGTTTCCAGCACTCCAGGGCGGTGGTTTGAAGTGTTGAATTGTACGGGACCTTAGTTGCGTCGTCCAAAAGTTTTGCCAGAAGGAGATGGGGGAGTATGTTGGGCTCCATCAGAAAGGTTCCCTCCGTGTTTACTCCATCCAGCCATTGAGCTAACCATTGCAGCTGAGATGCCAGAGAGTAAAGTTTAAAATCCGGCACTCCGAGGCCTCCCTCCATCATAGGTGGCCGCAGGGTCCCCAGCGAGACTCTCCTCCTCCCGTCTCCCCAAATTAGATCTCGCAATAGAGAATCCAATTGTCGAAACCACCTCGCTGGCATTAGTATTGGTAAGTTAGCAAAGAAATATACCAGACGGGGCAGCATAAACATTTTGGTCAATGAGATCCTAGCCATTATGAGAAGTCTCAGGGTGCGCCAAAAAATACGTTGGACCTGAGTGACATTAATGCTCTATCTGAATTGCCCTCCCTCAAGTCATTCAACGAGTGGAAGACATGGATGCCCAGATTTCTGAATGTATTGGATGTCCAACTGGGGCCCTCTGGTAGGCTCGAGGGTCTGGGCAAAAGGCCAGCCCCTCAAAACAAATTGGTCTTTTTTTTTGATTAACCTGTAGACCTAAGAGTGCCCCACACCCATCCAGATGTCGCTGGCCATGTCGGAGGCACTTTCTGCATTGCTCAAGAAGATCAGGAGATCATCCGCATATAGGGAGATGACATGTGCACCATCAGCCTCATACCTTCTCCACCTTGATGAAACAACACCACCAATGGTTCTATTGCCAAGGCAAATAAGAGTGGCGACAGGGGGCAGCCTTAACGAGTGCCATGTGTTATTTTGTATTCTGAGGATAACGTTTTGCACATCCGAACCCATGCCGTAGGGCACGAATATAACAATCGTGCCCATTTCCCCCACCCCTCTCCAAAACCCAGACGTTTTATCACTTCAAGAAGGTAATCCCAGCTTATCGCGTCAAAGGCCTTCTCCAGATCAATCTACAGGATAGCTGCCTGGGCGTGGGACCGTGCCTCTGTAGGTTATAGCACCGAGTAGAGTCTATGCAGTTTGTAGGAGATATTGCAGGAAGGAATAAAAACATTTTGGTAGGTATTGCTCAAGGTCTTTATGTATGGAAGCAATCGGTTTGTTAATATTTTACTAAGTATTTTGAAATCCATATTAACCATGGAGAGGGGTCTGTAATCTATCACACTGGAGCCAGGAGCTGTTGTCTTAAGGAGTGGGATCACAATGGCGTTTCGGGTAAGTGACAGAGCCGCACAGACTCAGCATACAAGGTCACTATGGAAGGTGGTAGCTCAGCTGAATATTTCACGTAAAACTCTGCGGGGAGATCGTCCAGGCCCGGGGTCAACCCCATAGCCATCTCAGTGATGGCCTTGTGAACCTTTTGCAACCTTACTGGCACTCCCAGTATCTTTCCACCTGGTCACCTACTGATTGGAGCTATAACAGATCTAGAAAGGCCCTTAGTTCCGCCCGGGTGGCTGCCCGCGGGCGGTATACAACTTCTCATAATATCCCCAGAATAATCAGTTGATCTTGTCCAGGTCGTAGACGGGCAGTCCTGTGTCAGACTGAATCTGTGTAATTAGCATCCCTTGAGTCTCCGGCCTGATCAGCCATGCCAGCAGGTGGCCGGCTTCCCCTCCTCCCCTCCTCCCCCTGGACTCTGTCTAGGTATTCCCTATAGTCAAGGCACCTCAGCCGCTCCAAAGTCTCATTGTAACATGTACGCGCATCTTGGAAATTGCCCTGTGCTTAAGTGTCTGTACCCTGTGCATTATCCAGAGCCCGTAGCTCATCTTCTATAATTTCCAACTCACAGTGGAGTTCTCTCTGGATTCCAACCGTTTGTCCCATGCAATGTCCCCTCACCCCGATCTTAAATGCCTATGCCTACCTCTCCATTAATGCAGAAGATGCCGAGTGTGCATTGTCAGGGAAGAACGTTACGATGAGAGAACGCAAGGATTCTCCAAACGGGGCGTCCTCCAACAGAAGAGGGTTAAGTCTCCATGTTGGGATTAGGGGTGTGCCCATGAAGTCGGTGGGGCATCAATAGTGGGCTTTGATCAGATAAAGTCTGCCCCAGGTATTCCGTGAGTGTTATGGAGCCACTAAAGACTGGTGAGCATAAGAAAGTATCTAATCTTGTGTGGAGCTGGTGCATAGGGGAGAAGGAGGAGTATTCCCTGTCTTGTGCATGTTGGACCATCAAAATGTCTTCCAATCCCCATTGTTCTCCCCGCTCCCACAACACTGCTGCTATGCGATGAGTCTGCACCGCTGAGGGGGGGTGGGGTTGGAGATTGCGATCGAGTAAAATAACCGCTATATAATTGACGTCACCCCCCAAGACACATGTCCCACCATTAAATCAGCCAACTGGGCAGAGAGGCGGACCAATAAAGCCACTTGCTCTTGGTTGGGTGCATATATACAACCTATTGTAATGTTCGTGCTGAATAATCTCCCCCGCCACGAGGACATACCTGCCTTCTTTATCAATCAGGGTTTGTGTGGGTTCAAAAGGGACCCCCACTCATATCCAGATCAACACCCCTCTGGCATAAGCCGAGAAGGTGGTGGCTAAGATCTGTCCTCTCTACTGCCTGTGTAGCTTATCAACCTCTCCTTTGAGTAGGGGTGTCTCTTGTAACAGAGCTATCTGTACACCCCTTCTCTTTAAATAATTGTGTATGTTATGGCGTTTAGACATTGAACCCATCCCTTTAGTGTTCCAAGTAAGAAATTTCAAAATCTGTTGAGTGGATTATATTTTAGAAGTGCTTGTCCAGTTTCCTCCACCCTGCCCAACACTCCTCTTATAGACACAATAGAGAACACTCCCTCTCCTGCAAGGTAAACAAAACAAACTGAACGCAAAAAATCCCCTCATAATCACAAATCCCCAGTCCCAGGACAGGTTGGCAACAGCCACCTACCCAAACCAGTCGCACATCTGCAAAGTCCAACAAGGGCCCAAACCAACCGTGGTGAGGTCCCTAGGAGGAGGGGGGTTTGCAGCTTCTCAAAGTAACTCTCAGGCACATATCTGATGTGCGCCAGCCCCTGTATTCGTCTAGTTCACGTATTTTCCTAGGAATTGCAAGGGGGGTGTCGCCACTTCCTAACTAAATTAAAGCACAGACTATTCTTCTAAAAATTCTTTATCATATCATCTTGTCTGCTGTTTTTGGGGTCACTATTGGCATTTGGAGGCTATCTCCTCGAGATGAATCTGAGTCTGAGCCTCAGTTCCCCTCAAAGATTGTGACCATGCCTTCAACGCGGGACTCTGAGCAGGCACGATCTCAGCTACAGCCTGTAGCACCGCCGCACTTTCTTTTTCTGTTTGAGAGGGGCTTGGTTTGTTTGATGAGCCCAGCGTAGGGCGTCTCTTTGATCGTTTCCTGGGCTTTTGGCTTCGGGGTTTCACAGCTGGCTACCGCCCCACAGGTGGGCCCTCAGATCTATATGTTTCTATCCATTCCCATGCTGCTTTGGGATCCTCGCAGAAGTGGGCCTTTCTGTCCAGTACTATGCAGTCAGGCAGAGTAGATCAGCGAGTATTGGAGGCCCGCTTCTCTCAGTGTTTTTTTGACCTCTAAGAATGAAGCTCGCTTCCATTGGACGTCGAGTGTGTAAGCGGGGAATATTGAGATTCTACTATTGCCCACTACAAATGGGCCATCCGTATGGGCTTTGTGTAGTAGAATATCTCGGTCTTTGTAATTTAGGAGCCTGCAAAAGGAGACCAAAACCAGTCCCAGGATGCTTGTTTCTGGTCCAGGGAAGACATGGCTTGGCAGTTCAGGGTGGACTGTTCCCATGAAGGACAGGGTTAAGACTGATTTGCATATAGCTGTGTCTGAACTGGGGTGGCGAAGTGAGCTAAAGGACGATGATGGATTCAACCCAGATCTGTGACTGGGGGTGTGTGTGTAGGAAGGTGGAATCTAACTGCATGGTTGCCACTTTTTTCCTGGTGTTTTGCTGGTTTTTGACTTAGTTTAGCTGGGAACCTGCTATTCAGGACCCAGCCTATCTGCTTTCCCCTTTAAATTGATTACAAGTACTTTAGGTACACTCCAGATTGGATTCTGCGGTATCCTTATATGTCCCTAGTATATAGTATACTATGTACCGAGGGCATAGGTACCCCAGAGGCCTACCAGGGGCTGCAGCATGAATTATGCCACCCCTGGGAAGCCTTCCAAAATGACACCACAGGACTGCTACTGCAGCCTGGGCAAGGTGGTGCATGCACCCCTTACTGAGATATAGGTTCACTATATCTCTCCATATCACTGCACATATAAACCTATCAGTCACCCCTATGGCAGGACTTACTAATCCTGAAGGCAGGGTGCTGGGTTTTATGTGAGAGGGCGCCCATGCATGAGCAGAGCCCCTCTGCAGCCTTCGGAACCTTTATTCCGGGGTTGTTTGTGATGCAGCCAAACCATACACTCTTAATTGCATTATAACCAAACGGTAAATGCTAACTGTGAGAAAGTGGCTCTGCATATACTGTTCCCTAATAGGTACAGGGTGTACAGAGTCCACAGTCCCCCAGGGGCTGATATCAATCAATCAATCAATCATGGAATTTATAGCGCGCACTACTCACCCGGAAGGGTCTCAAGGCGCTTGGGGGAGGGGGTCTGCTACTGCTCGAACAGCCAGGTCTTGAGCTGTTTCCTGAAGGCGAAGTGGTCCTGGGTCAGCCGCAGGTGGACGGGCAGGGAGTTCCATGTCTTGGCCGCTAGGTAGGAGAAGGATCTTCCTCCGGCGGTGGCTCTCTGGATGCGAGGGACGGCGGCGAGGGCGAGGTTTGCGGATCGTAGCTGTCGGGTGGGCGTGTAGAAAGTCAGGCGGTCGTTGAGGTACCTTGGGCCCAGGTCGTGGAGGGATTTGTGTGCGTGGGTGAGGAGTCTGAACGTGATCCTCTTGTTGACAGGGAGCCAGTGCAGGTCTCTCAGGTGGCTCGAGATGTGGCTGCGTCGGGGGGCGTCCAGGATGAGACGGGCGGAGGCGTTCTGGATACGCTGAAGTCTTTTCAGAAGCTTGGCTGTAGTGCCGGCGTAGAGGGTGTTTCCGTAGTCTAGTCTGCTGGTGACGAGGGCCTGGGTGACAGTCTTCCTGGTCTCGGTCGGGATCCATCTGAAGATCTTGCGGAGCATGCGGAGGTTGTGGAAGCAAGATGAGGAGACAGCGTTGACTTGTCTGGTCATCGATAGGGAGGAGTCCAGGATGACGCCCAGGTTGCGTGCGTGGTCCGTTGGCTTGGGTGCGGTGCCCAGGGCCGGGGGCCACCAGGAGTCGTCCCATGCGGAGGGCGACGGTCCCAGGATGAGGACTTCTGTCTTGTCCGTGTTCAACTTCAGGCGGCTGATGTTCATCCATTCGGCGACATCTTTCATCCCTTCGTGTAGGTCGGCTTTGGCGGTGTCGGGGTCTCTGGTGAGGGAGAGAATCAGCTGGGTGTCATCGGCGTAGGAAATGATGTTGAGGTTGTGTTGGCGTGCGATGGCAGCGAGGGGTTTCATGTAGATGTTGAAGAGAGTGGGGCTGAGCGACGATCCTTGCGGGACGCCGCAGATGACTTCGGTGGCCTCAGAGCGGAACGGAGGGAGGCGTACTCTCTGTGTTCTGCCGGAGAGGAATGAGATGATCCATTCCAGAGCAGTCCCCTGGATGCCGGTGTCATTGAGGCGTTGGACTAGGGTGCGGTGGCAGACCGTGTCAAATGCTGCGGAGAGGTCAAGGAGGATGAGTGCCGCTGTTTCACCTTTGTCGAGCAGGGCTCGGATGTCATCGGTGGCTGCGATGAGGGCGGTCTCGGTACTGTGGTTGGCTCTGAATCCGGATTGCGATGGGTCGAGGGATCCGTTCGTCTCGAGGAAGGCGGCCAGCTGCTTGTTGACGACCTTCTCGATGACTTTGGCAGGGAATGGAAGGAGCGAGATTGGGCGGAAGTTCTTGAGGTCGGTCGGGTCCGCTGTTGGTTTTTTCAGTAGTGCGCTGAGCTCGGCGTGCTTCCAGCTCTCCGGGAAGGTGGCTGTGTCGAAGGAGGCGTTGAGGATGTCTCGGAGGTGAGGTGCGATGGTAGAGGCGGCCTTGTTGAAGACATGGTGGGGGCATGGGTCGGTCGGAGATCCGGAGTGGATGGTGTTCATCATGCGTGTCGTGTCTTCGGTGGCCACTTTGGTCCATGTCTGGAGGATAGCGGCGGGGTGTGTAGGTTCGGTCGATGGGTGCGGGGGTGGAGCGCCGAAACTGTTGTGGATGTCGGCGATCTTGCGGTGGAAGTACGAGGCGAGGGAGTCGCAGAGGTCCTGCGAGGGGGTGATGTCGTTGTTGCCGGCGCTGGGGTTGGAGAACTCCTTGACGATGTTGAAGAGCTCCTTGCTGTCATGGGCGTTCTTGTCCAGTCGTTCCTTCAAAGATTTCTTCTTGGTGGTGCGGATGAGCTGATGATGTCTGCGGGTGGCGAGTTTGAGGGCGGTTCTGTTGTCGGTGGTCTTGTCGAGGCGCCAGGCCTTCTCGAGGGTGCGGCAGGCCTTCTTGGAGTCCTTGAGTTCGTCGGTGAACCAGGGGGCCTTCTTGCTTCTGGGCCTGGTGAGAGGGTTCTTCAGTGGGGCGAGGTCGTTGGCACAGGAGGTCAGCCATTGCGTGAGGTCGAGGGCTGCTGTGTTAGGGTCCGTTGTCCTGACCGGTGGGTTCTGGCTGAGGGAGGTGGTGAGCTGGTCGACGGTGATCTTGCTCCAGTTTCTGTGGGGAACCTGCTTCGGGTGGTGCTGGACCGTGTTCTTCTTGAAGCTGAAGTGGACGCAGCTGTGGTCAGTCCAGTGGAGTCCGGTGCAGTGGCTGAAGGTGACGTGCTTGCTGGATGAGAAGAGGGGGTCGAGCGTGTGGCCGGCGTGGTGGGTGGGGGTGTTGACCAGTTGCTGGAGTCCGAGGTTGGCGAGGTTGTCCAGCAGGGTGGTCGTGTTGCGGTCGTTGTTGTTCTCCAGGTGGAAGTTGAGGTCCCCGAGGAGGATGTAGTCGGCGGAGGGGAGGGCGTGAGGGCTGATGAAGTCCGTGATGTCTTCGCAGAACTGTGCGCGTGGTCCCGGGGGTCTGTAGATGAGGGTGCCTCTGAGGGTAGTCTTGGGGTCGGTGTGGATCTGGAAGTGCAGGTATTCGGCGGTGTTGAATGCGTCGGTGGAGTCAGTCGAGATGCGAATGGTGTCTTTGTGTACGATGGCGATCCCTCCTCCGGTCTGGTTGACGCGATCCCTCCTGATGATCTTGTAGCCGTCCGGGATGGCTATGGCGATGTCGGGGGCTGAGGAGGTGTTCATCCAGGTTTCCGTGAGGAAGGCGACATCTGGAGATGCGGTGTCGAGGAGGTTCCAGAGTTCCACGGCGTGTCTGTGGACGGAGCGTGTGTTGATCAGGATGCACTTGAGGTGGTTGCTGTTGTCCGTCTTGGTGGGCGTGGTGCTTGTTTGGAGGCAGGAGAAGTTGCAGGATCGGCAGGCGAAGGGTCCATGGGTGTGTCGCGGGGACGCTCGGTAGCACCCGGGGGCTCGGGCGGTTTTGAGTGCGATGAGCGTAGTGAAGTCGTAGGTCCTGCGGGGAGTTAGGTATGACCTTACTCTCTAAAGTGGTAGCTTGGTCGAGCAGTAAGGCAGTACCAGAGGACAGTGTAAAGCATTTGTTGTGCACACTCAGTCAGCAAATGGTCTCACACACTCAACAACTGAACTCTAGGCCAATGGTTTATATATATAAAATATATGCTTGTTTTATTTTGAGAACCACAAAGGGAATAAAAATATACTTTCTCAGAATGAGAGGTTGAATATAAATACTTTTGCAATAAGCAATGGATTTTTGTAAACAGTCACAGTTGGTTGCAATAAACAATCCTATTTCCTAAACATAACAATGCATTGAGCTCAATGGTAAATTCAGGTTATTTATAATAAATTACTTTTCAGATTACTTTTGGAATTCCAGGTCTGGCTCCTAGATCCAGCCCTGGGACAGTAATCAGAATCAAGTGGTGAAAGTCGACTTAATTACTGTACTGATTTTTAAATAATATTTAGCTATTTCAAAAGTTGACACTTAGAAAATATTTCAAAGAAAACATTCAATGGATCTCTATGGCAAGAAATTCAAGTTGCAGGTAGAGTACTTTATCGTTACTTTTGTCATCCAGGTCTGAGTACCTAGACTCAGCACTGGGGTCTTTATCAGAAACAGGTAAGTAATTACGTTTGCAGAAATTGTACGATTTTAAAAGAATATTTCAAGATTGCAGAAATCAACACTTAGAAGAAATTTCACAGAAAAGCAGTCAATGGTTTCCTATGGAAGAAAAAGGAGTTAAAGGTAAGTGTAGTTGTGGGTACTTTTCAGAGTCAGTGCTGGGCACCAAGATCCAGCACTGGGAGCTCACCTAAGAGCAGGCGAGTAAATTCGTTTTTGGTACTCGGCTGATTTTTGGTGAATATTTTGAGTTTTGAAAAGTTCACACTTAGAAGAATTTCCAAACAAAAAAGCCAGCCAATGTTACCCTATGAGGAAAATGAAGATCGCGGTTTAAGGGTAAGTTCTCGACTGGCAGAGTTGAAGTTCTGGGCATAGACTCAGGGGTCTCCCAGTGTCAGGTAGGTACAGTCAGTTCACCCTCAGCGGTTTCAGGACGGCCGGGTGCAGAGAGAGTTAGGCCCAATGTTAGCCTATGAGGAATAGGGGGGCCTGGTTTGGTGGCTGCTGACTAGCAGGCCACGCGGCTGTGGGAGCTGGGCTCCTGGTCACTCACTCAGGGCAAGTGGGGAAGTAGGCTAGTGTAGAGATTGCACTGCCAGGGCCACTCGGGCGGCTGGGTGCAGGGTGCTTTTGAGCCGTCGGGCGCTCAATGGAAATCAACGAGAATGTTCCGGTTTGGAAAAAGGCTGCAAGCTCGGGGACGAGGATGCTTCAGGTGCCACCACCACTTCGAGAGGTAAGTTGGGTAGTTGTAGGTTAGGTGGGTACCCCGGGATTGGGCACAGGGGGCCGCAGGGCGCCGGGTGCAGGGGTGCCTTTTGATGTCGGAAATCTTACCCTCTTGTTGATCGCGGTTGGGGTGGCACTCTGTTCTGAGGCTGCAGGCTTCTTCCGGAATGTCGAGGGGGGTCCTTGGGTGCCGGACTCGGGGTCACAGTCGCCGTGGGGTCGTCCTCAGGGTCTTTGTCCACTCCGGCACTGGCCAGGCTTGGCTGGTGCAGAGTGTGTTGGGTCCGCGGTCCCGGGCTGCTGCCAGGGGTTAAAAATAGTTTTCTGAGTAGAGCCTCTACTCATGGGAGTCCCAGGGGCTTAGAGCCAAAAGGTAGCCAGGTCCTCCGGGGTTTGGTGAGGTTGCTGGCCACGAGAGATGCCGCGCTGGTGCAGGTCCGGCAGTCGACAGGCCGGTAGGGCTGGGGCCAAAGCAGTTAGTGTCTTCTTCCCTTTTTAGCAGCTGCAGGGCAGGTCTTTGTTCTTCTTGCTCTCTTGTAGTTTTTCGAATCTGGAATCTGGGGAAGGAAGGTTCAGGGTGCCCCTAAATACTAGATTTAGGGGCGTTACAGGTAGGTGAAGGCCAGGGACCAATGGGTCCTTGTCCTGGGGTGGGTACACCCCCTATCCTGCCTCTCTCCTGTGGGAGGGGGGCAGTAGCCTAATCCTGATAGGGTAGGGCCCCCCATCTTCAAGATGGCGAGAGCCCGGAGATGTGCTTCACCTCGCCTCCCCCACCTGAGGGGTGGGGTGGGCAGGCTGGCACATCCCCCTGTCCTTGTATGGGGTTTCCGGCCAAGCTTCCCGCCAGAGTGGGGGGTTGCAGTGGCCTGGGGAAACTCCAAGAGGCGGCATGCCTTTGAAGCTTCCCTTTGCTCATCCTGGGGGAGGAGATTTATCACCTCACCCAGGATGTGCATTGTTGCAGGCCCGGGAGAGCAGGGGCTCTCCCACCCAGGGGTCCAGCAACGTGTCTGCTGTGTGGCAGCCTGGGCAGCCTCAGAGCAGACGTGGATTGTAGGTTAGTTGTAAGGGGGCATCTCTAAGATGCCCTCTGGGGTGCTTAGTACATTAAATCCCACACTGGCATCAGTGTGGGTTTAATGTGCTGAGAAGTTTGATACCAAACTTCCCAGTCTTCAGTGTTGCCTTTATGGTGCTGTGGAGCTCGTGTTTGACGAGCTCTCAGCACCATGTACTCTTAAATGGCAGCACTGCACTTACAGTGCCCAGGAATGGACCCAGGTACTGTAGGGGCACAGGGCTCCTGCTCCTGTGCCCACACCATAGGCATAAAGCACCCAGCTAGAGGGGTGACTGATATATGCCTTGGCAGTGTAGGTGATGGGCATGGCACACAGAGATGTGTGCCATGTCGACTCTTTGTTTTGTCCTGCACCCAGACACTCAGCCTGCAAAGGCAGTGTGTGTGTGTAAGGGTACAGGGCCTCTAAGGGTGGCACAACGAGTGCTGCAGCCCCTAGAGGCCTTCCCTTGCCACAAGGCCCTGGGTACCTAGGGTACCATTTACCAGGGGCTGACATGTGGCTAGGGTTTGCCAATTTGGAGTTGGTGTGTTTTAAGGAAGGAACATAGGCCCTGGGCACCTGATTGGCAGGAGTCCAGGGTACACTTAATCAAAGTACATTCAGCAATTTAGCAAAAAGTGGGGGCATACCATGCAAGAAAGATGGCACTTTCTCACACTAACTTTGTGATGGCTGCACGGAAACATGTTGTGTTTGGTGTCAAACACCTTGGAATCATACCCCCACACCAGTAACTGGTGTGGGAATATGATCCCACCCTTCTAGAGGGAAAGGCATGACAGCACCGGTATACCCGGTACCAGCTAACAGAGCCCTGGCATCACAAAATGGATGCTGCCAGACACAGACACGAGTCTGCCCTCCTGCTGCTGGATGAAACTCCAGCAGGGGAGGCCTGGACAATAGGTTTCCTGTCACAGGGAGGTGTCACCACCTCCCAGACAGGCTTTAGTGTATTGGGGCTGGGTGGGTGCACTCCAAGAGTGCTTTGAAGTTCAGCACTGGGGGCACATTTGGTGTCCCTGTGCATAGTCAAGCTCAAACCAGTTGCAGGGGCTACCAGCCCCTGCTGTGGCGCAAAACTGGACAAAGGAAATGGGTGTAGCCACCCCTCTTTCCTGACCCTCCCATTGGTGGGTCCCCAGAGTATGTCCAACCCCTTCCTTGGGTATAAAGAAGGAACCCCTGACTACAGGACTTTAGATTACACCTGGATGAAACTCTGATACTGAATCCTGGAACTTCAACGATTTACACTGAACTAGATGACTGAAGAATCTCCCTTGGAGTAAAGAAGTTGCTCCCCTGCTTGGCAGGCACCAAAGACGCATCTGTCCGTTTTTCATCTCCGAAACTCCCACCGGACTCCTAAGAATTTTGCAACACAGGAGGTGGGTTTCTGTGGTTTCTGAGGTCGATCTGTGCACTCAGCAAATCTGAGGCCTGTATCCCTCGTGGAAGACCGTGCAACTCGAACCCCTGGACACCACAACCATTTGCAGAAACATCAGCTTTCCAGCAACACCTGCAGCTGAGCTTTGGATTTCTTTTAGCCCTGACCCCGAGCAGCATTTGCACTAAATATTGCCCGCTTACACTCCACGAGTGTTCCGTGAGCTGGCCCTTTGTGTTTTCTCTCGAGGTTCCTTCGCGATCCCTAGTCCGTCGACTGGTGGGTCTCTGTGAAGGCAACTTTACTTCTGATTGGGCTTACCTGGTTGCTCCAGATGTGCCCTGACTCTCTATCACTTGGGAAGTCCCCAGGACTTTGCTGGTCCACACCAAATCATCTTTTCTCTTTCTGCGTGGGTTGCTGTTGCCAAGGCTTGTTGGGTCCAATCCGGGTACCGACACTGCAGCACTAGACATCCTTCATAGGACAGTTTTAATCCAGCTCTTGGTCATCCTTGACGCCTCCTGGTCCTCGTGGCTGCAGAGTCAAGCTTCACCTCTTTGCACCTGAAACAACCGACATTGGTGGGCGTTCGTCTGTCGTGCCCTTTCTCACTGGTAAGTGACCCAGACTCTGTCCCTCCTGCTTTCAGGTTCTTCTGATCTTTGAGCCAGGCTTGGATCACACTGGACACTTCTCTCCTTCCCAGCAGCAGCACTTTGCAGCAGATCGCCATTGATATGAATGACGATTCCCGAAACCATTTGACACCTATGCACCCGGCTTCCCTGGGTGAGGTAACTCGAGTACTCCGGTGCTCCCGTGGGTGCTGGCCCTAGAGCCCACTAAGTCTAAAGGGGTTTGCTCAAAGTCCTCTCCTAAGTGTCCTTAACTTCTAAAATTCCAACAGCAATTTCCCATAGAATTGTACGGGGCTCGTGCCTGTGTTCTCACACTGCACGCATCCCCCGTGGGTCTCCTGTGTCACTACCTTGGGTGGTTCCTTGGGGTCCCAGCGATTCTACAGGCTCTAGGCCTTGTGTCTAGTTAAGTCGTGGTTCTTATACCACTTTCTTAGTATATGGTTTGGTCCGCCCCTAGGGCCTAACCTGTATTGTGCTAATTTACTGTAACATTTGAAGTGTAACTTATGTGCTTTTGCCTCTAGCCTCATAAAGAGACTAGAGGGGTGTGTTTAGTAATAAATACATATATTTTATATATATACCTGGTGAGAACTCCTTTCATTTAGCCACTCAAGATATTATAGACTGGTAAAACAAGCTGCTTTACATTCCTTCAAGACTTAGCCTGAAGGCTGCTCTCCATAGCTACCACTAGGATAGCTTTCAATAACGGTTGTGTTTAACATATCATCAATAAGGGGTTGTGTGGACTGGTACAGGGTGTCCACTATAACTAGTGGACAGCATATACCAGGCCAACTTCTCACAGTGTGTCTGAAAAGTTTCAGTGCCCCGTCCATCATCTCCTTGTGTTTGCTTAATTTAGGAGCCTGGCCACAACTGGGCACGGAGGGTGGCCTGGGGCCGTGCCAGCACACAATGGGCTCTTTCAAGAGTATAAAAGGTTGTCAGGCATTCTGGGGCCACCACTGTACTAAGCCAGGGCTCCAGATAAGCAAGCATGTCCCTTCCCTCCACTCCCTCCGGTAGCCCAAGGATTCGAATATTATGACGCCTGCTACGGCCTTCTCCGTCTTCGGCCCTGCGTTCCAGGATCTAAACCTTGTTTGTAAGTTCCGCTACTTGTTGTGTCAGCGCCTGCGGCGCTGGTGCCAGCTTCACAATTTTGGCTCCACCCCTTTTACCCTTTCAGCTAACTTTGTATGTTCTGCTCGGAGGAGGTCCAATCCCACTGAAACAGCACTGATGTCTTGGTGCAGTGTTGTCTTAGTATCCGTGATGGCTTCCAGAATCCTGGACAATTGTTGTTGCACTGAGTCTGCCTCAGATGCAGCCTCTAATTCCCCCTGTGTTTGGTTCCATAGGTCTTCTTCCTGAATAGGGGCAACCCCTGGTTGCTTCGGTCTAGTCTTCCCCATCTTCATCCCACAGTTTACGGGTAGCTTCAAAGTTCTCAAGCATAGCTGCAATTTGTTTTCCCTTTCAGGCTTCCCTGCAGGCAAAGAATGTTTCCCCAGAGTCTGAGAATGTAGTGAGACTATATGGGGGCATGTGCACCAGCATCAGAATGTGTTGCCCCCCGGGGACCCCTCTGTTCCGTGGCCCAGTCTCACAGACATCCCCGATCTAGTGCCCACCACCGCAGTGTCCAAGGATTATTTTACCAAAAATAGGATTTTCACTCTGCTAAAGCCATGTGGTGGGGAGCGGGACACATCTGGTGCGGGGGCCTGATTACTGACTCCTCAGTTGCCTTCACCCAAGTCCATCTTGGGACCCGAGTTTGCTCGCCCGCATTCACAACCTTTTTCACTTGCTGGGTCGCTATGTCAGTCGATTCCCAGTCAGTACGCCACCTCTACTAAGCCTGTAGGGCAGTGGGCTCCCTCTGTACCACTCAGAATCAGTTTTTGCCCAGGCCTTCAAGTTGTGCGAGAGTGCTCGTGGAGCACCCAGCCCAGCACCGTCGCCCCACCGCTCACTATCCCCGTCAGCAGGGCCTTCTCGCTACAGCAGCTATATTTGACTGTATGGAGACTTCTCGCGCCCCAAACCCACACTGGGCTTCGCAATGTCTTGGGCCTCCTTTGCCTCGCGGCTCTGTTTCGCAGGCAGTCTACCGCCGCTCCAGGGACTGCAAGGTTTTGGGAGTTGCTTCGTTTCAAGTGGGGGGCCTCTACTTCACTACAGCCAGATGAAGGAACAGCTCATGCCCCTCACGAGGGCCTAGTGTCTCTCACTTTCTCATGATTGCCACCGGGTCCCGAGTCGTGATCTCTGGGGTGCACCACTCCTCCACCTCCGGATCCTTTGTTGGTGCTTTGCGGCTCTGGCAGGGGCCTCTTCTTCACTACAGCCAGATGGAAAGACAGTTCATGCCCTCTCACTTTCTCGCGATTGTCATCAGGCCCCGAGTCGTGATCTCTTGGGTGCACTGCTCCTCTGCAACAGCTTTGGCCTGACTCCACACTGACTTCTGTGGCAGCACTCCAGGTTGCGGGATGTACAGCTCAACACGTTCGCTCCGCCGTTCATTATTGCAGACCCCAAGGCAGTCTACTCTAGCAGCAGCCCTTTTCAGAGGGGGCCACCCAGGCCAACCCCCAGGGTTCGGCTCGCAACTCTGCTCCGACAAGTCTGTGCCTCCACTTCGCGAGTCCCAGTCTTCTTTTGCTTCCTCGGCTCTAAGGGCTCTGCCGCTCTTGCAGTCGCCAGACACATCCCGTCGCAGCTGCAGCTCTTTTAGTGAGCACCCCCACAGAGTTTGGGTCCGTAACCGCAGCGGATACCACAGGATAAATGAAAGGCCAGCAAGGAGCTACTGGCTCACACGTCCACCATCTTTGCCAGTTAAGCCACGCCCCCCTCAACAGCTTCACTTGACATAGTTCTTGATCAGTCCACCAGATCCGTAGCCCCTTAGAAGTTCCTAATGGGGCTTCAGCAATGTGCCGCGGTGTGGTGTCTGGACCATCCTGTCCGCAAGCCTGGCACCCGGTCTGAGCAAGTCACATTGGTACCAGACCTCCCCAGTCTTAAAGGATAAGAGTAACATCCTCAGTTTCTGTTTTCATGAACCAAAATACGATGCCATCCTAGGATGCCCTACAAAGAAGAAACAACAATTAAAAATACTAACAAATTGAAGTGACCCATTCCAGTCGAAGCCAGTGTCCTGGTTTCCATTTTGGCTAAACCGTTTTACAGTCCAAATGTTCATACCGAGGACCCACAATCATTCTCAGTCTCCGGAACTCTGTGCAGTAGCATGTAGTGGTTCTGCATCTCAATGGGCTCACACTCCACCCACATTGTGCTGTCCAAGATTTGTCCCTGTTACCTTCTGTAAGTGTACCTCACTTCTGCTGGGAGGCCCCTCATTGCCGCTGGGATTGTCTCGATCCCTTGTGCCTTGGTTTTCTCCATTCAAAACTCTGGTCCCCATGCTGGCAGCCTATCGCCTCTATCCTTTCAGATGGAAACAGATGATTGATGTCCATTCCCATCGAGTCAAGTTTTGATTCGAGAGCTACTTTGGACCCTATCATGGCCTCCAGTATTGGTGTTGTGCCCTTTGTTTGCTCCCAGGCCCCGACTGGGGTGGTGCCTCATGTTCTGCCTCGAAGGTCCACTCCCCAGACCGTCTACTACACAATCTTGTTGGATTATCCCCCCATAGTGGGTTTGTCTTTCACCATCCGATGTGCCACCTGGTGGAGGGCCTAACAGTGGGAGTGGCTAAGAGAAACATTGCCAGGGCGTGGGGCAATCCGGAACCTCCAACAGTGCGGGAGTGGATGTCAAATATGGACTGGTGTCAAAATGTGGAACAAGTGTTGTCTCTGGAGAGGAGAGCCCAAAGAAGTGGGAACAAGTGTGGGGGTCTTTGAGAGAGTTTCGAGGGGTTTAGTGCTTTGATTGTTTTAGAGGGATAACTAATTCACTGGGCCTTATAGATATTTTGAATTTGGATTGCGTGCCTGGAAAGAATTGATAATATTGCGATACAATGTGATGGCATTTTGTAGAACCTTCAAGCTCCTCACCCACGCACACAAGGCTCTCCACGACACCGGACCAGCGTATCTCAACAGCCGACTCAGCCTCTACACCTCCACCCGCCAGCTCCGATCCGCAGACCGCGCCCTCGCCACCGTGCCCCGCATCCGAAGAGTGACCGCTGGCGGCAGATCATTCTCCCACCTCGCCGCCAAGACATGGAACACCCTCCCCATCCACCTATGGCAGACCGAAGACCTCCTAACCTTCAGGAGACTCCTCAAGACCTGGCTCTTCGAACAGTAGCAGCGTCCCCCCCTAGCGCCTTGAGACCCTCACGGGTATGTAGTGCGCTTTATAAATGCTATGATTGATTGATTGATTGATTGATTGATGCTTCCCGATTGTTATTTCATCTATTGGGTCATCTTTTGATACCGCCACGGGATCAAAGCCTACTGCTCCTTCAGGTTATCACAGGATTTTAAGGGTCGGGGGGGGCAGTCTGTTTAAATCTCCTCAGGCCC
Source organism: Triturus cristatus (assembly GCF_964204655.1). Classification (NCBI taxonomy): domain Eukaryota; kingdom Metazoa; phylum Chordata; class Amphibia; order Caudata; family Salamandridae; genus Triturus; species Triturus cristatus. The sequence continues at coordinate 631,970,277 of NC_140593.1, forward strand.
ACAATTATACTAGAGGTTGGCGAGGTTGCCGGGAGCTCCACCCTACAGCGTTATATCGCTCATCTTGCTTAGCCACGCCCCACTTGTGGCATTAATGAACCCCCTTGACAGACCGAAAGTCTGTGCACTCCTGTGTCAGACATTTTTCCGATGTGCATACCGAGGATGCATAAAGGACCTACAGCGTGCACTTTTTTCTTAGAAAAATATGTGACAATTCTACAGTCAAGGAGTTAAGATGTGATTGATGTTATTGCGGCACTTCATCACTCTTTACAATCGCAACAGTGTCTCTTAACTGGCCTTCTGGAGCACCTTGGGGGCTGAGAAAATTAAAAGTTTAGGCAACTGTTTCTCCTGAATCCTACATGAGCGGAATATATGGTAATATACCTGCTGCCTGCGCCATTTTACAGTTGGTGGTAGTGCAGCTTTGAAACAATGTTGCACCATGGAGGTCCCCAGCAGGTCATCAACGACTTTAGCTAGACAGTGCTCTCATTTAATCGCTCTATTGGGGATACATCTATGGATGCAACGACTGACCGCGCCTGGCTCCTTCAGATTGTTTGTAATTATCATCAGTCCTTTTCATGTTGCAGTTTCTGAAAGTCTGCTTGTAGATGGATACGGAAAGATTTTCGGCAATGTGTGAGATGCAGTTGTCAAATGTTGAGGGGAGGACGACGTGTAATTGTACTAATTGTAATCGTGCTGGCCAAGGCCAATGGGTGCTTGAATTGCTCTAGAATAATGTCAAGATTGCATGTGTGCACTATAGTGGCAAAGTACATTAGAGCTAGTTACTCAATGAGCATGTTTGTGTTTTACTTTGACATGGAAAATGTAGCTGTGATTGTTTTGTCCTCAAGTTAGACAGTGGTTGTAAAGTTAATTGTTAGTGATAGCGTTTCTATCTTTTCATCTCTCTCTATGTAGGTGCCAGTCACGCCAGGCAGCGTTTCAACTGAGGATACTGAAATTTCCCCATGATAATAATGGATGTGGTATCATCTAAGCCTCTAGCACAAGCCAATATAAAATGTATAAAGTCTATTCAAAATATGTTGAATTTTTTCTCAGTTGTCTTTTTTATTCTTTCAATCTGTTGTTCGGTTGATATTGTTCTTAGCCACAAAGCCAACACGTGTTTTGCCTTACATGGGATTAACCTGTGACTTCCTCAAGGCTGTCTGTTCTTTAGTAGTCCTCCTTAAAGTCGGTTGTAATTCCGCCCCAAAAAGGTGTACTGTGTACCTTGTTGTATTCTTTCTAGTCCTCCAGTGTCTTGTATAGCGTGGTGAAGGTGAATTTCAGCATCAATTTTTTTTAAAACCGTGGACTCAGTGTATGTGACCGTATCCGGTAAAGTTATGTGCATCTCTCCATACGCGTTGAGCGAGTACACTCGGTATCCCTTGTCAATGAGTGTGCCCTTATCAATTAGAGATGCTACTTCAAGTCAATAAATAGTGACATTGCATTTGGGCCGAGGTTGTTGAGGCTGTGCATACTGACTCACTAACAAAGAGGAATATCTCTTCTTCCTCACCACTGTCTTCTGTTGGTGGTATTTGGCTATTGCTACATCAGACCTGTGGCCTTGTGAGCAGCTGCTTTGTGCTCTATGCCTCTATGTCCATACATTTTTGCCTGTACTTACTGTTGCTTTTATTTTTATATTGTTTTGTAGAGGCGGGGGAAGGGCACCTTGGTCTCCTTTCTTGTGGTCATAACGGTTTGTGCCAACCGTTGAGTGTTAGAAAGGCCTCCAGTCTCACAAAAACGTTTATGGAAGAGTAGTCACCCCCATGTCTCTGAAATCATCTGTGCACATGCATGCTTTCTCATGCATGTGTACAAGCTATCCAAGTATTTGTTACCTCCTTTTTGCTGAGCCTGGTGAAGATTAAAGCTCTCATAATCTAGGTTGTTTTGTCGACTTAATAATTCCTCTAGTGTTCTGACTACTTTTTCATAATTAGCATCATCACTTGTGTCGTGTACATTGAGAAACAGCGTATACATATCTTAGCCTGTTGCGGTGGTAGCAGTGACTAGTTTGCTGCACCACCTGCCATCCTAGAAGCACCAAAATAGTATATGAGATGTCAGAGCTACACTGACCATTAGGATGCAGCTGAGGCTGACGATGCTGGCTCACTGAACACAGAAGAGGGAACATTGAAGCAAGAGACTTGGTTATCTTGGGTTTAACCCTTGATGATGTAAATGTAAACTGTAAATTGATACTTGTATAGCGCACTACTCACCCGCAAGGGTCTCAAGGCACTTGTACGAATACCGCTGTGGAACCCATCCTGGCTTTCCCTGTGAGGCGTCCACTCCTGGGCACCCCCAAGGTGGAGGCCAGGCATCCTTAGCGTTGTGGGGGCCGTTGTGGAGATTAAGCAAGCTATTGCCCAGAGTTGCAGAGTGGGACTCCATGATTGGAATGGCACCGAGGCGAGAATTATCAGGTCTGTGGAATTTTTGTGCCCAAGACCCGCCGAGGTGGGGAATTGAACCCTGGTCCCGGGCTAGACCTCTGCAGCAGGGTCTGCCGCTCTAATCATTGAGCCACACTTCTCCACGATGCTTCATCTTCCATTGGTGGATGCATGCTTGGCTCCTGGGCAGAGGCGTTCTGTTTCACATTTGTCATCACCAGTTTTGTATCTCGTTTTCTGCCTATCCTGACTGGGAAGACAGCAAAAGGACTAAGGCCTTGTGTGAGCTCAGAGTGATTCAGACACACAGTGGTACTAGTCATGGATGGATGCTCATGTGCAGTCAATACCTTTATAATTTCCTGTACAGCTGCCCCTGGTGTGGGGTTTGTGCTGCACAGAAGGCCGGCACGCTAGGTCTTATGACAGGCTCTTGTGCAGACTGCAGTACATAAAAACCAGGTGGAAGAGGCAGCTCTTTTGCACAGTACTGTCAACGAGACACACAAAAGCCTTTAGTACCCTTTTGCATGTCCCACCATGGCTCGGACCTCTACTGTGGGTGGTTATTAGTGGGTTGCAGTATATACTGCAACCCATGGTGCAAGGTTGGGGCTGCCTGATCGACCATCCAGGAATTCCTAAGCTCCAGGACGAGAACATTGTAAGCCAGGAATTGGCCAGCTCCCAGGCCAAAGAAATGCTGCGGATCTGAAAAGGGCGCAGGTCCCTATTGTTGTATAGGTCTACCATGCAGGACATATCCGCCTCCTGCCTAATCACTGGGTCATGCGCTCCCAGCAAAGCCCTCACCCTAGGCATGCTCTAGAGTGGTAGTTGTGGGGCTTAAGGCAGTGAGTCACGCTGTGGCTGAATGTTTCTGCTTCAACAGTGTTTTACGATGTGTGCCAGTCTTCTCATTCCTCTGGGTGCGCCACCCGGCGATAACAGCCAATCCAGTAGTCCCAAACCACTCATTTCCTCTCTGACTGATCTATCCTCGCCCATTGTGTCTCCTACCAGCCAGCCCATAGGCCATAGGCCATTGTAGCTGTGCTGCCGTGAAGTAGAGCCCGAGGTTGGGTACTCCCAAGCCACCTTCCGTTAATCATGGCTGGAGTATTAGAATACTCATTTACGCTATCCGCCCCATATTAGGTCAGAGAGTAATCTCCATAAGTCCTTGAAAAAAAGGCGCTGGTGGTGAGCACTGGCACCGCCGCTAAGAAGTAAAAGAGCTGCAGGAGTTTTATCATTTTTTGCTATGGATGCCCAGCCAATAGGCGATAGAGGCAGGCGCATCCAGAAGCCCAAGGACTGCCATAGTGACACTGGGATTCTGCCATGGTCCAGTCAAGGAGATCCCCTTCAGTGTGATATATGTTAACCCCAAGATACCGAAATGTCTCTAACTGCCAAGGCAAACAGTCAGATTCCAATTCTTCTGCATCCGTGTGTTCCACCTTCCTCAGGGGAAAGATACAAAACTTCCCTCAATTTACTCGAAGCCCTGCCATGTCTCCAAAAAGGTCTAAAAGAGCAAAAAGGGCCGGCAACTTTCGCCCAGTGTTTCTTAGGTGAACCAGAGCATGGTCCGCGTGTAGCAAGACTGTGCGCCAGTGGGGCCCCACCTCCATGCCCCAGTTTGGGGCTCTCGCCCGCAGCACAGGACGGCCAGGGGTTCCATGGACAGTGTGAAGATTACGGGGGAGAGGGAGCAATACTGCTGTATGCACCTAACAATGTCGAACTGATGTGATATTTAACGTCCTGTCTGCACTATGGCTCCCGGTGCTGTGTAAAGTAAATCAATCAATTCCAGAAACTCGGGATTAATTCCCTGGGCTTCCAGGACAATCAACAAATGCAACCACCCAAGGGTATTGAAAGCTTTTTAAAAGTCCAAATAGATTGCCACTGGGAGCTCTACGGACCCCTCTACTGCATCCATAATGGGGCACAGCCTATGCACATTAAATGAGGGGCCCTATGGAGGATGAACCCGCATTGGCCGGCGTGGAGCAGCATCGGGAGCAATTGGTTCGCTAGCACTTTGCTTTCATTTTATAGTCAATATTCAACATTGACAAAGGGCGATAGGACCTCTAGGGGGTCTTCGACAGATTTGGGTAACACCACTATAAGGGTCTCACATGGTAGACAACAGAAGTACTGTGAAATCATGTAAAGGATCCAACAGAGAAGGTCCAATACCTTGACTACTGTGTTGAAAACTTGGAAGGCAATGCTAGGCAGAACAAAGTAAGAGCAGAGGGCATTTTTAACAAGTCTGAAGGCTACATCATGATGAGCTTCATAGGGCAGCAGCTAGCACAGAAAGGGTTGGCTAAATAATTATAGCCATTTTATGCACTGGAGAGAGTGCAAGACTACCAGCGAGACCACCACTAACTGGAACTCCGCCGAGAGTGGTGGTAACGAGAGTTCTGTACTTCAGCGATTGTGCTGTCGTACTGTTAAAGGTGGGAGGCAATGGCCATTTTGTGATGGACAACAGCTTGGTTATTGATTCTTGGTCTACATGTCAGTGGTGCAACAACACAGAATGTCCTTCCTCGAGGTGAAGTAAAGGCCAAGGGAACTAAAAGGGAAATGCGCACTAATCATATCCGCCAGACTGAACTTGTTGGTTGTCAACGAACTGCGATTTAGCACAAATTCTCAGGCAGCCTGAGACTGGGCGGAGGTATACACATCGGAAGATGACAACCAGTGCCCCTCTAATTGACATCAGCTATGGTGACCGAAAAGAGTAAGGAACTAAAGGGTATGCCCTAGGAGACCATCGCACCAGTAGGTGCAACATGAGAAAGAGAGCAGACGATGGTGGCTGCGCCAGCATTTGCAAAAACAGCTCATTACGGGCTCAATGGATACATTTGAGATAACTTGAACATGGATCTGGACTTAAACCAAACCACAGAGGATGAACAATCACTGTCGGCTGTGACCCTGAGATCAGTAGGTGACTTGGTTTAACCAACAACTGATAGGATATGAGCTGCCAGTTGCTATGTACACTAATGGCTCCCCTGATGCCAATAACTTCAACTGATTGTGGTAGGACTAGCTCAGTCTATATTTGATTGAGGTCAGCAGGGACTGACACTACGATAAACTAAGAGCTGCCACCTCACAACATATTGACTCCAAGTTATGGATAAAGGTGTTTGTATGACAAATACCATTACTTTATGTATGGATGGGTGCCGTTGCCTTTCAGTGCTGGGGTGGAGACGATGGAGGGATTAGTTGTTCTAATATTACACGGGTCTCCAAAGGGTGGCTAAGAGTTACTAGCACAAGTCCCAAGAGATGGTGCTGCCTTGGGACTCAATATTGCACTACAAAATCCTACACTTTTCGATGCAGCCACAGACCTAGTGATGATAGCTGTACAGCCACCACACACTCATAGATATATATTGACACACTAGAAAAGTATAACGTTTATTCAGCATATCCCGCCACGTTTGTTGATCTTCCTCCACTTTATCATCTATGCGCACGTTCCTCATTTGTCTTTCCTCCGCTAACACCCATTCCTTCTTATATCTGTACCAGGATACATAAGTTGGCGCTCTAGGGGATAACCAGTGTATTGCTAAGTGGCGTTTTCGCAGCACCAAAACTAAAGAGGCAAACTGGTACAGGATCTTTCCAATTTCTGGGTGTGGATGAGCCCCAACAATCAGTGGTTTATTGTGTTTTCTATCAAATATTGGTTGTTCTTTTTAGATTTACCGCCACCTCCTGCCAGAACGTTTGTACAGGACTGCATGCCCAGGTCATGTATTGTAATTGTATTTAGAATTCTTATTACCGCTGACTACGGGTTGAAATATGCTGGAAATTGGCTCTAGGTTATGGAACCTAACACAGGCTGCCGGTGTGCTTGGATATATTTTGTGTAATCTTTCGGGTGTGATGCTAAAGTGGGCCAGTTTAAATCATGCATTGCTCACTGTGAGCTGTACCAGCGCATGTTTTCTCCCATTGCCTCAGTTAATCGCACGTGCAAGTCCTCTTTCAAGCGTCGTCGAGCAGTCCTTGGGGATTTTAGTCGCTCTTTTTTGAGTGCCTTATATAGATGTGATATCAAGTGTCATGTCTGGGTAGCGCACAGCAGTTTATCCAGGGTATTACTGGTCTGAGGTGTGTCTGGGAAACACAATCACATCTGTCATGCTGTTCTAACACAATAATATCTCTCATGCTGTTCTAAAACAATCATATCTCATGCTGTTCTAACATGATGATATCTCTCATGCTGTTCTAACACAATCATATCTCTCATGCTGTTCTAACACCATGATATCTCTCATGCTGTTCTAACACAATCATATCTCTCATGCTGATCTAATCATATCTCTCATGCTGTTTTAACACAATCATTTCTCTCATGCTGTTCTAACACAATCATATCTCTCATGTTGTTCTAACACCATCATATCTCTCATGCTGTTCTAACACAATCATATCTCTCATGCTGTTCTAACACAATCATATCTCTCATGTTGTTCTAACACCATCATATCTCTCATGCTGTTCTAACACAATCATATCTCTCATGCTGTTCTAACACAATCATATCTCTCATGCTGATCTAACACAATGATATCTCTCATGCTGTTCTAACACAATCATATCTCTCATGCTGTTCTAACACCATCATATCTCTCATGCTGTTCGAACACAATCATATCTCTCATGCTGTTCTAGCCAATTTAGTAAACTGCAGGAATTGGCTTCCGCCTGGGTTAAACACCTCTCTACACTATGCGGGATACGGGGTGCCCAACGTGGTGCATAACTTGGTGCATCCACCCTTATCCCATCTCCTCAATGACATATTCTGATTAATCTGTCAGAAGGGCTGTAACCATTTCAAGGGAGGTCACTAGAGTATGGGGTCAGCTTAATGACTTGCTTAACCATTGTTTCCCATGCCCAAGGCACTCTCCGCACCATGTATGGGAACTCCTTTGGTTGAGTCGCACCCTTCATTTGACACACTGGCAATGATTCTGTTTCTATCAGTCCTTTCAGTAGCTGTTTTTCCCAAATCTCCGTGTCTCTGAACCACATCGCTGAGCGGTTAAGTAGTCCTTGGGATCAGGCCTAATGAATTCTGCAGCGTATAAAGACATCTTTGGAGGAAAACCATGGTCGCCAATGCCACCCTTCAAAGGACCGAAAGCAGTAAGGTATTGCAAAATTCAAACCGAGTGATGTAGTCTCTGAACAATACAGTCTCTGAACAATCCTCCCCATATTATATGTATATTGACGCTTTTCAGTGTGTGCCACCCTAACACTCAAATTGTCTGTAATGGGCATCTCTGCCTCGTGTCCCTTTCCACTGGCCAGCTTCGAGAGACTATACCTCCAGACAGCACTCTGGATGTACATTAGGTGTATAACAGGCCAACCCAGCCCGAAACTGTGGTCCAATGCTCATCCTTTCTAGCCCTGCAGTCATAAACGCCTGGCCAAAGGTGAAACATGCCTTTTCAATCTCCAAGGCGACCAGTGCACCTCCCAAATCCATAGGTGCAGTGTCATGACATGGCTAAGCCGTCTCAGGTTCATATGAGTGCTGCACCCCAGAATAGAATAGCACATTGCCCTTGTGCACCAGGGTCTCCCCTACTCGGCATAGCCTATTGACAACTGCTTTGGCCAGTATTTTGAGGGTCAACAATAATCATGGAGAATGTGTATAAAACCTCACTGCCTCCGGGATCTGTCCAATTTTGGAGCTTTATTATTGTGTATTCCCTCATAAAAGCAGGCAACCTGCTGCCTGTCTGGCCTCATTATAGACCTCAAGTAGCCACTCAAAAAGCTTCCCCATGAACATGTTATAAAACTCTGATGGGAGCCATCTATTCCTGGTGTCTTTCCCTTCGGTATACCCCAAACTGCCTCCAACAGCTCTCTCTGTCTCATTTCAGTGCCTGAGCCCAGGAGAACTTCGGTTTCTTGTTACCCCTCAAAAGATTTTGTCCTTTGCTTAAGTCCGTTGGGCTTGCAATCCCCTACTCATTTCTCTGAGAAACTGCCCTGAGGCATCATTAATAGCCTGCTGGGTAACCAGTCTTGTCCCATCCATATTTACCAGTGCGCGGATAGTAGGAAGAGGCCTTTCCTGCTTCAACAACCAGCCAATCACCCAGTCTGCTATATCTCCCTGCACATGTATCTGCTGCCAATAATCTGTGCTTCCTAGCTTTCGGCCACTATGCGCTGGGTGTCTAGGACGTCTGAGGCAGTGGAACCTGCCTTCTGCAAGTCAGTCAATTTTAATTGCCAGCGGATCCCACAGATGGTTTCCAAGAAGTCCCCCATATCACCAATTTAGGAGCCTCCCATGTGGTCATTGTACAGTCTGTTGAGGTCCAGGTATGTTCCATGTAGTTGTATATAGAGTTTCCTATTCCTTGTCTGAACGAGGGGTCACTTACTGCTTCTGGGTTTAGTCACAATGCAGGTATCCTAGCATGGTGTGTTTCTTTATTGCGCGTAATGAGGAGTGGTGAATGATCTGAAAGGAATCTTCCCAGGTACTGTTCCCCTTGCACATGCAGTGTTAGAGTCTGCGAGAGTAAAAACTGATCCTGGTGACTTGAGGTATTTAAGTACAGTGGAGTGATTCCTTAATGTGTGGATGCAAATCCCTCCATACGTCCCTGAAGCCTATCTCCTCATCATCTGCCTTGGTGTGCCAGACATGCCTGGTTTCATGCGATCTCTTGGAGTGTGCCCATCCATTGCAGTATCCGGTATGCAATTAAATTCCCCAGCCCACCATATGGGGATATCGAGGTAGGGTTGAATTTGGTTGTAGAACCAAGGAAAATACCATTGGTCATTCTGCTTGGTGCATGTGTTTACCATACATACCTCTGAGCCATCCATTATGCAATACATCACTATATAGCGACCCTCCACATCAGACACAGAGGTCCAGTGTTGATAAGGCACCTAAGGAGCTATGTCTATCGACATCTCCCTCACTTATGCTGAATATGTTGCAGAGAATAAGTGACCACTCCACTTACGCCGCACTTTGTTGTCCTCCTCTGCTGTCCTGCAAAAACGCTATTTGGATTGCGAATCTCCTGAGGTATGAGTGTACACTGTGACTTTAGTATAGACATTCAAGCCCTGGATGTTGCACATGAGCAGTTTCAATGTTGTTTTTATGCTGATATTGTGTTCTTATGTTTCTCTGCCTGCAACCACATTAAGCCTTCCTTCCACTTTTGATCCAGTTTTAGTCCTGTATTAGTATAGGCTACGGTTCATATCTTATTATGTGCCAATGCGTCGTAAGCTAACTCCCTCCTCCCACCCAGGGTAAACACTATCTAAAACCTGTAACACGTTTCTCCATATTGCCACCTGATTTATCGGGTGGCATAAAACTCCCCCTAGAATAGCTTAACGATGAAACATAACAATCCTAGTGATCACTACTTGCCCAGTCCTTACGTAGGCAGAAAGGTGCGCCCTCCAGCATTTCACTTCAGCCACAAGGACTGTCAGGCTACCTTCTGGTGGTCAAACCCTCAGCAGTCCTGTGCCACTGAGGAAAAGAGTGGAACAGAAGAAGGGCCGAGCATATCTCCAGGCTCTGTGACTCCAACTTATTCCTGTTCTAGTTGTCTGTTATGCTCAGGAAATTGACATAGAATTTTGTCCAATCGCAATATTGTTGCAGTTTGGCAATGATTTCCATTTCTCAGTCCGGGTAAGGCATGCAGTATATTGCTATGTCTCTTTAACATCACCATTTCACTTCCTCGCCGGCCTTGACGGCCACTCCGTTGCATCTCACCCTTGTGCACTAGAGCTGTATCTCTTCTGTCTGTCAGCCTGTGGATGGGTCTCCAGCTTCCCCGATTCTGCCTGTGAGCTCGAATCCATGAGTGTTCGAGTCCTAATATGACATCATGGTACACCCCCACCCGATAGGTGGTGTCCTCTGTGGCATTTAGTCATCCGGAGCCAATCACTAGTTATGTCTTGCACCTCCTGCACTGTTGGTTTTTCATTGTCAATAGAGGCGTAAGGTTGTACGTGCTGGTTCTGTGGTGAGGACCTTCTCTTGATCCTTTCTTTTAACCATGACCACTATGGCAGGGGATGAGGGTGTGGGCACTTTATTTCAATTCACTTGTTTCCTTACCTGTATCTCTGTGCCCAATTCTGCAATCAACACCGATCTCTTGTTAGGTTTGAGGGAGAGCAGACATATTGGAAGTGGGTCTTCCTTGTTGGAAGGGGGGTGAGATTCTATATAAATCGCACCCTGATGGAAGCTTGTGCTGTCTTCTTGTGAAAATATCTGACCGATGTGGTCCTCCGGACCTCCTCCTTTCTCCCTGGGAATGGGGGCAAAGACACTCGTGGTAGCTGTTCTAGAAGTGTGTTGGGGATGGTTCTAGGGGAGACTGGCTGGGCCATTTTTACTCCTGTATATTTGTGGACCTAAGGTTAGTTCATACTTGACATCACTCTGCTGTCAGTGTATCTGTTTGTTCCTCGTCTGCAAACAGCCTTCTCGTGTCAGGGCATGCATCAATCTGTCCCGACACTCTAGCCAAGTTTAAACATCATCATGGTGAAGTAGTGGGCACTCCCTTGGTGTAGCACTCTTAGCTTGGCTGGGAAGAGGACCATATATTCCAAGTTCATGGCTCTGAGCTTCGCCTTAACTGCCAGAAATGATTTACACAAGCCCTGAACTTTTTGTGTTTAATCTGAGAACCCTCTTATAATGTGGTTCTCAAATGTTACTTCCCCTGTTTTCATGAGCCATTGCAAAGGTGTGTCCCTATGCTCCTAATTAAGGATCCTGGCTAGGACAGGCCTGAGTGATGCCCCTGGAGTTGGCATCGATACCACCGCACAGTGTTCCAGTTTGATACTAGATAACTGAGACAGGCCCTCTGGTTTCACCACTTGCTTGATTCAGTGCTCTAAAACCCAACTCTGGGGATGTACCCTCGGCCCGTTCCTGGAACCCCATGAAGCGAAGGTTATTTCTGTGTGATCGACCCTCCAGATCTTCCACTCTAGAGTCCAAAATATGTGTTGTCTCTGACAGTGAGTGGACCTGTGGCCTTCTCCTGCGTTCTCTCGCTGACCTTGTGGAGATCTGCTCTGAGTAGGTTGACCTCTATGGACACAGAGACAATTTTGTTCTACAAAGTCTGTTGTGATTGTTATTTTGCTGCTAGGATCTGTGCGCCCATAGGTTCAGCCAGTTCAATGCATTGCCTAAAGGGACTCTCTTCCCCTACCTCCTAGATGCCCCCGGGGTCAGTCAGTTCCTATTTTCATCCCCTTATGTAGTGATCTATCCAGGTTCATTTGTTGACAGCCTCTGTTGGAGTTTATCTTACCTCATGTTGGTGGGGTGGATCGTATCTGTGTGGGCTCTCCTCACCTGCTTCTATTAGGGTCTGCAACCCTTTATTGCCATTCCACCCCCTCAGTGGCTCACCTGCTTTTGAAATTGGATGTCAGACCTACGCCCGCTATGTTTGAGGGCCTGTCCCTCCTTGCGGCCTCGTTTTGTGCTGTATTTTGCACCCAGTGGTGAGCCATGGCCCGCTGTTATGGATGCTGCTATTTGAGAACCAAATGAAAGCCACGGCCTCTCGGCCACAGCCTAATAGGCAGCCCCAGAGGTCGGATTCCATGCAAGTCCATGCATGTTTCACGGTGCTGGGCAGTCCTTCGCAGTTCGTGACTCTCTTTATGTTGCCCTGCCTGTTCAGGGCAGCTTGCCCCCACTTGCTCGCATGGGTATTGGGCGTCCCCATACCCGGACAGCCTTTTCATAGTCTCCTCTGGGGCCTCGTTGCCTGGCGAACCTGCTCTTCCTTTTTTTAAGGACCTGTCCCCCTTTGTGGCCTTCCTCTGCGCTTTATTTTGTGACTAGTTCTGAAGCTGACTGAGGTACCACAGCTCCCTATTATGGGCACTGCTATATGTGGCGGGGCACATGCAAGCCGGGGTTGTGCCTCTGAAGCCTGGTATGCTGCCTCCCCAGGGGCTATTGACCTTGCTGTCAGTGGCCCTGTCCGCTCTTGGCTGCTGACTTGAGCTCATTTACCGCATCGGGGGAGGGGGGAGGGGGGAGGGCATTCTCACGCCAGGGCTGCCTTCCTGTGATCTCATCAGAGATCCCAGTACTGGGCAAGCTGGTCTTTCGGCTCTGTGTTGGCGCCTTGCTGCTGTTCCCTTCTGAGCACACCTGGTTGCAGTCTCTCTTTTCCATCATTCTCTGGCTCTCTAGATTAGAGTGAGTCTGCTTGGGGCCAAACCTTGTTCACAACCCTGGGGCATACCCTCTAAGCCACCCCTGTCTCATTAGGCCCTGGAAACGTCCAGTGCCGCCACCAGTCATTAAATCCTTGCCAAACTGCACCAGTTTTGCCTATTGTAGGTTTCTTGCTCAATTTGAGTATGTACGGACCAAGGATGTCATTGCCTGGTAGTAGGGCCTGACGGAGCAGAGAAATAACATGCCTGTGCAGCCATCTTGTCAGGCCACAGCACCCCTTACAACAACTTCAATCAGTCTCTATTCCTTAGTGAAATACTCAGCACGACTAGAGTAGGGGGCACATTGGTATTTATGTATAGCGCTTCAGGACTGCAGGACCTTGTGTGTGTCCTCCTTTAAATGTCTGTTGAATTTGTCTAATGCAGGCTTTAACTGATGCAAATATGGATCTGATGTTCATAATTTTCCTGGATCTCCTTACATCCAACATTAAGGCCTCACTATATTACTATATAACTCAAAGTAGTCTTTGATCCTCTCTGCAAAACAAGGTCACAGGAATATAGTAATTTGGTTTCCATATTACACATGTAACTGGGTGGTAACAATTTCAAGCTGTATAGCAATCTACCCAAGTGTGAAACAAGACCAGTAGAAAGTATTGGGGAGAGAAGACCAGGCACTACCATCGAAAAATCCCCTCAGAACATAGTAAAGGTCTCCAGCATGGAGGAGTTCTTGACCCATGCAGTCTCTGTAGTCTTGAAAGAGATTGAATTAGACAAGAAGAGGCTCTCTCTTTCTTGGGAAGATTTCCCTCCAATGGAGCCGCAAGCCCCTAGTCATATGGAGCTTCCCAGCTAGTTTCAGACATATGATCTCCAACCCAAAGGGCATCGGTGGAGCTGCCCAAGTGAAAAACTAGAGTGCCCTATCTCCACTAGTAAGGAGTAAGACATCAGAGAGTTCATCGAACAAACAGCCCAGCCCCACCACTAGCGCCGGTAATAAAAGGAGGAGACTTATGGCTGCCCCGAAGAGGAAGAGGAACCTATCTTTAGTGGGAGTACAGAGAGTTCCTTTCCCCGATTATCCAACACACTCTCCTCTTCCAGGGATAAATTGCAGCGAGAACCCTAATCTGGATCTGATAATCACTAGACGAGACCGGCTAGCAGAACGTGTTGCACATCTAACAGAGTAGGTAAACAACCATGCCACATTGCAAAAATATGAAAACCATACAGTTGAGGGGAGAGTCCGCTAACATTATTACAAACTTAAATACAAAGATTAACTCTGCTCCAACTCAAAAACCAAGTCTATTTAGTAACTCCTCTGGAAACCTCCCTCAGATATACAGCCACTCAGGAAGTCTTCCATTGCGCCACATGGAACTTCCATATCTTCTGCACATCGGGATGCCTCACGCTCTAAACACTACATAATGTTACTCAGTCCCCAATGTTTAGGTCAAATAATGTAAATCCATCTCCCCCTGAATAAATCCCATATGTAATGGTGCTTCGGAATGTACCCTTATATACTGAGTCCTGACAGAAAACATTTGGGGAGCTGAAGAATAAGGTGGATTTCAGTGCCAAATCAAAGCACCCTATTCTGGGCAATCACATACCATTCTCTGGGGTTCCCGATCAGAGGGGTAAAGAACTGGAGTCTTTCTTGGCATCCCTGGATCTATGCAACACACTTGAGGGGTCAGGCCTGGGTGAAGCTGGCATGTCAACTTTCAGGGGCAAGAATTGCTTCTCTATTATCAATTACATTTTTATCTCAAACAACCTATCTGGCCGGGTGATGTCGGGAGCTATTGTATAAGCAGATTTTGTAGATCACAATCCTGTTGTAATTGCTTTACTTATGCCAACTAGAGTGGTCTCCAAATGTCAACCAGAACTCTGCAATTTACAGGTATCCACTGACAACACACAGGTTTTCTGGAAACTTATGACCCCTCATGTACACCAACAGAAATCATCCAGAGGTACCTTGTGTTAATTTTGGGTTGCCTTTCAGACAAGAGTTTTAGTGGGAACACACACATAGCAAGTTTATTTGGGGCTCTCTACTCAAATATTAAAACCCACCTCTCAAACGTGGTAAAAAAACATCTGATGTTTGCTCCACTCCAAGATGGTTTGACCAAGAACCAAGCACTCCGGAAGACTCTAATTGCTAGCCCCAGAGATCCTGCAGAAGTGATTAGCTTGCGTAAAAATTACATAATAGCAACCAAAAGAAGGAAGGTGGAGGTGATTAACCAGCAGTGGGACAGTCTAGTGCACTCAGCCATGGCCAAGAACAATAAGTCGTTCTGGGCATCCGTTTCAGCTCTGAGGTCAACCAATGGTCAGGGGATACCAATTAGTTGTCACATTAGCAGTGAGGTGTGGAAGGCACACTTTGCAACAATCTATACAGCAGGTACTCAAGCCACGTGTGTAAGTACTGTGGTAAATAATTTAATTACCGGGACTTAATTTGATACAGAAACATAATAAAAATAGCTCAGTAAATAAGAGGCAGAATCCGTGGTATTAGAGGTTCGGAATGGGCTTTATTCCAATGGACGATTCGAATCGGTTGCTCCAAGTTCCATCACCACGAAGGTTCAGGAAGTGAAGTACATACTTTATTGATAATTAATCACTTTTATACAATAGGCATTACAGTGAAGCAAATGCAAGAGGCGTAACAATTGATAGTGTTGATAATACATTCATGCGTAGCAAAAAGTAGGCGTAACTGGGTGTGACTAAGGAACGTCATCAAGTGTGATGTCATAATAGGGTGGTTCCATGAAAGAATTTCGCAATGTCAGCAGAAATACTTGGCAGAAATGCGCGCGCAGCAGCATGACGTGTGATTGACGTGCAACTAGGGGGTGAAGGGGACTTGACATTTAGCTCTACATGTGGCGACAGAAGTCTGGAGGGTCAAGTCAACCTAATCCCAAATCATATCTAACATCCTATGTTTAAAGAACTATGTTATCCAAAAGAGAGGTCTTCTTAGAGTAGAATCTTATTCTATACTGACTATACTGACTGTTAGTGCGTGTACAAGCGTCTAAGTGTCTACACTAGATGCGGGGGTAGAAATCTTCCATAATAATAGGGCTATGAATTACTTGCATAAAGACAGAGAAGCCGGGCCTTTGCTCGGTAGCTGGAAGAATGTTTACTTAAACTACTAGACAGGAATGCATCGGGCAGGGAGCGGAGCAGATAATTTCGAAGGTGAAATACAGTTTTTGGCAGGCAACAGGCTGATGTCAGGCTTCGTGAGCCGCGCAGGGAATGAGACAAAGTTCATGGTCACAGATGCAGGCTCAGACGGGAGCTTTCAGAGGCAGAAGGCAAGAAGAGTTTGACGACAGAATCAGGGCCTACTTGCCTGGACTGTAAAATGGCATAAGTGAACCATATAAAGCCGGTGGCCTTTCATACTTAGGAATGGAATATCCGGCCTATTCATGGCGGATCTGAAAGAGGATATGTTGACGGTGGACGCACATGTGTTTGCGTCTTCATAACTGGAACTGGAGGGAACATACATGTACTTGTGATTCATACATGAAACCGTTGGGGTCCAAGATAGGGGACATAACTGATCAGAAAAATCCATATTTCCACATTCCCTCCTTGTCCCCTACTTGCCCGTTAAGAGATATCAATCTTCATCAATCCGTTGATCTGTTCATATAGCATCATTTGCTCTTCTTTCTTCTTCTGGGATGAATGAAATCTTGGTGCTGGAATACACGATGTGGCACACAGACCACAGATCGCTGGTCCACATTGTAGACATAGACAGCAACTGAATAGTATGAGAAGGCCAATACCTAGGAAGGATAGGACCTTCCATCCAAAGGTAGATAATACACTCCAAAACCAACCGGACCAAGTCCAGGTGCCTGGATTCTGGTGTATCTGGCTTACAATCTTATGAAGGCGAGTTATGGCTTTATATACAGATGGCGAATTTTCTGGTATGAAAATGCAACAACTTGATCCGATGACCCTACAAGCTCCGCCCCTATCGGCCAGGATGACGTCAAGGACAAGACGATTTTGAAGCACAACAATCCGCATAGCAGACTGCTCTTCTGTTAAATTGCCTAAGGCGGAAATAGTTTCGTTCACTACTGCTTCAAGGGTTCTAGTTAATCTACGTATCAGCTTACTATTAGTAACGGTACCTATATAGGGAAAGAGACCTTTATTGAAATCTGTGTATTTTTCCCATGCTGTTTCAGTGTAATCGACTATTGGGAGATCTCTCCTTTCTCTATTGTGTACTAAACGAGTATTTCTGTGATAGTCAGGAGGAGCTAGGAAAACAGGTGGCAAAAGGAATCCAATGTAGCAAGTACCATCCCAATCTTGAGGCAAACGTACATATGCCGTCTGACCACATATAAAATAGGAATGGCGGGAAGCTCTAAATGTAGACTTGCCTTGATCACTAAATTCTACTACAGTGGTGCATCTACTATGGCCCATATGTATGGAACCATTCTTTCTTACACATAATTCACCTTTTACTGGAAATATTGACATAGCGGGTAAAATTGGAGTAGCTTCGGATTCGACATTTAGGATCATAAGATTAAGCGTAAAATTACCTAATCCATACACTTCATTTTCTAGATCAGTTCCTGTTCTCTTGGGAAGTCCCTCCTTGTTAGGGTAGCAGACTTTAAGTAAAACTAAGTTCAAATTTCCCCATACCCAGTTATCTTGATAAACTGCAGAATTCGAATCTAGGGAATTAATTAAACTAAACCATGCTCCACAGGAGCCGTTGTGTGTGAACGGGTATGGAAAGAGAGGTAGAATTCCTTTATAATTCTGATAGGGAGGGAGTCGGCCACATATCCAGCAATTTGTAGCATTGCTAACCTGATGGGAATGCTGTAACATACTAATAAACGTGTTATTGCGCAGCGCAAATCTATAAGACAACTCATGCGAAGGTAATTCACTAAAAGAATGTTCAGCAGTAACATTATAAACATGTCTAGAAATAGGATAATATATGTGCAACAATATACTTGCAATAATTATTAAAAGACTTAAGAAAAACAAAATTAATAACGTCACTGTGCAATGACTACGCAGTGATTTACAGTACGCATGTCGTTTCAACATTTTTCGGGTGTTTTCTCTATTCAGGTCTAAGCGATACATGTCAGAGACAAATTCAACCGCTTCACCTTGGAGAGGACTTAAACAATCAAATTGCCCGACTGGTTAGACCTGAGCTTTAGTTTATATAGTTCGTGATTACTCTTTTCAACAAAAGGAAGTTTTGAGTCAATGGGTGAAGACACACGAGGTGTGGTATTTACATCCGATGGTAGTCCATGAAATTTCTTGATATGACTTGAATGTATCCAGCCTTTTCTGCCCTCGATCTTCACGGCTGTCCTTGTGGTGAGCAAGACCAGTTGAGGCGATTTCCACCTAGGATCCAGCTGAGTCTTTCGATCAAAGTTCCTCACCAGGACCAGGTCCCCCGGAACTACGTCATGGGGTTTCACCTCAGTGTTGTCAGGAAAGGCTGCAGCTACCTGTGAACGACAAGATTGTAGTGCAGACATCAAGGAAGCCAAGTAATCTGTCAGCATATTACAGTCAATATCAGTTATTTTGCGTGGTATAGGTGTCCCCCACATATTTGGTGGTCTGCCAAAGATCACCTCATACGGGGATAGCCCTGTTCGAGAGTGTGCTACCATTCTCATGTAAAAGAGTGCAACTGGTAACGCTACTACCCAGTCGACGCCTTTCTCTCTGCATATTTTGGACAATCTGATTTTCAGGATCTGATTATGTCTTTCTACGAGACCTGCTGCCTCGGGGTGTCGGACACAGTGGAATTTCCACTGATAGCCTAACAAAAGTGAAACGTGTTTCATTAGTTCGGATGAGAACGGCTGGCCGTTATCTGAGTAGACAACACGTGGTAAACCGTATCGTGGGAAGAATTCTCGAACCAACTGTTTGGCAGTAGTCGGAGCAGTGTAATCTGAAACCGGGTATGCCTCTGTCCAACGGGAAAGAGCACAGACAACTACGAGAACATATTTGAATCCTCGACATCGTTCCATCTGGATATAATCCATCTGGAGGACTTCAAAAGGGTGATCAGGAGGCTGAAATCCACCCTGTTCTACGGGAACGCTTTTTCCTGGGTTGAACTGACAACAGATCATACAGGTACGAACTTTTTGTTTGGCTGCTGCTCGTAAATGTTTGTTGAACCAAATGTGTTGAATGCTGTCTAGCATAGCTTTTTCTCCTAGATGCGCTGGACTATGTATAGTGTTAATAATGACTTGGACCATTGAATCAGGAAGGAACCACACAGATTTTTCCTTCATCATCCATCCTTGATCCGTTTGGATCCCTCCTAATTCAGTCCATTTCTTTATTTCGTCTGGTGTAGCATGTGTCTGTATGTCAATTACGTCAAGAGTAGGATCTTTAACCGTCATACAATGTGTTGGCGTCGGGACTATTGTCTTTGTCATGTCGGATGTTTGAGTTTGAGCAGTCTGTTTAGCTGTTCTGTCAGCTAGATCATTGCCTTGAGAAATGATATCAGTAACTTTCGTATGAGCTTTACATTTCATAATTGATATTGCAGTGGGTAGATGTATTGCATCTAATAAGGCATGAATGAGGGGTCCGTGCTGAATGTGGGCACCGTGAGAAGTTAAATAACCTCTCTCTCGCCACAGCACGCCGAAGTCATGTACAACTCCGAATGCATAACGTGAATCAGTGTATATGTTGACTTTTTTATTTGTGGCTTGAATACAGGCTTGTGTCAGAGCGATGAGCTCTGCGGCTTGAGCTGACAAGGTATTTATGCAATTTGTTTCAATGATTTCAGTGTCTGTTGTGACTGCGTAAGCGGCCACTAACTCTCCTGTATTTGTTCTCATACATGAACCATCTACATACAACGTCAGGTCTGGGTCTGACAATGGGACATCTGTCAAGTCTTGTCTGGGTTTCGTCGTGATTGTAATAACTTCAATACAATCATGAGCTAGTGGGTCTGTTCCGATTACAGGTAAAAGTGTGGCAGGATTCAATGTGTTACAACGTCTGATTTCTATATGTGGCTGAAACAGTGTTAATTCATACCCTGTAAGTCGCGCTATAGTCAAGTGTTGTGTTTGCGTTCGATTCACAAGAACCTCTACTGCATGTGGTACTTGAACTGTCAATGGATGTCCTAACACTATGGCATCGCTTTGTCTGATTGCTAAAGCTGTTGCTGCCACTGATTTTAGGCATGCAGGCAAAGCCTGAGCTACGGGATCTAATGTACTAGAAAAATAAGCACATGGTTTGTGTGATCCTGCTTGTTCCTGTGTGAGTACTGACAAGGCAGTACCTTCGCGTTCAGTAACAAAGAGTGTAAACTGTTTATTGTAACATGGTGTTGCTAAAACAGGTGCTTGACATAAAGCTTTCTTTAAGCTTTCAAAAGCTTGTGTATGTTCCTGAGTCCAAGGGAGAACAGTCGATGTGGCTGCCTCCTGTGTTGTCAATTGAATGAGTGGTTTTGCTAGAAATGCATACTGAGGGATCCACTGCCTACAATATGAAGTAAGGCCTATGAAAGCCCGCACCTCCTTTTGTGTCTTGGGTATTGGCATATTAGCAATTAGCTGGATGCGATCTGGTGTAAGCTGCCTTCCCTCCTTGGACAGCGAGTGTCCAAGATAAACAACTCGCTGGACACAGAATTGCAGCTTAGAAGGGGACACCTTGTGCCCCTTTTCGGCTAGAAATTGTAAAACTGTCAGTGATGCTTTCTCACATTCTGGTTCGCTTCTCGCGGTGATCAGCAGATCATCGACATATTGAAGCAGGGCAGTGTTGACTGGCATGTGGATACTGTCGAGTTCTCGTTTCAGTGCTTGGCTATAGATGCTGGGGCTTTCTGTAAATCCTTGAGGTGCGCGTGTGAATTTAAAGCTACGTCCATTTAAACTAAATCCGAACAAGTATTGGCTTTCTGGATCTATTGGGACGCTGAAAAAGGCATTCTTGAGATCAATTACAGTAAAGAATGTTGCTTCGGAATCAATAGCTGTCAGTAATGACGAGATATCTGGGACCACAGGAAATTGTGGCACAATGCATTTGTTCAAATCGCGCAGATCAATAACCAATCGATATACTGGCGGGGCCTTAGGATCTGTTCGTTTAAGAATCGGAATTATCGGTGAATTACATACATTGGAGTCTGTTTCCATAACCACTCCTTGGGTAATGAGCTCGTCAATGATTTGCAGTAAAGCCACTACAGCATCTGGTGGTAACTTGTATTGTCGCATTCGTGGTAGTACCACTCCTGCCTTTAGTGTAACTCGATATGGTGTAATATTCATGCAACCCACATCAGTAGGGCCTTGTGCCCATAGATGTGTAGGTAAAGTCTGCAGTCGGGGATCCATGTCTCGAGACACATAGTGACCTTTGAAATCACGTAAAAACAATCTTACTCCTTCCGGAGAACAACATATTATAGCTCCTAGAGCTTTCAGTTTTTTTATACCTAACAAGTTTTCTGGACATGATTTAGTAAGCAATAAATCTGTAGTTCGGGTCAAAGGTCCTATCGTAAGTGGGAGAGGCTGTGATACTTCATTAACAATAGGTTTTCCTGAAAAACCAAGGGAAATATTCTGTGAGCCTGAGAGGGGTGCCCCTGGAACTTCACTACGTTTTATAGTTGTTCGACTTGCCCCTGTATCAAGTAAAAATTTTCTATCTTGGCCTAATAATTCACTATGTACATAAGGTCCTTCTTGGTCTACAGGGACCTCGATAAGGGGTAAGTCAACTTCCCTCTCTAGGCTGGTTCATGCGTATCGTTGATAATCAGGATAGTCGTACTGTGCGGTCTGGTACAGCTGTCGTGTCGTGGTTTGTGTGGCAGCAACAGGCAGCGCTGGTGCAGCTGGCACAAACTGTATAGACTGTGGTGGAGCTGGCATGGACTGTGCATGCTGCGGGGCTCCTTGTTCATTCTGATCCTGTCTAGGTGGCCGTGGTCTTTCTTTTGTAATACCGGTGGCGATATTACGCTTCAGGACTGGGCAATCGTGTATGTAATGACCTGGCTGTTTACAATAGTTACATGTCCCTTTTACAGGTCCTGCTGAATCACCGGAATGTGTCGTACCCTTTTTATGTCCTTCAGCTGGAACTGTCTGGGAGACTAGCATTTTCATTTTCGTGCCTTTCATGCGTCTTTGTTCATGTTCTTGTTCCTCTCTAATTCTATTGTGATGATACTGTAACATTTGTAACATTTGTGATGGGGTGTTACCTTGCCAGGTACTCTCGAATTTTAATACTCTATTCTTCACTTGAGGCAAGGAATTTTCAACTAATTTTGTCACAAACAGATGTGGATATGATTCACTACTTGCTTTTATGCCACTATTTATACCAAAACATTTTTCAAATCGGGCATAGAAATCACTAGTGTCTTCATCTTGCTTTTGTTTACAGGCTGAAATTGTACCCCAGTCTTCCTTTTTCGTAGTTAATAAACGTGGCAGTACCTGTACTAGTAAACCTGGTAGTGCTTTAGTTTTATCCCCAAGCCCTGCCCCTGCAGTTCGGGCCTTCTCTTCTGCTTCTAATGCTGACCATTCTATCTTTTGGTCTCCCACCTCCCACTCTTTTTCCTTGAGTTTTTCATAAATGCCAGCAGGCATCAATACCTTTAATATTGTCATAATGTCGGGATAGGTATACTCTCCCATGAGTAACATGTCTTTAATTTCTCGGTGGAAACCCGCTGGGTCTTTGTCATGACTGGGTACCACTTTCTTCATTTCTAACAATTCTATTTTCGATATGGGCGTATATACAAATACACGTTTAAACTCATTGTCCTCGCCTTTTATTGGGTGGACTTCTCGTAAGGGATTCTGTCGGTCCATGTAATACGTGGTTCTTTCCTTGATGGGCAGTGAGACATGTTCTGGGCATACAAAAAGAATGTACTGCTTTCTTGATTCTAGTATTTCTCTAATTAACTTAGTACCTGAACCTCTCCATCTATTCGTGAGTAATTCAGTCAGTATTTCAGGTAAGGGACCAGGATCTGAATGTTGGCTCTTATATAATATAAGGAGTTGTTGAATCATATAAATCCCAGCTAAACGCTGTTCATCTAGGGTGAGATTCAAAAATGTGTGTGCTACTGTATCATCACCATATTTTCCGGGACTGTCAACCCAATGAACGGCTGACCTGGCTAATTCTTGTTCATCCATAGAATCGAGAAAATGATAACCCCTTCGTTCTTGGAGTAATTTGTCAGCGGCTTGGAACGAATGCTCGGGGGACCTTATATTTATTATAGGTGTTTGGAAATTCCTGTTATTATCTGGACATATCGGACGTATCGGGTCAATAAAACATCTAGTACTATTACAAGATCTTCCTCTACCTACATAGGCTATGGTGTCTGACTGTCCTGTGGGCAGTCCTGATCCTTCCTCCTCGCTTTGTTCGAACTGGTCTACCGCTAATCTCTCTTCATGTAGGCGTTCTATTTCTTTATGGATCTTTCGGCACATGGCTATTATACAATTTTGCTTATCATGTCTCCCTTCTGATATATTCTGGCTCCATCTGGTAAGAGTTTGCATTGCTTCCGGGTCTACCCCCGGTCGGTCTTGATTTCTGATCACACAATTTATGAGGAAACGTAACAGTTCCCCCTGTATCTCCACTTTCTGGTATTCCATAGCTCTGTTAATACATTCAGAATCTCGCCCTGTTTGGACAAAATGGTATATATTATCTAGATGCACAGTCATTCCTGGTATCTTCCCTAGATACACCGCGGCTCGTCTGATACGTAATGATGCCATGATCATTTCGTCCTCTTTGCCGGGCACAGGGTCATATCTACAATCTATAAGAAGTTCCTTAAGCGTGCGGGCATTTATGAGTTTGGGGGTACGTGGATGTGCTGATTCTTGAAAGGTAAGTTTATTTACTCTGGGTGGCGTAGAAGAAATGTTGGTAGCACCTCCCGTAGCCCCGTCTGGGGTATCGGGCGTGAAAGGGTTCGTTGAGCGCGATACAGCAACTATAGGTGTGGACACAGCTATAGAAGTAGCTGTAGGAACAGATGTAGAAACAGATGTGCTTGCCGGAACTTGTGTCAGGATTTGTTGCTGTAGAGATACAGGTACAGGATCTTGGCGTTGAACCGCCCCGCCAGACGGTCTATGTGGGGCGGGGTTAGCATACTCGGGAGCTGCGTCATCTAAATATGAAGAAAGAAAAACATCTTCTGCTGTTCTAGGATGCCCCTTAGGATGCATTTTTATTGGAAACAATGGGGGTGGCAAGTCTTTTGGTATTTCCGGAGTAGCCTTAGGTAATCCCTCGGCCAGGAGGGGATACATACCATTCATAAGGGCATTTCTTTGTCTGTCTATTTGTTCTGATTTCACTCGTGTACCTTCTTCAATTAATAGAATTTCTCGGACTTTATTTGAACTCTCCTTATTTTTCTCCTCCTGTCGGAGTGCTTTTTCTGTACGTCTATGAGATTCTTTACGCCATAACTCAACGGCGTCTTTCTGTGACTGTCTGACTTTCCTTTTCCATAACTCTTCCTCTACTTTCATGATGCACTCTGCATGCCAGGTCCCAGCTGCGGGCCACCTCTGACTTTCTGGTAATTCCTTGGTGTAGTCTACCCATAAATCAAGAAATAATATAGCGTCTAAGCCGTGTTTATGATACATGAAGTACCCTGGAGTGTCCCTAGGAGGAATGGGAACAGCTTCTTCGAGTACCCCTTTTCTAGTTGTGATCTGTCTTAATTTCGAAAAGAGCGGCATATTGAGAACTGATCTGATACTTGATTTTGAACAAACTTAATACGATACACACAATAATGAACAGTCATTCACACCACAATATGCAGAACGTATTTAAAACATTTAACATTTAACTGAGCAAAAATGATGATGACGATCTAAGAAAACTTAATCACTAAACATAATACTTGGCATTAACTGAATTATTCTGAATTTATATACTTGATATACTAGATATACTGCTAAACAGTACAGATACACTGCTAAAACAGTGCAGACCGGATTTGTGTACCCAAACCCGTCTTGACCGGCACAACCTATGTGCACGTCAGAACGCCTCCCCAGTAATGGTACTCACCGGGTAGCTCGGAACGGAAGGCCTCGGAACTGAACTGAACTTGAACCGGACTGGACTCGACTCGGGACTTCGGAAACTTCGGAAACTGGTGGGCCTCTGTATACCTCGGATCTTGCTCTCTCAGCTAGGCTCTGGTCGGGATACTTCGCACTTCTCACCGCCTCGTCTGGGTGTTGATCGCAGCCTCAGTTGCCCCCGCTTGACCGGAGGGAGATACAGGAAATCCTGCTGGTACGCGTTGTTGTCCGTCCAGCTGTGGCAGGAGACCGGGCCTGCAACGCACCGCCGGCGCGTGAGATGAGAAAGTGTCCCTGTTCGGGCGCCATTCATGTGGTAAATAATTTAATTACCGGGACTTAATTTGATACAGAAACATAATAAAAATAGCTCAGTAAATAAGAGGCAGAATCCGTGGTATTAGAGGTTCGGAATGGGCTTTATTCCAATGGACGATTCGAATCGGTTGCTCCAAGTTCCATCACCACGAAGGTTCAGGAAGTGAAGTACATACTTTATTGATAATTAATCACTTTTATACAATAGGCATTACAGTGAAGCAAATGCAAGAGGCGTAACAATTGATAGTGTTGATAATACATTCATGCGTAGCAAAAAGTAGGCGTAACTGGGTGTGACTAAGGAACGTCATCAAGTGTGATGTCATAATAGGGTGGTTCCATGAAAGAATTTCGCAATGTCAGCAGAAATACTTGGCAGAAATGCGCGCGCAGCAGCATGACGTGTGATTGACGTGCAACTAGGGGGTGAAGGGGACTTGACATTTAGCTCTCCATGTGGCGACAGAAGTCTGGAGGGTCAAGTCAACCTAATCCCAAATCATATCTAACATCCTATGTTTAAAGAACTATGTTATCCAAAAGAGAGGTCTTCTTAGAGTAGAATCTTATTCTATACTGACTATACTGACTGTTAGTGCGTGTACAAGCGTCTAAGTGTCTACACTAGATGCGGGGGTAGAAATCTTCCATAATAATAGGGCTATGAATTACTTGCATAAAGACAGAGAAGCCGGGCCTTTGCTCGGTAGCTGGAAGAATCTTTACTTAAACTACTAGACAGGAATGCATCGGGCAGGGAGCGGAGCAGATAATTTCGAAGGTGAAATACAGTTTTTGGCAGGCAACAGGCTGATGTCAGGCTTCGTGAGCCGCGCAGGGAATGAGACAAAGTTCATGGTCACAGATGCAGGCTCAGACGGGAGCTTTCAGAGGCAGAAGGCAAGAAGAGTTTGACGACAGAATCAGGGCCTACTTGCCTGGACTGTAAAATGGCATAAGTGAACCATATAAAGCCGGTGGCCTTTCATACTTAGGAATGGAATATCCGGCCTATTCATGGCGGATCTGAAAGAGGATATGTTGACGGTGGACGCACATGTGTTTGCGTCTTCATAACTGGAACTGGAGGGAACATACATGTACTTGTGATTCATACATGAAACCGTTGGGGTCCAAGATAGGGGACATAACTGATCAGAAAAATCCATATTTCCACATTACACTGGCTGTGGCACACCCCAACTTGGCAGTGTCTTTACCTGATGTCTCAATTGCTATACGACAAATCATGAGGAGCAAGGCACCTCGCCCAGACGGCATCCTCATTGATCTGAGAAAATGCAATGAGACCCTATGAGCACTCCATTTGACCAATGTTTATAGCAATCTAGATTGTGCATCCTTACCTGAGTTATGGGCATCCTCTACAATTGTACCCATCTTTAAAAAGGACGATGGAACTTCACCAAGTTGCTATCGCCTAATTTCTCTCATAGATACCTCAGCTAAAATACTTGGGAAGGCCATGTATAATAGCATCATTGAGTGGGCAGAGGCAAACAAGATTCTGAACCTGTGCCAGTATGGTTTTTGTAAGCACATTGGAACTCAGGAACCGTACTTAAACCTCATTCTAATATTGGGCAAATATACCATAGCAAAGCACACCCCAATGTACTAAGCATTTATGGACTTAACTGTGGCATTCGATTGTGTACACCGTTCTAGGCTTTGACAAACACTATTAGAAATGGGGATGGAGGAACCACTTGTGCACCTTCTGGCGTCTATGCATATGAACACCAAGGCTAGAGTGAGGGTCAGCCAAAGAGGAGAGCTCACAAGAGAAATCCACATTGGGTAAGGGGTGCGTCAGGTGCTCACTCCTTTACTGTTCATTTTCTATATAAACAAGCTCTGCACACATTTAACATAATTTACGCCAGACGTCCCTATGGTCCTTGGCAGTCCATGCCCTGTTTTGTTATATGCAGATGATGCAGTTTTAATGGCACTCACCCAGAGAGCCCTCAGATTACTTGTCAGGTTATTTGAGGAGTTTATGGGATCCCTCTATTGGCTGACTAATTTCCCAAAATCTTTCGCCATGGCATGTGGCCTGAAGTGTATACCTCTATCAAGCATTGTGGTTGGAACAAACCGCCTACTTAGCACTAATACATTTTCCTATCTTGGGGTGGTTTTTAGCTCTAAGGGTTCATGGATGCTTAACATCATTGAGCACAGAACCAAGCTCTCTAGGGCAGTTGATTCACTCTTCAGCACACCTTCACTACCTTTCAGCCGCGCATTTGCTTCCATGTTGCAAATAAACTCTAGTAATGCGTACCGACTGCCATTTAAGGGGCAGAGGTCTGGTGCATTAGGGCTCTATCAGTAATTCAGACAGAAGAAAACTGGTTGTCTTAAGCTCCTCTTAGCCCCTCTTTCTACGCCACACTTCATTTGTCACAATGCATTGAGACTGAGATACATATGTGATCTCGCTCAAATCTGCCCCCCCCTCTGTTATGGCTTTCAATGTGGAAAAACAAAGAGGCATCGCTAACTAGAGACATCATAATAGATTGTTTAGCTTGCAATAAAGGTTTAGATAGCCTGTGGCTAGCATTTATTGAAAAATCTTTTTCAAGCATTTATTGACATTGAAACCTGTGTGGCACTACGTGGGAAGTATGTTCGGTCCTTATTGTTAAGTCATAATCAGGAAAAGAGGCTAAGCACAGAAATATCAAATACCTCTATTTCGGCATACATTCCCCGGAATCATAACTATACTCCTAGGAATTACTTGCAGGGTGGTAGAGGAGGATGGGAATGCTCTTTGTCGTTTCGCTCTCGGGCTGACACAATAAAATATATCCTTTGCTTTACCTCAAGTTTTCAACACAATTTAGAACCAATGATGTGCCATGTAGCAGCTCTTTTAAACAGTCAATGATAAAAAAAAATGTGACTACGGTTTTTATCAGAAATATACCAAAATGTTTTAATGCCATTTATTAAATTCAAGAAACCTGGTGCACTGCACCTAGTCAATGCTCTCTCTGAAACAATAACACAACGACCAAACATGTTTTCATGTTAGTTTATTTTTAAGGGCCGCTGTACACTTTAGATTGTCAATGCACTCTGATTAAGTTGCCTGATTAAGCTGAAATATACCTTTAATGTTGTTGCTGTTAACCTTGAAATGGTGCAAGCTCAGATCAATGTACTGTATTAATACTCTGAAGCACATTGCACTTTATTATAACTAAGTAGGATTGTATTGAGCACATTTACAGATTTCTGGTTTTTATATATATTTTAATCTTTTATCTTGTACTTTTATGGCAGTATCCCAGACGAATAAAGATGAAATTGATTGATGTTGACTTTGACAGTGAGACTTTGCTAGACTTGGACAAATCACACCCGTCCTTACCTAACTCAGCAGAGATAACAGCCTGAGCGCTTGGGGAATTGTTATCCCAGTTGGGCTTAAAAGACTCATGGGGTCGCTTTAGTCCCTCAGCAGGGAGTATTCACTCCATTCCCCAAAGCATGGAGGGTAAGGGACTAGTCAGGATGGTAAGATAAATACACGGGCAATTTTCAGATGTTTCCAGGACTTCAGGTGAGACCTTGATCTCCCCACAGGATAGTTCCTACTACACGGGTGCTTAATCGCAACAGTAAAACGCACATGCAGGACAGGAAACAAAAAACCTCCTCATGAACAAAGGGCTACAGCTGATCTACACACTGGTAAAAGGGTTAAAAGTAGTGTCAATGTTGTATTGTGTGCCCCCTAATCTCCCAAAATGCTCTCTGGATAGACGGAAACGAATGAGCAACTGACAATGACAAACCTATCAATGAAGGAGACAGGCGATGGATGCTAGGCACCACCTCTATAGTTTTCAGAAAGCTTGCTTCAAACTAACACAATTCAATTTTGTAAACAAAACTTAAATAACGCCTTGCAAGATTAATACCTTCAACGCAGCCACTGCTGCATTGTGCAATGGATGTGGGAATGCTGATACTGTTTTTTTTAACATGGTCTGTGATTGCCCTAGCTTACGGTTATAACGGTGAGACATCAATCGAACCTTAGATAAGGCCATGCAGATAGATGGGATGGATGCAGGAGCCCTGCTTCTTGACTGATTCCGCACCTTAAGAATTAGATAGCCACTAACAGATTCACTGACCTTGCCATGAGGTTAGCAAAACAGCAAACAGTGAAGACTTGGAAAGCAGCAGGTGGACCGAACCTAGCAAGATAAAGATCAACAAACATTGAAATAGGCTGAATGCAAGAATATACTATTGCATATAGAGGCTGAGATGGTTTTTGGAAATCATGATTTTACCCAAGCATGGGACACAGTAATCATTGACTTTGGTGGACAAGAGGTAAAATGTGACTGCACAAGACAATACATAGATGGAATGCTGGCTACAGGTTGTTTAGGCCCTAGAACAATTACTTTGGCAAGGTATGACAAATATGGGCATAGGAGAGGGACTATTATCAAGCGTGCACATGTGTGAATGCAAGACTGAAAGTTATGCTCAGGGATGAGAGTTTGTGTTAATATGGTTAGGTTCAAACACATGATCATTGTTCTAACTACTAATGTGAGCAATGTTCTGTAACAAAGAATGGCACTGTTGATTAATTTGACCATTATCAATCGCTACTGGACATCGGCTCAAACTATGTCTTTGGGTTAAAACTGAAAGTGCACAGCTTTCTCTTTCACAACAGAATAGTGCAAATTCTTTTGTATAGTCTGGCATACCAAGGGCAGGGGCTCCACATAAACAATTTTGTAATTTTACAAAGGCCTCCACACTTTCATCATTCTAAACTATTGGGTCCTTCGCTCTTTTCCGTGCCATCTGAATTAATAGTTTCACTAACAAAGAGAAACCTACAGTCCACTGCCTATAGTACCCCACTACACCAAGAAACATCCTGATCTCTCTCTGAGTTTGTGGCAACTGCATCTGTTTTATTATTTTGTATTATCTCAGGGGTCACTTTCCGCACTCCCCTTTCTATTTGGTGTCCTAAATATTTGACTCCAGTTCGACAAAATTTTAACTTTTCTGGAGATACCTTATGTCCACCATCAGTCAAATGATTTAATAATGCAATCGAATCAGTAACACAATCATCTCGCGGCCTTGATGCTATGAGTAGGTCATCTATATATTGGACTAAAACTGAATTTTTAGGCATAACTAGTGTTTCTAGACACTTTTTCAAAATCTGCTTAAAAATTGACGGACTTTCTGTATACCCTTGAGGAACACGATTCCATACTAAAATTCGGTCTTCAAATTTAAAAGAGAAAAGATACTGGCTGTCTGGGTGTAAAGGTATGGAGAAAAATGCTTGACATAAATCTATTACTGTAAACCATCCTGCATTCCAAGGTATCTGATACAGAATCACTGCTGGATTTGGGATTACAGGACAGCAAGGTACCACAATTTTATTGATCTTTCTTAAATCTTGCACTATCCGGTATTTTCCGCTAGGTTTCCTACTACCAATTATAGGTGAATTACAAGGGCTGCTCATTATTTCTTTCAAAATGCCTTGTTTAATCATTCGATCAATTTCTGATGCAACACCTGCTTTAACTTCAGGGCTCATTTTGTATTGCCTGGTATTGGGGTAAACTGCACCTTCTTTCACAGTCATCTTCACTGAATCTACATTTACCATTTACCCCACTTTTTTTCCGGTGAAATCCCACACTTCTGGATTCACAGTCGTTTTTAATTCTTCTGCTAAATCATCTTTTGTCATTAATGAATACATCTTGTCTATTTCTGTGCCTTGTTTTGCCAACATTATTTTGTAAACACTGTCTTCATCAGGGGTCTGAATCGCAACACCATCCGGCGTGCAATAAATTGTGCAGTTCTTCTTGCACAATAAGTCTCTTCCTAGCAAGTTTACTGGACTAGAGTTGCACACCACAAATGTGTGCATTTCTCTAAAATTGCCAATGCACACCTCCATTGGTTCTGTAATCGGGGTTCTAATCTGCTTATTTGACACGCCTACAACTTGGATGTTTTCTCCCGAGAGGGGTAGGTTTGGGACATCTGCTGTTCTCACAGTAGAATGGGTAGCACCGGTGTCCAACAGAAAAGTGATCTATTTTCCTTCTACTTTCCCTTCAATAAACGGTCCTGACTGATCTACCGGCAAGGATGCGCCAAGTACGCACTCCTCTTCCTCCCCCCTCAGGCACGGTCATTGTTCGTTGTCGCTGCTGTTTTGCAAAAGAAACTGTGAAGATAGAGAATTTTTGTCACCACTTCCTCCTGGGAATCCGGCATCCACACTGTACTTTGACTTGTTCACAAAATTTTGCATAGGGGCAGGTGGCACCTGACACTGCTGATTAACAACCTGCTGCTGTTGACTCATTTGCACCTCATTCTGCGTCTGTGGATTTAAATTATGATTTGGGCCATTATTATTCTGAATATTTTTACACTCGTTTTTCCAATGTCCCAACTTTCCGCAACTATGACAAGGACATTTCTTCTTTGCATCCTCTCTACTCATTTGTCCGCTTGGTTTGCCCCCATTCGCTGCATTATAATTTTGACCCTGTTCTTTTGATTGACCATCAGTCTGGCTATTTAATTTAAGTTCTTGCTGTTCTGCCAATTTCACTAGTGCACACATCATTTTTTCATTTAACTTTTTATGTCTGGCCTCAATATCGTCCCCGCAATACTTGGCATACTATTTGTATTTGTATGGGAATTTATATAGCGCATGTATACCGACAGGTCTCTTAGCGCTGATGGGTTTTCCCTGCCAGCACAGCATGTGCTGCTGAATCATCTGACTAATTTCTGGTCTTAAACCATAAACAAATCGATACACAAAATGACCCATGTCCTCATCTCCAATGTTTTCAAATCTGCTATACTGCTTGAACACCTGCAATAGGTGTTCATAATAAGCATGTACAGATTCATTTGGTTCTAGGGTTGTTCTATCTATTTTTAAACCAACTGTTTCTTTTGGTGGAAATTTCCCTTTCAAGAAAGTCATCACTTGGTGATACTTCTTCATTACCTCATCTGAAGGGGCTCCTGTTTTTGACTCTCTTGGGTACTCATCACTAGGCCAATCAACTGGGATTTTACATTCTGTCCATAAATCAGCATGTACCACTATGTCAAACAGACCATCCAAATCCTTCAACAAAACTTTGGAAACCTTCACAAACCTTTCAACCTGCTTGTACCATTCAACTGGTTATTCTCTCAATGTGGGAAAATCATTATTAAATGACAAAATATATTGTTGACTCCATGGAACATGCACATACACTCCCCCGGGAACTTCTCTCATCAGGCACAATCTTTCTGTTTTTCCTGATTCTTTTAGTAAATATTCAGATGCGGTCCGACTTGCCTGCCTCATCTCCTCCACATAGTCTTCCACCTGTCTAAGTCTCCCCATTTCTGTAAAATGGTCATTAACTCCTTCATCTGCAATTTCCTTCCAGACACATTCATATTTTCCAAATCCTTATCAGTAAATTCTGCTCAGTATGGCTTCTATAGTACCTTCGATCTCCCTATTTCATTCCCCATTTCAGAGGCAAGCTCTGTCAATTTTTCAGGAAATATCTTAGCATTTCTAGTTATGCTCCTACATATGAACAACAACTCTTCTTCACTGTAAGTGTTTAGCCTATCTATTCCCACATTTCCAGCTATCATCTCTTCTAACTCCACTTTCAATTTGAAAATGTCTAAAATCTATGGGGTTGAACCTTGTTTTTCTATTCCCTGTGCCCATTTCTCCAGATCCTCTGGAATCACTGCTGTAGCACTTCTGACTCCGGGGGATGTCTTCGATCTTTCTTCTTTTGTACAACTAGGTATAACTTTTCTCGAGGTTTCATTGATTTGTTCTCTTATTGGCAAATCCAATAAAGATATTACTGAATCACATTCACTGATTTGGTCATCAGTTATTAGAATTTCTTTTCGAGGTATTTTTAAAGGAGTTGTTGCAACTGGCGGTTTGGGGCAGTTCGTTTTATCTCCATATAATGGAACAACAGGACCTATGGCTACTGGTATAGTCAATGCATCGTTTTATTGTGTTATTTTCTGCATTAATTCTTCTGTTCTTTTTTAAAGCATCCTTTCCTTTACCCTGAAGTACCCTATTACCTGTTGTATCAAGTAAAATTTGTGGAACCAAAGGCGTTCCAAAAACTGGTACACTAGTAGTCCTACTTGGTTCTTCCTGATATGGTGGAGGGTTTTTAGTTAAAATGTCCTCCATAAACTCGTCTTCTGATTCTCCAAAACCTGTAATTTAGTTTTTAGTAATTTAGTGTTTAGTTTTCTCTTTACATTTTTTTCCTGCCTGTTCATCAACTGTTAATACTGGATATAATCCTTCTGATACCATTGCTTTTCTCCATTGCTTCATCTGACCCTCACGTGATTCACGCAAATACCTGGGAAAATGACCCAGATACCTCCCACTTCTTTTCTTTTCTCTCTCATATGATTCAGTTTCCCACTCTTCTAGTGCCTCATACTGTGTCATTCTGGGTCTCGGATCCAAATCATTTATCCGCATTCTGAAAAATTCTTCCATTAAATGTACCATGTTCTGGAAAAGCCAAAACACCATCGCCTTTCGTGTATTCTATCCAATTTTCCATCCATATACACGTATTATATCCTCTTTCCATCATCATGAATGAAGCAGGCGTTTTTGGCGGAGGAATAGGAATCCCCTCTCTAGTCAATACTGGCTTGTCTTTCTTAAAGAAATTCTTAATTTTCTTCACAAGTGACATTTTACTCTTTTCCCCATACATTCTGTACTGTGAATACATAAAACAATAGTCTGCAAAACCTCAAGTTATTCTGTCAGGTCGACTTGCACCAAATGGCAAATAAAATCAACCATACAATTTTCCACCTACCAATCCAAAATCAGCTTTTGTCCAAACTTCCAATCGAAATCCAGCTCATGCTCGTACTCTTTCCAATGTCAGCACAGCCTTTTTATGACGTCAGTATAACTCCTTACAACTGACCCCTCCTTTACAATCTGCGCTTGTCTCATACCTACAAGTTTCACCAACCCCAGCGCGCGGCTCTCTGTGACGACAGTAGTACTCCTTACAACTGACCCCTCCTTCACAATTCCCTCTGCTTTAGCCAATCCCTGCACGGCTCCCAGTGACGTCAGAACAACTCTGCCGACTGGCCCTCTTTTCACAAAGTAATACGAAAACTTATTTTCTTTTTAAATTTGCATTAAATCCTCATTAATAACAACATAAAAACATTTGCTACTCTGTCTGTTCCACTAGAACCAAAGGATAGATTATTTATTTTGCTACAAGTAAAACCTTCTGCTTACTCTTCATATACTGAGAGTAAAACCTTCCGCTTACTCTTCATCCAAGCTTAGAAGAACCTGCTACTCCTTCGTGTTAACCTATCTAGGTGATATAACACTAAAGTTTCACCAGCGAACACTTTGCTATCAGTCACTCTTGCTTCCACACAGAAAAATAGTCCCTAATTTAGCACTGGTAGCCCTGCATAGCTTCTCAGTACTTTCTAACAGACGAGTAACCTCACTGCAGTATGGCTTTCATTTATCACCCGCTATTAATTTCCCGGGAATTTCCACACAATATAAAACAAGACATTAACGGGTTTGTTAAAACATAAATCAATAATCAATAAATCAATGTTTATCACCAATCTAGTCAATAATAACCATAGCTCTGCTACCAGAAAACAGATCCAGAGGTAAACCAGCCACAAATACTCTAATACCTCATACTCACCTTGGGCCCATAATCACACACTCACAAACACTGGCTAGTTAAATTACCTGGTGTCAATTTTTATATTTATCTCTCTAAGTTTATCTGACATTTCTAACCAATCTTTCAAAGATCAAAAGTTCTTTCCTCTGGTCAATGGACCATTAGGTGAACTTGTTGATGGTGAAATGACATGAATTAAATCTACTTTCTCTGCAATTAAATAACCACAGACTCTGGATTTTTTAAAAATGTTTATCTAAATGAAATTCAAGTGAGCCATATTCAAAGTACAGAACGGTCTCCGTCACCCATGGAAGAAAAAATTATTCAAATGAATAATACTTTCAATGACGGTACTTAGAAAGGAGAGGATACAGAGAGAAGTACAATTTAAATTCAACAGAACATTATAATTACCTAGAATGGTGTGAGAACCGACCCCTTAGCCTAGGAGTTGGGAAAGGTCCCTGGGAAAAGACAGGAGACAGAGGCTTCAGGTTTCAGGACAGGATTCAGGACAGGATAAGATGACCTCTTCTAGATCCGACGCCTGCGTCGCACCCTTCTCTGACACTATCTTTCTCCTCGATTCTTCCGCGATCTTCTTCTAATTATTTGGCTTAAATTCTAAGTCTGCAATATGATTCTTCTTCAGCATTCGTTCGTTACTCTGACAGCATCCCGAGCTCTGCAGCAGTCTGGTCTCTCTGTTCCAACTAATTAGCTAAACTACCTCAATTATACCCTTCTAATGCCATGTACCACCCCTTAATGTTTCAGTTTCATAGAACTCCTAATTCTGGTTGGACAGGCAAAAGGGATGATCATCACACCATGCTAAGCTTTCGTCATTTTCTTTCGTTCATTGTCTAATGATCCCTCCCCTTAATTTTTTATTCAAAAATCTTTATTCCCACCCGTATTCACATTTTTATCATCATCAAGTATACATTTGGTGTAATATTTCTTCCTGTCACAGGACATCATGTTGGTTCCCAGGGTATGTTGCTGTTTCTTTTCTTGGATGGCATTCAAGGATGACAATGCGGCTTCTGGCTCACTTAGACTGCGCACGTGTAGTGGATCACATGGGATATAGACTTTGGACTTCGACAAAGGCCCGAATACAAACTAATAAGAAAAACAGAAATAAATATATTAATTTCAAAATAAAATTATTTCACTGTATACCACCTATCCCTACTCTAGTCCCATTTACTTGTAAATGCTCTCCCCGCATTGGCAATTAGTAAAATAGTGTCATTTAGTTTCAGCAAAGCAGGTGCTTAGCATGTGAGTTTTCAAGCGGCCATTTTAAAGGTGTCTGTGCAAGTGCAGAAAATCCCTCCAAGCAAAAGCTCGTTATACTACGTAGGTGTAGTTGACGCATGCACAATTCAATTTTCCTCGTTAGCGGCCATTTTAGATTTCACTTGAGTGACTTGTTAATAAGACATGTAAGCAAGCTTCTCTATTCTTGATATTTGAAATGTGGTGCATATTAATTACACAATACACAATTAGTATGATGTTATGAGTTATATGAGAGGATTGTCTCCAAGCAAGTCTCTTTTTTACGAGTCCTTGCTCCATCACTGGGTGTGCTTGTCATTGCTACATTGGCTGTATCTGTATTCAAGGAAATAAAATCAATTTTTTTCAAAAAGCCGCAACAGTTTGAAGGCCTTTTTTGTTTAAACAGTCCCCACAAAGTCAAAAGTGAATCTCTGTCACAGAAAGCAACTTATCGCTGGCAGTCAGAACTCGCTGAAATTGCCACACATTGGTACTGTAACATTTATATACTGCTTATTACCCCTATAAGGGGCGCTGAAGAGCTTGCCTACCTGGGTAGCATACTACATCACATAGGTTTTGTGGTTAGAAGGGTGGGGTTTTGTTTTGAACCTATGTGGGAAGTTTTTCCAAGTTGTACGTGATGTACACAGAGGTGTGGTTATCGAGTTATGAAACGCAGCACTTAGCAAAGTGATGGATGAAGATGAGATGTGTTAGAGATAGGCGCACAGTTTATGATTCTAAATTGGCAGCTTTGAAGAGCTATGGAATTTCCTTTATTTTATTTCTTATGATCATTGTACGCTTAGTTGGTAATGCACTTGGTTGTCCATCCTGTGATTTTTAGAACACAGTTTATGGTCTTGAGAAAATTAATGTTGGAGAGAGATGCGAGGGAGATCTGATGAGATTTACTTTGATATTATCATCCCATATACGATTGTCATAATCATTTTTATTGTGAGATGTCAAGAAGTGGCCACAGAATGAAGCTAGTTGGGGACCTGCAGTGGTGGACTAAATTTGAATGCCCCCGTTGGCCAGTGGTATATGACAGATGTCTTCAGTTGTTTCATACATGTTCAGATGGTGATGAGTTGAGTATTGTAAGAGGATCAAACAGTATAAGGGAATTATTATGCAGCCTGTTTTAGCTACAATTGGCTGCCTGATCGCTGACTGTAAGGTATTAATATCAGTACAGGCCAGTAGGTCATTACTACATAATACCAAGGCTAACCATAGGACAGCCCTTTACACCTGAACAAGGAAAGTTATGTGCTGGTTGGACTGTCCAATATCTGTGGACTGCAGATTGTACTGGAAGGAGCTATTATTAGTCCTGGTTATATCCCAAGGTTGCGGGCAATGTAGTTATTTTGGAAAAAGCCATATTTTCACCTCTCTTCTGAAGAGCAAATGCTCTGAATTCTGGCTAGTAGTGAGTTCCAGTGCTTAGTCACTTGTATTGAGAAAGCAGTGCCTCCTATGGATTTCTCATTTTAAGATGGTATGATAATTTGGAAAGCAAGCCAGAAGCTCAGTGTCCTATTTTGGTTGTATTGCTTGAATTTAGCTTGTTGATATAGTGGCCCTTTTCCTCTGGAAGCACTGTGGACGATGCAGGAAACCTTGAACATTGTTCTTCTAACTAAAGCTATCCAGTGGAGTGATTGCAGGACTGGAGTTGAATGTGCTCTTGTTTGGCGAGTTAGAAGGAGTCTTCCAGCAGCCTTATGAACTAGTTGTATTTTGCATATGACGAAACTGGGGGAAATGAAGATATAAACTGTTGGCTAGTTCAAGCTTGGAGATTCCAAGTTTGAGGGTAGCTTGTAGCTTTTCTTGGTATCCAAGGTAAGGGAAGATTTGTCATAGTGTTTTCATTGTGTAGAATGCGCTCTTTGTGACCTTATTGATAGTGTGGTATCAAGGATAGTTCTGAATCCATGGTTACCTCCAGGTTTCTTATTTCCCCTAAGAAGGAACCACTATAGCAACTTGAGAAACTTTTGTGGAAAATCTTATTATCAAGTATCCTGCCATGCCCCTAACAAAACCTTTAAGTAGGGACCTTTCCAAACTTAAATGGATCACTCCAGAGTTGACAACAAAAAAAGTTTAAAACAAATAATCGAGATTACTGCGTAAACAACCAAACAACAAATATCTCATCCAGCAGGCAAAATCCAGCTGGAATTTTTTTTTAAAGCGGTTTGGGTACTAAAGAAGTTCATTAAGTTAAGTTATGGATCTCTCTTATTCTAGCATGTAAAAACAAGAACCAAAACACTTTCTGGGGAATAATAAAAAAATAAACCGGCAATAATAAACACAAACTGAGCAATGCGAACATTGCCGAAGCTGAATGGGGAACTTTTCTCCACACCGACTACAAAGTAAGAGAGGGCCCACCCAGGTCCAGCCTGGCAAATGCTGTCAAGCCCCCAAGTACAACTGACTTGTTGGTCAAAGGGCCAGGAAGTGACAAGGTGAAACCGCTTTGTGGCTGTGCAGGCACATTCTAAAGACTTACACAGGCTCTCTACTGTAGCAATAAAGGAGACTAGACTCTAATACTGTGCGTTCCAACTGAGGAAATGTATTAATAATTAAGGCTCCCAGTTTTCTGTTTTTACATATTTTTACAGATAAATACAGACAGAAAATAATGTATTTCCTGTCTGAATGAATTTTTTAATGTGGAAAAATATAGCAAATGATGCCTCTTATTAGTGACTCTCCATGTTGTCCTTTATGAATTCCAGGCCACCAGCTGAACAGATAGACAGCCTGGGGAGTTAAAAGACAGGACGTGATATTCATAAATACAGGGATATGTTAAAATACATTCGGTTTTCCTTGAGGTAAAAATTAGCTATAAATTTGAGTCTTCAATAGATCTGATTCATCCAGTCTCTGCCAAAAAACTTTATTTACAATTTAGGCATGGTTCCCGCCCGCTCCTTTCGAGAACAAATAAGTGGGCTGGTTCAGTATGGCAACCCTGCCCTGGCTGTGGTGCCTCCGAAGAAACCGAGGTCCATGTTATATTCTTTTGTCCGGCTTACAAAATCCCTCGCCGATTATGGATAATACAATTTGCAAAGAATATAGGTGTTAGAAACCACAGTGATCTTTTCAGGCTGCTGAAATATGACTCTTCTGATATATATGTTACGGTGATAGCCACATTTTTATTCTCAATGTGGCTAACTAGAAGACAATTATTATCTCATTGAGGCAATATTTGACCTATTATATAATTTTATAACTGTTTTTATCATATGTATTGCTGAATGTGTTTATATTTAGACCAATGTATTACTCCTTTTTATATTTCTCGATTTTATACTATCTGTTTTTATGAACTTTTAGGGCTGATAGCCGAAATAAAGTTTTCTGACTGACTGACAAAAATACATTTGTAAAGAATGCTAATATTGACCTCTGACAATAGTGTGTTGTTATATTTGGCTTCTTAATCTGCTAAAATGTGACATGCATCAAGTATGAGTGCATGTTTTTTCCGTTAAATAAATGAGGAAATATACCATTTTAAGTCTCCATTCATTTTCAAAACACAAAATAAATATGGATAAATACCAATAAAATGGCCCCATAAAAAAAAGATATATAAATACAGACGGAAATGTTAAAAAACAAATACCATAAAAGCGGGAGCCCTATTAATAATTCATGGACAGATGGAATCCCGGACCGAATGCCTAGCCTCAGGCATTTTTCAAATTAGACCCAAACATTTGGTACAATAAAATAATCACACTGTACAACTGTATCCGCTTCAGTTGAGCAGTTCCTGCATTGTGGAGAGGCTCTGTAATTCACTCAATTTATAAGGGAGGCAATAAATCTCGGCCAGGCAATTGCTGCCTGATGTCCAACTAGAAAAGGAGGCAAAATATTTTGCAAGTCTATGCTAGAAGATGTCTACAACTGGGTAGTTGACTGTGGGATAATTCCTTGGAAGCAATCAGGATTCTGACAGAAAAGAGGAACTGCATCATTTCTGCTGGCACTGTCCTTATTCTTGGAGAAAACCTTCTGAACCAGTTCACTTTTATTCATGTGCTTTGTGGACTTTAAAGCCACTTTCGATCGAGGCCCAAGAGATATTCTTTGGAAATAAACGGGTCTCATGGGAAACTCCACTAAAGCTGTTGAAAATGATATAGCAGCCTTACACCGTCACCTGGGTAAGGATTTAACTTGAGGGTGGCACTCATGTGTGCAGGCAAATGTACACCAAAATTGGTTTTGAGCATGGTGCACATTCTCTTTTTTTTTGTTCAAGTAGTTTTTATTAGTTAGAAATAAAGAGAGGCATACATTCAGAAAGACAAAGTGATACAGGCAAAATCTATGCAATACAAGATGCACATGAGAATACAGTTGATTATATTCAGAAAATTGGTACAGCAGAGTCAGAGAAGTTGAATAGATGAGCAAGGACACAACGAAGGGATGTGTCAGCAATATAACTAAGCAGAGCAAATGTGATCAAGAGCACAAAGCCAGCTGTACTACCAGTGAGACTATGTATGATGTGATGCAGTACCAAGAAAATTGACAATATTTGTATTGCCTATATTACATAGGAAGCCAGGGTGGGAAAGGGGAGAGAAGGGTTCGAGGAATAGGTTGGGATGTCTGTCACATGACTCCAGCATGATCCCTAGGAACCAATAGTGGAAAGGGTCAGTGGACCCTGAGAGCCTAGTTGCATGTAGTTATCGAGGGACCGCCAAACTCTACTAGAGATTAGTGGTACGGAATGCCTTCCTAAGAGTAACGTATAAGCCCCACAGAGGTATGAAACCCAAGCCCACCAGGTGTGGTACGATAGATTTTGGAAGGACTTCCATTCTGTATGTATGATTTTAACTGCAATGGTTAAGAGCAAGTCTAACGACCATATCTGTAGAGTCTAAGGGCAGAGAGGTTGGGGAAGGCCAGGGCCCCAGCGTTACCATAGTGAAGGACAGAGAGATGGGAGTGATAAGGATAGCTGACACCTGTGTTTGTAATGCTGTCCAATATGAACTTAATAGGTGCCATCCAAAAAAAGATGTGTTGATGTGTGCCAGCCTCAAGTTTGCAGTTCCAGCACTTGTCATTATCTCTTAAATTTCAGTGTGTATAGTTGATCTGGAATCCAATGTAAAAGGTTCATTGTGAAGAATTTTGACTGAGT
The DNA here is from genome assembly GCF_964204655.1 of Triturus cristatus. Lineage (NCBI taxonomy): Eukaryota > Metazoa > Chordata > Amphibia > Caudata > Salamandridae > Triturus > Triturus cristatus. The sequence continues at coordinate 632,011,996 of NC_140593.1, forward strand.
AAGAGATGGAGCAATTTTGTTATGAAGGGAGAGTTTACCAATAGTGTGCCATGAGTCAGTTGTAATATGCTCCAAAACCCCTTTATCAAAATGTATGGCCCATTTTATGCAGATAAGTGACTCTTGTGATAGAGGGGGGATCAGATAAAAATTTATACATTTTAGAAGTGGTATATCCCGAGCGTTGCCAGAGGTTAAGGATCCTAACTAGGGCCAACTTTTTGGACAACTCAAGTTTAGATAATATGACCATGAATCGGAGGAAACTGTAAAAATCAAGGCTAGTGAGGTTATGTTTCATTGCTAGAGTTGAAAAGAGAAGCGGATCAAGATTGGTATCATATAGGTCTTTGATTAGTCTGCCCCACATATGTGCAATCTTATGGTCGAGATCAGTATTGATTTTAGGGTTGAACCATAGGGACGCCGATCTATAGGTATTAATGGGTACTTGATAGTGCTGATCTCTTGCAAGAACATGATTAGACCAATTTGCATGCACAGCCATATGTATGTGGATGATTTGGTACTGTTTAGCAAAACTAAAATTGTCCTTCAAAGGTCAATTAATAAACTCCATGAGTATTCAGTGCCCAACAGTCTCAAGATCAATTTTAACAAAACCAAAGTAATAAATCTATGGAAGAAAATTAAGACACCAACAATGTGGACATCTAGGGAAGAGAATTAAAACATCAACAATGTGGAGAAATAACAGTAGCGAAATAACTATGGAACAATTGTACAAATACCTCGGCATCTTGATGGATTCATGAGCTACCTTTCTTCTGTAAAAGAGCATATTAATTCAAAGGCCTCTCTGTTGGTTCTATCTTTAGCATTTTTAACATTATTAAAAGCACTTTGGGGCCCCGTCTTAGACCCAACACTAAGTTATATGGGCTAAATTGCTCCCGACTTTACCTTATGGCAATGAAATCCTGTCTGGAAGGGATGCACATGTATTAGTCTCCTTAGTGGCACGAGTCTGAAGATCAACTTTCAGTCTACCTCGGGTGGCCCCTTCCGGCTCAGGTCTGGCAGGAATTGCATAATGCAATCACTGGCAACACAAGGGGCGTATACCTAAAGGTTTGTAACAAGACAGGATCATCCAAAGGATCATACACTGGCTCTGCTGGCAAGAATGAATGCACTCAAGCAAAAAAGGCAGCCCACTGGTGCTACTTAGAAAAATCGTTCAATTCTAAGCTCGCCAAAGGTAATTTGGAATCTTCAACTCACACAATAAGCCTTAAGAACAGTGTCAGGAAGAGCGCCTGGAACTTGTCCAGGCTAGACGATAAAATCTGATTCTCCTGGCGCTCCCACACTTGGATGGAAATGAAGTCCTCCTCAGAATCGACAATACAACCTTACCTAGCAAAATCTTACTCAAAAATGATAAAAAATCAAGTTTCTGGCACTACGTTTTGAAGAACTCCCCTCGCTGGACCAGGCACCGAAATGGTTAAGAAATGACAGATATTGTGCAGGCTCTGCAGGGCTGAGGTTTAATCCATGATCCACCTTAATCTGTATGCCTCTGACCCTCCTTAGGGAAAGAGAGGCTGTATTGTGCACACACTTTAACAACCTGTAGGGTTGGAGAGGTGGACAAGTTATCATAGCAGATTGAATCTAATAAACGTCCAACACCCAAGCATGCATCACATATATGAACATTAGTAGCAGGAGGGTATTAAATATTAATAATTTCTAAAAACAGTAACATGGCAAGAAGTAATGCTACAGCCTTAAGTCTGTGGCATTTCTACACAATGTTTTTTCAGCCGGTATGCTGTATATATTCAATTGAAATCTTTGATTAAGCGCAAACGGATTATGAAACATGACTTCTTGCGGTAATGCTACGTGAAAGCATAACAATGTACTTATAGAAACATGGGTAGTCAGGCTTCTTACAGCAGTTATGGGGTTAAATCAGAACTATTGAGAAAAAGGTTTTGGATTAAGAAGAGTAATTTGCACAGCCCCTCTCGCAAACCTAACCTGCTTCCTCCTACCTCTTAAACAGCTTTTAAAGACCTATATTCTCCAACACTAATGGTCAGTGTCCTCCCAGGTCAGATCTTCTTCCACCACCTCTTCAACAGTGAACACACAGTGAAATGTAACCTTTTGTAGGAGTCTCATGAGAGGTTGAACTTTAAATTTTTGGAGCAGCTGGGCAATTTCCTGCTTTCGTGGGTCTCTATCTGACCTACCTTAGTATCTCTGTAAGATTTACAAAGCTCTGTCAGCATATGATTCTTCTTACCGTCATCCCAACAACATCCTTAACTGATTCCTCCTGCCACTCATTGTTTCTAGTGGCGGCTGGTGACATTTGAACGTGGTGCGGTGTAACATTATTGTCGTATTGCACTTTTATAATGCAGACAAATAGTCAGACACACAGCCTCCTGCCCCCTTCCATCTCGCTCCTGACTCCTACCTCTCCTCTTGGTTAGTGTACCCCCTTTCTCTGCCTCTTATTTCCCCTCACACACCTGCCCTTGGAATGCTTGTGCCACCTGCCTTCCCTATGCCTGCTGCAACAGCGGCAGTGCCAGCTCTCTGCCATCCCTTGACCTCCCGCTTCCTAGTCAAATGTTCATTCTTGTATTGTTGTACAGGACATGCGAGGGTGTGAGTGATTGACTTTTAAGAGATAACTGTTGCCTCCTGCAGCCGAGGACATCAGAGAGTGCACGCTTCTGTCTGTTGCCAGAACTACCCTTGTAATAAGAATGTGCTAACTCACCTCACCTCGGGTGGAACACATACACCATGTTTTTAGCTCACTAATCACGATACACCAAGCATTGTGCTCCAAATTGTTTGTTGTCACTGACTTCTCACCCAAATTTCAGGCCGATGCAACACTTGGGTGCGTGTGCCAACGGCTGCGAAGGTCCATTTCCCACCCTCCTCCGGTGAATCCTGGGGGTGGGGAGGAATGCTACAACTTTTCCACCCTCTGCCTTCACCATAATCTGCAGCTGATCAAATGATTAGCAGCGAGCACCTAACTTTACTTACAAGTTATGACGAGAGCCTATTCTGTTGTTTCTCACTTGTTTTGTCCAGTAACAACTCCCTGAATGTTCACTCCACAACCCCCGCTCCTCTGACAACGCCTTTACACTAGTGTCAGAGCACATCCCATCCCCTATGCCCGCGCAGAGCCCCACAGCATCTGGCTTAGACAGTGGGCAACTCAGGTGGGCCGTAACCCTTTCAGAGCTCCAATGAACTCTTTCCTGAATCCACAGTCCTTTCTACGGAGCGCACCCAGTGTTTGGAACATGCCCCCCTTTCAAAATGTTCAAAACAGAGCTGGGGTACCTGTACTTATAATGGCATTGCTTCCTTTAATATGTCTGATTTTTGATGTCTGACGACGGAGTGCGGGCAAGTTACATTTTCAAATGAAACCTACGCTCGCTTGTCACTAAATTTCAATTTGCTCCTTGTATATTTTTGCAAATATTTTCCACCCGTAACTATGTATCTCTTTATGCCTCTTTGTTACTCAATAAGGTATGGTTCATGCTAAATAAAATTTGAATTGAATTAATAAAAACATAGATAAATAGAGATTTATCAGCACTTTGAAGGTGTATCGGTAGAGAATATTTTGTGTGGTTAAGCGTACGATTTAGCCCTAAACGCAGTGTTGCGTCAGGAAGATAGAGTATCCATCTGGGAATCTCCTCAGTGAGGAATGGATGAGAAATAGACCACGTGCTACAACCCCAAAATATAGGAGAGGAAACGGCACGCCTTGTGTTCTGTCATGCAGCGTCCCAGACCCATGAAGAGACTATTTGAGAGATAAAAGCGCAGGATTTAAATTTATTGATTCGCAGTGGAGGCACAGGAAAGTAAGGCCAATGTTGGCATGGTTAGTTTACAACATAGTTTTACCTACAGTACAAAGCAAGCAAAAAGATTTCTGTAAAAAAAAAAAAAAAAAAAAAAAATAGAGGAGTGCACCTCCCAAAGAAGGTCTCAACTTTCAGACTAGCATGTGCTGGCAAGGCAATAAGCCCACAGGCCCTCCAGTTGCGGCCTGCCTTACGGGCGGGTGGTGGAATTTGAAATTGGGTCATCGCGCCGCAGGGGAGGGATGGGGGGGAGGCGGGTGGGGTTTAATGGAAAAAATATATATAAAATAAAACTTACCGCCCCGCGCCATCTTCTGGATGGGTCTGACTCCCGCTGTCCGGTCCTGACTCTGTCCTGCGTTTTCCAATTCCGGCCAGCTCTCCTCATGTCATCAGGAAAGGGCAGGCAGAACTTCTTCCCTAGTCCCTCCCCTCCGCCAATCACAACTGGTGAGGCGAATCTGAGAGCGCCCCAGCCGGGCCATTTTCTCTATGTAGGCTGCATGCAGCAGCTTCATAGAGAAAAGGGAGAGTGGGAGGTCCTGCTCGAGGGCAGGGGGGGGAAGTGGCTTGCCCACTGTTGTGCATACTGACTGTTTAGTCGGCCCCAGTATGCACAACAGTGGGCAAACCACTACCCCCTGCCCTCGAGCAGGACCGCCCACCCTCAACCAGGCACTTCTGCTTTCTCGCAGTGCGAGAAGCAGAAACATAAAATGGTAGTTATTACCATTTATGTTTCTGCCTTCTCGCACTGCGAGAAAGCAGTGAGGCGGCGCACAAACGCCCCTATGGGGGAGCCGCCACTGCCAGGTGCTTATGGCTGGTTACCCAAAAAGCACTGCTGCCTAATTGGTGAGAGACCAATGTCTTGGAGAATACCCACTTCATATACAAGGCTCTTTCTCTCTGCCTTGTCTTCTTCCTTTCTCCTTATTTTCTCTGTTCTTTGAGGCGATTATATGATGGCTTAAAAAACAATACAGAAAAGCAAAATCTTATCGTAAGACAATCAGAGACAAATAAGCAAAATAAAATCTTAGGGCAACCAGAGACAAAAACTAAAGTTCTTTGTGCTAACATTCTAAGTTAACATTTTTGTGTGACTTTTGAAGCACCCTTCTCTCCCTCTCTCCCTGGGTATCTTTCTTGTGGCCTTACACTATGTCTAGGTTTTTGCTGCTCTCCTTTGATCTCTCTTTCCAGGATTCTTTTTAGTCTTTCTCGCTCTCTCTCATTCTCTTTCTCACCCCTCATGCTTCTCTGAGTCCCTCCTCTGCTTGTCAGCCTGCAACTACTTAGCACTTCCTCTCCCTTTTTCAATCTACCCTTATCCATTGGCCTATTCAGTCTTCCTTCATTAGATCCACTGAAGAGTTTTTCCTCCTCCACCTCTTCTTAGCCATTCTCATCCCATCTCCATCTGCGTCCTCAACAACTTCACCACTTTTCCTTTCTCCACCACAGTTCTTTGTACTAATCTCCCTTCTTACTTTCCTCCACTCCTCTTGCCCACCCAGAAAAAATGTTGCTCTCTTCATCAATTTCTACCTTAGACCTCCACCACATCGGCCTACTGGGCCTGCTTCAAAACAACCTGGGAGAAGGTTTCTCTCAGGTGAGCTGCAAATACTATTTGCATCGAACAAACATTACACTAAGGCAGACTTTTGGACAACCCAGCTGGAGTGGATGCATGCTACCAGGTGGTCACCCTGCTCCCTGCAAGCAACTTGATCTAAAATAAAAGGTAGTAGTACAACCACGATATGATGTGGTACATTACCCCACTCCACCCTCTAAACGCATAATGCTACTTCAAAAGATAGTAACAGCATTGTGCCTTCCAAAAACAAACTAATCTGGCACAGCACATCAAGTACCATCGATGCATGTTTTTCTCCCACACAAAACATGTAGGCAACAGCACTACATACTTATCTCACAGACAGAACAGGTACGGAATGGGCAGCAGAAAGATGAGCCTAAGAGCTTCTGACACCAACAATGTATGGAGGCTGGTGAGAGAGGCGGGATTTTGCTATGGGGATCATCTCGGCATTAAAGTCTGTGTTTGAAGATAGGGTAAGCGCAGAAGTCTGCTTCGAGGTCCCCAGCAATATATGCAGAAGGGGAGAGCAGGGGTAGATGCCAGTTCAGAGTGTTGGGTCAGTGGACTCCTGAAGGCCCCTCTGCCGTCCCCCAGAATTCTTCTGTCTTCCCTCCGTGTTTATCTTCCAACCACCCATCTGTATATTTTTTATTCTAGCCCTCAGGACACCATCAGCCAGCCAGGAGGTATGGTGGTAAATCCCATCAGCGGAAGACTGCCAGATAGCAGATAATCAAGGTGGCAAAGGCAGTCAGGGTGTAAAGGTTACAAGGCTCAGAGAAAAAAAACAAGGTAAGGGGTAAAACACACAGCCCATGGCAGATGGCAACTAATTTACAATCAGCACTCATTTCTCACTGTGTGTTAGGAAAAGAACAGAGGCCAGAACATGTAAAAGGCCAGGATGTCACGATAGTCCTGCATGCACCAGGAAGGCCAGGGTACAAACTCTAGCAAAATCCATCAAACCTTTCTAAGTCATTTAACAAATCTATAATGTTGTGTTCTACATAGGGATTGCTACAGCAGATTATGCAAAAAGCAGAAAAGTGTTGTACGGAATCTGTGAATTAATCTCAACCAGTGCTAATTGCTAAGGTCCACATTCCAGTGCATGATGTTTTTGCCCACCATACCACCCCAGACAGAAACTAGCAAATTAACCTTGGCCCTGCTCCAATAACAATAGTTCAGCTCAGACTGAAAGGGCGGGACCCCTCGGAACAAGAGCACAAGCAACACTAAACTGGTTTTGGCCCATTCGGCCTGTTCAATAGGGTGCTTGAGACCTATTCTATAGCGAGCACAGGACCCTAAGTCTGGGCTCTCACAGCGTGGTACTGAAGAAGCAGAAAAGCAATTGGTGGAAAGCTTGAATTATTCTCTGCCACTAGTAAGGCCTGAGTCTGTATTCCAGTCCATCATTTTTTGTCCACCATGCCACCTCGGGCAGGAATCAGCCATATACAATCTCAGCCTTGGTTCTGCTCCAAAGTTTGCATCATTGTAATTAACGTGTTCTATCCTTAACTCAGTGATATTAATGCTATCAGCCTCAGAAAGATGAAAGGTTGGTCACCCCTGCTTGAATTCAAAATCTCTTCAGGTTGCGCATACATGTATATAGATGACACAAAAGTATCACAAATATCTACCTACATATACCCAGCTGCATATAATGGGCAGTAAGCAGGTTTATAGATGGGAGGACCTTTTGTTTTATTTGGTATCAAAACTTAATCTTCCTTTTGTGCATTTTGCTTCTAGATAGTGCTACACCATAGCAATGGCTTCACAGCATCAAGAAATAAACAACACTCTATTACAAGGCATGCTATAATTCAATACACTTGGCTAATTGAAAACACTTTTTCTTTGGAAGGGAAAATTCTTCTGGCATAGCATTGCCTTTTAACCGCCATGTAATGAGTATTTATTGTGTCTCACATGTTGAAGTAGAAGTGTTGCTGTACACCCCTGACTTTTAGCTGTTGGCAAGATGTGATACTAGCATTTTTACCGCTGGGGACGGCCACCTGTCCACCTTAAATAGGGTATGTCATTGCTTTTTGTTATGGCACTTAAATGATCATATTATATAATAAGAGACAGGAGTGCAGCAGCGATTATGGAAAGCAATAAAAACACCTAGGGGGCATATGTACAAGAACTGCGGCTAACTAACACTAGTTAGCGGCAGTTTTCTTACCATGGCCTATCACCAAAAACTATCGCCCTGTTAGCGGCGTATTTACAATACATCGTTACATGACTTTAGTTTCTGGTAGCTGCGGTGAAAACTGCTGGTAACACTAGCGTAAGGTGAATCAAATTCTGACGTTAGCGGGCAAAAACTGACGAAAGTCTCGTTAGAGGCAAAAAAAACTCATGTTAGTTGTTAGACCTGGCATCTTTGGCGTGGTTACCCCTGACTTTTTTGCCTCTACCTCCTGTATTTTTTATGCTAAGCTGGATTTCGTTTTTGCTGGTTTAGATGCTTTGGGCACTTTGCCACTGCTGACCAGTGTCAAAGTGCAAGTGCTCCCTTGGTAAATTGTTATATTGATCGGATATCCATGATTGGTATATTTGTTTCACCTGTTAACCCCTAGTAAAGTGCACTGCGTGTGCTAGGGCTGGTGATTCAAATGCTACTAGTGGGCTGCAGCACTGATTGTGCCACCCACAGGAGTAGAGCTAAAATGATGTCTTAGGCCTGCTTGCAGTGCCTATGTGCAGTCCAGGACTGTCATGTCGACCTGGCCAGTGCACCCACTGACCAGGCCTTATCCTTCCCTTTCTGTACATGTCAGGCATCCCTATGGTGGCCCTAGGTACCCCCCTGGGCTGGGTGCAGTGTATCTGAAAGGTAGGGCATGTACTGAGGTGTGTAACATGCCCTGGTAGTGAATTACAGCCATTTTCGTTTTTCACTGCTGAGAGGCTATCTTGCCCATAGGATAGAATGGGGAAGGCTGTTTACATGCCTATCTTCCCATAAGGGCAAGATAGAAAATCCAAGTTTGGTATCTGTGTTCAGAATTTAATTATACATCTTTTTAGCAAGATGGTTTTTAAATTCACTGTGTGAGAATAGCACTTTTTAGAAAGTAGCTATTCTCCTGTTTAACCTTCCTGTGTGCCTGTGTGCTGGTTGGCTGACTGGTGTCATGTGATGGGCTAGGTGGCTCCAGGAGCCTGGATGAGTCAGCAGCAGGGTGAATAGGGAGATCTGCTTTAGATGGGTGGGAGGAGTAGTCCCTGGGTTTGAATAGGGCTGCCCCTGCCAACACAATGCTGGCTCCACCCCCTGCTGGCCAGGCTGAGGACTCTGCCTCTGCTGGCACAAAGAAGGCTCCACCTCCTGCTGAGCGTCTAATGACCCTGCCCCTCACTCTGAAAGGAACCAGGTGCTCCAGAGCAGAGCACACCCAGGAACCGGTTTGAGCAGGGGAATCCCCACACTGGAACAAAGAGAGACAAAGACTTGGAGGGGTATAAGAAGAAGACCCCAGACACCTAAACTTTAGATCACTTTGGAACTAAGAAGAAACCTCTGCCAAGGAGAAAGCTGAAAAGAACTGAAGAGGAGAAGACTGCCTGCTTGCTGTTTTGCTTTGCTGCCAAGGAGAGGGGAAGGACTTTGCTGTGTCCCCTTCTTTTGATTCTGATCTCCAAGGGCCTGAGAAGAGCTGGCTCCCTGTTAAGAAGTCCCAGGAACAAAAGGACTTCACCACCAGCTCCCCTGGAACTCTGCTGAAGGAGTTCTGACCTGTCTTGGAGTGCTTGCCCAATCTTGGGGCCTCAGGAGGTCGTTTTGCTGTGTTTGGGAGCTGGGAAGCAGAAGCGTGAAAAAGAGTAACTGGTACCCAACGCATCATCCGATTGCGTGTCGCAAGAACGAGAGTGCGAGGAAAATTTCATCGCGGCGTCATCGCAGCACCCGGAGTCCCCGCATCGCCGAGTGCGTCGAGCATCGTCCCGGTGCGAGAAGATTCCTGACGCTGCGAGGGTCGTCGCAGAACCAGTTTGCGGGCCGCACCACTGCCGGTGCGTGAAAGTATCCAGTCGCTGCGTGCGTCGACGCAGAGTCCCGTTCCGTGGCGCATCGAGAGTTGCGGCGCCGGAAGTCAACGCTGCGCCGCGCATCGTGCCACATCGAAGAGTGTCGCATCAAACATGTGCGTGAAGCTTCCCCCTAAGAAACCTACGCAACGAAAGCCAAAGTCATCGCATCCTCCCCCTACAGATCGGAGCCGGCGCATCCACCTCTGCTGCGTGAAGCAGGGCTGCTGCAAAGCCTCCCCAGGATCTCAGGAGTATCGCATCGCCTTTGCCATCTTCCTTGTGATAGCTTTTGGGAACCTTATCACAACTACAGGTACTGTTGGGCACGAGAGTGTCGCATTGTGTGCATTGAGAGTCGCACTGTGCAGGACACTGACTTTTACATCCTGGAGTACTTTCTGCAAACTCTTGAACTATCTTTAAAGTAACCTTTTGAATTATATGTTGGTTTGTCTGAAGTATTTGGTCTTGTGAAGTTTTTAGTAAAGATACATTATTTTTCTAAAACTGGTGTGGAGTAAATCTGTGGTGTTTTCACTGTGTTACTGTGAGTGTTGGTACAAATACTTTACACATTGCCTTTGATAGCCTAGACTGCTCAGGCCAAGCTACCTAGAGGGTGAGCAGGGGTTATCTTAACAGTGTATCCCCCTTTCCCTGACTAGAAGCAAGGGTCCCTACTTGGACAGTGGTACCTACCCTGCCAACTAGAGACCCCCAGATCTAACATTAGTCAGCCTAACTTGACTTTTTTTGCCTCTAGAGGCAAAAATAGTCTATAAGTCCACCTCCAATGAAAAACAGGAAATAAAACCAATGGAATGCAGAATGGATCAGCCAGGGCTAAGTGCAGCACAGATCAACACCCCCCCCCCCCTCAAACCCCCTAACAGCCAGGATGACCAGCCAGAGTCCCATTGGAAAAGAAATTCAGGGCTTCATCTATGAAAAGAGGCGCATCGCTGTGCCAAACCAGTGATGCATCACTTTTCATTGCGCACTCCTTGTAACACCATGGCATCCAAAACCTTGAAAGCACGGACAGGGCCCGAAGACCTCGCTGGGCCTCCGTCTGGGACCCAGAGTGGGATGTGTAGGTGCTGTGGAGTCGCTGGGCCATGGCGGTAGACATTAAGGCGCGGTGATCGCCCTTACCTTGTGGTGACATCCGGCAGGTCGCATGGAGACACGTTGCTGACCTGTGTTCGAAGACCGCCTTACGCCCCTTGGAGCTCTAGACGGTAGAGGCGCTCCTGCGAACCAACGTAGGGAGGTCTGCATCGCATACTACGATCCAACACTACCACGGGGTGCATGGAGGAGATTATCAATGGTGTGCCGCGCGCTCTGCATCACAGGCCGTAGGATGTTGTTCTGGTCGGACGCTGTGGAGGGTGAGGCCCCTGAGCTGTACCAAATTTGTGTGGTGGGAGCACTGCAACTTTGCGCCTAAGGGGCACTGTTACCACACCTGCATCGGGAGGTTCCCCAGCAGACTTGGCATGCGACTGCTGTAACCAGGCTCGTGAAACCCCACCTGGCTGAGGCTCCTGCTGGCAGAGTCACAGATTTGGAGAGAGTGCAGCACATTGAGCCCCAGTGTCAATGTCCAGGTCAAGAGAAGGTGGGATGCATAGCGGGGGAGGCCCGGGGGTAAGTCGGGGCCCAGGCCTAGTGCCTGTGAGTGACGTACACCGTGCTCTAAGCAATCCATGCGCTGCAGCTGACCTACATCACCGAGGGCACCACACATGACTGGTGGGGAACTTCACTAACTCGCTCAATTCACTGAGAGCAGCCATTGGTGGCAGTGGGTGCCAGGAGCACCGGGGCCGGTTCTGGTACAGGCCCTTGGGTATGCAGCTTGATCCGCTGTTACTCGTTGGAGAACTGGGGAACACGGAATCTGGTCGCCACTGTCAGATCAGAAGAGGCAACTGGGTGGTGCTGCCTTTACTTGCCCCATGTTCATTTGCTTTTGGGTGTACTAGGGACTAAACCTTAGCGTACTTCCTCTTTCCACAGTGCTGCGCTGTCTGGTTACTGCTGCTGCTGTCCCCATCTGCTGCTGCTGGTTCCTCTGACACGGAGGTCAGGTGTTCGAGTCCCTCTTCCACCTGCAGGCTCCTGCCTGTGCCTCATCCCTGGTGGTCCAGTGGTAGAGCGTCACTGCTCTGCAGCTTGACTGTCCTCCAGTCCCTCTCGTCTGCTGTTACTGTTCCTCATTCTGCTCTTCTCCATTGCTTTCCTACCTTTTTCTATATTTTTTTTATCTTTGCTGTGTTTGGCTTTGTTTTTGCTGTGCTTTCTTGCAGTTCCTTTTTCCCTATCCTCTCCCTCGTTGCCGCTGCGATCACCCGCGTTCCTGTCCCCTCCAGTGTCCTTTCCCGCGTTTCCTGCCTCACAGCTGTCCAGCCCCCCTGCAGCACTAATTAATGGCGGACACTGTGCGGCCATGAACAGCGGGCGTGCCACTGGTGCACCAAAGGAAAGCCAAAGGCAATCCCGTCTGTGTTCGTCCGGCCCTGTACCATGCCCAGCACCAGGGACCCTGCCTTTCGGACACTCCAATGCTATAACGCCAGCATCCTCCTCGCCCTCAGCTGTGGGCACCACGCCTCCTGCCATCTAGCATCACCAAAGAATACCCTTGCACCCTGGGCCTGTCGAAACTGCAAACGCACCGTCTGCCACATCAGCACACCAGCACCCCTTGCCGCCCAGCCAACCAACAGCGCACCCGACCAGCTCAACTCCATCCTCCTCAACGTGCGGTCCCTCCACAAATACACCAGACATCTGGGACCTCCTCGATGCCACTTTTTCAGACATCACCTTCTTCACGGAACCCTGGACCCACCTCTGCTCCGGACCTGATATTGCCATCGCCATCCCTGATAGCTACTAAATCACCCGCTAGGACCACCCCGACCGTCCAGGAGGAAGCATTGCCATAGTCTACAAAAGCACACTCCAGCTGACCACACACTCTAATGACCCAACGTGACCATGGAACACCTCCACTTCCAGATCGGACCAACACCAACCCCATCCTCTGCGAAACCCTCATCTATAGGCCCCCCAGGGTATGGACCACCATTCACCGATGCCATTGTTTGCCTCATTGTACCCCAGGCTCTACCATCCACCAACTACATCCTACTTGGAGACCTCAAGTTCCACCTGGACAACCCCAGTGACCAGAACACCACCCCCCTCCTGGGGAATCTCGCCAACATCGGACTCAAGCAGCTAGTCACCGCACCAACCCACATAGCCGAACACACGCTCGAGCACGTCTTCTCCACCAGCCGGAACTTCAACTATAGCCACACCAACGGACTTTACTGAACCGACCATCATTGTATACATCAGGTCTTCACCATGCCCACCGTACACCACCGCCATCATGGCCCCCCCTCGCAGCTGGAACAAGGCCACCGAAGAACTTCTCGTCAACTCCCTCAACCCCACCACTCCGCCCACACTTTAAGACAACACCGCAGCGCCTAACCTCCACCGATGGATCTCCAACTGCGCCAACACCCTAGCACCCCTCAAGAAAAGACCAGGCAAACAACACACAAGAAGGCCAACTGGTCCACTCCCTCCCTCCACTAGTCCAGACGCACTTGCAGACATCTCGAGAAGTGATGGAGCCACAACATCAATCATCTCTGCAACACAGTCACGCTTGCACCATGGCGCAACTGTGCCTGCGTTTGCGCATGGCAGCCGTTGTGTGCCAGCGTAGGGGAAAAAGACAGGGGGGCTTATTCATGAGCCCCTTCAGACAGTTTCACCTCGCCAGTGCGTCATTTTCTTGACTTACTTGCAGTGTAATTCTTCCACCACGTTGCGACGTATTTGCAAAGTGACGCATCTAGGCATATGCGTGACCTTGTGAAGCCCTGTGCCACATTAAACCTGCATCAGGGTGGGCGTTCCCATGCAACAAAGCCTCATTGGAGTGGCGCAGTGAAATCCATCAGATTTCACTGCAATAATTGTAGGATGGCACTTCGTCAGTACCTTACGGCTGCCTCATGGCAGGCGTAAGGGTGACACAGTGCCACAGGGATAGGCTGGCCCCATGCATTGCTAGAGTTGTGTAATGCTTGTGACACAACTGCAACAATGTGTGACTTTAGCGCTGACAGATACATCAGGATTCCAGACGTATCTGTCATTAATTGCGACATGGAGTGCCATACATTGAATACAGCGCATCAATTGTGTCACAAAAAGGGCATAGTGAAAAGTGGTGCAACGCTGTTTTGTAACAGCGATGCAACACTTTTCGTGAATGAGGCCCAGGAATGCTCCGTATCTTACTGGTGGTGCACATTCCGGCCTTGTAGTTTTGTCGCAGGGCAGTGCAGCAACATTCCCTGCAGCGCTGCCCAGCACCAAAACCTTCTGAAATGAGGCCCCAAGTGTTTGCACCATTTTTAAGACCAGCTATTTTCAGGTCTTAAAAATCTGCCTCTGACTGCAGTTAGGGGCAGTTTTTTTGGTTTTGCACCATACAAGGAATTCCTTGTAAATATCGCAAAGTGGGGTTAGCGGCAGATTTTTGCACAGGAACGTCCACCTTGCATCTCATTTCTGTAACAGAAGTGGCGATCTTAAAAATTCACGTTTTCACCCAAAAACTGCCGCTGACTGAAGCTAGCAGCAACTTATAAATAAGGAGATAAAAAAAGGCTGCCGCAATGTCCAAAAATGTACGCTACAGCGGCCGTAACTCCTTGTGCATATGCCCCTTAGTGGCTTGTCAGGGCTTTAACCGTCATTTCTGGGAATACTTTTAGATGTGGCTGAAGAGTCCCAGCTCATCCAGGGAACCTGGGAGGGGGGGGCGGTTTGGAGGGACTATTGAGGCAAAGCCCTCTCAGGCTCAGCCCAATAATGGTCGTTGCTCGCCTGATAGGCACTCAAATAGTGCTTTAAAAGTAATCACGCGCGGTAAACTTAATCTTCGACCGAGTTACGACTCTTAAAGTTGGCCTTGAATAGAGAGAGGGGGTTTAAAATGAAAATTCAGTAAGGTGCATAGTCCCACGCTTCCCAACAAGCATTTTTCGAAGTCTCCAAAGTGTTCTGCGAAGTAATATTGGAGCGTAACCCACTCTACGCTTTAATCGCAAAAAGCAATTTCTACAGACTAATAAAATCACGTTGGGGCAAATACGATCATTTTGCAAACACTAACACATCTATACAAGAATTGAAATGAGAACATGTTAAACAAGTGTTACATACGTCACCCGTGCCACATGACGCTTATCACGCGCAGGTGTCATAACACATTGTATAATTTCCTTGGAAGACTAAATCACTCCGTCTCCGTACTATAACCTCTGATTACCGAAGGAACTTTTCACGGCCTCATTTTGTTTTAGCTTACCCAATCCATCCGTAAATGCCCAAAGAGGGCGTGGAGGACGCACAACAGCTCTATCAATGCCCACTCCCCCAAAATACCCCTTTGCCCTCACTGTCATGGCTGCCTCAGTCGGTCACGTCACGTGCTCTGTGTCAGCTGAGACCGGCTCACGTGACTAAGTCAGAGCAAGGAGGAGTGCGATGTGCCAAAGTTGTCAGGTAAGAGGGAAAATCTCAGTCGTTTTTTTAATTTTTGCATAGTTCTGCTTAGGTCAGAGCAACCGAAGCGCTTAATAACGAAGCATACACAACATCTGAAAACGCCAGCGCTGTTGCTTCACTGAGCATTTGAGGGATCATATCAAGAGTAGTGTAACCCATGCTTTCCTAATACTGTGAAGTTAAAAGCATTGCAGAAGCCTTGTCTGAACTGCAGTCTAATGTACAACATTGTGTGACAGAGAAGTAGATTTACTTTCCCTATTAATTCGCATTGACGTGGAGGAAGTTTTAAGTGGGAAATTGCACAAATAAAGCTTTGTTTGCTTCAAATCGCTAGTCCTTCACTTAGATGGGTAATGTCGCCACATATGTCAACGAAAACTTTACCAGATGAGGCCTTTAATGTTCCGGTCGTATGAATCATTAAATGAAGCAGTTGATTTTGTGAGTTGTTTCCTGCTTTATTTATTTGTACTAAAGTTCTAAATGTTAATGGATCGTAGTAGGCAGTCCTGCCAAGTACCACGCATCATTCCGTCCATCATTTGTTTGCGTAGCAAGTACACCGCATCAGGCGTTAGACTAACGCATTTCAGTGTGGTGCTCCGCGTCACCACGCAGAAATGCATTGTCAGGCATAATGCATAGTCTGAGGGGCAGATTTACAAGAACTGACGTATCTCTGTATATTTAGCAGAGATGGCAGTTAATTTGCGTCACGCAAAAAAACCCTTGCGCCACCATGGATGCGTCGCATTTGCAATGCGGCACACCGTGGCGCAAGGATAGACAGATGGTTGACACATCTGTTGGCGTAAAGGCAATGCATTGCTGTAGTCGTGTCGCAAGCACGACGCAACTCCAATGCTTTGGAATCCCTGCTTCAAGCAGGCGTAAGGCTTTGTTGCAGTGGTGCCGTAGAAGTGACGCAGTGAAATCGTGTAGATTTCACTGCGTCACTTTTACAAGGTTTTCTTACGTTGGAACGCCCACCCTGCATACATTATACCTGACGCAGGTATAATGTAGCGCAGGGATTTACAACGTGACGCATCTTCCTAGGTGCGTCACGTAAATGTGTCGCAACGTGGCGCATTGTTTACCTTGACGCAACGGTGGCGTAAAAGTGTTGCAAGGGGCTTGTAAATCTGCCCCCGAGTATGTCTATGGCACATGGCAGCGCGCACCTTTGGCCTGTTCGGGCTGATCCCACTGGCTTGGGGCGCTCCCAGCAGCTGAGCAGGCTCACAGTGCTGCTACAATGTATCTTTGCAGGGCTCTGTCTGAGTCAGACAGCTTGACGCCATGGCTCGGTCAGGTAGTGCCCAGTAGCTACTGCAGAAACAGACAGGGCTTGCCCCGGTCAGCTTGTGTGACACAACTTAGCCTTTGCGCTGCGGGGGATGTAACATTACGTCCTGCTGCCAGGGTGTGGGGAGTTAAAATTTGTGAGGAAGGAGGAGGAGGCTGGCTGCTCAGTGGTTTGCGAGTGCCGCCGGCCGTGGCACAGTTTGTGCTCGCACCTACTGCCCGGCTGGGCTGCCTGCACTGTGGGGCTAATTACTATGGCTGCTGCCCGCCAGCAAATTATTTCTGGGCCGGCCAAGGGAGAGTGCTGCAGCCAGTGACGGGTCATCACCATCACGGAGTCACTGACCATAGTAGAGGACAGCTGGCCGACAGGCCATAGCCTGGATCGAATAAGGGGGATTAATTACCTTGCCCGCTGGGGGTCACTGGCGGCCAGCTTGAGCTGCCTTGCAGTTTGTAAATTGCACTGAGTCATCGACATGCCAGTCACACTGCCTGGCTCAGGCTTAAGATCATAAGAACAGAACCGTGAGTAGTATAACCACCAGACACTTCAGTTGTCAGTCACAGTCCGTATATAGTAACACAATCAAATTAAATTTAATGGGGAGTGGAGTAGGCAATCCGAAGGTATTTCTTTGGAAGTGCCACGACCGCCTATTGAGGAACTTAAGCAGTCAGCCATACCACAGACCCCATGAAGGTAAACTTAGAACATGAGTTTGGTGGGCGACACAGCGAGCTGGGCATCACTGCGCACTACAAAGATCCTTTTCACATAAGTACGCAGATCAGGTATTGGGTTCCAGCAGGGCTGGCTTATCCATTCATCCTTCTGAGGTTAATAATGTGAGCCCCATTGAGTTGGACAAGAAAGCACTGGAATACCCGGATTCCTGAAATGAACTTTTCAGCTCTTATGAACAATTATTCTACAAAATGTCAGTCTGTAGCTGATAAACACACATATATGGCTATATGTTTACTTGTTTCATTGCTGGAGTTCATAAGAGGTGACATACATTAAACTGCTTAAAATAAATGGTGCAAGTAATTACATGCAACATACTGAGGCGTTTGTTTTCAGTGGAGTTTACAGATGTGTGTATTCTACATGCCTTGGGCCTCTCACATCTCTGCTACTGGGCTGGGGGAGGGTCATACAGTCACTCTCGTCACAGAGAGAGGCCCTGGGAGTCCTGAGATGGTCATGCTCTCCAGATGATTTTGCTAGCAGGGAGAGGGAGCGAGCACCACATTGGCTGGAAATCTGTGGTTTATTTTTTTTGTCGCACTGCCTGGCCAGCAACACTAGGCACCAGTGTGTTGTTGTGGCCTCACTCATCCTATTGGGGCCGGGTCCCAGACCCACGTGGGAGAGGCCCTGGAGTGATGCTAAGCAGCGTCAATAATTACAAGGGAGGAGGTTGAACCAGGTGGCCTAGTCCGAGCCGGCCCACAGCAACACTGATGGTGAGCCCAGGTTCAATGTTTTCCTTAGTCAGTGAGTTGGGGCCTCAGACACATCCTGTTTGGGCCGGGTTGACAGGTTACAAGGTGTAGGCGAGTAGGATCTGCACTTATGTTGCCCCCACTTTTTTTCTGATGTTAACACTGGTTTCTAGCTATAGTCTGGCTGGCACCCTGCTAATCAAGGCCCCAGCCTCTCTGTTCTCTCTAAACAACTTGGAGTGCATATTAGATGCACTAGTGATTGGATACTGTGGTACCATTATGAGCCCCTAGTATATGGTACCTTAGGTACCAAGGGTATAGGTACTTCACAGGCCTACCAGGGACTGAAGCATGTATTATGCCACCCTTGGGAAGCAGACTAAATCTTACACCACAGGCCTGCTACTGCAGCCTGGGTGAGGTAGTGTTAGCACTCCTCACTGAGATATAGGTTCCCTATATCTCACCTTACACACACATATAAACCTATCGGTCACCCCTAAGGCAGGCCCTATCAATCCTGAGGGCAGGGTACTTGGTTTACATGTGAGTGGGTGCCTCTGCCTGAGTAGGGCCGCTCTGCAGCTCTCAGAGTCTATTCTCTGTGGCTGTTTGTGGATGCGGTTAAATCATATACTCTTAAGTGCATTATAACCTCGCGGTAAATGCTAACTCTGGGATGGCTGCATCAAAACATGTCGTGTTTGGTGTCAAATGCTTTGGAATCATACCCCCACACCAGTAACTGGTGTGGGAGTATGATCCCACCCTTCTAGAGGGGTAGACATGTACATACTGTGGAAACACGGTAGAATCCTGAAAGAGCCCTGGCATCACAAAATGGATGCCACCAGCACAGACACTGGGCTGACCTCCTGCTGCTGACCGAAAATCACAGTGGAGGAGGCCCAACAATAGGCATCCTGTCACAGGGAGGTGTCACCACCTTCCAGACAGGATGTAGTGTATTGGGGCTGGGTGGGTGCACTCCTAGAGTGCTTTGAAGTCCTGCACTGGGGGAGCAGTAGGTTCCTCTGTGCATATGCCAGCTCAAACCGGTTCAGGGGCTACCTGCCCCTGCTCTGGCGCAAAACTGGACAAAGGGAAGTGGGTGTAACCACCCACTCCCCTGACCCTCCCATAGGAGTGGTCATAGAGTTAGTCCCTCCCTTTCCTTTAGTATAAGTTAGCAAACTAGATATCCTTGGACGACGCTCTGAAGAAGAATCCTGGACCTTCGACGTTCCACTACCTCTGGAAGACTGAAGAATCTCCCTTGGAGTCAAGGATTGACTCCCCTGCTTGGCAGGCACCAAAACGTTGAATCAACGGTCGCAAACTTTCCCGCTCCCGCCGGAGTCCGAAGTCCCTGCAGCCCCGGAAGTGGATTTCCTGACCTCTCGACGGCCATCGTGAGTCCCCAGCAGAGCTGAGGCGAGTGGACCCCACGAGTGACGAGGAACAGCAATACCTGGGTACCGTGCACTATTTTTTAATGCAATCCCTTCACGACGTTCTACGAACTTGTGCATTGGACCACGTGTGGTCCAAGCCTCCAGCAGGATTTCCACAGAAGATCAGAGGCCAACCTCGTCCCGAGTGACCGTGGGCTCCTGTGAAGTGAATCCTCCCGAGGCGTCTTCGCGATCCCTTGCCCGTTGGCTTGTGGGTCCTCTGAAGACTTTTCTACAGAACCAAAGGGCTCCCCTGGTTGCTCCAGGCCTGCCCTGACTTACTCTTGCTGGGTGAGTCTCTCAGACCTTGCTGGTCTGCACCGCTGACTTTCTTCACTTTCCACAAGACTTGCTGTTGCCAAGGCTTGTTGGCTCCAATCCGGTTGCCGACACCTCAGTAAGCTGCAGACTTCGTGGGACACGCCGAATCCAGCTCCTGGTTGTCGTCGACGCCTCCTGGACCTCGTGGCTGGAGAGTCAAGACACCCGTGATCACCTGAAATCACCCGATGACTGTGGGCATCCATCTTCCTGGGCCCGGGTCACTGGCAAGTGACTTTGAACACTGTCTCCTCTGCTTTCAGGTCTTCCTCCTTCTGAATCCAGCCTTGGATTCCACGGGACACTTCTTCTGTCTTCACAAGCAGTAAGTCTTCTTTGGCTCCCATTGAAAACGACGCCGCAACCCGACACCAAAAGACACCTATGCACCCGGCTTCCCTGGGTGAGGTAACTCGTGCACTCTGGTGCTCCTGTATGTGTTGGCTCTAGAACTACTTACCCTGTAAGTGACTTGCTTGTAGACTCTCCCGAAGTATCCTAAAACTTTAAAATTCCAACCGCGACTTGCTCCATTGAAGTCTATTGGGATCCGCGGCTGTGTTCTCACACTGCATGCGTCTCCCGTGGGTCCTTTACTTACCTGCCTTGGGTGGATTAGTGAGGCCCCAGCACTTCTGAAGGCTCTAGGCCTTCTCGCTTCTCAAGTCGATTTTCTTATACCTCCTTTTTAGTATATGGTCTGGTACGCCCCTAGGGCCCCAGCCATTTAAGTGCATAATTTGTTGTGAAACATTGATTCATGCATATGTTCCTGACTTCTAATCTCATAATGAGATTAGTAGAGTGTGTCTAGAAATAAATACATATATATTTTATATATATACCCGTGTGGTGTCCTTTCATTTGGTAATTCAAGAGATTATAAGGTAAAACAAGCTGCTTTACATTCCTCAGAGACTTAGCCTGAAGGCTGCTCTCCACAGCTACCACTAGGATAGCTTTCTTAAAAAGGTTGTCTTAAACCTATCTACCATAAGAGTCGAATTGGACTGGTGCAAGGTGGCCACTTTAACTAGTGACCACCATATGCCAGGCCAACTTCTCACACAAGGGCATTAGGTTAGTGTCCTTCCATTTCTGGTGCTTTGCAGCTGTTTTAAGATCTTCTTGGAGTGTCTTGTTGCTCAAATCGATGTAATTTCTGATATTTAAATGTTTCCCACCTCTTCATTGCTTAATTTTGCTTATGAGAAAGTGTCACTCATAGTCGTTGAAATGTCACTCATAATCACACAGAAATTATGAAAATGTCACACATGGCTGTCTGAAACTTTGGCAGCTATGATTAGGAAACAACTGGTATGCAAGGTCACTCCTGCCCAGTGCTTTAAGTGTTTCTTTTATTGTATTGCTGAGTGGGAGCGATCATACTAGAACTGAAACCTGTGGCCAGGGGCGCAACTTAACCCAAACTTCTGCAAGGGGGGGGAGCTGTAGGGGATTTGGAGGACAAAGACTCCCAGCTCCCAGCCTGCATTGGTGGCAGCTGTTACAACATCCTTTTTTGGAGCTCTCCTCCTCATATCCACTTCCTCCATGAATTCCTTCACTACCACTCTCCAACAATGCACCTCATCTCTCCATAGGGTTTTTTTGACGTGCATTTACTTTTTTTTATTGTGCTACTCATAGTTCACTCATTCTTATTTCTGTGATCTGCATGGTACACATTCTTTGCAGCAGGCTCATTAACCCTCAGTGCTACTCTATGATGAGCCAAAATTTCAACTAGACAAAATTCTGAACTTTCACTAGTAGGAACATTTATCACCAGAGTTATCTTGACATTTTATTGCTGCCTGAAAACTGCCTGATGCACAAAAAAGTTCATGTGCTTTTAAACCAAAAATTACATGTAAACATAGCGCCCCCCACCAAAGTCAACTCAAGGTGCAACTGCACCAGTTGCCAAGCCCTAAAGCCAGTTCTGCTCCCAGCAACGGGGCAGGACAAGCATTTACAGAAATGGGGTCAGAGCTAGCCTCATACCCATTATTTGAGGAAAAAGATCCATGTAAGTGGTGGGGTGTGATACTTCTCCCAAATTTAAGCAAGCAAAAAAAGTTAACAGATTTCTTGTAGATGATTAAATGGAGAGTAGACTTCTCCTCTGAGAATTTTTTGAAACATTTGGGATCAAATTTTCTAAGATGCTGAAGACCCTTATGGACATTCTTGAAATATTTCAGTACTTTCATAGTGCACCAGGGAAGCCTGGCCGTTCCTAGGAGTAGATCTAATTTTTAGGTCTCGGCTGTAAGACTGTGCGCATGCGCTGTCTCGAACCGAGACATGGTGTAGCTACATCAGGGGCTTCTGCCCACTCATAGGTTTGCCATTTGATGCAACAATCATTGCTCTATTTTGCGGTCTCCCCATTTGCCGAAGGCATGCATAAGTCATGCTGTAGGAGAGTAGGGTCTGCAATCCTATGATCACCCAGATTTTTTGCTTTTACTTCATTGGTTTACGACTTTCCCTGGCTGTGGGCCTGCCAATCAGACCCACAGCCTAGCTGTTCTCTCTCGAAATTAACACACATGTACATTAGGTGCATCCACTAATTGGAACTGGGCCGCCTTGTCAGTCCCTGTCTCAGCATACCACAGGTATCCAGGGCATCGGTGTACCCAGGGCCTACCAGGGGCTGCAGCATGTATTATGCCACCCCTGGATGGCCGCCCAAATCTGACACAACTGGCTGCACGACAGCTGGGGCAACGTGGTGTAATCACCCATTGCTGTAGGTGTAGTATTCCTACACCTAACCCTAAAATGGACACATGGCTTCCTATCAGTCACTCCTATGGCAGGCCTTATCAATCCTGAAGGCAGAGTGCAGGGAATCATGTGGGACGGTGCTCTGGCGCGAGCTGAGCCCGTCGACGGCTTGCGGAACCAAGTCCTAATAGCCGTTCCATGGTGACGCGGGCCAACTACTTTAAAATGCATTATAATCCTTGCGGTTATTTGCTAACTTTGGCATCGCATCACCTACACATGTCGAGTAAGGTGTCATACGAATTGGAATACGAACCCCTCGCCAGTCCTGGCGACGGGGTTAGCATTCCCCCCTTTTAGAGGGGCACGACATGGAAGTAACCTTGAACCCCGGTTAAAGTTGACTCAAGCCTCAGCATCACAAAATGGATGCTGCCACCAGACACAAGTCTGACCTCCTGCTGCTGGGAGACCTTCCAGCGAGGGGAGCTTGGACAAAGGGATTCCTGTCGAGGGCGGTGTTAGCACCATCCCAGACAGGGTTTGTGTATCCCAGGTAGGCAGGGCTGAAAGGAAGGTGATTGCAAGTGGCACCCCGGTGCCCACTGTGCATAGCCCGGCTCAAACCAGTTTCGGGGGCAACCCTGCCCCTGAGCCGGGGCGAAGCCGGACAAAGGATAGGGGTGTCACCACCCCCCTCCTGGCCCCACCCATAGGTAGGACCTAGTCACGGGCCAGCCCCTTTTCTTAGAATAAAGGTAGGAGCGAGCCCCCTTCCCAAATTGGATAATTCTGAATCTTGAACTACTTTCCACGAAAGGAACTCTTGACTATTTCTGAAGACTCTCCCTTGTGGCTAAGGAGTAGCCACCCTGCACCAGCAGGCACCACCTAAGCGCTTGCGGTTTGCTGTAAGTCTCTCCTACGGATCAAGACTGCCCAGCTCGACGAGACCCGAGTTCCCTGCCCTCTCTGACCTTTTACCTACATCATCAGCCCAGCTGAGAGTCGTAGGTGTGACGAGACCTGCGGGACCGGCCATCTTCAGAACCTGCACGACGCTTATCTAGCACGCCCACCGAGGGACCCTCGAGTGAGTGCACCTAGGGTTTGAGAAGCCCTAACCCTGAGCAGCTCCAGCACCGAAGTCTGCCTCCCCAGCATCCACGAGATCTGCGTGGGGGCCCTTCCGCTCCTTGCTGTTCACCGCGTTGTCCGACCACTTGCCGAACCGGCTTGTGGCCCTCTTCACGACGCACCACGATTGTTTCATCACTAGTCTGGTTGCTCCAGACTGGCTCTTGCTCCCCTTCAACAGAGGAGTACCACGGACCCTCCTGGTCCACTCCAGACGCCATCTTGACTCCCCCGCGTGGGTTGCCACTGCCAAGATCCGCTGCCCCACTCCTGGGCCCAGCCCCATCGACAGCAGACACCTGCGTGGGACAGCTCGCCCTCCATCCTGGTCGCCGCCGCGCCTCCTGGTCCGAGGAACAGCCGAGTCCGACGTCATCCACTCACCTGGTCGAGGTGACTTCAGCCGGTACCCTCCTGGTGCCCACACGATCGCTGGCTAGCGGTTGAGAACTGAGTCCCCTCTGCTTTCAGGTTTCCTTCATCCCCGATCCAGGCTTGGATCTCGCTGAACATAGTCACTGGTCGCCTGCCAGCAACTCTTCTTTCAGGCTCCTGAGACTACAACGAGGACTCCTGACATCTTGCCGAACCTCCCGCAGCCGCAGCCTCTGGGCTAGGTAACTCGAGCATTTCGGTGCTCCATCGCAGGTTCGCTCTACAAGTGTCCAGTTCCTTTTTCGTTTAGTCCCACTGATCGGATCACTCCGGAATCAGTAACTCCAGACTCTAACCATTTGCAGTTCACTGGTAGTGTAGATGGTTTCTCGTGCCCCTCGGGCATTTGTGTAAATTGTGCAACTTGAAGTATTTTCGTAAGAGTTTTGTAGTGTGCTTAGCTCCCTGACTCATAAAGAGCCAGGGTAGTCTTGTTATAAATAAATATCCTTTATTTTCATAACAACTTGTGTGGTGTCCTTTCACGTGGTGTTCAAGGGGTAACTGTGGTGGTAAAACAGCTGGCTTAACACGCCCTCTAGAGTTTAGCCTAAGACTGCTCGTGTCCACGCTACTAGGATAGCTGGTCTATAAGGTTGACTTACAACCAATCATCAATAAGGGTCGTTTGGAATGATACACAGTGATCACTAGAATAGTGAGCACTACATATCAGGCCAACTTCTCACATTGGTGAGCAGCGGTTGGGATTTGAGCTTGCTGTTGTTTTACCACACACGTATCCTAAGAATATCGAAGTGAAAGATCACATAAGTACCCAGGTACATATAACTTAACTTAGAATACTCCGAGTTCTACTGAACCGGCTGTTGTAGTGTAACAGGGCTTAGCACACCCTGACTACAACTCTTAGCAAGGGATCAGTAGGTAAACACATAGTGTAGGTAGGTGTATCACTTACACCTCACTAGAAAAGCATGTCGGTCCACGGAGAGTCTGCGGAGACTCCCTTAGTGGTCAGTGACCCTCCACAGGTCGTGTCACGATATGCAGCTCTTAGCTTCAAGGAGACGAGACAACTGTGTGCCTCCAGGAAGCTAAACCAGGGTTCTAACCCTACCATCGCAATTCTGAATGGTCTCTTAGAGGCGTACGATGCTAGGAGGTCCTCTAACACAGGTCCCCCCGATGCTGATGGGAACATGCCTCCCTTAGAGGGAACCCTCGGTGACCCAGACCTCGACCTCCACACAGAGGAGGAGGACGAGGAGGAGTTATCAGAAGACGAGGCAAACAAAGGTCCAGTGGTAGTCAGCAGGCTTACAAGGACCAACTTAAGCAGGCATGAGAATGGAACTGGGGGAGCCCCGAGCCCACGCTCAAGCAGGCCTAACCTTGGGAACGGACGAGCTAGGTCTCTCTCCAGAGGCTCTGGCAGATCGGTTCATACACATGTCTCTCAGGCATCTTCTCAGAGAGGAATGGCGTCCCCTCAGAGAAGGGAGCATGAAGCGAAGATGAGGGAGGTCAATCTGAGGATCGAGCGGGAAGAACTTGCCCTCGCCAAAGAAAGACTTGCCCTGGCCCGAGAGCAGAAATTAAGTGGGTTAGATCCCACTGGTGGCAGCATTCTCAATAGAGAGAAAGACAGGGGTATAGACACTAGACACCTGAGTAAAATAGTGCCCCCCTTTAAACAAGGGGACGACATCCACAAGTGGATAACTGCTTTGGAGAGGGCCTGCACTGTCCAGTGCGTCCCCCCAAGTCAGTGGGCAGCTATACTGTGGCTCTCCTTTGAAGGTAAAGGGCGAGACAAGCTCCTCACTACTAGAGCTGAGGATGCAAACAACTACCAAGTCCTGAAGACCACACTGATTGATGGGTTTGGCTTAACCACGGAACAGTACAGGTTGCTGTTCAGGGACACCCAGAAAATTCAGTCTCAGGACTGGACTGACTTTGTCGATTGTGCCACTAAGGCTTTGGAAGGCTGGTTGCTGGGTAGCAAGGTTACTGATTACACAGGATTGTACAATCTTATCATGCGAGAACAGATTTTAAACAACTGTCAGAACCAATTGTTGCATCAGCACCTTGTTGACTCGGATCTGACCTCTCCCCAAGAATTGGGAAAGAAGGCAGACAGATGGGTCAGAACGAGGGTCAGGCAGAACCAGAACCAGAACCAGGGTGGTCAGAAGAAAGCAGACCAAAAGGGTAGTAACAAGAACGAACAAAATGACCAGAAGTCTTCGACAGGTCCCCAACAAACCAAAGAGGGTGGGGGTCAGGCTTCACAGAAGAAGAAGACTCAAGAAGGCCAGTCAAAAAGGTGGTGCCAATACTGTAAAAGTAAGACTCACTGGTTTAGTGAGTGCACCAAGAAAGGAGGGCAAACTCCTGCCACTGCAGCCCCTAAGGCACCTGCACCCCCTAGTACAGTCAGCAGTGGTAGTGCGATTCCCAAGGCATTAGTTGGGTTAACCTTGGGAACCGAGGGGAGTGACGACTTAGTCAGCACGCTCACTCAGGCCGTCCTTGTCTGTACAGGGGATATGGATATGTCCCCTGATGCCAGTCCCAATACTTTGGGCAAATACAGACAGACACCTTTGATCAATGGAAAAGTGGCTCAGGCCTACAGGGACACTTGTGCCAGTGTCACCATGGTGACGCCTAACTTTGTGCACCCTGGACAGATCATG
Organism: Triturus cristatus; assembly: GCF_964204655.1. Classification (NCBI taxonomy): domain Eukaryota; kingdom Metazoa; phylum Chordata; class Amphibia; order Caudata; family Salamandridae; genus Triturus; species Triturus cristatus. The sequence goes on from NC_140593.1 coordinate 632,038,703, forward strand.
CTAGGTACTGATTACCTAGTGACCAATGCCAGCAACGTCACTACCAATCACAGTATGGCAGTTGTTGATTTCTCCTGGGGAGGGGTAAGTGGCCCGAAAAAGGTTGTGGTTAGTTCAGACCTCCCCGTAGAATGTCTGTTGGGCAATGATTTGGAAACGTCACAATGGTCAGAAGTGGAGCAGAGGACTCACATGGAAATGTTAGGCTTGCCAACACATGTCCTTGCTGTGACCAGGTCACAGGCCAAAAGATGCCCCACTGAACAGGTACTGGATCCTGGAAGAACGGACCAGACACCTTCCAAGAAGAGGAGCAGTAAGGGTAAGGCTTCGCCTTCCCCCTTGCCCCAGGTCGTGGATCAAGTCTCTGAGGAGGCTGACCTTAAAGAACTGAGGGAAACTGAGCCGAAAGACAGCAGGCTGCTGCTGAGGCTGCAGGGAACGCCACAGGTACCCACAAAGTGTACTGGGACGATGGACTCCTGTACTCCGAGGCAAGAGACCCCAAACCTGGCGCGACCAGGAGGCTGGTCATCACCTTGTCTCTGAGAGGTTTCCTTCTTACCTTGGCCCACGAGATTCCCCTTGCAGGTCACTTAGGCCAGAATAAGACTTGGGACAGAATTGTTCCACACTTTCACTGGCCTCACATGTCCGAAGATACGAAGGAGTTTTGCCGCTCCTGTGTCACTTGCCAAGCCAGTGGTAAGTCAGGTGGCACGACAAAGGCCCCCCTCATACCACTACCGGTGGTGGGGGTACCCTTTGAACGAGTGGGGATCGACATTGTCGGACCAATGGAACCCCAGACAGCATCAGGGCACAAGTTTATACTGGTGGTGGTGGACCACGCCACCAGGTATCCTGAAGCTATTCCCCTTAGGACCACTACAGCACCTGTGGTGGCACGGGCCCTACTTGGAGTGTTCTCCAGAGTGGGCTTCCCTAAGGAGGTCGTCTCAGACAGAGGTGCAAACTTTATGTCGGGATATCTGACTGCAATGTGGAAGGAGTGTGGTGTCAACTACAAGTTCACGACACCCTATCACCCACAATGCAATGGGCTTGTTGAGAGATTCAACAGGACCCTAAAAGGGATGATTCACGGACTTCCTGAAAAGCTTCGGCGGAGATGGGATGTCCTGATACCCTGCCTCTTGTTCGCCTACAGAGAGGTCCCGCAGAAGGGGGTTGGCTACAGCCCTTTTGAGCTTCTGTTCGGACATCCTGTAAGGGGACCCCTTTGTTTGGTAAAGGAAGGATGGGAGAGACCTCTCAGAAAGCCGGCATCAAACGTTGTGGACTATGTGCTCGGTCTCCGCTCGCGGATGGCGGAGTACATGGAAAAGGCATCTAAAAACCTTGAGGCGAGCCAAGAATTACAAAAAGCTTGGCACGACCAAAAGGCTGTCCTGACTGTGTACCAGCCTGGACAGAAGGTGTGGGTGCTGGAGCCAGTGGCCCCAGCAGCACTCAAAGACAAATGGTCAGGGCCCCACACGATCATTGAGCAAAAGGGAGAGGTCACCTACCTGGTAGACCTGGGAACTCCTCGGAGCCCCCACAGGGTGCTCCATGTAAACAGGCTCAAGGCATATGTCGACAGGGAGGGCATGGGCTTGCTCATGGCCACAGATGAGGGACAGGAGGAGGAGAGTGACCCTCTCCCGGACCTGCTCTCTCAGAACCCTGACGATGGGTCCGTAGATGGTGTTGTCTTTTGTGGCAGCCTCTCTGGACATCAACAAAAGGATTGTAAACAGGTTCTTCAATCCTTTCGACATATGTTCTTTCTGACGCCCAGTCAGACCAATTGGTGTACCCATGAGGTCGACACTGGGGACAGTCTGCCCGTAAAGAGTAAAATCTATCGGCAACCTGATCATGTCAGAGACTGCATCAAGACAGAGGTGCAGAAAATGTTGGAGCTGGGAGTCATTGAACCCTCGGACAGCCCCTGGGCTAGTCCCGTAGTTCTCGTGCCGAAACCTCACACCCAGTGCGGTAAGAAAGAGATGAGGTTTTGCGTGGACTACAGAGGTCTCAATGCAGTCACTAAGACTGACGCCCACCCGATACCAAGAGCAGACGAACTTATCGACCGGTTGGCTTCGGCCAGCTAATTAAGTACGTTTGACCTGACAGCTGGGTATTGGCAAATCAGGTTAGCTGAGGAGGCCAAGCCCAAAACCGCATTTTCTACCCCGGGTGGGCATTATCAGTTCGTGGTAATGCCCTTTGGTTTGAAAAATGCACCTGCCACCTTCCAAGGCTGGTGAATCGAGTTCTCACTGGGTTGGACGACTTCTGTGCGGCGTATCTGGACGATATCGCTGTCTTTAGCTCCACCTGGGAGGATCACCTGGTCCACCTGAGGAAAGTGTTAGAGGCCCTGCAAAAGGCAGGCCTCACTATCAAGGCCACTAAGTGCCAGATAGGGCAGACACAGGTTGTATACCTGGGCCACCTTGTAGGTGGAGGCCAGGTTCAGCCATTGGAGAGCAAAATACAGGCCATCCAGGACTGGGCTCCTCCAACCACCCAGACTCAGGTTCGAGCTTTCTTGGGCCTGACTGGTTATTACCGGAAATTTGTCAGAAATTATGGATCCATTGTGACCCCGCTAAACGACCTGACAAGTAAAAAAATGCCAAAAAAAGTTCAGTGGACAGCAAGCTGTCAGAAGGCATTCGATGACCTAAAGCAGGCCATGTGCACAGCACCTATCCTAAAGAGTCCAGACTACTCCAAACCATTCATTGTCCAAACAGACGCTTCGGAGCTGGGTGTGGGAGCTGTTCTATCTCAACTGAATTTTGATGGTCATGACCAGCCCATAGCTTTTATTAGCAGGAGGCTGACCCCCAGAGAGAAGAATTGGTCAGCTATCGAGAGGGAGGCCTTTGCTGTGGTTTGGGCCCTGAAGAAGTTGAGGCCATACTTGTTTGGCACTCACTTCAAGATTCAGACCGACCATAAGCCCCTCTTGTGGCTAAATCAAATGAAGGGTGAAAACCCCAAACTACTTAGGTGGTCCATTTCCCTACAGGGGATGGACCTCACAGTGGAGCATAGACCTGGCACTGATCATGGCAATGCAGATGGGCTCTCCAGGTATTTCCACTTAGAGCAAGAAGACTCACCTGGTCAAGGTTAGCTTATTGTCCCAAAGTTTGGGGGGGGGGTCATGTAGGAGAGTAGGGTCTGCAATCCTATGATCACCCAGATTTTTTGCTTTTACTTCATTGGTTTACGACTTTCCCTGGCTGTGGGCCTGCCAATCAGACCCACAGCCTAGCTGTTCTCTCTCGAAATTAACACACATGTACATTAGGTGCATCCACTAATTGGAACTGGGCCGCCTTGTCAGTCCCTGTCTCAGCATACCACAGGTATCCAGGGCATCGGTGTACCCAGGGCCTACCAGGGGCTGCAGCATGTATTATGCCACCCCTGGATGGCCGCCCAAATCTGACACAACTGGCTGCACGACAGCTGGGGCAACGTGGTGTAATCACCCGTTGCTGTAGGTGTAGTATTCCTACACCTAACCCTAAAATGGACACATGGCTTCCTATCAGTCACTCCTATGGCAGGCCTTATCAATCTTGAAGGCAGAGTGCAGGGAGCCATGTGGGACGGTGCTCTGGCGCGAGCTGAGCCCGTCGACGGCTTGCGGAACCAAGTCCTAATAGCCGTTCCATGGTGACGCGGGCCAACTACTTTAAAATGCATTATAATCCTTGCGGTTATTTGCTAACTTTGGCATCGCATCACCTACACATGTCGAGTAAGGTGTCATACGAATTGGAATACGAACCCCTCGCCAGTCCTGGCGACGGGGTTAGCATTCCCCCCTTTTAGAGGGGCACGACATGGAAGTAACCTTGAACCCCGGTTAAAGTTGACTCAAGCCTCAGCATCACAAAATGGATGCTGCCACCAGAGACAAGTCCGACCTCCTGCTGCTGGGAGACCTTCCAGCGAGAGGAGCTTGGACAAAGGGTTTCCTGTCGAGGGCGGTGTTAGCACCATCCCAGACAGGGTTTGTGTATCCCAGGTAGGCAGGGCTGAAAGGAAGGTGATTGCAAGTGGCACCCCGGTGCTCACTGTGCATAGCCCGGCTCAAACCAGTTTCGGGGGCAACACTGCCCCTGAGCCGGGGCGAAGCCGGACAAAGGATAGGGGTGTCACCACCCCCCTCCTGGCCCCACCCATAGGTAGGACCTAGTCACGGGCCAGCCCCTTTTCTTAGAATAAAGGTAGGAGCGAGCCCCCTTCCCAAATTGGATAATTCTGAATCTTGAACTACTTTCCACGAAAGGAACTCTTGACTATTTCTGAAGACTCTCCCTTGTGGCTAAGGAGTAGCCACCCTGCACCAGCAGGCACCACCTAAGCGCTTGCGGTTTGCTGTAAGTCTCTCCTACGGATCAAGACTGCCCAGCTCGACGAGACCCGAGTTCCCTGCCCTCTCTGACCTTTTACCTACATCATCAGCCCAGCTGAGAGTCGTAGGTGTGACGAGACCTGCGGGACCGGCCATCTTCAGAACCTGCACGACGCTTATCTAGCACGCCCACCGAGGGACCCTCGAGTGAGTGCACCTAGGGTTTGAGAAGCCCTAACCCTGAGCAGCTCCAGCACCGAAGTCTGCCTCCCCAGCATCCACGAGATCTGCGTGGGGGCCCTTCCGCTCCTTGCTGTTCACCGCGTTGTCCGACCATTTGCCGAACCGGCTTGTGGCCCTCTTCACGACGCACCACGATTGTTTCATCACTAGTCTGGTTGCTCCAGACTGGCTCTTGCTCCCCTTCAACAGAGGAGTACCACGGACCCTCCTGGTCCACTCCAGACGCCATCTTGACTCCCCCGCGTGGGTTGCCACTGCCAAGATCCGCTGCCCCACTCCTGGGCCCAGCCCCATCGACAGCAGACACCTGCGTGGGACAGCTCGCCCTCCATCCTGGTCGCCGCCGCGCCTCCTGGTCCGAGGAACAGCCGAGTCCGACGTCATCCACTCACCTGGTCGAGGTGACTTCAGCCGGTACCCTCCTGGTGCCCACACGATCGCTGGCTAGCGGTTGAGAACTGAGTCCCCTCTGCTTTCAGGTTTCCTTCATCCCCGATCCAGGCTTGGATCTCGCTGAACATCGTCACTGGTCGCCTGCCAGCAACTCTTCTTTCAGGCTCCTGAGACTACAACGAGGACTCCCGACATCTTGCCGAACCTCCCGCAGCCGCAGCCTCTGGGCTAGGTAACTCGAGCATTTCGGTGCTCCATCGCAGGTTCGCTCTACAAGTGTCCAGTTCCTTTTTCGTTTAGTCCCACTGATCGGATCACTCCGGAATCAGTAACTCCAGACTCTAACCATTTGCAGTTCACTGGTAGTGTAGATGGTTTCTCGTGCCCCTCGGGCATTTGTGTAAATTGTGCAACTTGGAGTATTTTCGTAAGAGTTTTGTAGTGTGCTTAGCTCCCTGACTCATAAAGAGCCAGGGTAGTCTTGTTATAAATAAATATCCTTTATTTTCATAACAACTTGTGTGGTGTCCTTTCACGTGGTGTTCAAGGGGTAACTGTGGTGGTAAAACAGCTGGCTTAACACGCCCTCTAGAGTTTAGCCTAAGACTGCTCGTGTCCACGCTACTAGGATAGCTGGTCTATAAGGTTGACTTACAACCAATCATCAATAAGGGTCGTTTGGAATGATACACAGTGATCACTAGAATAGTGAGCACTACATATCAGGCCAACTTCTCACATTGGTGAGCAGCGGTTGGGATTTGAGCTTGCTGTTGTTTTACCACACACGTATCCTAAGAATATCGAAGTGAAAGATCACATAAGTACCCAGGTACATATAACTTAACTTAGAATACTCCGAGTTCTACTGAACCGGCTGTTGTAGTGTAACAGGGCTTAGCACACCCTGACTACAACTCTTAGCAAGGGATCAGTAGGTAAACACATAGTGTAGGTAGGTGCATCACTTACACCTCACTAGAAAAGCATGTCGGTCCACGGAGAGTCTGCGGAGACTCCCTTAGTGGTCAGTGACCCTCCACAGGTCGTGTCACGATATGCAGCTCTTAGCTTCAAGGAGATGAGACAACTGTGTGCCTCCAGGAAGCTAAACCAGGGTTCTAACCCTACCATCGCAATTCTGATAGGTCTCTTAGAGGCGTACGATGCTAGGAGGTCCTCTAACACAGGTCCCCCCGATGCTGATGGCAACATGCCTCCCTTAGAGGGAACCCTCGGTGACCCAGACCTCGACCTCCACACAGAGGAGGAGGACGAGGAGGAGTTATCAGAAGACGAGGCAAACAAAGGTCCAGTGGTAGTCAGCAGGCTTACAAGGACCAACTTAAGCAGGCATGAGAATGGAACTGGGGGAGCCCCGAGCCCACGCTCAAGCAGGCCTAACCTTGGGAACGGACGAGCTAGGTCTCTCTCCAGAGGCTCTGGCAGATCGGTTCATACACATGTCTCTCAGGCATCTTCTCAGAGAGGAATGACGTCCCCTCAGAGAAGGGAGCATGAAGCGAAGATGAGGGAGGTCAATCTGAGGATCGAGCGGGAAGAACTTGCCCTCGCCAAAGAAAGACTTGCCCTGGCCCGAGAGCAGAAATTAAGTGGGTTAGATCCCACTGGTGGCAGCATTCTCAATAGAGAGAAAGACAGGGGTATAGACACTAGACACCTGAGTAAAATAGTGCCCCCCTTTAAACAAGGGGACGACATCCACAAGTGGATAACTGCTTTGGAGAGGGCCTGCACTGTCCAGTGCGTCCCCCCAAGTCAGTGGGCAGCTATACTGTGGCTCTCCTTTGAAGGTAAAGGGCGAGACAAGCTCCTCACTACTAGAGCTGAGGATGCAAACAACTACCAAGTCCTGAAGACCACACTGATTGATGGGTTTGGCTTAACCACGGAACAGTACAGGTTGCTGTTCAGGGACACCCAGAAAATTCAGTCTCAGGACTGGACTGACTTTGTCGATTGTGCCACTAAGGCTTTGGAAGGCTGGTTGCTGGGTAGCAAGGTTACTGATTACACAGGATTGTACAATCTTATCATGCGAGAACAGATTTTAAACAACTGTCAGAACCAATTGTTGCATCAGCACCTTGTTGACTCGGATCTGACCTCTCCCCAAGAATTGGGAAAGAAGGCAGACAGATGGGTCAGAACGAGGGTCAAGCAGAACCAGAACCAGAACCAGGGTGGTCAGAAGAAAGCAGACCAAAAGGGTAGTAACAAGAACGAACAAAATGACCAGAAGTCTTCGACAGGTCCCCAACAAACCAAAGAGGGTGGTGGTCAGGCTTCACAGAAGAAGAAGACTCAAGAAGGCCAGTCAAAAAGGTGGTGCCAATACTGTAAAAGTAAGACTCACTGGTTTAGTGAGTGCACCAAGAAAGGAGGGCAAACTCCTGCCACTGCAGCCCCTAAGGCACCTGCACCCCCTAGTACAGTCAGCAGTGGTAGTGCGCCTCCCAAGGCATTAGTTGGGTTAACCTTGGGAACCGAGGGGAGTGACGACTTAGTCAGCACGCTCACTCAGGCCGTCCTTGTCTGTACAGGGGTTATGGATATGTCCCCTGATGCCAGTCCCAATACTTTGGGCAAATACAGACAGACACCTTTGGTCAATGGAAAAGTGGCTCAGGCCTACAGGGACACTTGTGCCAGTGTCACCATGGTGATGCCTAACTTTGTGGACCCTGGACAGATCATGCTAGGTACTGATTACCTAGTGACCAATGCCAGCAACGTCACTACCAATCACAGTATGGCAGTTGTTGATTTCTCCTGGGGAGGGGTAAGTGGCCCGAAAAAGGTTGTGGTTAGTTCAGACCTCCCCGTAGAATGTCTGTTGGGCAATGATTTGGAAACGTCACAATGGTCAGAAGTGGAGCAGAGGACTCACATGGAAATGTTAGGCTTGCCAACACATGTCCTTGCTGTGACCAGGTCACAGGCCAAAAGATGCCCCACTGAACAGGTACTGGATCCTGGAAGAACGGACCAGACACCTTCCAAGAAGAGGAGCAGTAAGGGTAAGGCTTCACCTTCCCCCTTGCCCCAGGTCGTGGATCAAGTCTCTGAGGAGGCTGACCTTAAAGAACTGAGGGAAACTGAGCCGAAAGAGCTTAAACCTGGTCAGGTTGAGTTTCTGGGCTCAGGGGGACCCTCCAGGGAAGACCTGGGGAAGGCACAGTTAGACTGCCCCTCACTTGAACCCCTCAGACAGCAGGCTGCTGCTGAGGCTGCAGGGAACGCCACAGGTACCCACAAAGTGTACTGGGACGATGGACTCCTGTACTCCGAGGCAAGAGACCCCAAACCTGGCGCGACCAGGAGGCTGGTCATCCCCTTGTCTCTGAGAGGTTTCCTTCTTACCTTGGCCCACGAGATTCCCCTTGCAGGTCACTTAGGCCAGAATAAGACTTGGGACAGAATTGTTCCACACTTTCACTGGCCTCACATGTCCGAAGATACAAAGGAGTTTTGCCGCTCCTGTGTCACTTGCCAAGCCAGTGGTAAGTCAGGTGGCACGACAAAGGCCCCCCTCATACCACTACCGGTGGTGGGGGTACCCTTTGAACGAGTGGGGATCGACATTGTCGGACCAATGGAACCCCAGACAGCATCAGGGCACAAGTTTATACTGGTGGTGGTGGACCACGCCACCAGGTATCCTGAAGCTATTCCCCTTAGGACCACTACAGCACCTGTGGTGGCACGGGCCCTACTTGGAGTGTTCTCCAGAGTGGGCTTCCCTAAGGAGGTCGTCTCAGACAGAGGTGCAAACTTTATGTCGGGATATCTGACTGCAATGTGGAAGGAGTGTGGTGTCAACTACAAGTTCACCACACCCTATCACCCACAATGCAATGGGCTTGTTGAGAGATTCAACAGGACCCTAAAAGGGATGATTCACGGACTACCTGAAAAGCTTCGGCGGAGATGGGATGTCCTGATACCCTGCCTCTTGTTCGCCTACAGAGAGGTCCCGCAGAAGGGGGTTGGCTACAGCCCTTTTGAGCTTCTTTTCGGACATCCTGTAAGGGGACCCCTTTGTTTGGTAAAGGAAGGATGGGAGAGACCTCTCAGAAAGCCGGCATCAAACGTTGTGGACTATGTGCTCGGTCTCCGCTCGCGGATGGCGGAGTACATGGAAAAGGCATCTAAAAACCTTGAGGCGAGCCAAGAATTACAAAAAGCTTGGCACGACCAAAAGGCTGTCCTGACTGTGTACCAGCCTGGACAGAAGGTGTGGGTGCTGGAGCCAGTGGCCCCAGCAGCACTCAAAGACAAATGGTCAGGGCCCCACACGATCATTGAGCAAAAGGGAGAGGTCACCTACCTGGTAGACCTGGGAACTCCTCGGAGCCCCCACAGGGTGCTCCATGTAAACAGGCTCAAGGCATATGTCGACAGGGAGGGCATGGGCTTGCTCATGGCCACAGATGAGGGACAGGAGGAGGAGAGTGACCCTCTCCCGGACCTGCTCTCTCAGAACCCTGACGATGGGTCCGTAGATGGTGTTGTCTTTTGTGGCAGCCTCTCTGGACATCAACAAAAGGATTGTAAACAGGTTCTTCAATCCTTTCGACATATGTTCTCTCTGACGCCCAGTCAGACCAATTGGTGTACCCATGAGGTCGACACTGGGGACAGTCTGCCCGTAAAGAGTAAAATCTATCGGCAACCTGATCATGTCAGAGACTGCATCAAGACAGAGGTGCAGAAAATGTTGGAGCTGGGAGTCATTGAACCCTCGGACAGCCCCTGGGCTAGTCCCGTAGTTCTCGTGCCGAAACCTCACACCCAGGGCGGTAAGAAAGAGATGAGGTTTTGCGTGGACTACAGAGGTCTCAATGCAGTCACTAAGACTGACGCCCACCCGATACCAAGAGCAGACGAACTTATCGACCGGTTGGCTTCGGCCAGCTACTTAAGTACGTTTGACCTGACAGCTGGGTATTGGCAAATCAGGTTAGCTGAGGAGGCCAAGCCCAAAACCGCATTTTCTACCCCGGGTGGGCATTATCAGTTCGTGGTAATGCCCTTTGGTTTGAAAAATGCACCTGCCACCTTCCAAAGGCTGGTGAATCGAGTTCTCACTGGGTTGGACGACTTCTGTGCGGCGTATCTGGACGATATCGCTGTCTTTAGCTCCACCTGGGAGGATCACCTGGTCCACCTGAGGAAAGTGTTAGAGGCCCTGCAAAAGGCAGGCCTCACTATCAAGGCCACTAAGTGCCAGATAGGGCAGACACAGGTTGTATACCTGGGCCACCTTGTAGGTGGAGGCCAGGTTCAGCCATTGGAGAGCAAAATACAGGTCATCCAGGACTGGGCTCCTCCAACCACCCAGACTCAGGTTCGAGCTTTCTTGGGCCTGACTGGTTATTACCGGAAATTTGTCAGAAATTATGGATCCATTGTGACCCCGCTAAACGACCTGACAAGTAAAAAAAATGCCAAAAAAAGTTCAGTGGACAGCAAGCTGTCAGAAGGCATTCGATGACCTAAAGCAGGCCATGTGCACAGCACCTATCCTAAAGAGTCCAGACTACTCCAAACCATTCATTGTCCAAACAGACGCTTCGGAGCTGGGTGTGGGAGCTGTTCTATCTCAACTGAATTTTGATGGTCATGACCAGCCCATAGCTTTTATTAGCAGGAGGCTGACCCCCAGAGAGAAGAATTGGTCAGCTATCGAGAGGGAGGCCTTTGCTGTGGTTTGGGCCCTGAAGAAGTTGAGGCCATACTTGTTTGGCACTCACTTCAAGATTCAGACCGACCATAAGCCCCTCTTGTGGCTAAATCAAATGAAGGGTGAAAACCCCAAACTACTTAGGTGGTCCATTTCCCTACAGGGGATGGACTTCACCGTGGAGCATAGACCTGGCACTGATCATGGCAATGCAGATGGGCTCTCCAGGTATTTCCACTTAGAGCAAGAAGACTCACCTGGTCAAGGTTAGCTTATTGTCCCAAAGTTTGGGGGGGGGTCATGTAGGAGAGTAGGGTCTGCAATCCTATGATCACCCAGATTTTTTGCTTTTACTTCATTGGTTTACGACTTTCCCTGGCTGTGGGCCTGCCAATCAGACCCACAGCCTAGCTGTTCTCTCTCGAAATTAACACACATGTACATTAGGTGCATCCACTAATTGGAACTGGGCCGCCTTGTCAGTCCCTGTCTCAGCATACCACAGGTATCCAGGGCATCGGTGTACCCAGGGCCTACCAGGGGCTGCAGCATGTATTATGCCACCCCTGGATGGCCGCCCAAATCTGACACAACTGGCTGCACGACAGCTGGGGCAACGTGGTGTAATCACCCGTTGCTGTAGGTGTAGTATTCCTACACCTAACCCTAAAATGGACACATGGCTTCCTATCAGTCACTCCTATGGCAGGCCTTATCAATCTTGAAGGCAGAGTGCAGGGAGTCATGTGGGACGGTGCTCTGGCGCGAGCTGAGCCCGTCGACGGCTTGCGGAACCAAGTCCTAATAGCCGTTCCATGGTGACGCGGGCCAACTACTTTAAAATGCATTATAATCCTTGCGGTTATTTGCTAACTTTGGCATCGCATCACCTACACATGTCGAGTAAGGTGTCATACGAATTGGAATACGAACCCCTCGCCAGTCCTGGCGACGGGGTTAGCATTCCCCCCTTTTAGAGGGGCACGACATGGAAGTAACCTTGAACCCCGGTTAAAGTTGACTCAAGCCTCAGCATCACAAAATGGATGCTGCCACCAGACACAAGTCTGACCTCCTGCTGCTGGGAGACCTTCCAGCGAGGGGAGCTTGGACAAAGGGTTTCCTGTCGAGGGCGGTGTTAGCACCATCCCAGACAGGGTTTGTGTATCCCAGGTAGGCAGGGCTGAAAGGAAGGTGATTGCAAGTGGCACCCCGGTGCTCACTGTGCATAGCCCGGCTCAAACCAGTTTCGGGGGCAACCCTGCCCCTGAGCCGGGGCGAAGCCGGACAAAGGATAGGGGTGTCACCACCCCCCTCCTGGCCCCACCCATAGGTAGGACCTAGTCACGGGCCAGCCCCTTTTCTTAGAATAAAGGTAGGAGCGAGTCCCCTTCCCAAATTGGATAATTCTGAATCTTGAACTACTTTCCACGAAAGGAACTCTTGACTATTTCTGAAGACTCTCCCTTGTGGCTAAGGAGTAGCCACCCTGCACCAGCAGGCACCACCTAAGCGCTTGCGGTTTGCTGTAAGTCTCTCCTACGGATCAAGACTGGCCAGCTCGACGAGACCCGAGTTCCCTGCCCTCTCTGACCTTTTACCTACATCATCAGCCCTGCTGAGAGTCGTAGGTGTGACGAGACCTGCGGGACCGGCCATCTTCAGAATTTGCACGACGCTTATCTAGCACGCCCACCGAGGGACCCTCGAGTGAGTGCACCTAGGGTTTGAGAAGCCCTAACCCTGAGCAGCTCCAGCACCGAAGTCTGCCTCCCCAGCATCCACGAGATCTGCGTGGGGGCCCTTCCGCTCCTTGCTGTTCACCGCGTTGTCCGACCACTTGCCGAACCGGCTTGTGGCCCTCTTCACGACGCACCACGATTGTTTCATCACTATTCTGGTTGCTCCAGACTGGCTCTTGCTCCCCTTCAACAGAGGAGTACCACGGACCCTCCTGGTCCACTCCAGACGCCATCTTGACTCCCCCGCGTGGGTTGCCACTGCCAAGATCCGCTGCCCCACTCCTGGGCCCAGCCCCATCGACAGCAGACACCTGCGTGGGACAGCTCGCCCTCCATCCAGGTCGCCGCCGCGCCTCCTGGTCCGAGGAACAGCCGAGTCCGACGTCATCCACTCACCTGGTCGAGGTGACTTCAGGCGGTACCCTCCTGGTGCCCACACGATCGCTGGCTAGCGGTTGAGAACTGAGTCCCCTCTGCTTTCAGGTTTCCTTCATCCCCGATCCAGGCTTGGATCTCGCTGAACATCGTCACTGGTCGCCTGCCAGCAACTCTTCTTTCAGGCTCCTGAGACTACAACGAGGACTCCCGACATCTTGCCGAACCTCCCGCAGCCGCAGCCTCTGGGCTAGGTAACTCGAGCATTTCGGTGCTCCATCGCAGGTTCGCTCTACAAGTGTCCAGTTCCTTTTTCGTTTAGTCCCACTGATCGGATCACTCCGGAATCAGTAACTCCAGACTCTAACCATTTGCAGTTCACTGGTAGTGTAGATGGTTTCTCGTGCCCCTCGGGCATTTGTGTAAATTGTGCAACTTGAAGTATTTTCGTAAGAGTTTTGTAGTGTGCTTAGCTCCCTGACTCATAAAGAGCCAGGGTAGTCTTGTTATAAATAAATATCCTTTATTTTCATAACAACTTGTGTGGTGTCCTTTCACGTGGTGTTCAAGGGGTAACTGTGGTGGTAAAACAGCTGGCTTAACACGCCCTCTAGAGTTTAGCCTAAGACTGCTCGTGTCCACGCTACTAGGATAGCTGGTCTATAAGGTTGACTTACAACCAATCATCAATAAGGGTCGTTTGGAATGATACACAGTGATCACTAGAATAGTGAGCACTACATATCAGGCCAACTTCTCACACATGCCTCTTCCGGTTTTTAGCCCTGCCCGAGCGACCGCCCCAATTACTGTTGCACTTACGCAGTGGTCATTGTTTCAGGACTACATTTTGAAATCTGCAGCCCGAACTCAAAAGGCACAGCGTGCGACCCCCCCTTCTACTCAGCTCTCATCCTAATGGGGCATTGGATACACTTAATTTTTGTTCCCCCCTTTCTATCTGGCTCCCATCCTAATGGCGCATTGGCTACACTTAATTTTTGTTCCCCCCTTCTATCTGGCTCCCATCCTAATGGGGAATTGGCTACACTTATTTTTTTTGTTTGACTCTTGCACGTACTTTACATGAGCCATTGGAGGTTCGTGTCCGAAGCCCACTTCGAATCCTCCATGGTCCGCTTCTACTGAAAGGAGGCAGCATTTGTCTGTAATTTCAGGACAAATCCACTTTTCAGAGTCAGGCACTCAGATTCACGTGATGGTTCCGAACACACTGGAGTTCTGTAATCTCTTCAGTATATAATCGGAGATGTGGTCTGACGAGTGAGTTGCCTATTTTGGATTCAAGTCCGAGTCCTTGTATAATGTTATCTGGTGCAAATGTATAGGGCACCAATGTCCCGGGGCGGGCTCGTGCTGTGTACCGCTGAAAAACAGACAGACAATGAGAGGCCTTCTGCCAGTTCTCAGTTTTGCACTCAGGGAATTAGCAGGCCTGTGCAGCAGTCTTGTCTGGCCTTGTATGATGTTCTGTTTCTATAGCCCAGATAGAGCAGCGACCAAGTTAATTAATGAGCACCTCTGGAGTGCCTGATTAGCGCTTCTACGGACTTCTTTAATTGTTTTTATGTGAAACTACCACTGCAAGTGAGCTATGGTTTCTCTTTGTGGAGTTTGCTAACAGCGGATCCGACAGGCTGCGTAGGTCATTTTGCCTGTCCCCCTCTGACAAACGGTCAACATGGGGTACAGCAGAGACCGATCGGGTCCATGAGGCATAACATACTCAGAGTTTAAGTACTCCGACCAGTGGATTTGTGAGTAATATTACAATCCCGGAGGCCGCAGAGACGATTGGAGGCTCAACGCAGACACTGACCGAAAGTATCGGTCCATTCCTCTGCCGGACTACTCCATGGGGCATGTTTGGCAACAAGCCAACTAATGCTCTAAGAGGGAATCCCCCTCTCACATGTAAAGCACCTTAGCAAGTGCTACACATTTCTCAAAATTACACAATCACTTAAATCTAAGTAATTTGCACCTACACACTTTGGTCCTGAGGAAAAGCCAGTTTTAATCATAAAGGCCTGGCTGAATCATGTAGACCACACCTGGATGTAGGAAACCCTAATTAACATTCCTATAACATCCAACAGCCTTTTTTAATGCTAGCAGTGATCCAGTTATTAAAATATAATTTACCCTCGGGTACTGGGATCCCTGCATAGCTTTGAAATCGCCACCTTCACGTAACTACACTGCACACTCAGATACATACCTGCTCCGCTGTATCCAGGCGTCGAAGCACACCCGGGACACACTCGGTGTCACTGGGTGGGCCCGATGATGAAGCATGCCACCAACTAGGTTGGTGGGTGAGGGCTTCATGAACAAACAAAATGGTTTGTACCCTGCCTTACAGTCTTGAGTCTATGTATATTCACAAATAGGCTAGTCCTTTTTGATCTCACATAATATTACAATCCACCACACTCACAGCACACTTTAGGGTGTGTGCTGATATTTACACTTACGTGGCCACTTTTTTGGTCACTCACCATTTTGGTCCTGACGAAAGCCTTATGAACTAATCCAAAGGCTGAAACTAGTAGACCTAAGAAATTCAAGGGATACCGAGGTACATACTATACCTCTTAGAGATCCCGATGCTGTTTTTACATATGTCCTAGGACCCTTTCATTAAAATTTTTATAAGGGCTATTCCTAGAGACATTTTTAACTCATAACTGCACTTCACACATCACTTCACTGTTCTTCACAAACAACCCGCTCCGCTGTAACTCAGGCGTTGAAGCACAGCTGGATTGCATTAGGTGATCCAGCTGGACACCGATGATGAAGCATGCCACCTACCAGGTAGGTGGGTGAGGGGTATCCTAAAACTACCTACAGTTGTTTGCACTCCTTTCTATTGAAGGTAGTGGCAAGGATCATTTGACCACAGTTACCTCCTAAAAGGACTTGTCCATCTTGTTTATACATATGCTACCCAGGGAAAAAGACAAGTCAACTTTTTCCTTACTCTCTCTTTGTTTACATATATGAGTTTGCTTTACACCAGATTAACATTACAATGTAGGGAATATGGCAATATTCACACACACAGCCACTCACCCATCCACACCTACAACCACGTGCACATGCATCCACACAATGAACGCGTCTCTACAATACCTACAAGCATACTTAACTCCAGACACCACATGTCAAATTCTAACAAATATGCCTTCACGTTTACACCTCCTAAAAAATGTATGTCATACTTTGGCTCTGGCTGGGAGAAGGTTTTGTTATGCCTGGGTAGCTAGGCGTAGTCAAGAACTTCACCCTTGAGGAAAATGGACAATGCACCCAACTTTGACCAAGTCATTGTACCAAAGTAAAAACCTCACCCTTCCTGTTAATAGACACCAAAGGGAACAGAAACGTCTTCAGCCAAACAAGATTTGAAAATCTCTATTTAGTTTCCTGCTCTGCTCTCTTCCTTCTTTTATTATAATGATATTACATTTTATTTTATTTTTTAACTGTTTTCTTCGCATGTAAATGGCACTAAGAATTTCACACACACACACACAGCAAACTTTTATTTATGTTGAGCATGGCCTATTATTTTGAGATTTCTTTTTTTTGTTTGGGATGGGTGAATAGATGGACAGATGGATGGGTAGGTGGATTGATTGATGGAAAATGTATGGATGGATCCATGGATGAATTGATGGATGGAGAGTGTGCGAATGAACTGAGAAGACGTAGATGAATGACTAGATGGCTGCCTTGGCTAGGAAGAGAAATGGATGTTGGTGGGTGCATGGATGGATGGATGGATGAGTGGATGAACAGATGGCTGAGTGGAAGGATGAATGGGTCTAGGTAGGTGCATGGATGGATAAGCAAATTGATGCTTGGGTGGATGGATGCACACCTGCATGGGTATGAACAAACTAGGTGCATACTGTACTTATTTTGAACAATGTAGTATTAATCATTTTGCTGAGTCTTGCACATGGTAAAGGGACATAATTATGTGACAAATGGTCCCTTATAACAGCTTAGTGTTAATATGTGTGCTAGGTTTTATAACTTTAAACAAGTGCAGTAACATATGGATGTTTGTACAAAACTCACAGTAGTATATAAACCAAGGAACATAAATATACTTAGACGTGTATTTGTGTCAGCTGTCTATTAACTTACTTTTATATCCCTTCTTGACATACTCAGATGTGTCCGTAAAACTGACCATTTGTCCTGAATTTCTATTCGTGATTTTCACCCTTCGTCCTTAATTTTTACAGTCACTTCCCGAGATTTGCCCCTCTGGCTGGTGGTCACCTTAATTCTGACCTTCTTGCCATCACTGACCCTCAGAGGACAATATAAGTTTTCTGCATGCTGGGGACAGAGAAGCTGTTGGACCCGGCCTCGTGGCGTGGTCCTGACTTCCCGGGGGTTGGGCCCGTTCCCCGCCCTAGCCTCCACGAGCTACCCGTTCGGGCCACACGAGGTCACCTACACCTCGGGGCTCCGCCATTTTGTCGCCTACCACGTGACCCTGCACACCAGTCCTCATGACTCCGCTCAACCCGGCCTCGGCCCCAGCAAGGCCCAGACATTGAGGCACCAAGAACTGGCCAGGGGGTGTCACGTGAACACCTCATCGCCCTGGCGGAGGGCGGTATCGATGGGACCCCCAACCGTCCCCACACACCGAGGTGCGATCGGCCTCCATCTCTCCTGGGCCGGGGGCCTCTCCTGCTGGGCGTCTGGCCGCTCCCAACCCGGCCTCTCCGCCCCCCGGGCGCAAGGGTCCGGACATCAAAGGGCTCCAGACCTATATCTGGGGCGACCTCGCCACAGACCGGCAGTTGTATCCCGGAGTCGAGAGCCCTGCTGATTGAATCGCGGCCGACCCTACGGAGAAGAACTCTTGCTTGAAACCACCACGAGCCCTGCAGACTGCGTCGCGGCTCCTTCTTGCTGAAACCTTGAAGCCCCCCGGAACATCGGGGCCCTGCTGACGCTGTCGCGGCCCAACCTCGCTGAAACCTCCCTCGGAGCCCTGCTGACGACGTCGCGGCTCGAGCTGAGCAGAAACCATCTTGAGAGTCCCGCTGACCTGGTCGCGGCTCCCCCCGAACTGAACGCCAGAGCCCTGCTGACACCGTCGCGGCTCGACCCCTCCGAGACCCGGAGGTCCTCCAGCTTGAGGATAAGAACTGGGCCCCAGGTACCCTCGTACCAAGCTCCTGCCTAAGACTGTCCCGCTACCCCTTTCCTCCTAAAAGAGACACTGAGACTTTTTGCGGATCCCTTGATCCCCTTTTTGTGTAATATTGAAGCCGTAACCTTTTAAAGTGCTGATAAAGAATTGCTCATCTTGAGACAACCTCCTTGAGTCCGGTGTGGTGGTGTTACTGTGCTAGTACATAATAGGAGAAGGATCTCCCAGGAGGCTTCTCTGCAGCGCTCGGCTACTTTGTACAGTGTAGAGGCCCCCCCTGAGTGGTCTCGCCGACTCCTCGGGGTCCGCCTTCCAACAGGAGCCACTAATAAGAACAGGGTCACGTCCTTGCTCACAATTTTTGTTCAGCAAGTGGAGCTTGATTTCGCCCAAAATCAGTGACACTTTCTTTCAACTGGGGCACCATGTTTCTAGTCTGGCTGTTTCTTTACAAATTTTGGTGTACTAATGCTTTGCCCTTTTCCCCACAGCACATTAATGCATTGAATTAAACACCATCAGCATTTCTGTACTGACTTTATTTAATATATGAAGCTGGCTTCGATTCAGTAGTAACTCCATAAATAATATAAAGCCAGGTGCCCGAAAGGAAACAAAAGCCCTCCTGTATTAACAAAATTGAGTAAAGTCCCTCATCTTCCAGGGACTTAAAAAAAATATATTTTGTCCCTGTTGAAACTGGAAAAAAATAAGTGCCTTTAAATCATGTCACATCGAGTGACACTGTCTTCTAGGCGCTCCGATTATTAGAGATTATAAGGTATAACGGGTAAAAATGCTGGCTGAGAAGTACATTATGAGACTTTAGAGTGCGCCACCCTTCCCCCCCCAGCTCTCCGGGGTTTACTGTAGCGGCACCCACATACAAGGCTCTTTGTTGGCTAGCATGTTTGGGATTCATTTCTTTCTCTTCTACAAACTATGACCTAAATGAATTGAATAATGGTTTCCTAAGTGCTGTTGACAGATTACCAGGCTAAAAATATTCCTGCCAGTTGGTTCGGCAACTTGGTTTAGCGTGATCGAAAAGAGTTAACAATGACAACGCCAATAACTATTGCATTGCCAAGACAAATTGGCTATGCTAATGCTTGTTTTCAAATGTCTTAAGTCAGGAATTACTTCCAATGTACTAAGGTCATAATTTTTTAACGGGTGAGCCCCTTATGCCAAGGAGTGCATTCAATATGACAGTGCCAGAAAAATACCATGGATACTTCAGCCACAGCCATGGGTAACCTCTAAAAATTCCCTCCGGTATACAAGGGTCAACATTTGCAATTGACACCACCTATAAAATGAGCACAGGAAATCTTACGGCAAGTGTTACCTCAAATATCAGTTCCAACATTTTGCTATGGATCCACCCCATTTGCTAAGAAATACATGCATCATGTCAGGACCTTCCACCAGGTGTGGTGGTGCGTGTTCTGTGTCTCTGCCACTGGGTATGACTGGGCTAGCGGCTTTCTCAGTTAGACAGTTCGAGTCCACACATCCAATGAAGGTGTCTTAATAGAAGCATGTCAGAGCCTGCAGTTTGTCATAGGTAACACCTCCCATCCATGTTCTATTAGTGCCCTTGTCGATAAGGCAAGAATAACCTCCAGTATACCAGACCAGACAATTGCATGCATAACACACATACACTGACACACACACATTCTCCCGATATCTCTTGCGCTTTTTCGCACTTTTGTACTCTGCGACACTCACACACAGACACACTTCCATTAGTGAATACCTGCCTTTTAATGAAGCTTAATAAAAACATATTCTCTATACGCTTTCAAAATAATATATTGCCATGTCAATGTTTGTTACAAGTATGAGGTGAATGAAAAGTACACTTTCTTAAACAGCTGTACGGGGCTTATATTTGGTTTCACGTGTGGATGAAGCAGTTACAGTATTGTAAATGCAATAATCCTCATTCTTACATGTAATATCACAGCATCCAACTGATCATATGAAATGCTGGACTTCTACAGAAATCATGGATTTTATCCAGCAACACTTTGCATTTTGGGGTTTTTGAGACCCAGCATACAATGTAAAAAAATCTGCAAGTCCCGGAATGAAGCATTGTGGTGAATGGAAAGCCATGAATGGCTGAAGGTGTATCACAATCCTCAGTCCCTAGTCTTCCTCATCGCTACATCCCACATTCTCAGTCCGCACTCCCCTCTTGCACCAGCCCCGTTGTTGCAGATGGAATTAAGTAGGCATCTAGAACTATGGAAAGTGTAGGCATCCTGTGGGTGCTTTTGTTGAAATATGTGTATATTCATGAGTGTTGTGTAATTTGTATATGTGCAGAGTAAGAGGTGTGCGCATGTAAGTGCTGGGTGATGATGAATAGTGTGAGTGAGTGCAGTGAGTGGTGCAAGTGTAGGGTGAAAAATATGCTGATGTGAGTGTTGGATGAGCTGCATGAATGCAATGTGAGAGGATCGCCCATGTGAGTGTCGGGTGAGAGGAGTGAGTGCAGGTTGGTGGGTGCAGTGTAAATGCAGGGCGAGTGTTATGCCTATGTGTGGTGCAGGGTGAGCGGAGACAGTGAAGGGTGATCTGTGAGAGTGACTGGTATGTGAATGGGGAGAGGAGTTAGTGCAGGATAGTGGTGTGTCCCTATGAGTTCCGGCAAAGTATTGTCCCTACGGGCAGGCAGGGTGAACAGAGTCCCTGTATGAATGCAGGTTGAGAGATTTGTTCATGTGAGTGTAGGGTGAGTGGAGGAAGTGCGGGGTGAGTGGTGTGACTCCAGGGTAAGTGCTGTGCTTGTTTGCAAGGTGTGAGTGCAGGGTGAGTGCTGTGCCCATGCGAGTGAAGGGTGAGCTGTGTGTGTGACAGGAGTGCCTATGTGAGTGCAAAGTGAGTGATGTGACCGTGTAAGAGTAGGGTGAGAGGAGTGACTGCCAGGTGAGTGATGTGACCTATGAGTTTGCGTACTGGTGAAAATTTGGAGTGGGAGGAATTAATGCATGGTGAGTGATGTGCTTGTTTGAGTGAGATTGCAGAGTGAGCAGTGAGAATGACTGGTGAGTGAAGTGTCACATGAGTGCAGGGTGAGTAGTGTGCTCATGTAAGTGCATGGTGAAAAGCGTGAGTGCATGTGAGCGGTGTGCGCATGTGATCAGAGGGTAAGTGGAGGGAGAACGGCGTGAGTTCATGGCAAGGGGTATAAATGCAATGTGGTTGCTGTAAGTGCAGAGGGAGTGGTGTGCTCTTGTGAGTGCAGGGTAAGAGGAGGATGAATGGTGTGAGTGCAGGGTAACAGTGTGAGTGCAGTGTGATCACTGTGAGTGTAGGGTGAGCAGTGAAAGTGAGTGGAGTGTCCTGTGCGTGTCGGGTGAGCGGTGTGCTCATGTGAGTGCAGGGTAGGAGAAGGGTGAATGGCATGAGTGCATGGTGTGAGTGCAACGTGATCACTGTGATCGCAGGGTGAACATGAAAGTGAAGGGTGAACAGTGAGAAAGAAGAGGGAGTTATCTGAATGCTAGATGTATTACCAGACACCTGGCGCAGCTCAGCATTATATTGACAGCTGGCGTACGGTTTCAGATGTAAGTTAAACTATTGCTATTATGACATCAATCGAGATGGAGGAAATAAATGATGAGCTGATCCTGCAAAAAACTTTCAGCCTCCTGATTAGGGTTGTCAGCTGATCAGATTTATACTGGCACCAGCGGCATTTTGATGGCCCAACCAGTACAAAAATAAGCAAAATCACAAAAAGCCAGTAATTTTAGCACTTATTTGTGCATACTTCACACAGCAAATATAAATAGAATGTTTAAATGTGCTCTACGGCTGCATTAATAATCTGTGACTTGTAATTAAAGGAAACAAAGACAGAAAAGTAATGTTACAAATGAATACATATAATTTTATTTACAGTTCGATTTAGCGTCAAGGCGAGGCCTTTGCAGACTCTTTAAACAACAACAAATGGCTGGTATTTATCTTTTGTAAAGGTGGCATCCCTACTGGTGATATGCTTTTTCCTGGAATGCATTCTCCAACTGTGACCCTAAAAATTAAATACAAATGTAAGGAATTGGCAGAGTGGGGGGCCACAGGGCACTGGAACCAGTTAAAAAGCACAAAGCCTAGTTAACCAGTTCACAAAGGCATGTAAATGGTGTTTTAAAAAAAACATAGGTGTGGCGGAGATAAGACTCCATACACTGCCCAGCCTAGTCCACAGCAGTTCAAGCTTCAGCAGCCCTGGCTGAGACACACAACAGGAGGGAGGGCTGTTAAAGCCCTTCAGCCCCATGGGCGCTGCGTGCCTGCCTGAGACATACATGTTATACACAGATCCCTGCATTGAGTGCATTAGCCAACTGGTCTGTCTCACCATGATCCGTGTCTCTGGCCTATATGTCCCACCCAAATCTCTACAGGAGTTTTTTTAAACCATGACCTTTCTCATTAGTAGGATCTGAATCGCTGCTCTGCATGAAAGCCACATCTCAATACTAGGTGGATTTACGCACCAAATTTTCTGCCCGAGATTACAATTTGTGACCTGCAAGCTACACTTCTTAAAACAACTATCTATCCACTCCCTTCACCACCCCCTTCTCCATCTCACTTTGTTTTCCGCTGCAACCTTTTTTTCTGTCGCAGCAGTTCACTTTCTCCTAATTCTTCCTGACTCCTCTATTTTGCCTTGTCACCCCTTCACTTTCCCACTCCCCCTGTCTCTTTATCTCCCTCACATTAAAATATTGAGCAGCACAGGGAGGCACTAAAAGGGATAGGCACAGAAATCTTAGCTCTCTTTGAACCAGTTTCACACTGGCAGCATTTCTACTGCTGTGTCCAGGGGTGATAACTTGAGTGTAGCACTCTAGATATCTAGACCTTCAACTCGGCTCTAATTAGTAAAGTACCTATTGCTCAGAGCGCCTCTCTTCCAAGATGTCTACCGTTTTCTTCCTGCAGCTCTATGTTTAACCAAATAATCTTCGAAGAACAACGTAAAAATATATTTTTTCTGAAAGCTTTCATATTTAAAAAATGTTTGAACTGTGTAATTAAAAAGTAGACCACGAAGTCCAAAGCACTGAGAGTAGGATGGCCGCCTCCTTTTCGGTCATTAGACACACAGTTTCCAGTCTTGAGATTTCATCATTGTTTTGGTTCGCTTTTGTTGAGTCAATTAGACTAGACACACTTGATAGCTAGGATGTGTACGTTAAAAGCCAGGGACTAGAAATGGTGTCTTGATGATGTAAGGTGGTCACCTTACATTAAACATAGAGAATGTACTTGGGTAGGTAAGACTGTCTGGCTTACACAGTGACTTTTTACATTTAGTAATCAAATGTTCTATGCTTATTTTGAAAGTGATAATGATTTGGTGTTAATAGTGGCTATTGTAGTGTCCTACCAGCCCAGGTACTCACCAATAACCACGGCACACATAGA
This sequence comes from Triturus cristatus, assembly GCF_964204655.1. Classification (NCBI taxonomy): domain Eukaryota; kingdom Metazoa; phylum Chordata; class Amphibia; order Caudata; family Salamandridae; genus Triturus; species Triturus cristatus. Next base: position 632,062,225 of record NC_140593.1, read on the forward strand.
GAGTAGTTTTACACATCTTTATTCCACTGTGTGTAAGTCAGAACTCCAAATTCCAAGCCTGGCTTCCACTCATCCCTCCAACGCTTACGTCACAGGCCTATGGTGTACAGCGGGAACCAAAAGGGTTCTTTTGTTTACAAGACCCTACATCCCCTGCTTTGATAAATAAAAAGTTACAACTTTTCAAAATAGATAAATAAATGAATACACAAATAAATACATGAATGAACACACAGATGACCATAGATATACGGGCAGTTATAATTCTTCAATTAATTGTCGTGGTGCCTGAATCACACGTCCTGATTGGGTCACTGGAAACCAGGACCTGGCAGTCGATTTGCACAGGTGAGGTGGTATCACCAGCAGACACAGTCATCAACAGTCTGTTGGGACCCAGTCTCTACATTGACATCGATGTTTGGTGAGTGATGGGCCACATGTTGAAAATGAAAAGAAATTCTCGTAAGGAACTTCCCTGGACGCTGGGCAGTCACCATGTGTCCTTTGGTGTTATTGATTGTAAATGGTTCAGCCTCCAAAGGAGCATCAGAGTTTCTTTTTCTGGCTTGTCTGACAAGCACTCGATCTCCTCTTGTAATGTTGACATCTTTCAAATGACGTCTGTCAGCATACATTTTCATTTTCTGTTTGCGACCAAAGTTCATAGTATGAATGTCTTCCTTGTTCTTGGATCTGAGGTTGATCCACTGGGGTAGCTTTGTCGTCATGGCTCTTACAAACATGAGTGGCAGTGCTTTCCCCTGTCGTTGAGTGAGTGGTTGATCAGTAAGCTTGAAGATTAGTGTTTAAAACAACTTTGAGCTCGAGCTTTTCCAATGCAGCACGTTGGACAGCTTTGGTTTGAATGCTAATGAACCGTTCTACCAGGTCAGTGGCCTGGGATCAAAAAGAAGTACTTTTCTGATGCTTTATATTGACGTGATATAGAAAGTCTTTGACTTCTCGACTTTTAAAAGGTAGGCCATTGTCAGATTTTAAGGCTGCAGGTACTTCCCATGTTGCAAAGATGCGATCTAATCTTTGAATGACCTTTTCATATGTAGTGGATGGAAGGTCTTCTACCAATGGAAAACTGGAGTATTCATCAACAATGACTAGAGGATTATGTCTGTTCTCAAGAGGACCAAAGAAATCAAAAGCAATTCTCTCCTAAGCATGATGTGGCAATTCTGACATGTTCAAAGGATGCTGAATAATTTGAGATGGCAGACAGTTGCATATATGACAAATCTTTAATTCTTTTTCTACCCTTTCGTCTAGATAAGGAAACCAGACTCGGTCAGAGCTCTCTTGGTGGCAACTATTCCTCGATGTCCCTCATGGGCGACACAATCATTTGTTATTCTGGACTTTCGGAAATAATTATTATTTATAGTATTTATAAAGCGCTTATTGTCACCAAACTGATGTACTGGTGCCAGCATACTAGGAGATATCTTGCTGAGAAGGCACATGCCAGTTTCCGACAGCAGAATAGATTGTACTTCAGGAAGTGCCAGATCTTCATAGCCTTTCTGAATTTCTGCAACTCTGATGAGGCCCTGAGTGAGAGCGGAAGCTCATTCTGCTTTTACATGAATGCCCGGTCCCCTTTTTTTGATCTTTGACATATGTGGGTGCAGAAAAAGATACAGTGCTTGATCGGAGAGATCATGGAGAATTGTATCTTTCGAATCTACGTTGTAGTGGCACAGAGCCGTGTCCTTGCAGACCCTTGAAAACAATACACGTTGCCTTGAATGTAATCCTCTGTTTCAGAGGAAGCCGGTGTAATTCCTCCAGGGTATTGCTGGCTGAGCAGCTACGAGGTCTATTGAGTGCCAGTTTAGCTGCCGCTACTTGTACTCTTTACACTTGCTTGACCAGGAATTCAGGTGCTCTGAGAACTAGGGCGTTGCAATAGTCCAGTCTGCTAAATATGGCACTATGCACCACAATAGTTCTGGATTGGGAGGGCAACAAGGGGAGCACCTTCCTAAGTCCACTTAGTAATGCAAAACACGTGCCTGCCACTTTTGTCATGTGGTTCTCCAGAGAGAGTTTATTGTAAAACACAATCCCAAGGTTACAGACTGTGTCTGAAGGCAAAAGTGCATCTTTGGATGGAAGAGGCCAGAGATTGTGGGGAAGAGTCTTGGGGATTCTACTTGGTCACAGCAGAGGAACTCTGTTTTATCCCTGTTAAGTTTCAATGAGTTGGCGTTCATCCACTCGCCAATTTCCATCATGGCTTTCTGGAAGGCTGTTATTGTCTCCTGAATGTCCGTTAGAGAATCAATTGCGTGTCGTCTGCATAGTTGACTCATTTTAGGTCATGTTCCTTGATGAGGGTGATAAGTGGTTTGATATGCACATTGAACAGAACAGAACTGAGAGCCAATCCCTGTGGCACTCCCTGATGCACATTTTCTAATTTGGAGCAGTAGGGAGGCAGAGCAACGGCCTAGCATCGATCTGTTTGGTAAGATTCCATCCATTTTAACACTGTGCCTCCCACTCCAATTGCAGCTAGTCTGTCCAATAGGATTGAATGGCAGACCATGCCAAATGCAGCCGACAGATCAAGCATCATCAGGACTGTCAGCTGGTCACCATCTATCCTCATTATAACCATAACAATTTATGTACCTCGCAGAATGAGGCCTTCTTAAATGACTGAAAGCTCATCTCTTACATTTTTGAACTTCAGATACTCATTGTGACTAGTTAGAGGTCTATAGTGCTGGTTTCACGACTGAGGAGTAATAATGTCTTTTAATTTTAACATGTCACTAGGTTGGCTTGTGGCAGTGGTAATTTGTTTTAAAGACATGGCAGCTGGTGTGCTCGATTTCACAATAAAATTGATGTAGGACTCTGCTGTCTTACATGGGATACCAAGGCATTGCAATGGCACGCTTGAAAAATAATCAGCAGGATTCTGTTCTTTCCCTAAACAATGAAGAATTCTATAGTTGTATTCTTGTAACCTTAAACCCCAACGTTCAATTCGAGGAGGCATTTTGGGTTTGGGATTGACAAATATCGTTAACAGTGCTGGATGATCAGTCACTACTGTGAAAGGCTTTCTGTAAAAGAACACTTGGAAATATTTGCAAGCCCTGACTACTGCCAAACTTTGTTTCTTAGGCTGCGAGTTAGCACATATCATTTGTAACAGACGTTTACTGGTGTATGCTATGATATGTCTCCAAGCATTTGGCTGTCTGTTGTGCTGTGCAAAGATTGTGCCTAACCAGACAGTGTTCCTGTTAACTACAACTTCTGTTTGAAGTTTGGGATCGAAGTAGGCTATTTCAGTAGCACCCTCAATAGCTTCTTGCTTTTTTGGAAGCCCTCCTCACATTCTTGTGCCGAATGAAAAGACACATTCTTTTTTCGTCAATTCTCATAACAGTGCACTGACCGTAGCAAAGTCTCGTATTTATATAGATTAGTAACTGGCAATCCCAGAAATGATTGTAACATAGAAATGTCTTTTGGGGGGGATTTCCAGTAGACAGCACTTACACTTTAATTGGATCAGGTTTCAGACCCCTGTCAGAAAGACATGGCAAAAGAATTTCAAGCTTCTCTTGGGGAATTCACGTTTGTCAGCATTCAGAGTTAAGCCTGCATTGTCCAGCAAATGACATACTTGCATGAGAGCTTTGCCATGCTCTTTCTGTGTGGTTCCGAAAAGCAACATGTCCTCACTATAGTTAAATGCATTTACTACTGGCTGTATGATACATTGAATAATGTCTTGGAAAAGTTCTGCAGCAGAGGATACACCAAAACTCAATTGTCTATAGTGAAACAGACCAGTATGCGTAGAAAAGGTTGTAATGTGCCTGGATTTTTTTTCAAGTTCCAATTGGTGATACCCTTTTTTAGGTCTCGCCTGGCGTAGGCTGCGCGCATGCGCAGTCTCGCTGGCGAGATTTAATGATATGGGGATTTTTTAGTAAAGGGCATTAAGCCCCGCCCCTCTTTTCCATTGGCTGGCGTCACCGTTTATGCTAAACGGTGGCCAGCCATTGGGAAAGAGCTCTGTGTGACGTACTCTTTTCTCTCTTTCTGCCGTCCCACTTGGACTGACTGCCCTGACTTACTGCTGGCGTAAAAGTTTTCTTATCTTTATGGGGCCAAACACATGGCCCATAAAGATAAGAAACCTTTTAGTAGGCGAGGCCTGGGACGGCAGAAAAAGGGGGGAAAAAAAAGTCACGCCGAGCGCTTGTTAAATAAAGGGCAAACGCATCCCTAAGATATTGGAGCGCTTTTATTGAGCACTCAGATACATTACACAAGGACACATTACTTTTCGTGCTTTGCCTAGAATCACTGGATGTTGAGACAATGCCGAGACTTGAACCTGGTTCCCCAGATCCAAAGTTGGCAACTTCCGTCGCCGCGCCACATCATGAACGTCTGCCTTCTGCAGCTTTAAAGGAGTCTAAAAAGACAAATAAATATATACTTCTAGGTGGAGATCTACATTTCTTCCTGTACTACTGCTCTTTTTTCTGTCAGATTGAGCCCTCTGGGCTTTTTAGTCGTTCACTTGTGCACGCTCGATCATGGTTTTAATCTATGTATTACTGAAGGTGTAACACGTCTATGTAGAGCGCTTTGGCTACATAAAACCGCTAGTAGATCACAGGGTTGCACGACTGGCTTCAAATCGCCCAGGGTGCGGCGCCTATTTCACCACAGCATCAGTGGCTCTCACTTGCGCTGACTGATAGCCTGGGCGGCTGGGCCATCAAACCCCTGCCGTCTATAAGTCGCTAATGCCAAATTCTATGTGGAAGATTCCCCGAAAGCCGATATATGTGGGTCATTTTTCACGCGGACGCACTAGACTCTGCCACCCACAATGTCACGCAGAATGATCCATACTCGGCGGGCTTTAATAGTGCTGATTATATAGGAAAACTCATTTCCTTGACAGAGGCAGTCTTTGTGCAGCTCATAAGAATGAGTTTAATTTACTTATGAGTGATTGTGCTGAATTCTATTACTGGTGTTTATTTATTCGGTATTGAGCACAGAGGCGGGGGATGGGGCGGGGGCTAGCGGAGCCGGCAACGAGGCGCTTCAGCCCGCGCCATAAATCACATCCGGACACCTCTACCTGCGATAAACCGTGAATGGTGCGGTCGAAGCCTCGACACCCACCCTGCCCTGTGCTTCCCTCATTCCACGGATACTCTTCAAGTGGCTAATAAATGACTGGATGTGCCCTTGAGATGGCCTTCAGCGACCTGTGCCTATACCCAGGGCTTTAAGTGGGATGAAAAAACTGGGGGGTGGGGGGGTCTCTCAATTGTGCGTGGCCATTGTAAGTAAGGGCGTGGCTTAAAAACAAGTAACCTACAAATCTGTGCTTAGCACAGTGTGCCACCTGACTTGTATTTTGCTGTTTCTGTCATTGCATCCAGGTATATGATACAAGTAACATCATACCTACAACAAGTCAGGACTATTGGCTTTGTCAATGGTTGTTAGAAAAGATAAATGAATAACAGCAACTATGGCTTGTATATAATATTGAAAAAGATTCCACTTAAAGCCCTGGTGACACCACAACAATGTTGCTGCTCCAGACTATCAAAAATAGAAGGGAAATCCAGAGAGAGAAAATGACTCTCTTTAAAGGGTTTCCCTTCCCCTATAACGCTCACTCTGACAAGACTTCATGCCTTAACTTCTCCACTAGTGAGAAGTGAGCGATGTGAGCAAAGCACATCGATGTGCTGCTGTCACTGCAGTCCAGAAGAAAACGGAGCGCCTGTGCCAGGGCACAAAACAGAGCCCAATAGAGACCCGTTTCGAAGCCTCCTTAAAAAAACTGCTGGCGCTCAGCACCGGTGAGACCCAGCCCACTTAAAGCCCTGCCTATACCAGAGTTGCATTCAATAGGCGCAAGGTTCTATGCCCTGGCTCAGGGCAGGCAGTGCTTATTTAAAAAAAAAAATTTGAGGAGTTTTATATAGCGCGAAATTGACCCGGTATCGGGTATAAGAGCGCTTTACATAGCACCAGTTGCGTTACATGAGGACACATTCATTTTTGTTAGGCACAGGGAGATTAAGTGATTTGCCCAGAATCACAGATTTTCAGTGTCATTGCTGAGACTTGAACCCGGTTCCCCAGATTCGAGGTCGACCGCCCTAGCCGTTAGGCCAACTCCTCTCCCCTTTGTAAAACAGGCAGCGCCACCGAAGTTAGCGATTCCACCTTGTGCCTCGTTAATGCCCCCACAAGACACTCCCTGACGCTTTATCTACTCTCGCAGGTTTTTCTTCTGGTTGTCACTGGTTTTCCATCTTTCTGTTGCCCTCTTTTGTTTTTTTCTCTCTCTTGTATTAATCAAAATCTGTTGAGCAACACTACGTACCAGTGCCCAAAAAAAGAGTGCCTACCAATGCCCAAACAAGCATTACAAATGCAATAGGTCTCGCCTTTCATTAAGTTAAAGCCGTTTACTTTGCTATACAATACCATTAGCAAAGCAAATGGCTTTAACTTAATCAAAGGCGAGACCTATTGCATTTTCAATGCTTGTTTAAGTCTAGTCGAGAGAAGAACTTCGCTCCATTCAGTTTAGTTATCATATCAGCAATATGCGGACATGGATGTCTCGCTCTCTCACTTACCTGACCCATGTCAACCCATATGTGTATAGCTCCTTCACTGTCTCTTTTAGGCACTGCTAAAATGGGAGAAACCCATTGCATTGGACCAGTGGAGCGATCAATGATGTCATGTTTAAACAACAAATTAAGCTCTTTTCCTACAGCTTATTGCAAGTGAAAACAATTAGTCTGTGTCTTTGAGCAACATGACAAAAATCCTCATGTATTAGTAACTTTACTTTCATTGTTTTGAGTTTTCCTAACCCATGAAATAATGAAGAAAATTGACTTACAATTTCATGATGAGCATTCATATTTTAGTTCACTGATAACAGTCCCATGCCAGCAGAAGTGCTGAAACTCAGTAAACAGGTACTTGAATCTTTTCCTTGAAGTACATGAATGGGCGCTTGTACCACAATCTTCTTATTTTTTATTGTGGCTACAAACAGACCTTGACTTTTAAAGGGCATTGAGGCAGCCCAGGTGTATACTTTAGTCTTTGACTTTGTAAGTTGTGGTAATGGATATAATTCTCGATACTTCTCCTCAGGCATGATATTTAACGATGCACTGCTGTCAATTGTGAATGGAGTCGAACACTCATTTATCTTTAGAGTGATCTGCGGACAATGTTTGAATGTTGTTGTTGCTTTTTTGTGTCGATGTTTCTTCACTTTGAGTTTTACCTTACATTCGAGTAGTCCCAAATGTGCATGCCTTTCTGAAGTAAACATCGACATTGCACAATTGTCATTGTCACTTTCACTGGAATCTGAGGAACTCTTCGTCAATAATTTAGTTGATGATCAACTTCGTTTGGTGTCGATTTTCCTCAGTTGATGCCGCTTGGCTTTGTGGGAACAGGTCAAACGTCACTGAGGTAGCGTTCGATCGGCCCTTTTTACTTCACTCTGTAACACACTTCCTTTTCTCTTTCGCCTTGCAAGTCGTCACAAAATGGTTCACTTTACCACAGCCACTGTATATCTGTCCAACAGCGTGACATTTACCTTTCGTGTGGAAATGACAGTCCACATCTGTAGCATGTTTTCTTTTTCTGTGGAGACATCGCCTTGGGGCCCTCGTCCTTGTACTTTTGCTTACTTCTCATGCTCATGACTGATGCATTTCGGGCTTTTCCAGCCTCCATGTCAGTCGCTCTATGATCAGCACGCTCTTCAGCACAAGCAGACTTGAGGACTTGTTCTGAGCTCAGAGTTTTCTTCAGCATTCATCGTCTAAGGGAATCTGACAGACATCCATTGATTACTCTAAGGCAGGTATCTTCCTCATCTTTAAATTCATTGAATTTACAGTGCTTCACCAGAACATCCAGTCTCTCAACAGACTCATCAGTGGTTTCACCTGGTCTCAGACGTTCTTGACTGAATATGTATCTTTCATAATCTACATTTGGCATTGGATTAAACTTGACATTCAAGGCTGTTTTGATTTGATAGTACGTCACTTTACCTTCTGGTGGTATCTTCTTCATGTCTTCTTTCACTCCTTCACCAGCCATGTCCCTCATTCTATAACCTTTTTATCATCTTTTTCATCTATTGCATCTATGAAATCTTCAAAAGTCCCTATTCACACAGACCATCTATTGCCAAAATTGTGTTTTTTGCCAGTATCAAATGCAGATGGCGGTTTTAGGAATGCAGCAGCTGTATAAACATTTGTGGACAGTAGTGGTCTCTCAGGCACTTTGTGTGGAACTTGATCAGGCAGAGCTTCTGTAGCACCTTGTGACGTGCTGGCTTCGGAGTCAATCTTAATGATTTTTAGAGCTAGGTTCTCGGCCTGGCTCTCCATCGGAGCTCTTCACTTGATGGCAGTCTAGGGTTTCTCTGCCCCTATGTGGCAGCTTTGGTGATGGGCCATTTCGTTCAGGGACTACTCTGCTAGCACAACCCCAACCCTCTTTCGGGGGCCGCTCCACAGCAAACAGTGCTATGACTACTCTCTTTAGCTGCTTAGGTAAGTAGACAAATCTTGTATACTACTAGTCCATGAAAGCAGATAACGTTATTATATTTTGTCAGCTTGGTACTTCAATTACGCTTTCTTTATTTTTGAGCGTTTTATAAAGGCGGGGGCTGCACTGATACTCCAGTGGTTACAGCGTTGATTCTGCACTTCAACTGCGTCACACATGGCACGCACAAGCAGTATGCACCATGGCAAGCTCTCTGGAAGAGCGCTCTCAATATACGGGATTCATATCCCTTAACTTGTCACCATTTGTAGCGTCCTACCACCCAGGTACTTGCCAATAACCATGCCACACACGGACAGTAGTTTTACATGTTTTTATTCCGCTGCATGTAAGTCAGAACTCCAGCCTGCCTTCAACTCATCCCTCCATCACTTACATCACAGGACTATATGTACAGTGGGAACCAAAATAGTTTGTGTTCTTTTATTTACAAAACACTACAGCTGCCATAGCCAATTGTAGCCGAATATCATCTCCAAGCAGCCCCTAGTTATGCAAACATTTTAACACGTAGGTGAGGAATAGACTTTGCCACTGATTCTTTATTTTTTGGAAAGCCATCCTGTCCACATCACAGGAAGACACCTTTCCTTTCCTCAGCCTACATAGGGCAAAGTCAGTATTAACCAGTCAAGATCAGTTGTTTTTTTAAATAAAAATAAGGCTCTGTTTCTATACAATAAAAAAAGCTTAAACTTGGGAATGCCATTTCCCAACAGTCCCTTCCATCATCAACCGCTCTCAATTACTTGTAGTCATTTAGTGACTCAATGGGCTTATATTCCATGGCAACATTCATCGTCACAAAGGTTTGTCACCTCAGTTGATTTCATTTGGCTCACCAAAACCGCTGACCTCTCTCTACTTGATTATGGAGTAGTTAACAGACTTGGTTTGTGGGATTTACCACCTCAACCCCACTTCTCGTGTAGTAGAGTCACATACACACACAATTGGCCCTATGCCCTTCAGGGATTTGAAGGAGAACTCCTCTGTAGGAGATTCAGATGTGAGCTTCTCTGGGTTTACATATGCCATCATGTCTTGGTGATATAATTGACTTTCCTTTTTTAAACTATTTTTTTGGGCTGGGATAGCCCACAGCATTCATTGGAACTGAACCGAGGCATCATGTCCGAGAATGCAGTGATAAATGTAGGACTGGACTGGAAATTGGGTGTTCTCACTATTGTAAGTCCCGTAGACACAATTTTTCTCTGTCCTTTCTGGTCATTCAGGTGCAGTTTTGTACAGTTTTATTAGCAGGTATGATAGCAATAACCAGTTGACTATTCAAAGAGAGTGAAATTTGATGTCTGCGATACATTTGAAGTTGGTGTATGTGTACTGTTTTTTGAGAGTGCGATTCCTTCAAAGTGGCATTAGGAATGGTAAGAGGCTAATGTATGATTTGAAAGGTGATGACTTCTTTCAAGTGAGAAACAGTTGATGGGTATAGAGAGCACTATAGCTTGTTCACCTGTGGTAGAGAGCAACATAGAAATGGTGCCACTGGGACTATGTGAAAGGTGAGGATCAAATTTAGCAGCAATGTTGACTACATTATGATAAAAGGAAATAACCTTATGTAGTGTCAAACAGCAAAGTGTTTGCCAGTATTACACCATGGTCTTGTCATTTTTGTGTTTCACCTACCAGACAGCTTTTAGCTGGTAGTTGGCAAAAGCCTCAAGTGGACCATAGATTTAAGAAATGTGATTTTTATTTGGAGTGGATGACTGCCCACCTCAAGCAATAATCACGACCATTGTCAGGGAGACCCCTCAAAGACACTATGTTATCCTGTGTTCAACCCTTTGGTAGCTATGGCACAGACCACATCAGGTTAACATAGGAGAATGTATTTATGCAGTACCAAAGCAGAAATAAAGTCAAAATGCAAAACTATAAAAAATGTCAAACTGAATTTTGTAATATATTTAACAAAATGACTCCAGAATGACAAAGGAGCAATCAGGGGAGTCAGAGATATGACTTATTAAAGTTGTAAGTAGAAATAGCACCAAAAAGCACTAAGTGCCAATGATAATTGATGGTTGCAATAGGCTGGGACCTAGGCACAATTTGAGGCTAACTACGATAGAGATGCTGGTCAGATACACCAACCAGGTTTATTCTGGTCAAAGATTTTAGCTTCTGAGTTAGTCTGTTATGTCCCAATCTGCCACAGGAGACCATTTTAAAGCCCTCCAGGACATCAGAAGAGGCATTTAGAGGATCAGTATCAGGCAGATGCTAACAGCTATGTCCAATCCAGGTCCATTTGCTAATGGTCAGCTGGGTGATTCCAGGAAAAGGCACCTTGAAGCTTTTGTGTCCCTATAGCTTGAACAGGAGGTCCGCCTTATGACCTTTGGATTCCACTTCTATGTTCTGGGTACTAGAGGGAGCAGTTCCATCTTATCTCAGGTCATAGACAGCAGGTCCAGTCCTCTTCTTATCTTGGTCCAGGTAGTGTTCTGAAATGGATGCCTGGAGGTGCCACATTTATACCTGGAATTTGCTGGGTTCAGATGACTACTGGGAACGCCCTACCAAATGGGGTAAAAGTTGTTGGGCCAACCCTACCCACTTTGGGCCTTTTTATTATGGGTAATGTCTTTGGCCACACTAAACTTGGGCCTTGAGGGCTGGGGTGTGTATGGGGACGGTACTATAACCATCCTAGTGTTCTCTCACATCTAGCACTAAAATCTAGTTTGAGGCAGCCACTGTACCCACATTTAACACAGAGACAGAAGTCTGGTAGGAAAAAAGCGGAGTCCTTAACCCCTTCCCCGCTCATGACGGAACCACTCCGTCATGAGCCACGGTTGCCGTTTGCTCATGACGGAGCGGTTCCGTCATGCCGTGACCGTTGGCGCCCGTTCCGCCCACGCGGCGCTGTTTCCACGCCTGTGCGGGGGGACAATGCAACTGGGCGAAGTCATGACGGAACCACTCCGTCATGAGCACAGCTCAACCGTGGCTCATGACGGAGTGGCTCCGTCATGAGCACAGCGCCACCGCGCTGCCCCCCCACACCCCCCAGCGCTGCGGCGGAATTCCCGCCGCAGCGAAGGGGTTAAGCCACCAGACTGTGGATCAACAAGAACTATCTTGGCATCATGTTCTCTCCCCTTTCAAGTGTACCCCAAGTGTTGTATCCAAATTCAGTAGATCTGTCAAGCAGGATCTGACATTGAAGCAGAATTTGATACTGTAATGATAAAAGAGATGTCCACAGCCTGCACTCTACTAATTCATTGGGGTTCAGAGGAGCCCTATCTACGCAGTCAGTCCAGCCTTTTGTTTATTCCTGGAAAGTATTTCACACATATTCAAGGCTAATTAATAGCTGGGGGAAGTTGGAGAGCCAGTGCACATTAGCCTCCAGGAACTTTAGGCAGGAAAAAGATAACTTTCTAAAAGTACATTTTCTTAATGTTTGTTAAAAATCAAATTTCACAATTGAATTGGATTTTTTAATAACTATTTTAAAAAGTTGTTTCGTTAATTTTCTAGCCGATCGAGAGGTGTGGAATTTAATAAAATATCTACTTGTCCATGGGGCAGGTTGCTTCATAAATCTACTTGTCCTGTAACAAGATCCACTTGTCCATTTGGCGCCATGTAGTGCTGTGACAAATTATGGCAGCAATCTCATTGTATAAGAGCTTTGATATAGCCTCTCTAATTATGCCAGGGCTCATACCATAGTAGTGTTTGAATACTTGCAATCCCCTTATGTTGCCACGTTCCTGCTGATCTACATACTGGGGCTGAAGGTAGTTGTAGCAATAGTTCCAGGGTGAATGCCCTTTTGAGTCTGTTCAAATCTACTAACTTGCATGTTTTCATGGTTCTCAATGACTCTTCTCTAATCTTTTCCCATGGTGAGAAATGTTTGTAATTTACTCCTCCTGACAATGGCAGGCGTAAACCTTCTTCCAGAGTTGGGAAAAAAGAGGTTGGAGGGAAAGTGAACTTGCAAACACTCAGATTTTCACATTGAGCAAATCTACACATGCATATTTGTTCATGTTAAAATGCAGTTCATAAATATTTTTTCGGAGTACTGTTTCTTATCCGCCTTCTGTAAATTCTTGGGAATTCACAAAAGCCGTATACCTGCACTTAATGGAAGGACATATACCATGGGTGCTCTTTTGAGACTTTCTTTAATAATTGGGCCCCTAATTTGGTCTGATGTTGACCATGACCTTTTGCGTTAATTAAAATCCCGTCTCTCTCTCTCTCTCTCTGTATCGGCTAACTTCACTTTGAGTGACAGCATTCTGCTCTTTTACAAGAAGCATATTGTCACACAAAGTAGTTTTGTTCAGTGCCAGTAACTACTGTGGCAGAGTGTACTTTTTGACACCAAATACAAATTTTGCTTTTGCCAATGTTTATTATAATGGTGAGGGCCTGACGGCTCCCACGCCAATAAGGTTTTACAAAAACCATGCCAAAACAATTCACACATTGACAAAACTAAAAAGCTAATCACCAATTTCAGACCTACTGGCTTTGCCAATGCTTGTTTATTTTTGTTTCCTTTAATCTTTTTTAAACTAGTTAAGCTGATTTTCCATAATGAATATGTTTGGGAAATACTAGCATGCATCAACACATGTTACTAAATGATGCTGCAAAAAAATGGTACCTAAAACTTTACAGTATAGCAAAATGTTTTTTTTCTTGCTTTCATTTTTCTAAGGACATTTTATTTTGAAAGCAAAGAATCATCAATCTTGCTTTCAAGCTTCTTCAAATATTTGCATCAAATCAGAGAGTGTTCAGTGAGCATTATACATAGCATCATACTGCTATGCTTTGAAAACGTGTGCACACATTTTTATACTGGAACCACTCTCAGTAGTGCAGTCAGAGCCTACAACGTTTCCTTGGAGCACTCACCCTAATAATAAAGGCTTTTAGTTAATGAACCATACATACAAGTTTGAAAAGCATTAGCATAGGGACACAATTTTTACCTTAACTGCAGACAGCGCCCTTCCCTGATCCATAATGTGGTACTACAAACTGGCAGCCAAAGGGTTTGTGCTGCAGGGGGTTGGGTCTACTTGTCCCAAGGACAAAATACACATGTAAACTTGTTGCCCTTGACCCCAAACAATATGTCCTGGGTGTCGGGCTATAGGAATTCCACATCCCTGCTGATCTCATTCCAGAGATACTGTATAAGTACTTTAATCTCTAATCTGTTTTATACATAGGAAAGCTAGCCAGGCCTGCCTCAGTGAAAATAGCTTTTGGGTGCTAGTCATTATAACAACCTGTTAACATTAAATTTCTATTATTCCTGCTTTTAAATACCATGCACCCTGCCTTGTGGGCTACAAGGCTTACATAGGGGTGACTTATTAATATCTAAAATGAAGGTTTTGACCTGTTAAGTTTATTTTGACAGGTCCAATTAAATTTTTACAGTGCTACTCTCAGGCTACAATTGTAGGCCTAAGGCCATGTTTGCTCTGCTAACTGGCACAATAAGTTCTGAGGTCCACTGCTGACATTTAACTAACAGGCCCTGGGTACACCTGTACCATTTACTAGGGTCTTATAGATATGTTAAATGTGACAATTAGTGTACTTCCAATTCAACCATGTTGAAAAAGAGCGCTGACCGACTTTAGGAAGAGACTCAAGACTTGGCTTTTCGCATTAGCCCAGCAACCCAGCGCCTGGATACCCTCACGGTTGATAAGCCACGCTTTACAAGTACTGATTGATTGATTTAATGCTGGTTAGTAGGAGTAAAGTGCACAGACTTCTACATCCAGCAAAAACAGGGCAAACATCTGCTAGTACACCCTGCAAAGATGGCCATTTCCTACAATACCAAAAGCATATAGGTGGCTTAATTTAGAGCCCAGCCCACCCATTGCTTACCATTGGTTCCCTTTTCAGCACTCTCATTTGCTTGTTTTTTATTTGATGGCGTTCCTTCCCCTTCTTTTGTTTGTCCCTCCTTGGCGCATCCTGTTTATTGGCTGATTTATATCCTTCCGCTGCTTACATTTAGGGAACTACTTTTTTCTTTTTATTTAGGCACCTCCAGCAGACTGCATGTGTTTTCCAGATCTGTACCTTGAATGCTGCTTATTCCCTCATATACTTGTCCCTGTGCTCTATGTTGATCCCCATTTCCACACTTGTTCTCTTTCACTTGTGATGATTTTCTTGTTGCATACTGGTACCACCACCCCGTGCACACTAGTGCGTTTTTTTTTTGTTGCTCCGCAGCATTGGCAAAGTCACTAGGTGACCAAGGCAAGACCTACTGGCTTTGCCAATATTTGTTACACATTAACACTGTGTGGGCAAAGGTTTCACCTCATTATGTCAGTTTAACACCCAAAGCATGAATTCCCCACTGAAAGGTGACCGATTAACTTTTGGAAATGACCTTATACTTTATGGCAACACCCGCAGCAGTGTTTTTGTAACTTTTGATCTATATGAGCTTGAAGTATTTTTTGTTAATAACGGCAAATTATGCATCAGTTAAGGGATTATATGTATAGCAAATACATAAATACGTAGGAAACTCCACTGTCGCAGAATCGCATAATTCCAGCAGCCCTGCACATAATCAGGTTTAGATGCTGGCATGATTAGTTGACTCTTTCGTCCTTCTCAGAGTGGCAGTAATACTATTTAGTTGGGATTTGCTGCAGCTGTTGTTTACTGTTTAACTAAGCCTTATCACTGTGGTCTACTGTAATACATATTATTTTTATTAACCACCATGATTTTACGTAAACTGTAATAATGTCGCAGCAGTGAATGATTTGGTTCGAGATTACGATTGCAATTTACGTTGTATAAAAAAGTCCGACAGGTCTTTCCTCTTTAAAAAAAAAAAGTGTTTTATTGTTCATGACACGTTTTTGTGTGCGTTTAGCTGATCTCGCCGCAAATATGATTTAAGCCATAATAGTTGTATTACAAACCCTAGTCCCCTTTTATACGCGTGTCCACATCATTCCTTCTTCATGCGGCTAGGCGATAGTGGCATGGTTTATCTACACACATCGGTGACTCCTCATTTTATCTTGAGGCGCCCGCGCATTTTACGGGTGTAGGGCGTCTAGGTGCTTTAGGCGCTATCCTCAGCCCCCTTCTGGCGCCCCACCCCTAGCCTGCACTGCTGTACCGGACTTGGGCCGCCCAGAGGCGGGTGCGCCTGACAGGATGAGAGCTGACCTGCGGAACTCTTCCTTTCTCTCCTCAGATGCTCCTTCCTGGCCGCCGTACCCGCCCGAAGCCCATGAATCATGCCGTCCAACAAGTCTGTATCCGAGGCTCCCATCGTGCAGTTCACGAACTGCTCAATTCTGAAGGACCACCAGCTGCACAGGTGAGCGCGGGGGCGTCCGCCTTGGGACCAGCGGCGGGCGCGTGTGGCACGGGGACCGTGGTGGGGTCAAAGTTCAACTTCTTTGCAGGTGAAGGCCCGCGTTGCCTCTCGCAACGGAATCTAGGGCTGGGCTTCTGAAACATGTACACATTGGTTCGGACAGCTGGGCACCAAGGAAATGGAGGCTTGGCCTAAGGAACAAGCATTTGTAAATGCAATAGTTTTCGCCTTTATATTTAATATAATGAGCAGTTTTTTGTTGTAAGGTGTAGCTTGGTGAGCAGTTGTGCAATATAAGTTACTGAAACACCGTTAAAGTGTTATGACATTTATTCAGAAAGGCAATACATTGCGCTGTTACTGGTGTTACTATAAAACGAGGAGATTAGGTAAAGGGCGGAGGACAAAAAAATAAAATCATACACTCGACAAGTATGCTTGAAATGTGTGCAATCTTGGTGCAGGTCCCAGAGATGATCTATTCACTCTGTAAATCTGTATTGGTGTTTTCTCTTTCATTTTAGTCTTGCTAGTTACAGCCTATGCCCTTTACCACTGTCCCCCACGTATATTGGCACCCTTGCCCCCATGCCCAAAGGGTGCCGCACTTTGAAGACCACTGGCAACAACCTGACCCTTTATAAGTAGAGCTTAAATCACAGGCGAACAAAAACAAGTCATGTGTCTTTCTTCACATTACACTTGTAATTTGCAGTGTTATAAAGGTCCACCTAAAGCAGAAGGAGCTATATAACCAGCATTGGCATAGCCAATAGGTCTCGCTTTTGGGACCTTATAAATGTGGTTGAATAGCAGATTTCACGTTGCGGCATACTTCCCAAAACAAAGCCATAACTTACCTTCAATGAGCCAGACACAGGAAGGGAAGCCGCGACCGCCTCCTGACAGGAGACTGCTTTGGCAATCAGAATAAAACAAACTTAGAGCACCTAATGCATGCGGTTTAGAGACTAAACACTTTCAGGGAACACATAGGTACAGCACATTTGTGCTCAAACAGCAAAAGTTGAATCTTTGATGTAGATAAGGGAAACTCCATTTTTGAAAATGTAAAACTGATTTCAGGGGTGAGGGGGAGGAGGGCAACCTTTCAGAGGGGCACCAATCTTCGGGGGGTGAAGAGCTATACATCCCATAAATATATGCGAGTCGGAGCAGGTGTTGGGGGGCGGAGGGGTCATTTTGCCTTACACCACTGACTGTTTCAATGTAGGATACTTCAACTCGTCCCAAGCAAGGTGCTGACAGTTAAGACTTGGTTTTAGGCTTGTTTTATAACAACACGTGCTGATCTGACTTTATCGTTACAGCCAGAGAAACTGTTCCACTGCAAAATTACGTTCGCGCAGGGATTGGTATTTAAAGCTATATTTAGAAATTGGAATCCGTCTGGGCCATTTGTTAACTATTGCCTCTGACATCTGCTGCGATCTTTGGGTCAGGAGTTGAAATCCAAGCTAGGCCAATCCTGACTTGCATTGTTGCGACATTGGTGTATTGAGTTGTGATGTCGGTAATTTGAGTCGCTTTCAACAAGGTCACAATAGTATTTGCTAGTTACAGCGCTTAGGGCGGCATGGTTTTGAAAAAGAGTGCTATGTTAAAAAAAAAACGTAGTACCATACTAGAGACGCTCCAGCGTAATGAAGCCATCACACTAGAGAAAATTAAAACTCTTCTAGATGCATGGTCACCTAGATTATAACATGGTGGGGAAGGATTGAGGCCTTCAAGATGATGATCTCCCCACTAGTGAACTACCTAATCACTATGCTACCCCTAATACTATTAGAGGAATTCCACCATAAACTAGACATCTTACTCTCGAAATTTTTATGGAAAGGGAAAAAAGCAAGAATTAGTATGAAAAAACTTAGACTAGATAAATCACTGGGAGGGGTCAATCTGGCTGACTTTAAGCTCTATCAGACGGCATTTTTGGCAAAACAAGGCTCTTGCTGGTGCCACCGGCCGAATACACCCCTGTTTGGCTAGACATTGAGAAATCAATTCTTATGAATCTTGCACCAGCGGCCCTCTTGACCACAAACCTGAATATGATCACCTGCTCAAAATCCCTCTTGAAGAACATAAAGTCCGCCCTACTAAAGATTGACAAACATTTAGACATTAGCCTTAAGCAATCTAACCTTGAATCTCTCTGGAACAATCATAAAATACTCTATAAGTGGAAAACCTTATATAATGAATCATGGGTTCATAAAGGGATCTATTTCCCTCATCAACTCTCTAACAGGGCCTACCCTCTCTCCTTCAAAGAATTACAGTCCAAATACAACCTACATTTGCTAGAATTCTAAAACTTCTTATAAATAAAATCAGCAGTGACCTAAGCAAAACTTTCAGCATTACCCCCTTCCCTCCCGAGTTACCTATCAAAATTACACAAGCTAGGTCACCAGGTTTCCTGGATCTATAAATTAATACGCCCACAACATTCTACCTTCAATAAGAAACTCACATCCTTCTGGGAATCACATGATTCTTTTACGATCTCGGAATTGGAATGGACCGAAACTTGGAAATCAACCATGAGATATAAGATCATCCCAGTATTATCACAGACGAAGTTCTGGTTGCTACATAGGGCCTTCTGGACACCAGCCAGACTCTACTTACACAAAATCATGGATGACTCCACCTGCTGGAATTGCAAAGACAAAACAGGGGACCTAGAACACTTATTAATTCAATGCGAATGCGTGATACCCTTCTGGGACAAGATCTTCGAATTCATATATATACTCTTCTCATATTCTCCTAGTCGGGATCTCCCGACACTAGTATTCAGTTTCCTCAAAGCGGGGTCACTCAATGAAAATGATCGGGCGCTCCTAGACCTACTACTAACAGCTGCAGTCAAGATTATTCTTAGCAACTGGAAAGACACGCAAAGCTTCCTTTAAGTGCTGGCTAAACTGGGTCACTAACCTAAGAGGGGCTGACAATATAACTCTCCAGAACTCACCGTGGAGGTCTTCCACCAGACACATGTGGGACACTCTCGACCTCTACTTTACCTCACACAAGCCGCCATGAATCTCAGCATATATAGTACTATCCCTCTACAAGATCTCTTATACTAGTGTTCCTATGCCTGTGATCTTCTGTCACTGAATGAGAAATATTCCTATGGTCTGTACTTTCTGCTAAGTTCTCCCTGATGTTCTCTAAATACCGCTCATGAGAGCGATGACGGATATAGCCGCACAAGGAGCGCTACACTGATACTACATGTGTTTAATCTGCAAAGTACCAGCATACCATTTTGTCTACTAGTGACTTCTACTGGCCATGTAATCATTGCTTTATTTCCAATGTTTACTTTTGTATGTCTATGTCTATTCTGTTAGGTCCCCCATGTATTGTACGTATGGTTTTTATTTGGAAACAATCAATAAAAAACTTTTTGAAATAAAAAAAAACGTAGTATAATGAGTACAGGAGTTCGGGTAGCCGAAACTGAATCTAAACACGAAACATAAACAGTAAAAACCATCCCACAAACCATTAAGCAGCCAAGCCCAAAGTTATCCCAAAAAACAATACAAACACACAAACTTCTGAGACCAGACCTAGTGGCGCTGCCTGATTGTCCCATAAGCCAGTGTGACCCTATACACGGGATTGCAGGAGCAGCTTTGAGGACTAGACAGATCTGTGGGTAAATAGACCGCATCCTTTGGAATGATCACAGGGAGGCTTAATTAATAATGAAATCAGCGTTGCAGGGTGTGGTCCATTCTTCAACAAAATAATAATAATTCCAGGACTTCAAGAGGATGTTTACAGGGGATTAAATAGTTAATCCTCTCAGCAACAAATATATGCAAAAGCGGGTGGCCCCCAGATTGCAAGCGAAAGCACGGCACGTTGTGTGTAGATAGTAACCTGACCCACGAGGAATGCAGCTGCCACCCTGCGGGCCGCTGCTCGCTCCCGCAGGCAAAACCCCGTGGGAGTGAACATTACAAAAGAGGTGGGACATGCACCTGCCTTTAGCCATTTGCATGCTTTCATTATTGAAAGACACACGCAAAAGCCAATCCAATGTGTGGGAGGAGTCAGACCCACACAGAGTAGACAGAAGGAGCCTCGCAGAGCAGCGCATGCTGCTCTGCGAGGCTCCTTCTGTCTACTCTGCAAGCAAGTTTGTACATTTGGTTACAATAATATGCTTAACAGAGAACCAAACAGGCAAGCCGCTGTTGCCACACAATAGTTTTACAAGAGAAGCTCTGTTTGTATAACTTAAATAAGACTGTCTCTGATTAACGGTGAGGGCAAATTAGATTTTTGGCCTCTTCCAATCCCAGAGCTCCTTAATGCAGCACCGGGTTGCAGATTACCTCCATTTTATGCGATCGACGCTTCAGATGAAGACTGATTGTTATCAGAAGCGGCACCAAAATTGTATGTATACGTTGCAGAATTTTATGGATGATTTAGATGAGGTGAGGAATAAGCACTAAAAATGAAGCACAACTGTCCAGATTGAAGAGATGTGGGTGCATATATCTGCAAGTAGCGTTTAAGGGGCATGCCATCCTCCTGAAGACAGAGCAATGTAACACAATATTTCCCCAGCTCTGTCTGAGAGTGGGGAAGCAGAGAGGGTTGGGGATAAGAGCTTAAGCGATAGGCTCACAGGCATTTCTGAAGCAGTTTAGTGAAGCCATGCGCACACAGTGCCAGGTGATACCTGCCCTCCTTGCAGCATCACCAGTGGAGCATGTAATGTGGCCTCTCCCCTCTGGAAGCCAGCATCGCTATCTCTCATACCCGTTGGGTGTAAAACTGCAAGGCATCTTCTGCTGGTGAAATAAAAATACCAAGGTAGAGACTATAAGGGAGGCCGGAGGAGGGTGGGAGGAGAACAGGAGGGATCACCAGCGACAGTGAGGGGGTGGGCGTGGAAAGCAAAATGCAGTAGGGGAGAGAGACTGCAGAGTCTAAGAGTATACAAGAAAGAACGCAATGCTACGCCTATGAAAATACGTGTTCTGCCCCACCACTTGACGCAGTGAATGGCCAAAAGATCAGCACACGTTAAAGGAAAGTGAAAGTAACAAGAAAAGCACGTTTTTGTAAAAAAAAATCCTTGTTAATAGACACCTTCAAACATTTTATGTGAAAGCGGAGGGAGGCTGATTCTATGGAGGCTGATTCTATGGAGAGTGGTGGTGGGGTGGAGCGTGACACCAGCCAGTCAGTGGGAGGAGGGTGGGAGGGTGTTAGTGTTCTCAAAAACGTTTTCAATTGGAAGGGTGCACATTTTCTACCTGTGCAGGTGTGATAGACAAGACAGCCTTCTTGATTTCAGTGGGAAGCATAATTAGTGGTATAAGTCCAAAGCTCTTTCATAGGAAGCCCGAAGGAAAGTTTGGAGAGAGAAACATTTAGGATACCAGCGAAATCTACACATGAGCAGAAACCTTTTTCACACAATCTGGGTGGGTCTGTCTTAGGCAAATGAAAGAGACATGCCCACTCTCCCTTCGAACAAGCTTCTTTTTCTATGCATCATAAATAAGGAAATACAAAATGCCTACTGTGGGGAGCTCTCAAGCAGGAACACGGTCTTCACTTTATTTCATGATAAATTCACAGTCTACATTCTACTGTAGGAAATCTGAGCGCCGCAAATAAAAAACAAGCAAAGACAGCCATAGCAAGAATGGCAGTCACAAGGGGAGGGGCTGTGACGTGAGCTGGAGAAACACTGGCTTCACTGTGTTTTATGATAAATACACAGTCTGAAATCTTCTGTAGGAAATCCGCGTGCTGAAAATAAAATTAGACCTTTTGGACCCTGTGCCACTGCACCTTCTGCACCATCCAAATCACGACCCTAGTGCCTGCAAGGCAAAAGCACTTGTGACTGTTTGTTCAGTAGTAATGTTGCAGGGATTCTGCTCATGTACAGAACTATGCACAGGAAACCAGGACCTCAGTGAATTGTGGTGTTCCAAAAACTCACCTCAGTACCCAGAACCCCTTACCGACCAGCATCAGTGTCTCATTCGTTCTCCGTATCATCCCGAAGCTACCAATGATTAGACAACCCAGCACAAGCGACTTAGAGTACTCTCAGGAATGGTGGGAATCAGAAACACCTTTTCATTATTATTCTCATATCAGTCCACAACAAGAGTAATCAGAGACACGGTAAAGTTTAAAATGTTTATTTTAACTAAGTGCCCTAAGGTGCAGTACTTTGGCTAACGTAAGCAGACAAATGATTAAAAACAAAACCATCAGCATTGTTACAATACCATAGAAAATGAAGGGAGAAATCATATTACAAAATGATAGTGGAATACAACCACCCTCCCTTCACTAGTAAGCTAGTTTTATGAAACTAATAGAAGGTCTCTAGGCTTGAATGGGGAACCGCATACCGTAAATATCAGCTTAGGTGAATCACATCACAGGATCAGCTCTGCTCTGTGTCTGGAAAAGGTTGTTCTCCAAGTGCCTGAATCATGCATGCGAATACAATATTAAAGGCACCTGAGTTTCAGATAGTTGCAGCTGTGTGCGTGTTATGGCTAGAGTGTGGGACGATCAACCTGAATTCAAAAGCATACATTGTTATTTGACCTTGACAGCTTCTGCACACAGTGTTCAGACTATGGTTGCAGTGTACATCTAGGGATGTGAACAACAGACCATTCTCATGTGAAGAAAAAGCAAGCAAACAGTTTTTCTTGTAATAACAGCTACCTGCAGTGCCATGTGCAAAAGCAGCAAAGGGGCAAGATGGCGTTTTACAGCTAAGGCGCTTATGCTAACATAGCAGTGTGTGTACATGGAACTCCGTCTCCACTACACCCTCCCTTGATCGGACCACAAACAAAATATGGAACAAAGTAGGAACGCAGAGTTCAAGTTCGATTGAGACAGAACCAAGTTCAGGTATTGCCAATCCATATAATTGGTAGTGACAGTTCGAAAACTTGTTCGAAAAAGCAAACAAATTAAAAGATCTCGCAGAGGCGTGACAGTGCCTAACGTGGAGTAAAAATGAAAAATTCAAAAATCTGGGTTTGGACCTGCGGAAGAAGGACAACTTCCAAGTTAATCCATCAACGTGTAGGCACAATAAGTAGCAACTGCCTCCAAGAGGAAGTCATTATAATGTTCCGTAAAAGATTCAGCCATCCAGTCAAGTAAAGTAAATGAACATACATGGTCTTCGATAACCGGAGCCACTAGCACAATCAGAGGACAACTTGCGTGTTCTTCAAGATAACTTCTCGCCAAGAAGTCATATGCTGCCGCATATATATCCCAATTCCCTAGGACTCCATGTGCCTCTCCACAGGCCATAATCCCGATGCCAGAACAGTCCAACTCATGAGCCACCAAGGGACTCATTAGTCGATCATAATCCGGGGCAGGAGACACCGTGTTCGAGATGCACAAATCCAGCGCCCATTCGAATGGACAATCCAGGCAATGGAAAACAGGTTGCACACAAGTAAAGTAAGAGAACCGGAAGGATAATTCATAGGTTACGCTTAAAGTGGCCAGTGGTAGTGTTCCATAGTATTCAAGCATCCGGTTGCGCAGTTGAAGCAGCCGGGGCGGGTTGTCGTGTGATACAGATCGTGCATCCATTATGGAGCAAACAAACCAACAGGAGCACACCAGCAGTCAGGGCGAGAATCAATAGTAGCCCGCCGAAGACGCTGGAAAAAATAGAATGATAAAATGCCGGTATCACACCAAATATTGTTTGGAAGGGGGTCACGAGGCCGAAGCCCACAACTTTGAAAAAATGCACCAAGCCAGTTGTTGACGAGGCATTGAATATAGTATTAATCAGAGCACTGAAATGAAGGGGAAGATCCGTATTTAAAAGCGCATGCACCTCGGTGCGGGTGTTTGCCACGTGAAGGACGAATGTTTTACGGGAGGAAGTCAGAGCGACTTCTTTTTGAGACAATAGAGCCCTTATTCTGCTCATCTTGTTGAACTCTGCTTTCAAGGTTGGGATGTAAGGCCAGATGGATACATCCAGTCTCCCATGCGAGGGCAGGAAAAGGACATTTTTACAGCAGACTACGCATTGTGAGACAGTTGCAATGTACGGAATTCCCACTAGCATCCCACAGCATGCCTCATTATTTAAAAGTAAATAGCTACCGTTAGCTAACAATGTAAAAGTGGGTGTAATTGCTGGCACAGGATTTCCCTTCAGAATGCAAGCTAAATTCGGTGCCTGAACATTGCAGGTGCAATGCAATTGGATGTGCCTGCAGACTACTGAGTGATCAGGTGTGGAAGTGCATTCTTCTCCTTTTAAATAAACTTCTCTACCCTCTCTCATGCACCTGTATGTAAATGGGAGTGACCAAACTTCATGCAGGAAAGCAGTACCCAATGGTTCATATCTGCCTAGGGCATAATGTTTCATACATGAACTGAACTTAAACAATGGAAACGGCAAGGTGATTAAACCATGGATAAGCCACACAGCTGAGTTTGATTCGGCCACAGAGAAAGGTAAAGGTTCCAACTTTTCAATATGCAATAATGAGTATGTTGCATCTTTCATGGACATAAACTGTTGTTTTGCAGTCAGATTAAACGGCAGAAATAAAGATGATGTATTCATGTAGTCCCAGGGAACTTTCCCAGCCTTCAATGTTTGCAAAGTCCATGAAAACTGCATTATAGAACGCAATTGATTTTGACCATGGT
Source organism: Triturus cristatus (assembly GCF_964204655.1). Classification (NCBI taxonomy): domain Eukaryota; kingdom Metazoa; phylum Chordata; class Amphibia; order Caudata; family Salamandridae; genus Triturus; species Triturus cristatus. The sequence goes on from NC_140593.1 coordinate 632,087,018, forward strand.
ATAAAACAGACATATCATCCTGTACAATATCCACAACAGATGAAACAATATTATCTAATGTGTAAATTCTGGAAGAAAGGGTGTTAATGCTATTATCGATGACAGCTAGCACTTTTTCCAAATTTGCTTGATCAATAGCTCTTAATCTGGAAGCAGCTTCAATTTGAGATAATTTCCAAACTTCATTATAAACAGCATACACCCATCTTTTGGACCTGCCACCCACAGGACCCTTAACAAAATCATTCAAATCTATTTTGTCATTCAATTTTGATAAAATAAGTTTAACAGATGCCAAGGTGGAATGTTGCAGCCAGTTTTGACATAACTTCCCGACAGAATAGGTAGTAACAGAATGGGAAGATTCAAATCAGGGGTCCATTCTAACCTGTGTATAGCCAGGATATAGACCCAGAAAACGATGTTGACAGGAGTCTGAGCTCTTCTGCCATATCAACCACCCTTCAGGGTCTAGGTTGGAAGTGTAGAAGGATGTATTAGTAATGAATGACTGCAACGCATCAAAGGACAGATCTGTGTGATTATTCCATTGTGGATAAGCGCCCAGATCAGGAATAGAGGGGGAATTCATCTTTTAAGAAGTAGCCAATCCAAAGCAGGTGGTTTGAAAAATGGTAGAATTCAAAAACAAAATGTGGTTTGGGATAAGGCAAGCACGATGCAGAGCTTCTGTACCTTGTACCTGCCACGCTTTTGAACCCCAAACAGATTTAAGATCAATGGTATCTTTCCACAGCTCATAGCCCCCCATAGCCAATTCATCCATAAAGGACTTGGAATACAATAATTTAGTGTGGGTCAGCCTAACTTTGGAAGCTGACTCAGCAGCCACTTTAAAATAAAAGGCTTCAGATTCAGATACACTGAAACCAGTAAACTAAGTAAATTTGTTCACTAGAGTTTTGGAGCTGCCTTTAATGGGCACGGGGCAATGTTCCCATTGCGTATAACTGACAACATTTCTAAATGTATTCGCTTTATGCATGAAATTATTGCCATAGTGTTGGTAGCAAAACAACTCCCCATAATTAGCTGTGTCTAAATACAGATCTGCAAAACACGCAAGATGATGGCCGAAATGTTGCACATTGGCAAAACATTCACCCCCAGTCACAGATCTGGATTTAATCCATTGTTATTTTGCTCACCACGCCACCCTAGTTCAGACATGGCCATATGCAAATCAGTCTTGATCCTGTGCCTCATGGGAACAGTCCAGCCCAAACTGCCAAGCCATGTCTTCCCTGGACCGGAATCAAGCATCCTAGGACCGGTTTCGGGGTTTCACCCCTCTTCAGCCAGGATAGCTTGACTCCAGTTCGGGCTGGACTGTTCCCATGAGGCACAGGGTCAAGACTGATTTGCATATGGCTGGGTTCAAACTGGAATGGGATGGTGAGCAAAAAAACGATGGATTTAGGCCCAGATCTCTGTACTGGGGTGAATGTATGACATTGTTCTGCATTCTGTCCATCAACTGTTGTTTTTGCATTTGTCACCCCGAGTGGGACGGGTATGCTCAGACGTGAGTCCCGTGCTCTCCATGCCACTGGAATCAAGCTATCCTGGCTGAAGAGGGGTGAAACACCGAAACCGGTCCTAGGATGCTTGGTTCCAGTCCAGGGAGGACCTGGCTTGGCAGTTCGGGCTGGAAAGTTCCCATGAGGCACAGGGTCAAACTGGCCATCAACTGTTGTTTTTGCAAATACAGATCTTCAGCATCAAAAGCAGCATAATATTTGAAATCAGAAAAAAGAGCCTCTATGGCCTGGAGATCCCAAGCATCAGAGCGGATGTTTTGTTTAACAACATCCCCCATAGAAACATGAAGTACATTGGGGACATTAATCACCTCTGTGGGACCATAAATGTGAAATTTAACAACATCCCATACAATCCCATCCAACACAGGCCAGGCAGTAATATTCACAAAAGTCTGGTCCCTCTTCATGATGTGTGATGAGGAGTGGGGTGCCAAAATTCCATCAATTAAGCTAATTGTAGATCTTTCGGTGAGATAGTGTCCATTTACTAGACGGAAAAAAACGACCACAAATCCAATGGACATAAACAAAAAAATAATTATGAGCACCAGCCAAATGTAAGTCCAAGGGGGAATTCAAAAATGTCTTTTAAACCAAGGAGCAAAAATAGAAATTTTCTATGGGGCATTGGAAGTCATAGAGGTAGTGTCAAATGAAAAACGAGACTGGTCAACTGCACTTGAATGTAAACCAGGCAATGACACATCTGTGGGATAAGTATACTCAGTATCTACAATTGAACCACCAGCCGGTGGAGGAACTAAAGGATTAGTAACTGTATGCATCTCGATGGCAATGTCAGGCCTGTTGGTAGCTGCTGGAGCCAAAATCGAATTTCTCAGCATTGCTGGACAAGAGACCGCTGGAGTCATACTAAGAAGAATCGGCCACTCGCTGTAGTTTGACATTGTCAATGGAGATGTACCTGTTATCCTTGCGACCAGGAAGTGGAGGTAAAATGACTGTTCTTGTACCCTGAACGCCAAGCACTGGAGCACGATAAGAGGGGCCAAACTCCTTCTTGTTCTCCACCTTCTCACGGACCAGGTCACCAACTCGAGGTAGCCAGCCAACTACCGGAATCTGAAGCGCAGCATCAGTTGTGGAGGGCAAGTGTTCCTTTGCAAGACTTTATCTGGTCTCTTGTAGATTCTGTAATACAGCACAGTGATCACCTACGTCAAAGGGTGAAGCTGACGCCGCCATGTCTAGACCATCAAGGTCTGGGACAAACATCTTTATGCCAAAGAGCATTTCGTATGGGGTCTGTTCACCCAGAGACCTTCTAGGGAGATTATTTAGTGCACGTTGAACGCTATACAAATGGACCAACCAGTTCCTGCCAATACCTAAAACCCTAGCTGTCAGGGATTGCTTTAAGTCACGGTTCATTCGCTCCAGGCCGGTATGGACACGAAAATTTTACTTGGAACCCCAAAGATCTCATAGCTTCTTTGTACGCCTTAGAGGCGAACGCTGGACCTTGGTCAGAATGAAGGGTACCACATGTGAAAATTTCCACAGAGACACGCAAATCCCTGATGACAGTTGAGCATCAGCACTCCGTTGTGGCCAGACCCAAAGAAAACGTGTGCACGAATCCACTGCATCTAAGATGTACTCATACGCAGTATCAGAGGAGAAAGTACTGCAGTGATCTAAATAAACGCACCCAATTGGTTTATTAGATATGTACAACTGTGTTTGAGGTGGGCGCGCAGCAGTTGATGGTTTTATATGCTGGCAGATGTCACAATTAAGAACATAAGCACAAGTCTGTTTATACAATCCGTGCCACGAGTAACTTTGTTGTGAGAGAGTAACAGTCGCCGAAACGCCGGCATGGGCAGAAGCCATACCTTCGTGAGCTGCTGTTATCAAGGAAAGTCTGCAGTCCGCGTTGGGAATCAATCTGTCACCAACGTCGTTAATTCTCACATAGGGAACTTTATCAGGACTTAAATGATAAGAGTATTTAGAAGGGAAACCTCTAGGGTAATCACTTCCCTTCTCTGTTGTAGCAATAGCTGCCAAGATGTCATCATCAATCTTACTTTTGGATCTTGTAACTGCTGCTACTAGATATGTTGCCAGTGCTGTTTTCGCTGCCTCGTCAGCTAAGCTGTTTCCGACAGCGTGGACACCTACTCGCTGGTGCCCAAGAGTATGAATTACATTCATGAGAGGCAGACGCTGTTTAAGTTCTGCGACTCGAACCCAAAGCATTTTATGCTTGATTGTGCTACCTTTGGAATCACGATACTCATTTTGAGACCAAAAGAATAAATTGTATGTTGAAAGACTGAACACAGTAAAAAGAGACACTCACTCTAAGAATAGTAACTCGAGGATCAGCAAACTCCTGTGCAAGCACCAGAGCACAAAGCTCTGCTAACTGGGCGGTACAATCACCCAATGACTGCGTGTGCACGACATCAGATTTGAATTCACCATTCACGAAAGTACCAGCCACTATTGCACAGGCTGCTGAATAAGCATGCTTAGATTCCGTCGCTGGTTGCGCCGAACCGTCTGTGTAAATGACACAATGGTAATCCTCAAGCGGGTGCAAGGACAGAGGAGCTGGATGAGCAAATTCATACTGCAAGTACTCCTGAGTCTGTAATGAGGCATCAAAGATGTAAGTGACATCCAGCGATGTCAAAGAAGTGGCCCATAGTATCCAACGTGGATGCAAAGCTTTAGAATTAGGTACACTGGCTTTTGTTACTGCCTCTAAGGCAGGTTACGTTGTGACAACCAACATGCGTTTCCCTTGCGACAGCGCTCTCTCCTTCAGAATCGCCATCTGTACTGCAGTCAAAACTTTTTCGACAGTGGAAAAGCGCATTTCAGCCGATGTGTACAAGTGCGATTTTTAAGCAATAGGGACTGTGTCGCCCTCATTGAACATTAAGTACGTGAAACCTACTGCGCCAGGCACAATTCTTATTACCAGGTTAGTGTGGTTATCACGCGTCAGTAAGTATTTCGAAGCAAGAAGATCAGCCTGCAAAGATTGCAAGATAGCTGAATGTTCTGGCAGCCAGCTCGATTTGGAAAAAGTAGGTTGTACCAAGGCATAGAGCGGCAAGATATGCTGGGCATAATCGGGAATGTAAGTACGCCCAAAATTTAAAAAACCCAGCAAAGATTGTAGTTTCTTCAGTGTTGTCGGAGCACGCAAACATGCACACTTCTCCAAGAAGTGAGGGGCTAATCCTCCACCTTCGTTGTTGAGTTCATAGCCCAAAAACAACACTGTATACTCTGCAATGTGTGACTTTGCAAAGTTGAATTTGTAACCGAAGTCCGCAAACATGACAATGATGCGGTCAACACAACACTGATGCGGCCATAATTCGTCGTCTGTGAGATAGATATCATCAACATATGAGTACGCATCAGGGTCAATGCTCTCTAACAGAGTGACTACACGTGCATCAAAGACACCTGGACTGTTTTTATAGCCCATGGCTAATCTTTTAAACTGTTTTTGTTTGCCGCCCAAAGTAAAGGCCGTCCATTGACTACTAATCGAGGACAGATTATGGCTATAAAAGCCATTGGAGATGTCAAGTGTGGTCTTAATCCTTTTTCTCAGGAGACTATCAACGAGGGCAGAACTGTGGATATTCTGTTTGGCACAGGTCCGACAATGAGAATTCAAATGCCGGTAATCCAAGACTAGGCGGTACGACCCATCAGGTTTAGTTACAGTGAATAGAGGATTATTCATGGGTGACACACATGTTTCAATAACACCTTGATATTCCAATTGTTCAAGGATTTCTGCGATGTGAGATCTAGCTTTGCGGCGCATGGGATATTGGAGTTGCGGCTGGGGCATAGACCGTAATGGAATTTCATGACTTGGCGACAACTTGTTCCACCCAACCTAAGTACGGTACAACGCCGGGGTAACTACCTGAGCCCACTCTTCCGCAAAGTTCTGAGCCTGATCCTTCGGCACAGTGTGCGCAAAAGATGGCAGGATTACCTCCTCCCCTCTAGGAGTGGTCAAAACTAAAGTCAGGGGTCAGTCTGCCTATGCTAACAAAATGTCATATGTAGAGGTCAGATTTTCCCAAAAAATCCCTTTTATGGTACGTTGTATGTCACCTTCATTTAAAAGAACTATGTCATATAGTCTGTCAGGGGGAGCCACTCTAGTATCAGCAGTTTCTACAGTAATGAATGTGTAAGTTGCTGTTGCCTTCAGATATGGACGCAGTGCTTGCCGCACTACTGTAACCTCCGCTGCGCTGTCTAGCAGCGTTCGTGCCCATGTCAGGTTCTGAAGCTGCGTTCTCACTATCTGTGGCATACCTCGCTGTTAGTGCAGCAACTTTCTTCTTTTGAAACGGGGGTCGTTGGCGTGCATATGTGTCCTACTTGCCTTTACCGTCAGTCTGGCAGGGCTGCTCACGTCCTTGTTGGGAACCCTGACCCTTGCCACATTTTCCTCCACCGGACTGTGAGACCGATGTTTCCTGTGAAGAACGAGGAGAACTTTGTTCAGGAACCTAATCCTAGTGCGATTGCGCAAATCATATGTGCGTTCGGTAGTCGCTTGAACCGGCGACGCGGGACGAGACCCCTGTTTTTGTTGCTGCTTCCCCTGTTTTTTAGCTTTCCAATTTTTTTTAGTAAAAGCCAGATGGCAGGGCCGGACTGGGAACCAAAACCGGCCCTGGCAAAGTGCTCGGCAGGCCTCCACCCCTCGGGTGGTGGTGGTGGGGGGGTGCCGCCGAGCTCTTTGCCAGGGCCGGTTTCAGCCGATTTCGTTACAGGGCCTGTAACAAAAACGGCCCCCTGGGGCCCAAAACCGGCCCCCACCCATGCGGCGCACCGGGGGATTGCCCGGTGCCCGCTACGGCCAGTCCGGCCCTGCCGGATGGTCATCTTTAGAAGACGTCCCTGTCTTAGTTTGCGGTTGCATAGTTGTTGTCTGAATAAAAGGCTTAATCCCTAAACTATTGCGGCCAATGGTTTTATAAGCCTCCGCAATAATCTTAGGTAACTGCCGGGGTTTATCGATGTTGTCGATGAGGCGCAGCGCATTTGACACTTGAAAGTTAAACGCATGTCCCTTGATGTTAGCAAGGATGAGCGTGGCAACTACATTGAACACGCCGACAAGCCTCATCCCTAACTCAACCGCTGCCTCCGGACCGTGTTGATCCTGAACACGCTTGATCACGGAGGGCAGTACAGCCATAGACGGGGTGCCGAAGCACTTCGAGTAGACTGCTGCAAACACTTTACCCCAATTATCACAATCAGCTACCTCTGGGACCAAGTCTTTTTGCAAACTAATGGCAAGAATCCTGTGTTTTTCCACAGGAGTAGAATTTGGAAAAACTGCTTCAAGCTGGTCAAATTTCTCAGCAAGCCAATAAGGCATATCGTCCTTATTTTGGGGGCGCTTGCCCATTACCGAATTAACCATGACGGGACCAGCTGGTTGTGCCGCAACCCCAGGTGTCCCCACCTGGACATTGCGTGACACGTATTGCACCAAAGCCCGATGCACTGTAATCAGGGTGGTATGGAGTTGACGTAACTCATCCACCGTGGCTTGCAAATAACGTGGATGTGGTGTAAACCCGGCCAAGACTGGCCAAGTGGCCCCTGTAATGGACAAGGGACCCAAACGAACCGGTGTAACCGTGTGGGGGAGGGCACCATTGAACCAAATACGATGCTGCCAAGCACAAATTGGAATTTCCTGCGTCCTATATGGCGTGTAATTAGCCGGGACTGCCGTAGGAGTGTATGAGTGAAACGTATTATCATCCGCATTCACCGCCGGCAAAGTAACCCAAGAGTAAAACAGCTCATAGGGATGCGATGCATTGGCACGCACTACAAAGATAACAGACATCCCATCGTCAAGCACCCCGAACTGCGTCAAATGACGCCAGAGAGGTGCGCGACTATGCGCTGCAATAGCGACTTCAGCCATAAGGACACAGAGAAGAAAAACAATCTATATCAACAGTAGCACAAAAAGGGTATAACATAAAACAAAACCTTTTTAACTGTCAAGCTTGAGAGAACCTACATATGAACTAAGTAGGTAGGTTTAAACCATCACTCCCGTTAACCGAAACAAGAGTGAGGGCATTGTGGACTAATATAAGCACTACTAAGGCGTCTCAATCATAAGACCAAACGTTAAGTGCGCCATGTTGGAGGGATTCTGCTCATGCACAGAACTATGAGCAGGAAACCAGGACCTCAGTGAATTGTGGGGTACCAAAAACTCACCTCAGTACCCAGAACCCCTATCCCGACTAGTATCAGTGTCTCATTCGTTCTCCGTATCATCCCGAAGCTACCAATGATTAGACAACCCAGCACAAGCGACTTAGAGTACTCTCAGGAATGGTGGGAATCAGAAACACCTTTTCATTATTATTCTCATATCAGTCCACAACAAGAGTAATCAGAGACATGGTAAAGTTTAAAATGTTTATTTTTAACTACGTGCCCTAAGGTGCAGTACTTTGGTTAACATAAGCAGACAAATGATTAAAAACAAAACCATCAGCATTGATCCAATACCATAGAAAATGAAGGGAGAAATCATATTACAAAATGATAGTGGAATACAACCACCCTCCCTTCACTAGTAAGCTAGTTTTATGAAACTAATAGAAGGTCTCTAGGCTTGATTGGGGAACCCCATACTGTAAATATCAGCTTAGGTGAATCACATCACAGGATCAGCTCTACTCTGTGTCTGGAAAAGGTTACTCTGTGTCTGGAAAAGGTTGTTCTCCAAGTGCCTGAATCATGCATGCAAATGCAATATTAAAGGCACCCGAGTTTCATATAGTTACAGCTGTGTGCGTGTTATGGCTAGAGCGTGGGCCGATCAACCTGAATTCAAAAGCATACATTGTTATTTGACCTTGACGGCTTCTGCACACAGTGTTCAGACTAAGGTTGCGGTGTACGTCTAGGGATGTGAACAACAGACCGTTCTCATGTGAAGAAGAAGCAATCAAGCAGTTTTACTTGTAATAACAGCTACCTGCAGTGTCGTGTGCAAAAGCAGGAAAGGGCCAAGATGGCGTTTTACAGCTAAGGCGCTTATGCTAACATAACAATGTGTGTACATGGAACTCCGTCTCCACTACAGTAAAAGATAGCAAAAATCAGTGTTCAGTGGGTTTCCTAAACCTTTTGGCCCCTGTGCCACTGCATCTACTGCACCATTCAAATCGCATTCAAGGTAACTGGACTTGTGACTGTTTGCTTAACAGTAATCGGGGCCGGACTGGCCGTAGCATGCACTGGGCATTTCCCTGATGGGCTGCCAGGGTGGGGGCCGGCTTTGGGCCTCTGGGGGGTTGTATTTGTTACTGGGGATCGGCAATATCACCCCCTGTAACAAAATTGGTCGAGCAGTTTGCCAGGCCCTGGCAGTAACCTATAGCAATAGCCAGTATTCAGTGGGTTTCCTGCAGCTTTTGGCCCCTGTGCCACTGCACCTGCTGCAACATCCAGGTCATGGCCCTAGTGCCTGCAAAGTAACTGCACTTGTGGCTGCTTGTTAAGTAGTAAAATATATCAATAATCAAGATGGTTCTTGTCACAAGAGTGCAAGTCAGGGACTGATCTGGTGCCGAGTGCCGTTACATTGGCGTTTATGATATAAAATGTGATTTTTTTGGTGTCAAGGGAGTGGTAACAATGGGTTTCTGAGCAACCATAGGAGGCTGACAGCAGAAAATGAAAGAAAAATCACGCATTCTACAGAAATATACACATGTGCTTCAGGGTCGTGCTTTAATGCTGACCAAATCAATAAATTTGCCTGCATTATACTAAAACATAAACATGCTTGAATATTTTAACAATGCATGTACTCTCAAAGCAGTATAACGCATGTGCTTAAATATGTAAAGCATGGACGCAGGCATGCACGTGTGAGCCTGCAGATGTGCTCATTCGTAATGAAAGCACGACCCGATGACAAAGTCAGCAGCAGTACACAGCTGCTCTTCCCAAAGATCCGCTGACAGTGAGGGCTAGTCAAGCAAGCAGCACATATGTCACAAAATGTCATCTGTAGCTTGTGCACACAGTGAGAAACCTCAAAAACGAAACATAAATGAGTCTTAAAAATCAGTGGGAGGAGCGAGCGTGCCAGGCAAGGAGTAACACTCTCTCAGCATCGTTGTCAAAATCACCACATGGGAATACGGAAATAAAACTGCTATGCAATATCAATGCAGTTACAGGTCCTTGATGGTTAGAGGGTTTTTGGACCAAAAGGGTGTGCACATTACGCTCAACATGTGACCCCAAAGAGCTCTGTGATACCGCAAGACGTACAGAAAATGGCAAGACAAAGAGTAGGACAGAGGGTGTGGCGAAATGGCCAGAACTTCTGACGTTGGAGCTGAAGAGCCATGTTCGAGTCTCGGCGTTGGCTCAACATCCTGTGATCCTGCGCCTACAAAAACTAGGTTAGCTTGTATTATAACGGGATTAAAGTACATTTAGGGGCTCTATTACACTGTTTAGGCTTACTGGATGTTTCACCTTTGCATGTTGCTGAAGTGGCATACCAAATATGTCTCATCTTGCACTGAACGCGCACTACTGGTGGGGCGGGCGGGGGAATGGGATGTGGCTCAAAATGATCATCGCAATTAGAGGACCCATTCTGGGAAATAAGGAAATGTCACAGAGCAGTGAGTGGGAGGGGGGGGGGGGGGCGTTGAAGTGCAGAATGGGTAGCTCGTTCATAATTAAAATAACAAAAAAAGTTTGATGCGTTTAAAAAGGAGCATTTCTGCCATGGGACACTGATGAGACCACACTTAGAAACAACAGGACACGGTATGCTACAACCAATAGAAACGAAGGGAAAGTAAATGGTAAACACACAAACTAATGAAAAGGAAGGGCGAGATGTAAGCACCTTTTTAGATTTATATTAAATACAGTAGATTTCACAAGCACAGTGCAAGAGCTGTGCAGGCGAAACCTAAAAATGTCATCCCTGCGAGAGGCACATTGAAAACTGCGCTCCCAATTCCAAAAGCAGAGCATTTCTCGGAGTGACACAATAATCTAGTAGGCCACATTCAGGTGAGTAGTCTAGACATTTGTACACTTTGTGTGTGCAAGTTGCTTATGAAGTGCGTAATTGTTATTACCTCTTCACATGACTTCCTCGTCCTCCGTCATTACCATTGAGGACATAACAAGCAGCCACTTGAATCCTCCTTCTCAAGGTGGTGGTTGCTGGTTTTTCACCCTGCCCAGTATAACCAAATGTAACACTTTACTAAATTCAGCAGTTCTCTGTAAATAGATTTCAATGCCCTCTACACATCCAGCGTTCTTATATCTGGATCTTCCTCCAGAAACTGTCTTCTGAGGTGTATGAAAATTCTCCTGACCCTTTTAGCCAGCAAGGTGCTGAATTCCTATACTGTTCATCCTGAAGTAATTGCAATAAAAAATATTCCTTTTGCTGATAATATAATAACCAGTCCAATGAAATGGGTTCTAAGGTTTCCTTCTTCAAAGCTTTTAATACCAACGGCATGTCGTAAGGGGGAACTTTCCCACGTATCACTGTTTTTATGAAAAAAAATAAACAGTGCAGAAATCTGTCCACTAAACAGATTATCCTGACCAATTCTCTCTCTCCTCTGAAGACCCTTACATCCACCAACTGTGTCCTCAGTGTAGATTTTTGAAAAATCCATCCCTTAGAAATCCTGATATCTTAAAAGATCACATGGCTCTGGTTTTACATCCCCTGTGTAAACCATGTGTCAACATTTCTCCAGTGCTTACAGTATTTGTATTTGTAGAGGGACACTTATTCAACTGCAACTCTTTAGCAACCTCCTCAGAACATCCTCAACATTGCTGAGCGACCTGTTCAATCGTCGAACCCCCAGTCTTAACCTTTCAAGTGTCCTAGATGAGGGAAAAATAGCGAGAATGAAATCAGTGGTAGCTCCCAGCAGGATTCTGCCAACAGAGCTAACAGAAGGAGAAACCACATCCTCTTGGGCCATATTTGTGCAATCAATATCTCTGCCTTTTCCTGAATTGTAATCTGAATGGGAGAAAGGCATACAGGAGGGCTTTTGGCCACTGTACCACCAAAGCATCCACCACCCATTCCTTCCATGTTGGGACTGCTGAAAAAATAGAGGTAGATGTGTGTCCTCCAGAGAGGCAAAGAGATCGATCATTGTGGGTTACAACTTTCCGCAGGTCGAAAAATATTGCAGTGCAACTGGAATTGGGCTTGGGGCGATGATGGGAACACAGCAACTCTGAAGGTCCGCAAATTGATTCTTCCTTTTTGGCAGATACACTGCTTCTAGAGAAGGAAGGCAACCTTTCACCCCATGTAAAAATGTCTTGGGCTAGACAATTTAAGGAGCGGGACTTTGTTCCCCCGGGTGATTTAGGTATTTATGATTTGGCCACCTGATTGTCTGTTCTCACAACAGATCACACTAGTGGGATCTCTACGGGTTTCTTTCTCATTTGTGCGGGTGTATGGCCCCAGACAAATACGAGAATCCTTGGCTCTTGCACCTATGACACAGACCTATGTGTGTGCCACGCCGCAGAGTGGAAAAGTGGAAAAGTGTGCGGTATCCATAATACGCTGCAGATAGATCTGGTTATTTATTTAAACAAAGCTCGTTGGATAGATTTAAGGTCCTGCCTATGGTTGTTTTTGTCTCTCAGTCATAATCTCAGCAATCATTTAATTGTAAATGGTATTTATATTGCGCTCTCTACCCCTGAGGCGGCGTTGACGCTCTTTGCAGCTACTAGCACGCTACTCAGGAACCCAAGATTAGAGGTTAATAGTTATTAGATTAGTAATAACTTATTTTGCATTAGTTGTGCTAGGTTTGTGCTCCTTCTCTTCTTGTATGTTTAGTAGAGTTTAGAGTAGAGATATGATGATGGGAATGGATTTGAAAGGGAAATTAGTAAGTTGCTTTTGTAAATAGTGGTTGTGTGTGCTTGTTAGTTGGGTAAAAGGCAAAATAGAAAAAGGAGGGGAACGTTTGAGAAGGAAGTTTGGGAGATCATAGTAGTCAATCAGAAAGGTTTGGGATGAGTTAGAGAGACACAAGTTGAAACAACTGAAATTATCTCACGCATACATATATGCACATGACGCAGTAGATTTTATTGGCTGGAGAAAGCCAATCTATATAAATACTCATATGTACATAGAAGCAGCAATATTTACATGGTTGGATGTGCACATTTATCTTGTAGTGAAGTATGCACACTTTTTTAAGACACTTCTTAACATTTTAGTAGCAGGAATAAACTCCTCTATATATTAATCTATATGTACATAGAAGAGGCAATTATGGCATTGTCTTATCTACTCATGTATATTGTGGTGTAATATACTTTTTTCCCACTTACATAAATGTAGCTGCTTATCACAGGAAGGACCAGTTCAAAGTACAATGACCCATGTAGAACAACAACTTTATCCCTATGCTGTGAAAAGCATAGTTTGTCATGTCTGTGAATAATGTTGTGGTACACTGTTGTGTTGTGGGTATAGTGCCATGTGGGGAAGAGCCAGCTCTTGACTAATCTTCTGAAGTTGAGATGGCTTTCAATGGATCTTATGTGTGTGGGTGGTGAATTCCATAGCTTAAAAAGAGAGACATGTTCCAACCATGTTTTTTTCTTGTATGTAGGAATGTTCACACGAGGAGCCATACTTGAATGTAGGTTTTTTTGTTGTTGATTTGTTATATTTCTTCCTGATGAAGAGTATTCCTTTGCTATGTATTGCTTTGGGTGTGATGACATCTTGAATGTGGTCTTCTGCTAATGTGTAGGGCCCTCAAGGCAGGAGAGATGTGTGTCTGTAGGTTTACATGTAGAGAAGTCTAGCGGCAGTGTTCTGAATTGTCTGTAATCTTCTGTGTTCTCTTAGATGCCTCAGCACCACTAAACTTGTTTCCCTAATCGTATTCTTTATTAGTCTTTCAAAATAAAAATGCAATGAATAATACAAAGAACAGGTTCAGTGGATAGCAGCAATGCAAGTTTGCTTTCATCAACAACAGGTATAGCTCAGGCAGCCTCCGTGAAAGGCTCAATCGCGCACAGAACAGCATGGGCAGCATCAATACAATTTTCCCTCACATACAGAAAAGTTAAAGTCTCCTAGATGAGAAAGCAGGTAAACCTCATATTTCTGTCTGCTGGGATTTGTCAATCTATGAATAAGTGAATAAGTAGGAATGAGTGAAAAGTGTTACTGAAACATGAATCTGGTGAAATACGCTCTTTTGTTTTTAAGTTTGCTTGTGGAGTGAAGTTTGGCATTGCATTAAAAAAGAGCAGCCCCAAAAGTAAACTAGAGAAACACATATTTCAGGCTTGTACTCGCAAAACGTCTTTGTTCAGACTGCCCATCCCTTCCTAGACAGGGAGTGAGGGTTTGTGGGGATTATAGCTGAGGCAATCAAGGCAGATCTGATTAGATGTTGGCTACCAATCTTAATAGCTGTGAAAAGAAGGACATTTTCTGATTGCATGAAAGGGTGAGTAGTCAGATTGCTGTTCTTTTCAGAGATTTCATTGGACACCCTTTCATCTAATCAGATAGCAGCATGTGTTAGATCCATTCTGATTGAGTGTTGATGGCCAGTTAGAATAGCCCATACACAAACTTTATCAATGTCCCGCCACTGCTTCTTTTACAGGTAATTTCTCGGTGTGATGCTTTAGTCAGACACTACACATAGCTTTGCAATGAATTCCAGAGAGTTGGGAAATTTAAGGAGAGGTGTAGCACGATCTGAATAGAAAGGGATGCAGGCAACATTGCGTAAATAAACTATGGAGCACCCTACCAAATTAGGGGCATACGTGAAGCACACTCGCATGCAAACACCACTCCACATGCAAGAAGGTTCAGCACCGTTCAAAAATAGTCAACAAGTATTCAAAGAAATGTTCAAGACGTCAGTCATTTTCTTGGGAAGATTCTCTTTCTTTATTGTGCAATCACATGGAAATGAAGAGTCATAATCACATTGGACATGAAGGATCTTAGCCGACGCGTTTCGTCTCTTACAAGGAGACTTCTTCAGGGCTAATAGAAAAACATATATAACATACAATTATCACCATGAAAATAGATCAACATGTGCACAGGTGCAATTATCAAACTACACATACCTAGAGTACCAAAGCTAGTGAAACAATTTCAATATAAAAAGAACAGAGCCAAGAATGTATCTACGTCGTGAATCATGTCTATGAGATAACAAACCCAAGTTAGAAATGTGTGCCATTTGAGTACAAATGCTCAATTCAACATGTCTATAACAAGCATAATAAGAGATGTTGATCACTTTAAGCGTCAAAGCATTTATATTCCATCATGTAAGTATTTAATTTCATACCTTTCTTTTAACATTTGACTGATGCAGACTGCAAGTTATTTGAAAATAGAGCCAGCAACCCAAGTTTTTCACGCTGGCAAAGGGATTTCAATGAAATGAAATGATGAAATGAAAGGGGATTTATAAAGCGCGACTGCTGCCCTAAGGCGTCCAAGCGCTAAGTAGAAAAACTGATTCACTGAGGTGGTAGCTAAGGGAGAAAGGAGTAGAATTAGTTTCTGAACAGGAAAGTTTTTAATTCCTTGCGGAATGAAGGGAGGCTGGGATTGGATCTAAGGGATAGAGGAAGAGAGTTCCATAGTTTGGCGGCATTGAATGTAAAGGTCCTGCCTCCTGCTCTTGACCTCTTAATTCTGGGTACTGTGGCTAGAAAGGCATATGTCGAGCGCAGCAGTTTCCCGGGGAGGTAGGGAGTGAGAAGAGAGTGATTGATCTCCGGATTTGCTCTGTGAAATGCTTGATGGGATATGCATAGGGTTTTGTATTTTATTCTTTCCCTTACCGGGAGCCAGTGGAGTGATCGGATACCCATTTTGGCAGATTCTTTTCTCTGTATCTTAAGTAGAGTACGTGCCGCACAGTTCTGAATTCGCTGTAGTTTTTGCAGCACGTATTCAGGGGCTCCCAAATAGAGAGCATTATTGAAGTCTATCCGAGACTGGATGAGACCCTGAATGACCACCTGTTGAGCTTCGAATGGTAGGAGGGGCAGAATTTTTCTCAGCATACGCATGATACCAAAACACGTTGCTGAGGTTTTGGTAGCCTGGGTATTCAGAGTGAGTGATTTGTCAAGCCACACTCCCAGGCTTTTGATGTTGTCCTTCGAAGTAGGAGGTGGGCCTAAACTAAGGGGCCATAGCCGGTCAAAGGCAGTGAGGGTGGGGGGGCCGAGGAGCATGACCTCTGTTTTATCCCCATTTAATTTTAGCGAGGATGCTGTCCTCCATTTCCTCACCTCTTCCATGCAGGCCGCTAGGCTGTCTCGAGGGGACCCGCTGTTCTTCTGTGCGAGGGAGACCACCAGCTGGGTGTCGTCCGCATATGAAATGATTGTGATACCATGTTGGCGGACAACCCCAGCCAGCGGTCGCATATACACATTGAACAGCGTGGGGCTTAGGGAAGAGCCCTGGGGTACCCCACAATCCAGGGATTTACTGGTGGAGCAGGATTCGCCGTCAAAGACCTGGAA
Organism: Triturus cristatus; assembly: GCF_964204655.1. Taxonomy (NCBI): domain Eukaryota; kingdom Metazoa; phylum Chordata; class Amphibia; order Caudata; family Salamandridae; genus Triturus; species Triturus cristatus. Next base: position 632,103,229 of record NC_140593.1, read on the forward strand.
AGTCCTTCCGCTCAAAAAGGAACTTAACCAGTCAAGGGCTGCCCCGGCAAGTCCCAGATGGGACAGCCGGCGGAGCAGGGTCTTGTGGCAGACAGTGTCGAACGCCGCACTTAGGTCGAGGAGGACCACTGCCACTGATCCCCCTTGGTCCAGGATCCTTCTGGATTCCTCCGTTACGGCTAAAAGTGCAGTTTCTGCGCTGTGTTTGGGACGAAATCCATTCTGATGATTGTTAGTCTATAAGAGTCAATGTTTAAGACAAATCAGACGTCAAAATTGTACATAGAAACAACATCAAAATGCATATATCATGTGTTTCATGTTGTCATGGGTTTCTTAAAATCAAACAGGTTATGGTAAAACACCAGAGTCAGCTTTAGAATATATAATAGCTATCAACAATCTGGATTAACATTCACTCAAGTAGGGGATCATTGATGATTATCCGAATAACATATTATAAAAGAAATTGTCAGTCAATGAGAGCAAGGCTTAATACATCATATCTCGGTTATTGTTCCAAAGAAATTAATGGCGTGGCAGCTGTAGCCTCATGCTACCAATGAAGCAACAGTTATTAACATCTTATTTAAGTGAACAAGTTTCACCCATTACAAAAAGAATTTTCATTTATATACAACAATGTTGTATAAAATTCGCAAAAAGCAACCTGTAACAATGAACTGCATATTTCCAATAATTATAATATAAACAATTTCTAATACGGTCATACATACCAATTCAAGGACAATCCAACAAATGAGTATCTATGAACAAATCAATAAAAGGTACAGGATTAGTAATTACTTTTCTGAGTCCTAAAGTTTAACAAACAGCAAGCAAAATCCCAAGCAGTGGATATCCTAAACGCTTTCTGTTTACAACATGGATGCTTCCTCTGTATTACGGCCGCTACCTTTAATAAAAGACGCTGTCAAGGAACGAGAATTCACTCGCTCACTCAAAGATTACACGCAATTCTTAGTTTCTATGAATAGAAGGCTATGGCCAATCAATACTGCATGAGCTATGTATAGCGAGTTTGTAAATGGGCTCAATGAAGAGAAAATTATATATTGTCTAAAATTATTGGCGGTTACATTGGATTTTATTAAGCTGGCCGAGTTTAGGCAAGAACTACTTGGGTTGCACACAAAACTGGTGCACGCCCACACATAAAGACCGCTACAATACATTTAAAAAAAATGTTTAAAACAAGGACGCTTGATTATTTACTTACTCCTAGTAAAGAGAAACATATCCAAGCAACAAAGAAGTGACATATTATCATTTTTCAAGCGCTTACCTAAAGGGGTATGATAGCCCGTGTCTTCTGGTCTCGTTCTTTTCAGTGGAGGAACAGAGTTACCAGAAGCCAGCGTTTTTAAATCATCCGCTCTGAGATCCCATTCACCTGTGTGAGCTTAAAAATCAACGACGGGCCAATTGTTTAAAGATTCATAGTTTTCGTGTCGGCCATTTTTAAATGGTAAAACGCGATGTTAATATAATACAAAGGCAATAGTTTCTAGTTCAAGCCCAGGAATCTTACACAAAGTTAGCCAAATGTAAGTTCTTTTGTTGATATGTTAAAAAGACCGTTGTCATGATATCTAATTAGTATCCTGTTAAGAAAGTATTAAGTTTAAGCGCAATGTGTTCAATCACGCTATATAACGATGATGTGTCGGCACTCGCATGGCAGCCATATTAGAAGAGTAATCGTATTTCCCTCAACACGGTGCTAAATATAAACATAGTCAAAAGGGACACTCAGAATATAAAGATTACGAAGATACAATGTATCTCACAGAAAATTCATATAAAAAGAACAGTATTTGTCAGATGTCAATAAAACAGAAAGATCTATCGCAACTATAACAACCTTCTTTGTGCGATATATATAAATGAGTCTAGATGCAATACGTTGTTAAATTCAGAATTTCAAATTAATATAAGTATAAAAAGCATATAGGTACTGCCTGAATAGGCTATCGTTAATTCTTAGAGCGATGTTTCAGTTGTTTAGATATTCCCTGATGGGTAAATCTTGTTGTTACGGCGGCCATCTTAGTGCAGTATACATCAACATAACAATGACAGGCTGCTAACGAAATATCGTTAAGGACAGCACTACATTCATCACTGTCATATATATTCAGCGAATGGTTTAAGTGTGTATCTAAACTCCTGAAATAGAGTACAGAGAGGATCTCAAACAACTGAAGAACAATAAATAATATGCCAGAGACCAATACCAAAAAAAGACAAGATTGCATGTAGGTCAAAGAAAAAGCACAGTGAACGATATCAAGATCAGGTGCTAAGACATATAAAAAGTACAGTTGGATTTCATTAGTCCAGTAATTGGCATGTTTGCATAAGCGTTTTTACACAAAGTTATGGCAACAATTAGATAATATAAGCTGAGTATCCATAGCCATGGCTTATATTCTGAGTGTCCCTTTTGACTATGTTTATATTTAGCACCGTGTTGAGGGAAATACGATTACTCTTCTAATATGGCTGCCATGCGAGTGCCGACACATCATCGTTATATAGCGTGATTGAACACATTGCGCTTAAACTTAATACTTTCTTAACAGGATACTAATTGGATATCATGACAACGGTCTTTTTAACATATCAACAAAAGAACTTACATTTGGCTAACTTTGTGTAAGATTCCTGGGCTTGAACTAGAAACTATTGCCTTTGTATTATATTAACATCGCGTTTTACCGTTTAAAAATGGCCGACACGAAAACTATGAATCTTTAAACAATTGGCCCGTCGTTGATTTTTAAGCTCACACAGGTGAATGGGATCTCAGAGCGGATGATTTAAAAACGCTGGCTTCTGGTAACTCTGTTCCTCCACTGAAAAGAACGAGACCAGAAGACACGGGCTATCATACCCCTTTAGGTAAGCGCTTGAAAAATGATAATATGTCACTTCTTTGTTGCTTGGATATGTTTCTCTTTACTAGGAGTAAGTAAATAATCGAGCGTCCTTGTTTTAAACATTTTTTTTAAATGTATTGTAGCGGTCTTTATGTGTGGGCGTGCACCAGTTTTGTGTGCAACCCAAGTAATTCTTGCCTAAACTTGGCCAGCTTAATAAAATCCAATGTATCCGCCAATAATTTTAGACAATATATAATTTTCTCTTCATTGAGCCCATTTACAAACTCGCTATACATAGCTCATGCAGTATTGATTGGCCATAGCCTTCTATTCATAGAAACTAAGAATCGCGTGTAATCTTTGAGTGAGCGAGTGAATTCTCGTTCCTTGACAGCGTCTTTTATTAAAGGTAGCGGCCGTAATACAGAGGAAGCATCCATGTTGTAAACAGAAAGCGTTTAGGATATCCACTGCTTGGGATTTTGCTTGCTGTTTGTTAAACTTTAGGACTCAGAAAAGTAATTACTAATCCTGTACCTTTTATTGATTTGTTCATAGATACTCATTTGTTGGATTGTCCTTGAATTGGTATGTATGACCGTATTAGAAATTGTTTATATTATAATTATTGGAAATATGCAGTTCATTGTTACAGGTTGCTTTTTGCGAATTTTATACAACATTGTTTTATATAAATGAAAATTCTTTTTGTAATGGGTGAAACTTGTTCACTTAAATAAGATGTTAATAACTGTTGCTTCATTGGTAGCATGAGGCTACAGCTGCCACGCCATTAATTTCTTTGGAACAATAACCGAGATATGATGTATTAAGCCTTGCTCTCATTGACTGACAATTTCTTTTATAATATGTTATTCGGATAATCATCAATGATCCCCTACTTGAGTGAATGTTAATCCAGATTGTTGATAGCTATTATATATTCTAAAGCTGACTCTGGTGTTTTACCATAACCTGTTTGATTTTAACAAACCCATGACAACATGAAACACATGATATATGCATTTTGATGTTGTTCCTATGTACAATTTTGACGTCTGATTTGTCTTAAACATTGACTCTTATAGACTAACAATCATCATTGAAATCCCTTTGCCAGCGTGAAAAACTTGGGTGCTGGCTCTATTTTCAAATAACTTGCAGTCTGCATCAGTCAAATGTTAAAAGAAAGGTATGAAATTAAATACTTACATGATGGAATATAAATGCTTTGACGCTTAAAGTGATCAACATCTCTTATTATGCTTGTTATAGACATGTTGAATTGAGCATTTGTACTCAAATGGCACACATTTCTAACTTGGGTTTGTTATCTCATAGACATGATTCACGACGTAGATACATTCTTGGCTCTGTTCTTTTTATATTGAAATTGTTTCACTAGCTTTGGTACTCTAGGTATGTGTAGTTTGATAATTGCACCTGTGCACATGTTGATCTATTTTCATGGTGATAATTGTATGTTATATATGTTTTTCTATTAGCCCTGAAGAAGTCTCCTTGTAAGAGATGAAACGCGTCGGCTAAGATCCTTCATGTCCAATGTGATTATGACTCTTCATTTCCATGTGATTGCACAATAAAGAAAGAGAATCTTCCCAAGAAAATGACTGACGTCTTGAACATTTCTTTGAATACTTGTTGACTATTTTTGAACGGTGCTGAACCTTCTTGAATGAAATTTTGTAACAGGGCTTTTGTGCTGATAAGGAACATAGAGGGCAGTGTTCCTTGGTTCTTTGCACTGTAAGAGCTATATTTAAAGAAAACACTTTTCATTTGTTAAGTGCGGTATCTATAGCCTCTACCCTCATTCTGTGTGTACCACTCCACATGCCTCACATGTCACAGAAGAACAGTAATCATACTGACTGTGGGGTGGAGCAACATTTGTGTATGTGGTTTAATAGGGTAACACGATGTGGAATAATATGAACAACATATAAGAAGAGTGCGGTTTCACTGCAGATGAGGTTACACTGATATGTGCAAGGATTCAGATTGTAACCGAAAAAATTATAGCGTTTTTAAAACAATGAATACAGTGGTTCATAGAAAAAGGTTGTTGACAAAGCTGGATCACTAGTCTTGAGAGCCACTGAGAAATATAAAACTTTTTATCATTCAAAAGCACCTCCACTGCACAGACCGAACAAATAAACACTGGAGAATACCATCATGAAACCAGAACATTGAGAAAAGCAGGGAAAGAACAGATCTCAAATTTAAAGTTGGCAGAGATTTGATTTTATAAATCACATATTCTAATCTAGCACACTTAATTTTGCAATAGAAAAGGGCTGCGTGCTACATACAAGAGAATACGGGTACCTTCTTTGGGAAATACTGTAATGTTGTTGCTCGTATGTAAACCATGCTGAATAATTGATGGGTCATTTCTTCTTCAGGGAGGACCTGTGGGTGAGAGCAGGTAAGGTCCTAAATCCCGAAAAACTGTTCTTTGATGAGAAGGGATCTGCAGATATTCAGCTGGACTGCCAAGGCAGCATCGTGGCTCCTGGGTTCATCGACACTCAGATAAACGGTGAGACCAATTAGCACCAGTAATGGATTTAAAGTGTTCAGGGGCTCCTGGGGCTTTTGGTTCTCCAGATATTAAGCTGAGAATCTTACAATGAAGGATTCAGGCATGATTTTAGTATGAACTCTGAGCTTTTCTTTAGCACTGTGACTGCCATCTAGTGTTACCGCAATACTCTGTAATAGTTCACTCTTGCTCCCATTCTCCACTGGAAATAAAATCTCAATTATAGTGTTCTCCCATCATGAAGTTGTAAGAAAATAGATGACGGTGTGACTGTTACCCTGTATAGAGTAAGCAGCCTCAGCTCTTGAACAAAAGTAGACTGTCATAAGGTTTGCCTCTTGTTTTCAAAGTGTCCAAGCTTAGGAGTAGCATTTGCTTTCTGTAACTTCACATTGCAGTGTTGATCTTGGTGTAATTCTGTTAGAATAACACTTGCCATTAAACAAGGAACACATGAACGTAAAGTTAGAGCGAAGACCACATTTTTGAATGACCAAGTTACATATTTAACAAATTTCAGAAAAGGGGCTAACTCAATTCACTGGTGATGTTTATAAAATAGGTCAGGGAAGCTCATTATTTTCTTTACATAATTGTGCTCCCTGAAGGAAAAATGCACAGTGTCAGTCAGAAACATACAGAAGAATGGCAGCACAGCTTCCAAAGACATTTCCTCATTACAGCATAACCATTGCAGATCAGACTTCCTTGGAACACTTGTGAGTGGAAGAGACTTGTCATCTGATTGGGTTAACCTTTGAGAAAGGATACCGCATCCTTGTGCAATGTCCCTGCCTTGTGTGCAGCAGTGAAGTCCAATCCCTGCAGGAAGTTGGCTATCAAATCAACTCAGAGTTCTCACCCTTCATCACCCACTTGCGAGGTTTGTGATCCTTCTGATCAAAACCATGTCCCAAATATATAAGGTCCTGAGGCACTGAAAGACCTGTTTTGTGGCATTGCACTCATTCTCAGTAGCAGCCCTGCTGGGCTTCGTAGTACGTTTTTTGGCTAATAAAGGTGACTGTATGCTCCTAACCTTTCCTGAAAGAACTTAAGGAGTGCCTAGATGGAAGCAGTAACTATATGGAAGAACATACTTTGCTGCATGAAGGGATGGATTGCACTTGCCTTGAGAAGTGACCTACTCCATGGACGACCACCAAAGCACCTGTGTGGGACAGCCTAGACTGCCATGGAGACACAAAGTTGCATCAGTCAGATATGCTTGTAGTAGCTGTGACATCATATGGTTAAATGAGCTGCTCCATTGTATTCACAGCTGAAGAATGTTACTCTTCAATGTCCCCTACAATCCCTGTACCTGTGGTGTGCCTCTATTTACCTCTCTCTGGGGTATCTCTATGCACCTCTCCAGTGAACCCGGAAGGTGTTGACAAACCCTGGTAAGGAGTCCGTTGTTATCAGTGGGAGGAGGTCACTCTGATTTCAAAACCATTTGTGTTCTATTTCTAGCTCAAGCAGCTGTTGACGGTGTCACAGAGAAAACCCCTGGACCTTCCAGTGCCCATAATGAGTACCCCTGCCACTGCTAAATCTCATCCACATCTGGTGGGTTTCCAGATGCGGGCTCTCCAACCCCTGGCCATTTAAGGCGACATCTATAAAGAATTGGCGCCCTGGTCAGCTACTGCCCCCTGCATACCTCCGTGGCTACTGAACGTTTGGAATCCAGTTGATTCAACTTGCAGCTACCAACTGAGCTTTGGGGAACAGATAATGGATCACCCGTAGGCTTCGCTTGGAATGCTCTTTGAAACACTTACACATTATATTTGCAGCATGGAGGCTTCAGTATTTGTCTTGGGCGCTTATGGGCGTCTTGTAAGATCAGGGCAGGTGCACAGAGTGCACTTCCGAACACATTTCTTTATATACCATTATCCTCAATCACAGCCTACATAAGCTAAAGGAACAATTAGATGGTTGTGTTCAATTGATCTCCAACTTTGCAAAAGACAAGCTTGAACACTCCCAAGATAGCCTAAGAAGATCTGAACAGTCCTCCTTTGGATACGATTGACCAAAGAACTCAATCTTAAATTATTTGCCAACTCATAGTGCTAAGAGTCTACAATAGTGTTTGAGATTATTCTCTGTTTCAGAAGGTGTTAGACCTTCTGTTTTTTGGTTCCTGCCTATTTCAGTGTAAACAACATTTTAATTCAACTGCTCAAAAGCCCTTTTCATTATAATTTCAAGAACATTCTGGGCATTGAGATTACTAAGTGTAAACTGCTTCTGAGTTTCTGCGTCCGCACTGCCTGCTGGAGTGATTCTTTACCACTTGACCCTGCTCCCCTGACAGAGTCAAGTGCTGAAAGGAAGTACTTGGATATTCAGCTTGAGTGCAATAGTTTTGTGGCACCATGACATCAGTGATAAACAATAATGTGCAACCAGCTGTTGCCCGGTAACGCTTACTGCACGGGACCCTTCACATTTGTCAGCAAGTAGAGAGGAATGTTAAACTCTCTTCTCAGAAGACTATTCATAGCATTAAAGGAGTCCAGTAACTGCAGCTATGTTATACTTAATGAAAACAAAGGTCTGAGATTCTGAACTTCAAGCCTTGAAGGTGACGAAGCTGAAGTTGCCTCGCAAAGACGTGGAGCTAAAACAAGTTAACACCAAGAAAAGGCAGCTCTTTATCAATATCATGGCATCTCAGCCCTGTGGAGCAGTACCATCTAACTTACGGAATACTGCTGAGGATAGTACAGTGGCCTAATAGGAAAGGGATGGAAGTTAACGCACCCCAAAACATGATTCTTAAGCACTGTGCCCTATTCGTCTCCCTGTAACTCCCTATTACCAGGACTCTGAAGGAAACTGAAAGGGTCAAAAACAATACGCTCCTTCATGACCTGCTACATGTAGAGGAGATGAATAGCTTAGTTAATGGAGTACTAGTCTACTCTAAACTGACAACTGCTCAACACCCTGGATGGAAGACTGCACCTGGAACTTTTTAACACCGGTTTTCTCTAACCCTAGGATTAACTCCAGCCTGTATGTACAACACAATCATTAGGAACGGTCTGCCTGTGAAGAGCACAATATACACAATCTCAAAGAAGGACCACATGTGCATTAAGGGAGATGTGGCCAATATGCTGGACCTCGGTGTTATAGAATACCACAAAGTCCAGGGGCCAGCTCAGTGGTGTTTGTCCTCAACAAGGTCTGAAGGTCATATGCTTCTACGTGGACCAACGAGGGTCTCAACATTATCACTAAGACCAATGTCCACCCATTTCCCCATTCTGAAGGGTTTGGAGAGACACTGAGGGCAGGCATGCACCTCCGTGCTTTTCATCTGACTAGTGGCTACTGGTAAAGTACTCTAACACCTCAGAGAAAGTCTACCAGAGTAATACTTTTGCCCAAATGAATTCCCAAGCCACATTTCAGAGGCCAGCCAACCATGCACTGTCTGGCCTAGAAGAATTTTGTATGGTCTACAGCAATACCTGTAAAGTCAACATGGTGAATATGCAGAGGGTACTGGCTATGTTTGGGGGCTAAACTGACCGTAAAGGCACAACGTTCCAGACTACTCAGTCTTTAATCATCTCAATTGCCCAGTCATGGAGGTTGTACCTTTTGAAATGAAGGATATCTCTTTAATCCTGAAGATGCATGCTCCTGGCCTGATGTCAAGTGGCCTTAAACACCATCTCACACTGCATACTAGCCACCAGACTCCACTAAGCTGGCATCCAAGTAATGGCCCTAGACTGGATACGCTCATTCCTCATGGGCAGAACACAGTGAATAAGACTCCTACCCTTCCTCTCAGAACCGACAGAGACCAGATGCGGAGGATCCCAAGGATCCTCCCTCAGCCCCACCATCTTCAACGTCTTCAATGCCTGCCTTGCAACCATCGTCAGAAACCATGGGCTCAACATCGTCTCCTATGCCGATAACACCCAACTCATCTGCTCCTTCAGCAAGGAACCCGACATCACCATGCACAACTTCCAAGAAGGGATGAAAGCCGTCGCAACCTGGAGGAAGAACAGCTTCCTGAAACTCAACTCAGAGAAAACAGAAGTCCTCATCCTCGGCTCCACCACCTCTGCATGGGGTGACACCTGGTGGGTCCCACCCTTGGAAACCCACCCACCCCGACCGGCCTTGCACATAACTTTGTCATCATTCTGGACTCATTGCTCACTATGAATCGCCAGATCAAAGCCGTCTCCTCTGCATGCTTCAACACCCTCCACATACTATGTAAAATATTCAGCAGACTGGACTACGTTAACGCCCTCTTCGCTGGAATCAACAAAAAACTCCTACACAAACTCCAGACTGCCCAGAATGGCGCAGCAGACTAATCCTCGATATCCCATGGCACAGACACATCATCCAACACCTCCACGAGCTCCACTGGTTTCCCATCGAAAGAAGAATAACTTTCAAGCGGCTCACGCACGTCTACAAGGCCTTCCACAACATCGGACCACAATACCTCAACACCGCCTCTCCTTCCATGCCCCCAAGAGAAACCTCAGCTCAGCCAACCTCTCCCTAGCCACTGTCCCACGCTTCTACATGATCAGAGCGGGTGGAAGGTCCTTCTTCTAACTCGCAGCCAAGACCTGGAACAAGCTCCCCCTTCACCTCTGGCAAAGCCTACACTGCACTAATTCAGGAAAGACCTCAAGACCTGGCTCTTCGAATTACCTCAACTGAGTTGCACCGCCCCCCATCCCCCCCAGCTCTTCGAGACCCTAACGGGTGAGTAGTGAGCTTTACAAAGCCCTGATTGATTGATGTCCTCCTATGGGACCAGTTTTGGATGGAGAAGGAGATGAATGGCTACAGGGAGGCTGTTTCACAAAAGGATATGGTAATGATTCTGTATGCTATATTAAAGGAATCTGGTGGCCTCTCTTCTGTCGCAGATTAGTTGACAACTGGTTTTGGGTGGGGGGGAGTGAGCAGAGATTTGTACATTGGCTTCCCACCACACAGGAAACAAGTGTAGCAGATGTCTGGAGTCCAATGGCCTGCTCTAGTCACCCTCGCACACACACAAACAGTCTGTGTGGGTGGGACCATGCTTGTCTTAGACATAGAACTCTCTCCGTTAGATGAGACTGCGCATATTTTACCAAAGGGAGTTCACACATCCATCATTGTCATTCTATACACAGCCGGGGTATACACAGAAGACACCTTGACAGAGATGGGTGCAATTTAGGTTTTGTTTCAACAAAGTGAGGAGTTTGTGATTGTGGTGGTAGACTTGTTATTTGACCTTTACATATAATGTGTCTTGGCTAAAGATAGATTGGTGCTGAAAACATCCAAGTTTAAGACGTGATCTTTCTTCAAAAGAATATCTTTCAACCCCAGAGACTTCACATAGAGGCTGATTATGAGTGAAGGTGCTGTTTATCACACCTCATAAATAACGTTTTTTGGTGTATGTTATTTATAAATTGTGCCCATTACATGTACAACGAGGCACTACGCTTGGGGGAACTACCTCATGCACTTCAGGAATCCTTTCTAATATCTCTCTACAAGCCCTATTGAGACCCCATCAACTCTTCGTCTTATCACCCCATTGCCATACTGGGGGAAGATTACAAAATATTAGGTAAAATCCTGGCAAACGGGTATACCCAAGTCCTCTCAGAACCTATACATCCAGACCAAAATTGATTTGTCCCAGGTCGTAGTGCATCCCACAACCTTCGAGGTATGTTCCACATACAGGATAGACTTCAAGAATGCTTTCCAGATGTCGCTTTTCTGATCCTTGACTTAGAAAAGGCATTCAACTCCCTCGACTGGGACTACTTGTTTCAGGTCCTCATGTGGATGGCCATAGGCTATAGAACCGCTAGACAGCAGAGGGACAATCAAAGTATGGGCATTTCCCTCGCAGAGAGGACACACCCTGTTTCACTGTTTGCAGACAACCTCCTGTTATACCTCCAAGTCACGCGCATGAACTTAACCTCCACCCTCATACGGGATGCATTCCAGTCCTATGCTAAATATACTGGCCTTGCAGTCAACTGGGACAAATCTTCTGTCTATCCATTGCACTCTGGTCTACCTCTACAGGCACTTAGCATAGGTAGGGCCTGACTCGCTTGGCAAGACTCCACGGTCTGGCATTTGGACTTTCGCCTATATCACTTTACACCTGGCCTCCTCGATGGCAACCTCTGACCCATACTCATAGCAGTAAGGTCACTAGTTCAGTTTTGTAAAAAAACTTTCACTAGCCACTACATGGAAGAATTCCTTGTCTAAAATGGCAATCTTACCCTGCCTTTATTACTACTTTGCTAACCTACCCGTGGTGTAATCACAAAGGAGACTCCACAATGTGTGGAGGGGGTAACAGGAGGCGTGGGGTTCTAGGAGCTAGCGGCCTCCATTGCTAAATGTTTACCACAGAAAGCTGCTCCTAGTGAAGTGTGACCCTACTACAGTTATAAAACTATTGTGAGTTAGGACATCTCACAAAAAGTAACGGACTGGTCTCACACACCACCTGGTGTCATGCTTCATCATCGGCCAGTCCTCGCCCTCCAAAACCTTAGTTTGATGGAGGGCGGGCATACACCTGGAGACAGGGATGCACTTCTAAACCAAAGAGTGGGGGCCCGTGAGATGGACCGTGAAGTTAAAAATCATTATAGTTACCAGAAAGTGAGTTTTAATGTGGCCAATAACTATATGATACTAAAAACAAAGGACAGTGGGTGGGGTGTTTAGTGTCCCCTAACCGTCTCGTGAAAGGTCAACATGTTTCTGCCTTGTAGGCCCAAGCGGGTCCAGGTCATTCATCAGGACCTAAGTTTGAACTGGGGGCTCCGTTCTTACCAACAGGTAGCAAGAAAGTACCACTGTGCGGGTGTGGCGAGGGCCGCACTCCGCTTCCTAAATGGCTTCCGAACGTCAAGCCTATAGGGAGAAGTGAACAAACAATTGTATAAAAACTGTACAACTGGGTCAAAAGAAACATAACATTACAAGACATAATGAAAAGAAACAGCGCATGCGTAAGTTCCTTAAGGTGAGTGACTATTCACGTGACTTGTGCCACTCTGTGTGTGTACACAAACAGATCGAGAGTATTGAGGCTCTCGTGGGTCTTACCCTAGTTGAAACAACTACTTGCCACATGGGGGGTGGGGAGGGGAAACTCCTGTTCATTCTGGAGGGAGAGAAGGTAAACCAAAGTTTTCATTAACCGGTGTGTGGGAGATGAGATTCCACATGCGTGTATAGCCCACGCTCATTCACACAGTAACGAACCGGAAGGGTCCAGTTACAGCATTCACTGCATTCATACTCTTACTGTCTCAGGAAAAGAATCCCACGTTCATCCTATGGTGTTGCTCCCGGTCCTCCCGAATGTAGGAATGAGGCCGCGGGGTCGGTGTTTTTATAGTGTGCTCGTGGCTTAATGAGAGACAGCGCTAGGTAGTTGAGGCTGAAAAGTGGCTCCTGGTGTGTGGTTTCCGGTGTCCCGAGCGGATGTGAGAGGGATGCGTGCGGCGAGGTGCCTGGTTTAGTCATGGCTGTAGCGCGGGGCCAATGGTTTTCCTCAGCGGCGGTGCGTGCCCAAATAAGGGGAACGAATCGCTGGACACTCCCGTGGTTGATGTCACGTGTGAGCGAGGTGAAAGAGCGCGGCCGGGGTTGCCTAGGTAACACGGGGGTGCCGCGGTGAAAGGGTTCTGATACGTTCTCAGAGGACCAATGCGAAGTGATCGCCTAATGTTGTTGTGGGCGTGGAAAGCCATGCTAGAGCAACCATGCTTCTTTGAAAATAAAGATTCATGGAGGGAGCGCGTCTGGGGTTGCCCTGGTGACGCGGGGATGCCGCGGTGAAATAGTAATGATTCGCTTGGGGTGATCGCCTAGTGTTTGTAGGGCGAGGTAAACCATTCGCCGGTATGCGTGCGTCAGAATCATGGTACGCGGTCGATGTCCCAGTTACAGAGGGGGTGCTGGTGCTGGCCCAAGTAGCGATCGCCTTCATTAGAAATGGGCGCAATGAAGCGAGCGGACAGACTTAGAGTGCCAAGGGGGCGCAGATATCGCCAGATTGCAGAGAGGATCCTGGCTCACGTAGCTGGCGCGGGGGTGTAAGAAGTGTGTAGAGAACAGGATGAGTAATAAAGGCAGTATTTCAGTGCCATGAGGGAGCGGATGTCGCCAAGTTACAGAGGGGGTCCTGGTTCGAGTGGCCAGTGAGGGAGTGGAAAAAATAGTGTAGAGACAGTTAGAAGTGACACGGGGGAGGGAAAGGTGTCACAGGTAGCAGGATTGAACAAGTTCAAGCCATAGAGCTGGGGTGGCGCGTTGGCGTCACAAGAGGGGAACAAACGTACACAGGAAGAGGATTTATCTACCCAATTGGAGCCAAGGGATGTCGTCGTTGAGGCCCTTCTCATGGGACCGCAGACGGTAGACCCACCGTTGTTCCCTTACGTGTAACGCTTTTGAAAGGTCAAATTTACTTTTATTCATGACTTCAAGGATAGTCCATCGAAGGTCAGTGTCCTTGTGGTGTTTTTCCAAAAAGTGACGTGTGAGTTTGGTATTTGTTCTTTTACATCTGATGGTACTGCAGTGTTCGTTAATGCGAATCCTGATTTTTCTGGCTGTCATGCCAACATACTGGAGACCACATGGGCATGTTAAGAGGTAAACAACATTCTCAGTATTGCAATTGCTGAATTTACGTAGTTGCCACGGTTTTCCTGTGCCTATGTTGACTTCTTTCGTGTTGGCAGTAAGATTACAAGATGTACATCCCCCACATGTAAAATGTCCCATCACACGTGGTTGGTCCCAAAGCCTCTGTTGTTCAGTGCCATCTGTAGTTGGCATACTGGCGCGTACTAGTTGATCTCGCAGGTTTTTATTGCGTTTAAATGCAAACAGTGGGGGTTCCCACTGTTTTCCAGTGCTGTTCAGGATGTTCCATCTTTTTCTAATGATCTTCTGCACTGTGTTGGAGAGAGGAGTGAATGTGGTGACACATACTGTTCTTTCGGTGTTCTCTTTTTCCGGTTCCCTTGGGTTGTTTCTTGCTCGCTTCTTAGCCTTGCGTACCATCTTTTTCGGGTAGTGGCGATCAACAAGTTTCTTTTCTAGGTGGGATGCCTGTTCTTCGAAGGTATCAATATCAGAGCAGTTTCTCCTAACGCGAAGAAATTGTCCAACCGGGAGGTTTTGTCTCAGGGCCTTAGGATGATAGCTCTCATATAATAGAAGGCTGTTCTTATCGGTGGGTTTGTTGGGCACCTTGGTGGTGATCCCTTCGTTGGTCATAGTGATGTCTAAATCAAGGAAGATAGCATGATTTTTGTTGATTGTATGGGTGAATCTAAGGTGTGTATCTTTGGTGTTGACCCACTGGACAAATCTTGTTGCTTCTTCTTCAGTACCATTCCATACTATAAGCACGTCGTCTATATAGCGTTTCCAAATCCTGAGATGTTGTAGGAATGGATTGTGTGGATTGTGGATGAAGTCGTCCTCGAATTGCTGAACGTACAGGTAGGCCATACTGGGGGCAAAGGTGCTCCCCATTGAAGTACCAGTGATCTGGTGATAGATGACTTACTCGAATTCGAAGAAGTTCTCAGTAAGTGCAAGTTCCGCACATTCCATCACGAAATGTTGTGGGGTTAGAAAGTCCCACTCTCTGTTGAGGATGATATTTTCCACAACTTCCAAGGTGCGCCTCTGTGGTATGCTCGTGTACAGAGCTTCTATGTCCATGGTTATAAGCCCGTCATTGGTTGTATCCACCGTGAGGTCTCTGAGGAGGCAAAGGACATCCTTCGTATCCCTGAGGTAAGACAATGATTCTTTGACAATGGGGCGGAGGAACCAATCACAGAATTGTGACAGTGGCTCTAATGCTGACCCTATACCAGACACGATTGGTCTGCCTGGTGGGGGCATTCGGTTTTTATGAATTTTCGGGAGTGTATAGAATTTGGGCATTCTGGATTCCTCACTCATGAGGAAGCCGGCCTCTTGTTTAGTGATCCAGTCGTTGCTGAGTGCTTCTGCAACCATGCTTTTGATCCTGGCCATGAGTGGTCCTGTGGGGTCGGTTCTGTGTATGGTGTAGCTGCTGGAGTCAGAGAGTAATCTCAAGCATTCCTCTCGGTACATATCGCTATCCATAATGACTATGGCTCCCCCTTTGTCCGCTGGTTTTATGATTAGGTCTTTATTATTACTTAGATTCTTTAGGGCCGTACGTTCTTTCCCAGTAAGGTTGTCAAACCCTCGCGTGTTCTGGAAGTTGTAGTCTTCAATGTCCTTTAGCACGGCCTGTGGTACCTCCCCGTAGTTTCTTCTAAGAGCTCGATACAGTTCTTGTGGAACTTCTATGCAGCAGCATCCAACGCTGAATAACCCTGAAGAAATTGGAGCTGCCTGTTGGGTGGGGGGGAAGTGGGAGAAATCTGGGTGCTCTGTCCTTTGAGGTCTGCTTCCTGGCAGCCCAGCTGCAGTGGTTGGACAGGTGGCCAGGTGGCTAGCTAATCGAAATTTGGGAGAGACATATCACAGCACTCGTTCCTCATGTTCTTTACAAGTACCAATAGCCCGCAAATGTATTGCCAGGGTATGCTTCCTCACTCAGCGCATTGCATCACATGCTCCAGGGTTCTCCTTACATGGTCTCCCTCGATATCCGGGGGCATACTTTGCTTCTGACCTGAGACCCTGGCATGAATGATCCCCAACCACGGCTGACGACCTCTTTTCTGAAGATCACCTCTTGTCGTTTGACCACCTACAGGCAGACCACAATCCTCCGTCTTGCCAATTCCTCAACTGTCGACAGTTACATAACACACGCTAAACCCTGGGGTCCATAAGGGACAAAGAGCCACCCGTCCATACATTCCTCCAGGCGCTCCTCATCGTGGGGTAAAGTAGTCATCTAATCACATGGATATACCAAAGGTTGCAGGCTCTGCCGTGAGGGGAACGGCTTCCCATTACTTACCTGAATTCCATCCTGTCATCAGCCGTGAGGGAAACAGCTTGGAATCTATTCTGCTCAGACCTCCAGGTCCCTCCGTGAGGGTAACGGCACTACAAGAACTACAAGCCCCAGCAGACTTTGCCAGGTGCCTGCTGTGGGCGGCACTGCGGCGCCAGGAGGCGTGTTAAATCGCGAGCTGCCCTCTCGCAGCGTGGGACGCGCTCACAGGTTGCAGGCTCTGCCGTGAGGGGAACGGCCACCCCCTTACATCAAATATGGGTAAGCGCAAACATCTCTGTAGTCTGGATCAGAAGGGGTTAAAATCTAAAATGCCAAGAAAGTCCGAATCTATAATTTCTTATTTGACCTCGGCGGTGGGAGTATTGAGTAAGGAAATTGCCTACGCAGAAAAGGAACTGGGCTTGGGTACCTCTCCAACCCATGGAGATGGGCCTGTGGTGTCTGAAATAGTGAATAAGAATCCGGTGCCGCTGGAACCTATAGTATTGATAAAAGACCCCCAAGAGGGGAGAGAAGCTCTGAATAATGATGGTGCCCCTTTAAGGGAGGTAGTTGCTGTAATTAATGAACACTCGATGGCCTCAGAAAAAGTCCCAAAAGTGTTGTCCTCGGGTTGTATAGGGAAAAGGAGAGTCACCAAGAAACTGAACACACGGGACAAATGCTTAAAGAAGAGCACCCCTAAGCAGGGGTCTGCTGTGAATGAAATCAGTCAACGAACATTGTGCGATGCGGTGGAGGGCATTTTTAGCTCCAGTCTGGAGCCTATTCTCACTGGCATTGCCAAAGATATAATTGACACTTTGAACACCTGTGTCACGGATATTTTAAATAAATGTGAGCGAATTGATTCCTACATCAGGGACCTTAGAACCTTGCACAGCTCAGTCGATCCTGTTGTGTTATCTGAGGCCTGCCAGGAGATTATGCCACATGCGGGAGACCCTCACCCTATTAGTCAGCCCTTATTACAGGCACAGGCTAAGCTAAAATCTAGTCATCTGGCTAGTTCTGCGCCTGTTAAGAGGTCTCATGTAGAGGGAGGATTAACCCCCGTGTTTGTCCAGAACCCTTTAAATTGTTTACCCAATGGTATGACTGATGATTTTGATGGGTCCTCTTTTAGACAGGGGAGTTGCCCAAGCCCTAATTTGTGTAGACTTGATCTCCCCGCCGAAGCTACACCGTTGATGGCTGTTCTTGTAGGAGTCCCTCCTCTTGATGTTCATGGCAGTGAATCCACCCGGGCACTATTTTGGAAAACTAAAAGCTGGTGGGATCAACACTGTTGTGGTAATGCCGAGATCTCATCTAATATAATAATGGCTAGACGGGTGGGATGGATTAGTAACTGCCCTAAACAAATCGATGGTGACTGCATCATTGTCAACTTTAATAAATGCGATATAGCTGACAGTCTTTTTTGGGATGCCTCTGAGTTAGTGAAGGGAGGCATTAGGGCCAACCTCTGTTTTTTTTAACTCCCCTGTAAGACAAGTGAATGGGAATGCTAACACTGGTACTGGGATAGATCGGAAGAGGTCTTATCAGACTCCTTGTTTTACCCGTAATAGGATGTCTGATCCCTGCCTAGAATGGCCTCTTTGGAGTGTAGAAACAGATCCTCAATCACAATCTCCAAGGCCAGGCAACAAAAGTTGAGATTTAGTTTTAACAAATAGATTCCTCCCTCTGTCTCACCTTGATATGAATGACTGACTAGAGGACCCACTGGCTTGTTCTCCCAGCCCATGCTTAAATGAACGGGCTTTAGAAGCTGAAATTGTCCAAAACTGTAAAATTGTAAGCTGGAATATTGCTGGTTTTAGATCAAAAAGGGATGACACGCGGTGGTTGTCATTCATAAAACAATATGATTTATTTGCCTTGCAGGAAACGTGGGATAGGGCGAATAATTTTTGGCTGGATGGTTTTGAATGTTTCTGTTTGCCTGCGCGCCCAGCCATGGCTGGTAGAGCCAAGGGGGGCCTAGCACTTCTTTTTTCACTAAAGTTAAATGGGACATCAAGGATGTTGGAGTCGGGATCTCATAATTGTCTGATAGCAGAATTATCCACCCCCAATTATCCTAAAATCTTATTTGGTAATTTTTATAATTCTGGGGAATGTGATGTGGTGAACCAACATTTATTACATTTGCAAAGTTTTTTAGAAAATTTTAGGGCAAAGCAATCCACTTTGTTCTATATCATTGTTATGGGCGATTTTAATATTCATTTGTGTGATAGGGATTGCTGTATAGATGACCGTCTGGGACCAGCTCACTCAGTGACGCCTCATTTTGAGCACTCGCAACAGGGGGAGGCTTTGGAGGATCTCCTGGCCAGGGCTAACCTCTTTGAACCTGGATTTAATGCTCGAACTGACAGGGTCTCTACGTTTAAAGCTAAGGATAGGGACACCATTATTGATTATATTTTTTTGTCAACTCCGTTACTAGCTAAGGTAGGGTCTTATAATGCAAGTCTGTCTCCCTTTAGCGATCGTAATCCTGTTATATTAGTGGTTGATAAAGATTGTGGCCTGTTGGGAACAGCAGGAAAGGCGGGAGTTAACTCTGTGGCACCAAGTGACCAGGGGAGGAGGCTAAAATGGTCCAAAGTTATTCCTGATTCTTTCCATGCTGATCTCTGTGAAAAGGCAAAAGATAACATTGCAAAATGTGTGGACCATACTTCCTCAAAGGCGGAGATTGTGAGAGCCTTTGAAGGAATTTGTGGTCAGATAGCTTCTGATTTGACTGTTAAAGCTAAACCAAGAGGTCAGGTGGGTGAAAGGTGGTTTGACAGTAACTGCTCACGGGCCCATCGAAATCTACTCCAAGCTTTGAAAAATACTCCAAGAGATAGGGAACGCATAGTAAATCTTAGGAAATCGTATAATCTGGCGATTCACTCACGTAAACAGGAGATTAAAGAAGAAGTTTGGAATGCACTTTTTTCAATAGAGGTTTTAAAGGATAGTGCGAGATTCTGGGCCCTTGTTAATACACCTTTTTTTCCGGTGTAGAGAATGATCCCATGGAGAGCAGTATCACCGAGGAGCAGTGGCTCACGCATTTTGAGGCAATATATGGGCTCAATGTGGATGGGGATTCCCCTCTGAGTTTGGCAACCTGGCGGGCCTCGCTCCCACTGATATTTGAGGAGGCGGATGTAGAAAAGGCAATCATAGAGACTTCGAATAATAAAGCACCTGGCCCTGATTGTGTCCCGGCAGACCTGTATAAATGTGATACCAAATTCTGGGCAAGGATATTAACTAATGTCTATAATGCCTCGGGTACTCAGGGGTTTCCTGCATCATGGGCCCTATCAACAATCATCCCAGTTTTTAAAAAGGGCCAGAGAGGGGATCCTCAGTGTTATAGACCTATATCCTTAATTGATTCTGCCGTTAAAATATTGGGCAAAGTTGTTTTGGCCAAAATCACAGACTGGGTGATTGACAACGAGGTCCTCTCTAACCTCCAGTATGGATTTAGACAGGGAAGCAGTACTTTGGATCAGTGTCTGAATCTACATCTCATAATAAGAAATATACAATAGCTAAAGAAGGTTCTTTATATATGGGTTTTATGGACCTTTCTTCAGCGTTCGACCTGGTTAACAGGTCGAAGCTGTGAATTATTTTGTTAGATATGGGCATTGATCCTTCTCTAGTTCATTTTCTGGCTGATCTGCATTGGGATATTTCTGCAACAGTCAGGGTTACGCAGGATGGCAAATGTACAAGGCATTTTAAGTCAGGGAGGGGCGTCCGACAGGAAAGTATTTTGGCCCCACTTCTTTTTACCCTTTATATTATTGCTTTAGAAAAATCTTTGGCGGAGGCTTGTTTGGATATTCCGCATGTAGGAGAACTGATTATTCCGGTCCTCCTATACGCGGATGGTGCAGTACTATTAGCTATAATAGTACTGCTATAGGCCTTCAGCGGCTCTTGAATGCATTTGGGGATTTTATGAAATCTTTGGATCTGATACTTAATATCAAGAACTCCCATATTATGATAACAGGTAAAAGAAATAGGAAAATTAAATTGTTCTATTGTAATGGAACAAAGGTATCTAGGGTGCCCTCTTTTACTTATTTGGGGGTGCTATTCGATGAAAGAGGTTCCTGGGTCCCCCAACAGAAGGCAAAAAAGAATGCCGTAATCAGGTCAACGACAGCCCTCTTAGGGTTTGCTCAACGATTGGGTGCAAGACCATTTGAAGCCCTGCTTGGCAGTTATAGATCCAAATGTTTGGCTATTACTACGTATGGCTCAATGATCTGGGGCTATAAACAGCAGGAAGCGGTACAGAAGGTGGAAAATAGATTTTTAAGAACCCTCTTGTCCGTCCCTCAATCGACCTCTACTTTTGCCATCCATCAGGAACTTGGAATGGGCTACGTATCTGATTTAATGAAAATTGCCCCGTTGGTTTGTTGGCTCAAAACCTGGCTTAATCCAGACTTAACCCTGAACCATTGTATCCTGCGGGATTGTGTTTCCCTGGATAAAGCCAGTAGTATCCCGTGGTTGGTCTATGTTAAGCACATGTTCTTTAGATTAGGTCGCCCTGATCTTTTTGACCTCCCGGAAGGCATCAGAAAGAAAGATTTGAAATGGACTAAATCACAACTCTTGAATTTATTGACGTTGGAACGCGAGGAGCGGGAGCTACAGAAACCTCTTGTTAGGGCCCATTATCTGATAATATCCTCTCCATCAATTCACCCCTATTTGAGAATAGTGATCAAGCCCTTCCATCGGTGGCTCCTGACTAGATTCTGTTTTAATTTGATTAACTTTTCCCTGGGCATTATCCCGGGCTGGAGTAAACTAGAGAATCTAGGTCCATGTAAGTGTGATAATTTTTCACCGCAGGATACATTGCACTTCATGTTGTTTTGCGATTTTTACACAGAAATACGAAGGAGGTTTCTAGTTCCTCTTTTGAGGGGCAAGGGTTTTTTAAGGGTCAGGCCAGCTCTCCTCTATTTGCAAATGCTTAGCAATACCTGGGAAATTTTTAATATCGCTAGCTTTTTGGTTGCAGCTGTACGACTTAAAAAAAAAGACTTTCTTTGATAAATCCTGTTTGAAATCATTTATTTTCACATTTAATGAATTTTATATCTACCTGACTGTTTTTAACCTTAATGAAATATCTACTTAAAAATGTTTTTTTTTTTTTAAACGCCCATAATGTTCTATATTTGATATGATTGTGCTAATTTTATAATGTGTATTGTACTTTTTGTGATTTTAAATAATCAAATAAAAGTGGATTGACTGACTGACCAAGCAATACAGTCTCAGACAGGGGCCTCCCTCGACCCCATACATGCGAGGTGGGAAGACAACATGGAGAAGGCATTGCACGATACAGAGTGGAACCAGGCACTACCTTTCCGCGTAGAATTTCCAAGAACGGCAGATAAAAAAATATATAATTTCAAATCTTCACCAGGTGAATCTGACCCCGCAGAACTCCATCTCTATTTCACCACGGCCGACCTGCAATGCCCCTGCTGCCGGACCTGGGAGAAAGATCATTGCCACATGCTGTAGTCCTGCCCTTACCACCAGCTGGAGCGGAGTCAGATACAATACAATTCAATCTTTATTTGGATTTAATTAATTAAAACCTTACAATGAGAAATCAATCATAAAATATCATAAAACCAGGAAAAGTGCAAATGAAAGAGGGGCATTGTGAAACCGCTCACTCATGGTGACTAAAAGGTGGCAATAAATCAAAGTGCATGCGTGCAGTAGCTGTTAGTAATCATGAGAATGCCAACAGTGTTAGTGCACAAAAGACCCCTTGGGGACAACTATGAGAGCGGCAATGAATCAAAAGTGCATGCGTGCTGCAGCTATTAGTGGATGAACATTCCAATAATTGCAGAACAAGTTTGTTCACTGGCAGCCCCTCTGGAGACCAGACGGGAAGAAGGTATAAGAGGATTGCTCGTTCACAGTAGCTGTGGGAACACTAATGATTTAAAGTGCAAGCATGCAGCAGCTGTAGATGGACAGGAGTCTTAGTTAGTCCCTTGTTAACCAAGTGGATTAGCTCACTAGTGACCCCTGTCAGATCCAAATAAAGTGCAAGTGACAAAAAGATAGGAGTAACCATATACAGTGATAAATAGTACATGCTGGAGCAGATACCACGCCGTGCTTCGCAATGTTACTGAACTTTCTTTCCGACATATCCACTTGGGAGGCTTATGTCCTAGGCATATTCAAATGACTGCTAAACAATCTGTAGGAGCTCGCTTTGCTGGGTTGGCCCTGCCCCTTGCCAAGAGAACACTCACCCTACAATGGAAGGGTCCCCAAAAGGACCCACATCACACTACACCTCAAGAAATGACACTGGCTCAGATTCAGAAATGATGCCAGTTCAAGATGTTGACCCACACCTACAAGACCCTGCAAAACGAAGGACTAGCATACATCAACAAACACCAGACCCTCCACTAATCGACCAGACACCTTCGATAAGCTTCCCTCTCCCTCGCAAACACCCCAATGATCCGCCAAGCCAACAGCAGAGGACGCTCCTTCTCGTGTCTGGCAGCCATGGCTTGTAACAACCTCCCCCTTAACCTCAGGACCACGCTGTTGCTCGAGCAATTAAGAAGAGAACTAATGACCTGTATGTTTGAATGATCAAATGTCCACGCAGCAGCATACAGCTCCAGCACCCCGAGATCCTAACAGGTGGTTTGCTGCGCCCTGTAAATGTTTGTTTGATTGATGGAAGGGCCAACCCATACCACTGGTAGCTGCTCGGCAGAACGTGGTACAAAATTGAGAAACAGCCGATGGAACAGCCCTCCGTTACGAAGAAATGCAACATCTTCTCAAGCGCCTTATATCCCACGAATGGGACACGCTTCTCACTCAATTCATTCATAGTATATCAGCAAACAATTCTTCTTCCTAAGACCACCATTACCACACACTGCCCTGTACCCCCAAAAACATGTGCTTCCTCTTCTCGCTCACTCCACACCCACACATGCCCCCGGACCCTCACTCTTCATTTCACTTCTGTTGAACATATGGAAGAGACGTACACCAGACACCTCGCCCCAGCCTGCCAGCACTGCTCTCTCAAACTCTTTTTCGGTCCCACCCAGATCTGGCCTGCCAAATCTATCTGATGTGCTCATGCCTGCCCTGTACATCCATGCCCCATATCATCTCCCGGTTACTATTGTTTTATTTTGAGGTTACATGTTAGCATACTTGCCAGTGCGGGACTCTAACTGGATAACACTGTACCAACTGCCCAAACTGTAGTCTGATTACACTAATGTTTGATTTCAGAACTCCCTGTTCAGGGATTTTCTAGCCTCAATTGTATGACACAATGTTGAAAAACCCCAATAAAAACATTTTTTTAAAGATAGTCCCCATTACATGTTTGTAAGCAATGACATGTGGATTTTGGTGCTGAAAACACTAAAATCTACATGGTACAGTACACATTGCCCCTATTCAATTTCGGCAGGTTTGAGCTGCCAAAATTGAACAAATGTTGTAGCATTTAACGTGAATAGCATCTGTTACCTCGCATGCCAAAACTACGCATGGCTTAACAACGCAGTCAATGACACAACTATGTTGTTACCACAAGTTCCATTACAATGCAAGTCATTACAAAGACTTGCTTTAGGGAAGCGCTGGACTTTGGAATAGTTTGAATTACTATTCCAACTCCGGTCAGTGTGTCAGTAGGGAAGGTGTTGGATTTAAAATCCAACACCGCATTCCCTAAAGCAAGTCGTTGTAATTACTTGCATTGTAATGGAACTTGTGGTAACGTCGCAGTCGTGGTACTGACTGCGTTGTAAAGGCACATCGATGTAATGCCTGCGGTGTAATAGATGTTTCCTATTTATTGTATCTGATAATTGTAGGATACGTTAAATACTTCCCAACTTATAATTTCGACCCATGGGCACACAGGTGTTTACACATTGTTCAGAATACACCGACCCACTAGTGATCAGGCCCTAAACCATGTGCACCTTCAAACATATTACACAGGGCCAACATGTATGGACTGTGGTATGCACGAGGGCCGCATTAATGCCAGCAGGGTGGGAGCTGGGCTTTTGGAGGGTTGCGGGGGTGTAAAGTGGGCATAGGGAAGCAAAGCTTTTGTGTTTTGAGAATAAATGGAGCTGTAAAATGGTATATTTCCGCGTTTATTTAACTTTTGGACTTTGGACGTGCACTCAGACATGGATGCCTTCACGTTTTAGCAAATTAACATTCCGTATGACAAAAGACTACACTCACAGGTACATATTAACGTTATACTACAAATATATGTTAACATATGCCTGTATTTAAACAAATCTCATCCTGTTTTTTAACTCTCCATGCTGTCTACCTGGTCAGCTTTTGGCTTTAATTTATGAAATAGAGCATGGAGAGACTCTCAGCAGAAGCACCATTTTCAGTATTTTTCTGCTTTTAAAAATAAATAGAGATAGGAAACAAATTGTTTTTTGTCTGAATTTATCTGTAAAAATCAGTAAAAGCGGAAAACCGGAAGCCTTAATAATAATGTTGTCCATATATAATGGCAACCCACAGGGCTCCACATACCATGTGGCCAGCCTCTTAGTTTACTATTGGCATTGTTGTCAGGGTGGGAGATGATATGAATGTTTCTACGCTCATTTTATTTTAACGGTCTCATTTTAAAACATACCTCTCAATGCTCTGCTATAATGTGATGTATTATAGTGAAACATTTCTGCATGCTAGCATAATGCACTATTTTGTTTGATTTTGTTTTCAGACTTTACCAATTTTTGCGCATTTGTTGCAAGATGTCTTTAAAATGAATGTATTCCTAAAGTTAAGTGGTATAGAGCACCTTCTTTGCTTCTTTTCTGTTACTTCAGTTGGTGTGTAAATAAATGCTTGCCCCTTTATTTAATCTCTTTCTAAGTGTTAGTGCCGTCTCAATAAACAGCAGCCCACGACTGCTGTTCACCTGGTGGCTGTATAGAAAGTCAGTAGGGCGGCAAGTGGCCCCCTAGCCATACTTTGATTATCACTGCCCTATGTGAACTGTAGACTGTTGACCTTTTATTACTGAAGGTAAGGACCATAGTAACAGAATCCATTGATTGTTGTAGGTCAGTGATCTCTGATATACTTGTTTTCTGAATCTGCTTATCCCTTGTTCAATTTCAGGCGGGTATGGGGTGGACTTCTCCAAAGTCAGTGAAGATGTCAGATCAGGGATCTCAATGGTTGCCCAAAAGTTACTATCACATGGCGTGACCTCCTTCTGCCCGACCCTTGTGACCTCACCACCCTCAGTCTACCAAAAAGTAAGTGTATGCTGTAAAGGCTGTCTGCTTTTATATTATGTTATATACTTTTATCAAGCAAGCGTTTACCAGCCAGTGACACTGTGGTGCTATTGTTCTGGGTTATATCCTTTGTCAGTAGAGCATTGTCAGTTTCGGATCAAAGGATCAGTATTTTGAGGCCCTGCCTGTTCTATGATGGTTCCTTTTGCCTAGAAGATATAGCAGACGTTTGTTCAATAATGCTCCAATAACCAAGAATTGCGTGCCTTCCAATAAGGTGGGCACTGCTGCTGTTACTACAGCTGCTAAAAATGCATAGGATAAGTTAGAGAAATTTTTGTCTCTGAATTTTGGATTGTCTCATTTATATATTTGTGACGCACCAGAACAGTAAACAAGTAACATATCCGTTAGTTACTCACCATCCTATGCCAAAAATAGATTCAGTTGTGTGTCGGGAATCAAAAAGTACAAGTAGGTTAAATAAAGAAAACTTGAGATAGATTGCAGAGACTGAGTCAAAGAAAAACAAGTAGGATAGGGACGACTGTCAGGTGGCCAGGAGAGCGAATAGGAAGCTGCTATGCAAAACCAGGGATGGGAGCATGAGGACGCTTACAGAGGACAACATAGGGTGAAGAATTACAAAAATGCAACATGAGAAAATGGCATTTGATTGTTAAAGCTGATGGAAGAGGAGAAGATGTATCCACACTAAGGGAGTGTGTCTCTATATGCTTTCCCTCTTTCAGGAGAGTGATGGGCAGGAAAGAACACAAGAGGGTCTTAAGAGGGTCGGGGAAGAAAGACATTAAACATTGATAAATTGAAAGAGCACGTGGATCTCAAAGAGTATGATGTTACTACACCTAATAGATTTTAAACGGGTGATTTACAGCTTTATGCCCAAAAAAAGGTTAGTCTCTCACCATCTCATGCCATCCATTTGAGAGTTTAAAATTGCAGGACTGCCCCATAAAAGTATTGAGTAGCATCTTATGTGTTCTGAATGTTTAGGCTAGAGATGGGTTTAGCTGCTTACAAGAGCTTGGGTGCTCTTGTGTGTTAGGTAAAATTAGGTAATACAGAATAGGGAACACAGAGAGGGGCTTTCAGTGTTGATACATATGTTAAGAGCATGTTATTCAATCATTGGTCAGCAACGATTTTAGCCTGCAGTGCCATCATTACAGTTCATGGACTATTTGCTCATTGTATTGCTTGTTAAGTGCATGTTAAGTATAGTGCAGAGAACTGAGACTTGCAGACACAAATTTCCATAAGATTTAGAAGCTTTCTCTATCTAAGAAGGGACTTTGTCCATGAAATAACATGGATGGCCATATTAAATGAGAAGATTTACTGCTGACTTTGAACAACTGGATGGCCTTCCACATGAATGCTTCCCTCAGTTCTCCTGGTGGCACTAGATTCTTATCCTTCAGGAAGCAGAGGCAGAAGCTGGTGTGGGATTCTGAACTATGTCCTCTAAAAAGCCTGACACTTTGACTGTGAGGCTGAGGTTGGGGGAGGACGTGGTGATGCGATGCAGCAGTTTGATACAACCACTCTCCCTTTCCAGCATGGCAGCACCTGAGGAAAATGTTTGCTCTGGCTCACCACTTGATCATACATGCCATAGACCCCATTCAGGCAGGAAACATCGGATTTTTTTAAAAGCCAAAAATGGCTTTACTTTGGATGTCTCCCGTCTGAAATTTCCTCTGCTTCAATAGAAGTCAATGGGGGGAATTTATTCTCCTCCTGTTTTAGTTTATTTTAAATCTCCTATTTTCATCTTCTAAAAAAGTTGGCATGTATGCTTAATTGAACTGTTCGCAGAGAGCAAGGTGGGCGGAACGAATAGTTTGGGGTAGAAAAGGTAGAGTGGAATGGTCTGCATGCTCGCCCTAGCGGGTGCAAACAGTGTACCATGAAAAGAGAATAAGAGGGTACCCTGCGAGTATGAGGGAAGACTGACAGGGTACTGACAGGGTCACTGAAAGGGACGGGAATGGTAGGAAGGATGGCCAGGAAGGGAGGTCAAGGCAAATTTATTTATCTGTTAATATTATTTTTTTCCTAAGCAATTGTGGCCCCAGGGAGTAGGCTTTGCGGCCCACCCCGGGGGTCCCCTGACCACAGGCAAAGAACCTCTGTCCTAAAGCATAAATTAATTATTGCCTCATTAATTAAAAGACCTGTTGTATTTGGTGGTTGAGGCTTTTGGATGAACAAGCCCAACTAAAGCAGTGCTTTTAATTAATTATAAATCTGCCATGAAAGGTTGGTGTAAATTTTGTCTTGAAATCTAATGCTTGCATTGCAAACGACACCACCGTTGCAGAGTGCCATGCGGGTTCTAACTTATGTTTTTCAATAGGTTCTACCTCAGATCACAGTGACAGAAGGGGGTCCCCATGGAGCAGGTGTTCTAGGTAAGCAGGACTTTTATCTGTTTGCTTCTGGTGCCTCTGCTCATATGTATCTTTTGTTTCTGGCATAGAGGAGAAGAAGTTGCATGCCCCTCCACAGTTCTTTATTCAGCACCTCTTTCATTTCACTTCACTGTGACTATATATTGCGTCACATGATGCTTTATATTGTGATGTAGATGGAGAAAAACACCTTCTCAAACTTGAATTGTGATGCTGTTCGTTAAAAAAGGAGATGGGCGTCTCACTATCTCACCATGGCTGAGCCCAAGTCTATCTGAGCCTTTAGCGATCCATATAATAATTAGATAGGAGACCTCTATTTTGTTTCTGGTGTTTAAACTAGTTTCTGTAATCATAGTGCCTTCAAGTGCTGAGAAAACCGTGGTTATGTTAATCTCAAATGATGGAAAAAGATATCACTAGCTTTAAAGCTCTTAATTCGTCAAATCAAGAATAAAGCATCCTCCACACCAGTCCTGGGTGTGGAACATTCTATGATTTTACATCTTGAAAGAGTATGTATGTATTTGTATGGTATTTCTATAGCGTGTACACACCCAAAGGTAGCGGAGCTCTGAACATGGTTAAGGACAAGCATAAAGTCAATGAGTAATAGGAGAAGAAGCTGGGTTGTGGACGGTTAATGCTTCGTGATATAATGCTCTTTAAAGAGGTGAGTCTTAAACTCTTTCCTAAATTAGAGCTGTGTTGGGGGAGGCTGATGGATACAGGTATGTTGTTTCAGGTCTGGGTGCATAGGTGGAAAAGGCTTGCATAACTATACAACACATTTGGTCATATGCTTTGCTGAGTGTGTACAGTGCATACTTACTCTATCATAAGCGTTTGGAAAGGTTCCGCTCTATCATTCTTTTCCTTCGTTTATAATAACACCATGTGCCTGATTTGGGCATAAACCAACTCAGTAAAATTTGCCTTCACTTCAGGACAGCAACAAAACTTGAAAATATACATACTAGTGAATGTCTGTCTTTCCACTTCGGAATATGTATATTTTCAGACCCTGTTAAGGATTTTATTATGAGTTTGGCCCGTTTTTCTACAGGGGTATCAGCGGGCTGGATTTCCTCATTCTGACTTGTATTCATGCAGCAAACTTCACGGATTACAAGTTTTTTTCCCAGAATAGGAAATACCATCATGGTCATTAACCCTTCATAAGTGCCAGGAACCTGGAGTTATTGCTCCTGTTGAAAATCTGCCAATAGTACTGTGTACCTTCCTACCTTTCCAGAAACATCTCATGTGCTTCAATCATTCTTCACTGTCTCTCAGCACCACCTCAAGTCTTCTGTTAATATAAGAGAAAATACACCACTCCTCTGTGCTGCTAAAATGGGTCACCCATCAATAACTAAAACAAGATCTACCTCCTAATATGAAGCTGTGATAGGGAGTTGACTCACCAAGATATCCCCTGTTATTGGGATCCTGGGACCCTCCCAGGATAAGCTTAATAGTGCCCAGGGTAGCATTCTAAAGCCAAGAGCCATCTCAGTGGATAATAAAGGCATCTTCTTGGACCCTGAACAGTGTTCACCTCCTGGATGATCCTTCTGTGCTGGCATATGTGAAAATCTCATGTTCACTTCTTTCTCTCAATTCGTGTGCATTCTCCTCCACCTCATCACCAACTCCAACTCCAACATTCCAGTGATGACCTCAGACACTTCATCTCTGGCTTAAATTGATACATTCTAAATCAAAGAGACATACGTGTGGGCATTCTTTCACTTGCCAAAGATGTATAAACCCTGGTAAATACATTCACACATTGAGTAATCTTTCCAAAGTTACCGTAAATAGTCTTCACACCAAGTAAAATCAGAATCACCCTGGTTCCTGTTCAGTGAATTCACTCTTCCCACCAGGTATCCTACACATTCGTGAAGAATGAATATGTTATGTTACTGGTACTTGTTACGTGTGTGCACACCATATGGTTTCATGGCGCTGGGGTGGAGACGGGTAAGTTAAGTTACTGTTGAGAAAGACATTAGTTGTACACTTGTCTAAATAGCCAGGTTTTTAACAAATTTCTGAATCTTAAGTAGGTTGAGGCTGATCTGATCTCTGGAGGAAAAGAGTTCCAGATATTGAGTGCGGTGACTGAGAATCTGGTACCACGCATTGTCTTCTTGAATTTAGGTACGGACATGCAGTTTATGAGGGCAGGCCACAGTATGTGTTTTGGAGTGTACTTCTGGATTTGGGAAGTGATGAAGGCAATACTTTTGTTATTAAGTGCTTTGACGAAAATGCAATCAGTTTTTGAAGATTGTTATTTCTTCCTCAGGCAACCAATGGAGGTCTTTCATCAAGGGGGTGATGTGGCACTGTTTAGGTTTTCGATCTATTAATTGGTCTGGCTGGTTTTGAACAATTTGAAGCAAATTATTGAGGCATTTTGGTAGGTCCACATATAGAGAGTTGGCATAATCTATCCTAGAGATAAAAAGGGCGATAAGAGCTTGGATAAGGGCCTCCCAAGTAAGGAATTTTGCCATTTTCCTAATTCTGCAGAGCATTAAGAAGGATGAGGAAATTACTGCCCTGATTAATGGCTTCATAGAGAGTTCAGCATCAATAATCACCCAATACTCTTTGCTGATTTTTTGGGGGTAGTGGGAGGGCTCCCATCTCGGTAGGCCAGAATGATGCAGTCCAGTATTCGAGCTTGCCTTTATTGATGACGATTTCACTTTTGTCTGCTTTCAATTTCAGATGTTCGTTGTTCCTTCAGTTTAGATGGACAGCATCGTGGTTTGAAAGTTCTCCTTAGATTCAGGGGAGTTGTCAATCCTGAATAGTAGTTGCATGTCATCTGCATAGTAAAAATTGTGCAGTTCCTATTTTTGAGTGTGTGGACTAGAGAACAAATTTATAAATTGAAGAGATGTGGAGAGAGGGAAGAGCCCTGTGGGACTCCACAATCCTGGTGGACTTTTGATGCATTGTACTGGCTGCGGTAGACCAATTGGGAATGGTCCTTTACAAAGGAGATGATCCAGTTAAGTACTTGGCCCGCGGCACGGTCCACTAGAAGAATATGGTCCACTGTGTCGAATGCCACTCTCACATTCTTCACGCATGTCCCTCATCACAAAGAGGATAACTGCTTCTGTGGAATGGGCTGAGCGGAAACCTGCCTGACATGGGTCCAGAAATTTGGGCTCCTCTAGGAAAGCACAGAAGTTTCATGCTACATGAGCTTCTAGTACCCTAGCCAAAAAAGGTAACAGGGATATGAGGTGGGTTTTTCAGTGTAAGTGGGTCTTCGCCAACGTTCTCCTGGAGGGGTACCACTATGGCCTCCTTGAATATGCTGGGTACCTTCCCTAAGTTGAGGGAGAGGTTTAGGAGTGAGAGCCTGGATCTCGGATATTGGAGATTAACGTTTTTAGCCCTATAGGGAGGCAGGTATCATTTGGCGAGCCTGATTTTACTTTGATCTTCTGGTCCTTGAGGCAATCCTTACTGATATCAGGGAATAAAAATGAGGTGACAGGGTTCATCTCTTCCAGAGTCATTTTATATGACTAAGAGCTTATATAGATGCTTGCTTTAATAGTCTTGATTTTATCAATGAAAAAAGTTTTGAGTGTGTCACAGAGAGGCTAGGAGGGGGCGATGGGTAGTGTGGCTCTCTCTGGATTTGAGAGTTCAGATACCATTCTGAAGATCTCCTGGGATTTCTTTTATAGACAAGATGATTTTTTTTAGTGAAAAAGGCAGATTTGGATTGCAAAATGTTCTTTTTGTATTAAAATCCAATTAAAACTAAACTTTATTCGGCATCAAAGACATAAAACACAAGAAATGAATGCATCTCACCCCTTACAATTATTAAAATGCATAGTGCATTTTGTATTCTTTAATGTGCTTTACAAAGATTTTCTTTGCATCAGAGGAATACTTTTTCTGTCATTTACATTCACGCTAGTGTAATTGTAGCTTGGTTAGTTTTAGATCGTCTGCGAACCATTCGAGGCATTGTGTCATCTAGCCTGTCTTGATTTGTGTAGGGGGCATGGATATTGCTGGCTGTCATTAGCCAGTCTGAGATTGCTTTTCCATACAGACCAATGTTCTTATTTAGATCAGGTATAGTTGTCAGAGAGTAATAGAAGGAGCTCTGACCGAGCCATCACTAGCTCCTAGAGAAGATTCTAAGATGAGGTGGTAGTTTTTTGGGGGACAGTTCAGTTAATTACTATTTGATTAGATGGTGGTCGGCCCACACACATGGGGATACTGTGAGGTTGGACAGGGATAAATGTGAAGTCCAAATTTGGTAAAATGGTTGGACCTTGATGTGGGTGGAAGAGAGCACCTGTTGTTCTTAAGTATCCACTTCTGAGGTGGTCAGAGATGTTCATAGATGATTGTCCTTCTTTGTCGTTGTTTACCCAGTTGAAAATGCTGATAGGTAAGGTATTTGTGTGGTCGACAAAGAAGGGGTAGATTAACTCATTGAATAGCTGTGGGAAGTGCTGCATGTAGTCTGTAGGTAAGGAAGCATATGAGGGAAGTAGTTAGAGATTCTAGCTTGATTATGAGGCTGTTGGGATGTTTAGTGAAGTGAGTTTGGTGAATCTGAGGTGTTTCTTAATAACTGCAAGAGCACAGTCTCCTGTTATACTTACTGGTCAGTTGGTTTGGAGGATATAGTAGTTATTGGGTAGGGTGGTGAGGGTGTCATGGGAGGACTCTTCAGTGTGCCACGTTTCGGTCAATAGAAAAATGTCTGGTGATTTAGAGTGATAGATCTCTATTTGGTGTTTCACTATGGAGCAAGTGTGTGAGTATATCGCAAAGGTTAAGTATGTCAAATTGATATTCGCCCGTATACACGCTTGTCGTGTATATCTCTACACAGGACCGAGACCCAGTGTTTTCCTGTGAAATTATAGAGATGTAAACATTGACACAATTCAAGACATGGCTGTCTCTTTCCTTCAGTGGTTTACATTGTGCCAGTACAGTAATGCCATTGAAATATTCCCTGTGGATGGCATTAGATCTGAAGTCCAGGGAGACAAAATTATATATATATGGAGAGTGCCTTTCTTGTTCAAATAAAAATTAATATTTTTTTACAAAGAAGTGTTCTTTTTGTCTGTGTAGACTGTAACTTAATATGGCTGTGGCCATTAAAGTGACGCTTGGTTTTAGATGATTACTTCAGTTCACTGCCTCAAACGTGAAGGCATGAATTGAACATGAAGCCACCCTCTCGGTGTGAGAGTTGGTCCCATGATGCTGTCGACTTCTGCAGTTGACCTTAGTTTTAGGTACATAACATGTAGTCTTAGTAGTGTTGGGCATGGGGAAGCCTTTGGTTGCTAGAGTGGACCTATAGAAAGGTGGCATTTTTGGCCCTGGAGAAATGACTCTGGGAGGAGAGGGATATTTAGGACACCCGCTTGGTGCCCCCATTTTTCCTACGCACAGCTCCAAGGCTCCTCATTTGACAACACGTAAGGGCTTTTAGTAGGGGTGTGCGCAATTAGCATAATTTGCTTTGGCATATTTAACAACGTTTCCGCAAAATTAGGCCAAATCTAATGTAATTGCTCAAAATGCAAATCCAGCATTTAGCATGCTAATATGGTTTTAAATGCATCTTCTTGTCAATTTTTGACACAATTACACATTTTGAGCTAAAAAGAATTGTGAATAAACAAAGGTACAAGGAACAACAGATGTTCAGGTTCTTGTACTCGCTGTAAATCTTTACTGTAAGTCACCTGCTTTTGGCAATGTAATTATAAAATGTTGTGTAAAGATGTAATTTTGAGATTAAGTGTGATGCAAAATCCCCCAAATTGTGTGAATCGCACCAGTGTAATTTTAATTTTGCCCAGGCCTAGTTATGAGATGTGAACAGGGCATAAAATCCTGGAAAAATGTCTTGGCCTGAGGTAGGCTGTAAGGAAACAGACTTTGTGCAGACTTCCCCTCACTTTTTGCCCCCATTTGGACTACTAGCAGCTGTGTTTTTTTTTTAAACTCGGAGTTCAATTAGGCATGCTAATCAGACCTCCGTGTCAGCCTTCTGACCCTATACAAACTGCATGCCGAATTTGATACAGGGGTACCTAGGGTATGTAAGGCAGGGTGTCCACCCAGGGTTGCAACACTATTTTTGCCGCCCTGTGTGTGACAAAGTACAGAATGGCCCACAGCCTGCCGCTGCAGTCTGGAAGGGCAGTGTTTTACACTGCCAGCTCGACTTTGCTATTCACACCAATGGCCAAGCCACCCCAACCCTAAACAGTATATATGTCTCACCTAAGGAAGGCCCATAGAGCCATATGGCAGGGAGCTGTATTTTGGTAAGTAAGGCATATATTTTTCATATGTCTTAACAGCAACACCTTCAAATTGTCGTTTTGCTGTTGATAAAGTTAGTAGCCCCATTGGCTAGTACAGGGTTCAAGGTTGGCACCCCAACCCGGCTAACTCCTGAATGATTCTACCTAGCTGGGTCATGTAAGGTATTAAATTAATCATGTCATTAAATGTGACTTGATGATCAAGTCGACATTTATGCCAATTTTAAAGATAGGAATCTATTAGAAAGTTGCCACTCTGTACTCCCTGGCCTCACAAGTGCCCTGGTACTACAGACAGCTTTCTGACTACCTGGGCAGATGTGTGAACGACTCCCCAGCCCAGGAACGAAGGCAGGAGCTGCGGAGAGAGGAGTCACCTCCTCCCACAGGATGGCCACTCATGAGGATTAGCCGCAAGGCAGGCTTCAAAGGGAAGTAGCACTAACACTCCTGAGCAGGATGCCTTTTGTTCTTGCCGACAAAGTGGGGACAGGGCAAGGAGGGAAAACCCGCCCCTAAACCGTGTCTACCATGGGCATGTAGCCAAAACTAAGCTCCTTGTGACCAAGGAAGGGTTGCGCCATTTTGAAAGGGGCAAGAATGTGGCACTCTGGGATAGCCAGATGCCACACATCACAGGAACTTTGTCACAAGGTAGAAGGGACCCAGTAGCCCCTTGGCTACTGACCGGGTGGCCCCCCTCATATCACTTTCCTGGCATAAATATGGCATCCCTGCACCCGTTCATGCTGGAAATGTTCAGAGGACCAAAGAAGGACTGTGCAGCTGCCCTTGGATTTGCACAAAAGGGAGGCTGAACTGCCAGAAGGACGACACCTGCTGCACTTTGGGCTAGTGAAGTTTGAACTGGTTCTGTGGCTCCTGGCTTTGGGAAAAGTTGATTCCCAGCCTACAGCAGTGACTCCAAGCATAAGTCAGTTGATCTTTTGGAACCAACTCCAGGGACGCAACTGAAATTGCCCAAACCAACAAGTTGGTACCCACCGCTGACGTGTTGCCGCTTCCAGTCACCAGGCCTCAAGAACCTCAAATCCGAGATAGCCTGTAATTACCTGGAATGCTGTCCAAGACTGGATTTGTTGCACCCAAGGGACACTAGCCCCCCACCTAAGCCTTTGGCTCCAACAATCACTGTGCAGGCTAACCATTGGCCCAGCATCGGCTGGCCTGCTACTGGAGCATATAGGATATTGTGGGATCCTTATCTCTGTGGCCACATTTGCGCCCCATCACCTGTGGACAGAGGAGCCTCTACAAAGGCTCCCCGGTCGACCACACAACTACCAAAGCAATCTTTGTGCATCTTTCCCCCTGCATCCCTCAGCATCAGGACCTCTCCATTAAAGCCTATAGCAGTTGTCTTGTCATTTTTGGATCTTGCTCTTAAAAGGCTCTGGTGACCAGGTAACTGTCCAGAGTCTCCTCTCTGGCCCCCACGACCTCTGTCCTACCGGATGTGGTCGCCCAATCCGTGCAAGAGTAGTTGAACTAACTGTTTCTAACTTTTCAAAAA
This sequence comes from Triturus cristatus, assembly GCF_964204655.1. Taxonomy (NCBI): domain Eukaryota; kingdom Metazoa; phylum Chordata; class Amphibia; order Caudata; family Salamandridae; genus Triturus; species Triturus cristatus. The sequence goes on from NC_140593.1 coordinate 632,139,441, forward strand.
TTTGCAATGCTTGTTTGTGGTTGTAGTTAAATGTTTTAATATCATCCAAAATCTACAACTCTGGAACCCTCTGGGGGATTTTGCTCATCAAAGTCTCTAAAAATTAATACAAATATAAACAATTTTTAGAAATTGGTGTTCTCTTTCGTGTTTTGTGACTTCCTTATTTCGTTGTTTGGTGCTGTTAAATGCTTTACACATAGTTCTCTTGCTTAACCATTACTGCTCGCAGCCACAGCTAACCATGGTTGAGTGTAAGATTAAGTAAACAAGCCCGGTCTGGACCTAAGACGGTATTTGAGAGTTTACTGCAAGATAAGGCCCTCCAGCCCTATCATATAGTACTCCCAAATCCTCACAGATGGCAGATGGAAGCAGGTGGCTCTGGGTTTGCATTGCCATCCCCCTCCCTAGTATCTGATAGTCTTACTCCATTGCTGAAGTTGATACTGGCCCCAGTTGATCCCCCAGTGCTTTAGATAGAAGATGAGACAACCAAGATTCTTACGAACATGTCCTAGACATGTTTTATCACTTTTTGTCACTTGTTTGATTCTGAGAGTAAAATGTATTCTTCATGTGAAGTTTAATCTGAAACATCAGTAATGGGTAATTGTTTGATAATCCTTAATACTCTGGCAAATCAGGTTGATTAAAGCCCGTATTGTAAGCTGTGCTTTCTCTTACATTTCATAGCCTTCCACATTTATCAGTTAGTTTTAAGTAGCTTCTAATTGTATATGCTCCATAGGTAAGCTACTTTTGTCCTGTATGAAGCTCACTTGTGAATACCTTCGCCACTTGTATTCTTGTTCACATAGCACTTCCTTCTGAATTCATCTAAGGATCCATCCTCTAGAATTGTGCTCCATCCATCCATTCCATTAATTCTTTTTGTCTTAGTTGTATTTTGGTTTTAAAACATTTAAATTCATAACAACACTTTAGAACAAAAAACTTACTAATGGCCTTGTCTTTCCAATGTATCAAGATGTATCAAGATGTATGAATGGAACTTTCTTAGCTTCAGGTTTATCTTCATGAAATTGTACGATCATTGATGCAGAGATTAGCATATTGACCCAATCCTCTGTCAGTGGAATTGTTAGTGTTAGTGATTTCCAATTTAATAAGATCAGATATTTTACAGTTCTAGCTACATGGATCAATTTGTGTTGTAATGACCTGCATTGTTCGACTTGATATTCCCACCTCAGTAGGCCAGTGCATCAGGTAATATTTTGTTAACACTGACAGACACACACACACAATCAGGGACCTTAGTCAAAAGCATTCAAGTCATTTGTAACTCCAGAGTATTTGTTTTAGTTTAACATTTTTCTATAGCCCAATTTCATATTGTAATATTGATGTACCTTGCATAACAAGGACCATACCATAGATATATTTTACATTGTACAAGACACAAGCATAGAGAGTATGTAAAATAAAATACCACATTCCTTGAAGGGTAATGGAGGGACGGTTCTTGGAAAATAAGAGATTATGAGCCTGGATTAGGGTAGTAATATAGGGCCCTAAGGGCATGTATGTGTGCCACATGGCACTTTGAACAAAGAAAAATAGTGCTTTTTTAAAGGAAATTGAAAATTACCACCGATATGAAGTTGGTGGTAATTTGAGATTCCTTAATGCAATATCGCAATCTGCGATGCCTACTAGCATAGCATTTAGGGAATCGCAAATTGCGATTTTCTAAGTGCTTGCGCAAAATAAGGAATTGCAATTTTTGCGATTCCTTATTTTGCGAGTAGGTATTTGCCTTCCTACATTGCACACAGCTGAATTGCAATCGTGAAAATTCTGCACATACACATATTACTCACCTGGGCCCAAACCACATTAATACAGTGAGCTAGTAAAACCCGTCTGACATCAGTTTTGTGTAAATTACCTGTAACTTTGTTATTCACCTTTACCAAGTCTTACCAACTCGATAAATATGGTTTCCTTCCTCAATGAATCAGGTTGCTGAGTTAGTTTAAGGTAGAATGACATTTACCTCTTTACTTTAAATAATAACAGACTCAGGAAGTTTCGAAAACCTTTATCTAAATTAAAATTGTGAGTCAAAATTCAATTACAGTAACCACCCTCATGTAAGAGGCAAAGTAAAAAGTCAGTCATAGCAGAGTTACTAAATGATCACTGAAGATGGTACCTGGAAAAGGAGGGAAAAGGAAAAGCAGGCATAAAAGACAGATTTTTCTAATTATATTTACCTATGGTTAGAGATGAAGCCAACTCCGTAAATTGGGGGACCAGATAGAATCTCCAGGACAGGATACAGGTAGGAGATTAGGCAGATTCAGATCTGGGAGGACAACTTCTTCTAAAGTACAACCCCAGCGTTGCACCCCTCTCTGGCACTACTCTCCTCAGGTGTCCCTTTTCCGCAATCCCTCTAGATGAATAGATTTATCGATCAGTATCTCGAACTCTTGGACAGAGTTTCTGGCAGCAGCAGGGTCTGATTTGGGAAAAAGGGGGGTGGTGATGGACAGAGTTTCTGAATGATGCAGAATACTCTTACCAAGTCAAGAGATCATGGTTTTAATCCATCACCGTTTTTTAGCTCACTGCACCATCCCAGCTCAGAACCTGGCTACATGCAAATTAGTCTGTCCCTGTCCCAGTGCATGATGGGAACAGGGCAAACCAAACCACCAAGCCAATTCTTATACTGGGAAGGAAACAAGCTTCCGGGGACCGGTTTCTGGCATCACAGCCTTCGTCGGCCCGGCTTGCTTGAATCCTGATGATGCAATGAGCAAGGGACTCACGTCTGAGCATACCCTCCCACACTGAGTGTGGATAAAATCGATTTGGGAAAAAGGGGGGTGGTGATGGACAGAGTTTCTGAATGATGCAGAATACTCTTACCAAGTCAAGAGATCATGGTTTTAATCCATCACCGTTTTTTAGCTCACTGCACCATCCCAGCTCAGGACCTGGCTACATGCAAATTAGTCTGTCCCTGTCCCAGTGCATGATGGGAACAGGGCAAACCAAACCACCAAGCCAATTCTTATACTGGGAAGGAAACAAGCTTCCGGGGACCGGTTTCTGGCATCACAGCCTTCGTCGGCCCGGCTTGCTTGAATCCTGATGATGCAATGAGCAAGGGACTCACGTCTGAGCATACCCTCCCACACTGAGTGTGGATAAAATCGAAAGGGGGGTGGTGATGGACAGAGTTTCTGAATGATGCAGAATACTCTTACCAAGTCAAGAGATCATGGTTTTAATCCATCACCGTTTTTTAGCTCACTGCACCATCCCAGCTCAGAACCTGGCTACATGCAAATTAGTCTGTCCCTGTCCCAGTGCATGATGGGAACAGGGCAAACCAAACCACCAAGCCAATTCTTATACTGGGAAGGAAACAAGCTTCCGGGGACCGGTTTCTGGCATCACAGCCTTCGTCGGCCCGGCTTGCTTGAATCCTGATGATGCAATGAGCAAGGGACTCACGTCTGAGCATACCCTCCCACACTGAGTGTGGATAAAATCGATTTGGGAAAAAGGGGGGTGGTGATGGACAGAGTTTCTGAATGATGCAGAATACTCTTACCAAGTCAAGAGATCATGGTTTTAATCCATCACCGTTTTTTAGCTCACTGCACCATCCCAGCTCAGAACCTGGATACATGCAAATTAGTCTGTCCCTGTGCATGATGGGAACAGGGCAAACCAAACCACCAAGCCAATTCTTATACTGGGAAGGAAACAAGCTTCCGGGGACCGGTTTCTGGCATCACAGCCTTCGTCGGCCCGGCTTGCTTGAATCCTGATGATGCAATGAGCAAGGGACTCACGTCTGAGCATACCCTCCCACACTGAGTGTGGATAAAATCGATTTGGGAAAAAGGGGGGTGGTGATGGACAGAGTTTCTGAATGATGCAGAATACTCTTACCAAGTCAAGAGATCATGGTTTTAATCCATCACCGTTTTTTAGCTCACTGCACCATCCCAGCTCAGGACCTGGCTACATGCAAATTAGTCTGTCCCTGTCCCAGTGCATGATGGGAACAGGGCAAACCAAACCACCAAGCCAATTCTTATACTGGGAAGGAAACAAGCTTCCGGGGACCGGTTTCTGGCATCACAGCCTTCGTCGGCCCGGCTTGCTTGAATCCTGATGATGCAATGAGCAAGGGACTCACGTCTGAGCATACCCTCCCACACTGAGTGTGGATAAAATCGATTTGGGAAAAAGGGGGGTGGTGATGGACAGAGTTTCTGAATGGTGCAGAATACTCTTACCAAGTCAAGAGATCATGGTTTTAATCCATCACCGTTTTTTTAGCTCACTGCACCATCCCAGCGCAGAACCTGGCTACATGCAAATTAGTCTGTCCCTGTCCCAGTGCATGATGGGAACAGGGCAAACCAAACCACCAAGCCAATTCTTATACTGGGAAGGAAACAAGCTTCCGGGGACCGGTTTCTGGCATCACAGCCTTCGTCGGCCCGGCTTGCTTGAATCCTGATGATGCAATGAGCAAGGGACTCACGTCTGAGCATACCCTCCCACACTGAGTGTGGATAAAATCGAATCGCAGCAGGGTCTGAGACAGCATCTCGGACAGGAACTGGAGCAGCATACGCGTTGAGTCAGTGACGAGTCGGGATGTCAGATCTGACAAGTCGGACCAGGTCTCTAGCTATCTTACCTCAATTATACTGTTCTTGATTCGTGTACCACCCCCTCATGTATCAGTTCTTATGTTTTCCCTTATTCTGATTGGTCAGAATGAGTAGGTGAGTTCATCATACCACCTAAATTTAAGTTTTTCTCCATGAGCCTTTGTTCATGTGCCCGCCCCTTAATTTTCTTTTCCCATAGCTTTATTCCCACACGCATTTCACATTACTCAGTAAATTAACCATTTTGTTCAACATTGTTGCTCTTGCTGGGGTCATCAGTTGAGCTTCTCAGGCTTCTTCATTCAATGTGGCCTTGGCTGAGTGATTCGGGAACCATCATTGTTTCTGGCCAGTCTCTATGCACATGCGCGCAGTTCATATGAGGTAGGGATTCCAGTCACCCTCTGAGGCCCAAATAAGAACTAATAATAAAGTCAGAAAAAGACACGTTAGAACACAGAAACAAATAATTTCACTGTATACCACTTTTCTCTACTCTATCCCCATTTACTTATTTAAATCTTTTGCATTAGTGTTTAATAAAACTTATGAGGTTTAGCAGTAGCAGGTGCATTAGCATGTGAGTTCGAAGCAGCCATTTTTAGTGCCATTGCGCATCTGCAAAATTTTCCCACCAAAAGCGACAGAGTCATACTACGTAGATGCAGTAGACTCATGCGCAATAGAAATCCTGTGTTTTTGTCAGCCATTTTAGGGCATTCATGTTACGGGTTAATAATGCACATAGAGAAGCTTCCCCTAGATAAAAGTGTTTGTGATGTATTGTGGTTTTAGTGTTCACAAAACAAATTGGTTACATTATTATACGTTGTTTGAGAGGATTGAATCCCAGCAAGTTTCTTTCTCGAAACCTTGCTCCATCACTACATCTGGCCCATAGAGTGCAGCTCACACTAAAGTCAGTGAGTTACGGGTTAGGCTAGGTTCCTTTCAAAAAGGTGTGACTTCGAAGGTTTTGGGAGGGATAGGAGATCGTGCTGTGTTCTCAACCGACTGGCAGAGACTGTAATTGGTTAGTGGTGATCCCTGAGAAGGATTGTTTCATGTGTAGAAAAGTTCTGAACTTCAGTGTTTCTAGCTTCTCTGTTTCTCGGAACACTTAAGCCACCAGAAACTGGTATTAGGTTGGCAAAGCTGGCGGGCATAGTCTGTGGACCTTCAAATTGGAATCCTTAACTAACAATTTGAACTCGGCGATATTCAAGGTGGAAACTGTTAGCTGCTTCATTATCAACCATATACTCGAAACGCAGATGTAGACAAAAGGGGGTAAAACTAAAAAAACAAAGTCTTGAACAATCGGTCATGATTGGTAATAAAGACTGTTTGGCATTCTGGTGGGTCAATGGCTGAATGAGGAAATTAAATTGTGCTTTTCTAAATGGATACAGGAAATTCTTTTGACTACTTCCAAGGACCTGACTTGTTTTTTAAACCTGGGCTTGCCTTTTTCATTCATTTGTAGAAAATTACATATCCCGCACAATTTTGGTCTATTCACAGAACATTACTACCAAAACAATGATTATTCAGACAGCTTGTTATGTGAAACATATTCATACTCTTTATGGTTTCGTATACGAGTTTTAAACTCTGATTTTTTTTTTAGATCTCAGTTGGTGGGAGGTGAAACAGTGGATTCCAGAATTTTAAAAAGCTAGTCCCAGACTATCTATTTGAGATGGGGTTTATCTTTAATTTTAATGTTTGGTAGCTCATTATTTAGATATGTGATTGGACATTGGTAACCCTGTAACAACAGCCACTTAGAGTGGAGGGCATGGCTAAAAGGAAGGCATACAAAATCGTTGACATCACCATAGTTGGTCGGTGTGTGGAAGCAGAGTTGGTCGAAGAGAGCTTGCAGCATATGAATTAGTCCCTTTCGTTGGATAAAAATAACTAAAATATGCTTCCTGATGGAGATTAAAATTAAGTATATCTGACCTGAAACTAATATTATTAAATGTCAGTGGCCTAAGCAAATATATTGTAAGTTGCTGATGACTCACTTAGGCAAGTTCAATACTGTAATCATACTAATAGAAGACACTCATCGTTCGGAAAATAATAATTTAGAAAAGTATCAGTAGTTTGGAGGAGTCTAGGCTTGCTTTTAGTAGCACCGTTCATAGACATGGTTTCTTCCAGGCCCTGGTGTTACAATACTGTTTCCAACTCTGGATTACTTCTTTTGAACAACAAACTGGATTGACACATGATAATAATGTGTAACAAGAAATCCCAGGACTGTAAACATGACAGCCTGAGGCATGGAGCTTGGTGGCAACCATACCCATTTAAGAAGCTCCAATATAAAGTTTAAGAGAGCATTCTCTTATTGATGTTAAAGGTGATTAGCAACTAACCATGTGTGGGTGGTGAAGGTTTGTTCATTACAATTGCCTATCTTCCCCTGCTAAATGATTCAAAACCATTGCAGTGTGTTAAAAAGCACCAAAGAACTTAAAAAATAAATACTTGATGATTCAATACCTCTCGATTATCTAATCCTGACTGGAGCTGCATAGTCTAGTCGTGTTGAGTTTAACATTACCCTTGCTCGTGAAAGATCGCTTAACTTCCCACTGTAGTTGATAAAAGACAGAACTTCGGCGTTGCAGCTGTCTCTCTTACACCAATGGGCAACTAAGTGCCTAATTACTTGCTTACCGTAGAGGTGTATCACTGGGCAGTTCCAGACCATAGGAAAAAAGAGGCAGTGACTTAAATATTCTGTATATAACTGAATATCCTGTCCCATTTCCTCTGATGTCATGACCTATGTCTGACTTTCATTTTCCCCTGCCCTTGTTCATCCCTTTTCTAACCATTCCATTAAGCTCTCTGTAAAACAAGGTGCAATGTAATGTAAAGTGAATTTGTAGAGTGCTGTTTGTCACATTTGAGGACATTTAGGTGCTGAGTAGGTGAGTGTAGGCGTGTGGTGAGGCTGGGCCTGAGTACAGGCAAGGCTGGGCCGGAGTCCAGGCAGTCTAAATGGTCCTGCAAGAGGACTGATTGAATAGGCAGGTCTTCAGCTTCTTGTGGAATTTAATAAGTAAGGGGAAGGCCTTGATGTGTTTCAGGAGTTGGCGGCTTGGAAGGAGAATGATCGACCTCTGCTTCTGTGGATGCGGAGTGTGCGTGCAAGTGAGAGTGATGCTGAGCGAAGTTTTCAGGTGAGTTGGTGGAAGTGAAACTGGTAATTGAAGTACGTGGGTCCCGTATTGTGTAGTGACTTGAATGCATGTGTAAAAACTTTGAATTAGCAGCGCTTCTGATGGGAAGCCAGTGGAGCTCCCTAAGGAGTGGTGTTGGTTCAGCACTGGAGGTTGAGGACGAGTCTGGGAGCATTTTGGATGGTTAGAAACCTGTGAAGATGAAGGGCTTGGATGGCAGCGTATAGTGCGTTGCCACAACCCTATCTGCTTGTGATTAGGGCCTGCGTGATGGTATGCCAGGTGATCAGATGATCGCTGTCCTCCGTTGACATTAATAGCTGTAACACCCTGTGGTGTGGAAGTTCTTGAGTGTCCATATACCATAGATTTGAGAACGTTCAGGTCGTGCTCTGTAATTCAGAAAGTGCCCGGTGCCAAGTTGTTCTAGCGGCATAACAGTGCTCCCTACAAAACAATCTCCATCTGTTAATCCTGGTCCCAGTGGGGCAGTCCTAACAGTAGAAGCACTAAGGTGTACAGCGGGTTCTCTCTAGTCAATTTGACACATTTTCTGCAGAATCTGAGGGCCATCGATAATAATATAGGCAGTTTCCGGGGTTTCCTTGGTTTTTTGTAAAGCTCCCTATTTTGGCTGTCCTACTACTCTCATCTCCTCCACAAATATACCATCCACAAATATACCATCCAACCAAGGTGCTGTGTACTAAACATGCGATACTTGGTAATGTAGTTCATAATCCAGGACTCACAACCCACCCTCAGAGATTGGGATTCTAAGTGTGTATATGGCTACCCTTTGTCTCCCTGTGACCCAAGCTAATTTTCAAAACCATGTAGCTAGCTCCTTAAATCACTATACCCACACAGATAAATTTACAAAGAAATGCAGGAACCTGTGCAGTATTCAGCATCTTTGTAAGGGCTATTCTAGACATAATTGGAAGCCTCGATGTCTTCCAGAATTCTACTGAACCCTTCAGTACTGTAAATGGGAAACAACCTTTGCAACAGGGGCTGAGCCACGTGTGCTATTTCCCTGCAAGAAGAACAACACTTACTTAAACAACGCATCTGCCTTAACCACACATATGCATGGTTAAGGCAGACAGCGGTCTAGATGTCCGGATGGGTGGGGAGAGGAACAGGAAGTATTGTGATAGGAAGCTGAGGACTTGACCAGGTAAGTGTGGCTGAGGCCCGGTTGGGGAGGGGTGGGTAGTTTTTAGGGGTGGGGATTGTGTTCAAGGCTCAGTACTGGGGGAAGGGCTAGTTATTTGGGATGGGGATGGTTTGTAGGGCTGAGGGGGGGTTATGGTAGTTTTAAGGGCTGGGGCCAGTTTTAGGGCTCAGGGTTGGTGGGGGATGGGCAGTTTTCAGGGGTGGCCGTCAGGGGGGGCTGTATTTTGGGTAGTTTTTGGCAGGGGGCAGGGTTTTAGGCCTCAGGGCGGGGAGGGGAGGGGGTAGTTTTAAGGGCAGGACAGGTCGGTTTTAGGACTCTGGGTGGGGGGGGTAAGGTAGTTTTAAGGGGATGGCGGGTCGTTTTGAGGGCTCAAGATGGGGGGGTTCCGGGTAGGTTTTTTGGGCAGGGACCAACTGTTAGGGCTTCGGGTCAGGGTAGGTTTAAGGGCTGGGGCGAGGTGGATTACAGGGCTGGTATATCTGATGTTAGGGTGCAGGGCAAGTGGGCTGGGATTTGCAATATACCATGCATATCCTTTTAGCAAATTCATTGTAAGGTATGTGTGGTAAAGGCATGCATGGTAAAGATGCATGCCTTGTTTAGGTATGCATGGGTGTATCACACAACCCTCTAAATGCTGTTTCCAGGTTCCCATCTCTAAGGTCAGCTAGGCCATGATATGTGTATACATGCACACCCTGATATTTAAAGTGGATCAGCCCAATTCATCCCCAATTCTTCCAAGTCAGCAGCTTTCCCCTCTGGCGTCACTGGGAACTTGTTCGTTTTGAAGTTATTTGTTTTCAGCTAGGATACCACCTCATTATGCTGCAGGGGATACTGCATCTGAACAAGTCTTGTACCAAGTTCCTGACATAAAATACCAAATTGTCCATGTACAACGTGATGATATGAATGTCTTCCCATTTTTGTTTCAATTTGTTTTTATTGTTAAGATGAGATTTTAACTTTTAAACCAGTGAATGTCTTCCCATAATGGTAGTCCCCTTTCTCTACCCTTCGTTCTAGCCACCGCAGCCAACGGTTCAATCGCTATCATGAAGAGAAGATGAGATGAGAGAGAGAGAGAGAGGGCACCCTTCCTAGTACAATTAATATTGAGGCAAAATGTTATTAAAAAACACTATGTTATCCCTGTGCACTCTTATTTAGGCAATTTCGGCAAGATTCCAAAAAATTTTTTTGTTGGTGCTCCTTGTGCCACGCGGAGTCCTCCCGCGTCTTAATGAAAATTGTCGTATGTAGTGAGAAGAGTCACCTTCTCACAAAACAAGGGCACTCGATAAACAACGAAACTGGTGAGTTTCTTCATCAATTTATTAACTTCATAGATTGAGTTACAACAAATTCATCCGATTAGATCTCTCGTTGAAAATGTCATTTCCAAATGTAATAGTACATGACAAAGATTATTCTTCTTAGGCTTATTAGACATCCACCCAATGCATTTCGGGTCATTAGTATTTGACCCTTCTTCAGGGGTCTAAAAATGAATTGAAACAGGACCATTAGGTTCACTATCCGAAAAAGTGAATGCTATAGACAGTACAATCAATACATGCATAAGACGAAACATACGTACCAGATACGTGAAACTATAATGAGAACAAACTAAGTAGGAAATTAGGCGTGAGAACAAGAAATAAAAAGGGAAGAAAAATTAAAAGAAAAGAAAAATTAACGAAACATGCAAGAGCTAACAAAACGTGTAGGTAACACAGGGTCGAAAACCAATGTAAAAGAAACACGGAAGCTTAAAGTGAGTGAAAAAATTAAAGCGAGTGAAAAAACACGGAGGCTTAAAGCGAGTGAAAAGATAATGTGAAAAATGATACTAAAGGATCCCTTTTAAACCCAGGCGGGAGCGTGTTGAACGAAAACTTACTAGAAACCTGACGGTTTTCACATATCTAAGGCTCTGCTGGCGGCGTGAAGGTTCGACGTCGGTTCAGGATCATCAATCTAAATCACCCTGTGATTGGTCGATATATATGAGTGGAGTGAGCCAATTGGTTACGTGATAACGTAATTACGCAAGCCTATGGGCATCGAGTTGTCAAAAATAAGGATGCTGGCGGCCAATAGAGCGGCCAGACAAATGTAAACCGTGTGAAAGCGAAGAGTTTAAAAGATACGGAAAAGTAGACAGAAACCTCAATAAAGTTAAAAGAAAAAAGAAAAAACAGTAAAGTTAGAGAGAAACAGAAAACAATAAAATATGACGGAAACAAAATACATTCAAAAGTCAAAATACAAACATAATAAAGATACATAAGTGAACAACATCATTCAAAGATAGATTAATGGATTATGAAATAGTGAATTTCGGGACCGGATAACACAATTTGCCAATGGAACTGTGATTAATAGACTAAAGAAAACAGGCATATTCTATACGATCATTCAACCCGATTGGGTGGGAACAATTAAGTTTTTTTATCCAGAAGTATTCAGTCCTTAGTCTTTGTTTTGCAGGATCCATGTCTCGACGTTGTGTGATCTTTTCAAGTATAGTGAACCGCAACTGAGAAATTTGATGACCAGTTTCAATCCAATGTGATGCTACAGATGATTTTAAATTCTTCGTTCTGATGTTACTTTTATGTTCTGAGATACGAATTTTCACTTTCCTCTCAGTTTGACCTACATATATTTTTCCGCAAGGGCATTTGATGGCGTATACACAATTAGTCGTATCACAAGTACTTGTATGATGCAAAGGTATGGAGTAACCTTTCGTAGGATGATTAAATTGGTTGCCAATTATTACGTTACCACAGTGGGTGCAGTTTTGACATTGAAGCATACCTCGCCATGGTTTAGTCAATTTCTTAGGTGTATTCAAGATTTCCTTAATATTTTTTGAACGTTGAAAAGCAAATGTGATTTTATTGTCAAAAAGATCAAGAAGATCTGGTTCCATAGAAATAATTCGCCAGTGTTTACTTATGATTTTCTTGATCTGTGATGATTCAGTGGAATATTTCAATACACATACAGTTTTGTTCATGTCTTTTATATCTGTGGTTTTTTCTTGAAGAAGGTTAACTCTAGGTAACAGTGATACTTTATCTACAGCTGTTTTCAACACACTTTCTGGATAACCCCTCTGTCGATACTTGGTCAATTGTTGTTCAATAGATTTAGTTAAATCATCATTGTTGGATACAATACGTTTTATTCTGATCAGTTGCGAAGTTGGTAGATGTTTTTTTAGCGTTTCCGGATGAAAACTCTGAAAAAGTAAACTAGAGTTTCTGTCAGTCTTTTTGATGTGTAGCTGAGTCGAAATTTGATTCTGATCAAGTTTGACAATGACGTCAAGAAATGTAATGGTTTTTTCATCAATGTGGTAGGTAAATTTAATCCGGTCATTGTGTGTGTTTAATATCGAAATATTCTCTTCAAGTTGTGAGCGTGATCCTTTCCAAATAAAGAATAAGTCGTCAATGTACCGTTTGTACATGATGATGCCTTCTTTCCACATCGTATTCTCAAGGATGTAGTCTGTTTCAAATTTGCTCATAAAAATATTGGCATACGAGGGAGCCCCCCCGAATCCCATAGATGTGCCACTTGTTTGATTGTAAAAGTTGTTTTGCCACTCGAAATAACTACAATACAAAGCAAATTGCATGAGTTCCATAATAAACAACCTTTGTGACTCCTCTAATTCACTTGTTAACAGGCTCCATTCTAATGCTTCGAGGCCTTCATTATGGGGTATTGATGTGTATAGCGCTACTACATCAACAGTGCACAGACTATAGGATGCATCATTTTCAAGTTCAACCAAATTCAACAAGTTTAAAAAAGAAGTGGTGTCTTTAATGTAGGTGACGCTTTTTTGAACAAGAGGCTGTAAAAATTTGTCTACAAATTTACCAATAGGCTCAGAGATAGACCCACACGCCGAGACAATGGGTCTGAAGGGAGGGTTATTAATATCCTTATGAATCTTTGGTAACATGTATAGCTTTGGTCTTCTTGGAAATTTTGTGTCAAAAAATTGTTTGGTCTTGGTGCCAATCCAATTCATTTCAAATGCATGTTTAGTGATGTTTTCTAGTATTTGTTGATATTCTACAGTAGGATCAGATTCCAAAGGCAAATAGATGTCTTGATTTGCAACATGTTCATTGACGTTATTGATGTAAAATTCAGTGTCCATTATGACAAGGGCGCCGCCTTTGTCTGCTTTAGAAAAAGTTAGTTGTTTATCAGCACTTAAATTTTTAAGTGTATTCCATTCTTTAGGAGAAAGATTCAACTTTCTTGGTTTGACAAATTTCATTTCTTGTATGTCAGCAAGTACAGATCTCTCAAAAGTTTCAATAGTTTTGTGGGTGAAAGGCGCACAAAAGGTACTGGTGGGTTTAAAGTCTGTATCCCATGTTTCTATGCATTGTTGTGTTTGAATATCTTTGAAGAAAAATTTTAGTTTCAAAGTTCTGAAGAATTTAAACAAAGCGATTTCCGTTTCTGCTTGATTGGAATGGTAGGTGGGGACGAATGTAATGCCTTTATTAAGTAATTTAGTTTCTGCTTTGGTCAACTGTTTCGATGAAATGTTGACTATGAGGTTGTTTTCGATTTCTGGCTCCTGGTCCTCTCTGCAATTGTTTGGTCGGATTCTTTTGCTCCTTCTTGTTGGCTTTCTGTTGATGGTGGAGAGTTGGCCGCGGGGCTGATATCTAAAAAAGCAGGCTGTTGAGTGTTATTACTTGTGGATGGTTTGGTGGTGGATAAGGTTGCTTTGTTTAATGGGCCTCTTGACCCTGAAATTTCTGAGTCTGATACCACACTCTCTTGAGATGAAGATGTAGTTGTCTTTTGTGTAGGTTGTGATTGCCATTTCCTTTGATTATAAACTTCAGCCCAAGTATAAACTTCTTCTAGTTTATAATCCAGTGTATCTCTGCGGTATTTTCTAATTTTTCTTTCATTGACTTCCTTTGCATATTTTTCCAGTTTCAAATTAATGTCTTCAAGAGTTTTGGTGAGATCTGGAATTTTATTGATTTCAGTCTGTAAGATTTTAATTTCCTCTTCTAATTCAATTAGGACTTTTGAAAGTTCTTCCACAATCAAGAGAATGAGGTCTAATGAACATTTGTTCAGTATCTGATACCATCTTTCAACAAATTTCTTGCTGTTTTTGCATAACATTGGCTTGAGGGCTATCCTAAGTCCCCTCGGTATTCTTTTGTTTTTGTGATAATGGATTAACGTGGTGGCATGCATCCTTTGATTAATTTCTTTTTTGCTTATATATTCAAACTGTCGTAAAAGTTGAGAAGTAGTAGTTTTTTGTGAAGTGAAACTTCTGGTCTCCTGGATCAAATCATAAATTTCTTGGGCGGCTTCTGCAGAGAAGCCGAGCGTTTCAGCTTTATTGGTGGTTAATTGTGCGATGTCGTCTAGTTGCATGGTTACTGGTGGTGCAAGCAGGGATGGGAAGGACTTGAAAACGAATGAAAAACACTATGTTATCCCTGTGCACTCTTATTTAGGCAATTTCGGCAAGATTCCCAAAAATTTTTTTGTTGGTGCTCCTTGTGCCACGCGGAGTCCTCCCGCGTCTTAATGAAAATTGTCGTATGTAGTGAGAAGAGTCACCTTCTCACAAAACAAGGGCACTCGATAAACAACGAAACTGGTGAGTTTCTTCATCAATTTATTAACTTCATAGATTGAGTTACAACAAATTCATCCGATTAGATCTCTCGTTGAAAATGTCATTTCCAAATGTAATAGTACATGACAAAGATTATTCTTCTTAGGCTTATTAGACATCCACCCAATGCATTTCGGGTCATTAGTATTTGACCCTTCTTCAGGGGTCTAAAAATGAATTGAAACAAGACCATTAGGTTCACTATCCGAAAAAGTGAATGCTATAGACAGTACAATCAATACATGCATAAGACGAAACATACGTACCAGATACGTGAAACTATAATGAGAACAAACTAAGTAGGAAATTAGGCGTGAGAACAAGAAATAAAAAGGGAAGAAAAATTAAAAGAAAAGAAAAATTAACGAAACATGCAAGAGCTAACAAAACGTGTAGGTAACACAGGGTCGAAAACCAATGTAAAAGAAACACGGAAGCTTAAAGTGAGTGAAAAAATTAAAGCGAGTGAAAAAACACGGAGGCTTAAAGCGAGTGAAAAGATAATGTGAAAAATGATACTAAAGGATCCCTTTTAAACCCAGGCGGGAGCGTGTTGAACGAAAACTTACTAGAAACCTGACGGTTTTCACATATCTAAGGCTCTGCTGGCGGCGTGAAGGTTCGACGTCGGTTCAGGATCATCAATCTAAATCACCCTGTGATTGGTCGATATATATGAGTGGAGTGAGCCAATTGGTTACGTGATAACGTAATTACGCAAGCCTATGGGCATCGAGTTGTCAAAAATAAGGATGCTGGCGGCCAATAGAGCGGCCAGACAAATGTAAACCGTGTGAAAGCGAAGAGTTTAAAAGATACGGAAAAGTAGACAGAAACCTCAATAAAGTTAAAAGAAAAAAGAAAAAACAGTAAAGTTAGAGAGAAACAGAAAACAATAAAATATGACGGAAACAAAATACATTCAAAAGTCAAAATACAAACATAATAAAGATACATAAGTGAACAACATCATTCAAAGATAGATTAATGGATTATGAAATAGTGCATTTCGGGACCGGATAACACAATTTGCCAATGGAACTGTGATTAATAGACTAAAGAAAACAGGCATATTCTATACGATCATTCAACCCGATGGGGTGGGAACAATTAAGTTTTTTTATCCAGAAGTATTCAGTCCTTAGTCTTTGTTTTGCAGGATCCATGTCTCGACGTTGTGTGATCTTTTCAAGTATAGTGAACCGCAACTGAGAAATTTGATGACCAGTTTCAATCCAATGTGATGCTACAGATGATTTTAAATTCTTCGTTCTGATGTTACTTTTATGTTCTGAGATACGAATTTTCACTTTCCTCTCAGTTTGACCTACATATATTTTTCCGCAAGGGCATTTGATGGCGTATACACAATTAGTCGTATCACAAGTACTTGTATGATGCAAAGGTATGGAGTAACCTTTCGTAGGATGATTAAATTGGTTGCCAATTATTACGTTACCACAGTGGGTGCAGTTTTGACATTGAAGCATACCTCGCCATGGTTTAGTCAATTTCTTAGGTGTTTTCAAGATTTCCTTAATATTTTTTGAACGTTGAAAAGCAAATGTGATTTTATTGTCAAAAAGATCAAGAAGATCTGGTTCCATAGAAATAATTCGCCAGTGTTTACTTATGATTTTCTTGATCTGTGATGATTCAGTGGAATATTTCAATACACATACAGTTTTGTTCATGTCTTTTATATCTGTGGTTTTTTCTTGAAGAAGGTTAACTCTAGGTAACAGTGATACTTTATCTACAGCTGTTTTCAACACACTTTCTGGATAATGTTATTACCCATATTGACCTGTGCCACATTGGTTAACATAAAGGACCTCTATCCAATGGATCCATTAGGTTCCGAGGCCCATGCGATCCATGGTGACAATTAAGAAGTGCCATCTTACAGTATCAAATGCCTTCTCCAGGTCTACTGAGGCCACAATTGCCCTAGGGTGCAGATTGTTATATAGCTCATCTAGTACTTTGTACAGTCTCCTAAGACTGAGCGAGCTATTCCGTGAGGGTATAAACCCATTCTACGCTCTATTGATTAGGGATGGTAGGTGTTGATATAGCTTCATCGCCAGTACCTTACGAAGTATTCTAAAATCACAGTTCATCATCGAAAAGGAGGAATATGATTGGACCAATTCTGTGCCTTTTAGGAGTGAGGAGTGATACAACCAGGTCTTCCCTGGATATGTCAAGAGGTTCACCTCTCTTCCAGTCTTTTGCATATACCTTTGCTAAATGGGGAATCAGAAAATTTGAGAAGGTTTGATAAAATTCGCCAGGTAGCCATCATGAACTGGCTCTTAACTTTGCTGGATCATTGATGCCTGCCTACAGCTCATTGAGGGTGATTGTGCTACCCACTTGTTTCCTGACTTCCCCATCCAATATGATAAGTCAGGCTTGTTCTAGAAAAGCCTCCACCTTTTCCTCTGAAGCCGCTTGCAAAAAGCGAGTGTTCCGTCGCAAAAATGTGGCCCCTCCATCTACGCTGCAATCGTGTAACCTCTACCCCGTTAGATGAGTCTCCTGGAGATGCGCTATATGCGCTCTGTTCCCTTTGAGAGCATCATTATCTTTGTATTTTAGGTGCCGATCCTAGCCCTTGTACAATATAATATTGGTCCCAGTAAAGGATTATTCCGAAGCAACAAAACATTAAAGAAATGAAAAACATAATAGGACAAACACGTTGTTTAATTAAAGGTCCAATGTTATTTAATCACACTGAATGCTACATAAGCTTTGTTGTAAATGATTGTATCAAAACAATGCCAAACGCAAGTGCCCCAACAAAGGGAGGGGGTGATATAGAAGGTTTGGTGATTTGAGTGAGGATAAGGGGGTATATAAAGAGAATATAGTGCAAATCACATATTTCTTTACATAAGAAAAAGGCTCCTCCTTAAGCCACATAAATAAAAACAACATTCAAAACATCACGTAGCCATGATTGTAATCAATAACACAGTGAAGAATCGCTGTTGAACAAACTGGCGTGTTTGTCCCATTATGTTTTTCAATCCTTTAATGTTTTGTTGTTTTGGAATAATCCTTTTTTGGGACCAATCTTATATTGTACAGTTTCATTCCCAGGTCCCAGTGACGTATTTTAGGTCTACCCTTTTTGGTAACTGATCCTAACCCTTGGACATTCCAAGCGATAAGACAATAGCTGCTATTGCGCGTACCCATGATACCCTGTGTGATATTCAGCGTTTTATTCCTGCTGCTTCCTACCAAAAGTTCTCAGAGAATAGGCAAACCCTGGATTCACCCCTCTCTCCCCTTCCTCAGTTATCCAATATTTCCCTAGATCTTGCAGCAGCTCCTTCCTAAGATATAAACAAGAGTAATCTTGTACCTAAGCTAATTAACCAAGCTCCCATTCCCCAGGGCGGAAAGGCAGAGGCATCCTGCCCAACCTTTATCACTTGTAGGCAACATGTCTAGGTGATTGTGCTTGATCTGCAATGTGTACGAACCAAGGGGTGTGGAGACTAGCCCTAAAGATATCCCTATAATCCACCCTAACAACCCCACTGGCATTTTACAATGAGGTGAAAAGGATTTTTGTAAGGGTGCAAAATCTTTAAGTCGGCATCAGTGTCCCTAGGACCAGCAAAACCTCACCCAGTCCAGTAGGTGTCTGTCTAAGTTCCATCAGGCCATCTAACCGTGGACAGCTGCGTGTGCCTCACTCCCAACTTGTCTAACCATATTGTCCAACATAGTACATCATTCACCGATCTTCTGCAGCTCTGAGAGTAATATGGGGAGGGTTATCAACCCCCATTGGAAGCGGCATCTGAGTCCACCTCCAAGAAACTGTTGCCAGATTCCACACAGATATCGTCTCTGAATACCGCACTCAGCTTATCTCTCCTGCCACCTGGACTGCTGACGCTCTGTCTTTTACGGTCTGGAGCCTAGTCAGTCTCCTCAAAGCAATTCTTTTCCTATGGCTTTTCTTTTCAGAGGTGTAGCCATAGGTGAAATTGCCAAGCACTAAAGTGACTCATTTCTGCGGATTTCTAGCCAGTCCCAAGCCTCTACAGGTTCTGCAAAAAACAAAGATTTACCAACCATATTTACTTTCAGTCTAGCTGGAAATATCAGAGCATACTACTCTGTGAGCGCCATTTTCTCCACAGTAAAAAAGCCATCTTTCTTTTGTACCAATATAGTGTACTCCGGAAACTGCTTCACTGATCCATTGTGAGCCTTGAAATGGGCCAGCCTCCCTGGTTCTCTAGAGGAGGACATCTCTGTTATGGTAACACAGGAGTTTGGTAACTACCGTTCTGGGGGACTCCCAGGGTGGTTGTCTCACAGGCGCCTTGTGCACGCTCTCCAACGCAAAGACATGTATCCGTGCTTGAAGTGCTACCTCCACGCTCATACAAATTTCCAAAAACTTCACCAGATCAGTGCCTCTGTCCCCTCTGGTAGGAACACGATGTGTACATTATTCTGACAATTTCTTTCTTTTGCGTCCTCCATCCTGTGTTCCATTGTGGTGACCCCATCTGTGACGGTTTGCAGTTATGTTTATGTAACGTTAGTCCAAGCTCAGCCAGTGTCACCTTGTTGGCGCCTTCTTCCTTCACTCAGTCTGCTACTTTTTGCTGATCCTCTCTAAAAATCCCCACTTCCACAGTCACAGTGTCTATCCTAATGTCCATTGCTTCCTTTGAGGCCATGATTGCCACCAGTACTTTACTCAAGTGCAGTTAGAGGAGCTCTGGGAGAACAGCTAGTTCCAGTGAGGTGCTCTCTCCCCTTCAAGAGTTGGAGCTCTTGTGCACCTTATCTTCCAGGGTATTTGGCTCTCTGGGCTTCTGGGGCTTCCCCATTTTGATGGGGCTTAGTCTTTCCTGCTATAGTATTTTTTGCCTACGTGTACGCCCTAGGGTGCAATCTTTGTCACATTCCTCAGTGATCCGCTCTGACCCCAGTATGTCCTAAAACGTGACAGTCCCTTCTTAGCTGGGGTCCCTCACCCTTCCTAAAGCCAGGAGGGCTTCACATCTAGCTGAACCAATGTTCTCTTTCCTCCAGATGCACCCTGTACACTGAGTCTACACATACCACTTCAAAGAGTTCGCCCCGGAGCACTAAAATTTGCAAATAGACGAAGCGTGTAGAAGTTACTTTATTGTTTTGTGTCGTGAAAGCGAGTCTACAATCAAATATGAACCTTAAATATTTTAAGCAGGTTTTGGGAGCTGCCTCAGTTCCTTTTGTCACCAGCTGGAGAACCAGATAGAAGGAAGCCTTCCAAAAATGATTACCTCTATGCTATTGTTTAACTGATGGAGTTGGCAGTCATCCAGGAGGCAACCTTTGACATGAATATTCTGAAGTTGTCAACTGAGGACCAAACCTCTTTGTTACATGGGACAATAATCTGAGTAGTATAGCTTTTGAAGCGATGATGATGATGCCTTAACCCAAGTGGCGAAAAAGGGTTACATGTAAAACAAACATTTTCAGAAGCAATGATGAACAGTTTTTACACTTATTTACCCGGGTCTGGTGGCTTAGTGGACTAATGCTTCCAATGTAGGGGCCTGTGCTTGACCTCATGGTCACCTGTTCCATGCAGCCTTTCATCCTTCTGAGGTCGATAAAATGTCTACCATTGAGTTGGGCAACAATAAACATCTGTTATTCAGTGCTAAGATACCCTTGGGAGAACGTGTGCTTTACAAATAAACATGGTATGTTACTTAGCAGATAAATTGAAGGATAAAATAATTAAACACCAACAATAGTGTTTTATTGAGCGTCCTCACCTGTCAAGAAAACTCTGTATCACAGTTAGGTTGAGTCTGAAGAGTGCTTATTGAAAAAATTAGTAGGCTGAGCCTGAGAAATTAATGCTAACAATGGCGACAAGCTCCCCGAGAGAAGGCAAGACTCAAATATATACTCTATCACACACAGTTTTAGGTATCAATAAATGACATGAGTAAATTCTCACTGAGAATACAAGCAGGTGCCAACCCAAGCTCATGAGACTTAGTACATGGCCTCCATGAGTAACAATTATATTAACCATTTTGGCTGAGGAAGCTGGTGTGCAAACTTTCACGTCTCTGGTGTCCAGACGCAACCCTTCTGGTCTTGGAGAAGTGGACATCCGGTAGGGAAAGTTAACGTGAGCAGTAAAACATGACTCTGACAAGTTACAGCTATGGTACACTACAATAAAGCATTGCATTTTAATTTCATAGGGTGCAGATGCAGGTAGGGGAAGAGGGAATTCAATTACCTTGGTAGAAATGAGATGTTTTTCGTTTCTGTTGTTGCTGGTATTCTTGGTAGCTGAAGTCGATGGGGCCTTTCATGGATGCAGTGGTTATCTTGCTCAGTGCTGCTTCCTCTGAGCTGGTGGCTGGCAAAACCTTGTGCGTCCTGGTTGTCTCCGCCCACCGAGGCTCTCTCACACTGGTCATTGCAGCAGCTAGCAGTTTTCTGGCTGCGAAACGGGTCACTCCAACTTTTTAGCATTTCTTCATCAGCCAAAGCAAAGTTGCTCTGCAGATACTTTCCAAACTTAAGTTTACTGTGGAGTAGCAGTTGCAATGGTGGCAGCATTCCCTCTCCTGACCCCTCTGTGTTTTCATCCCTACATTGGGGTATAGACCTCTTGGTCATGGATTGGAAATGTTGAATGACGTAATGGTCGATCAGACCAGTATGTATCTTTCCGTGGTTGCCAGTCTTGGACAATTAGCTGGTGTGAAATGTTCAAATGACCCTCAACTCTTGGAAAGGTATGGCTTCTTGTTCACCTCATTCTCTGGTCATGCAGATTGGGAGCCACTCCTGAGACACTCGAGCTTGCTCCAGTGGGATGTGGAATAGCACCCCGATAGGAAGCCATTTCCTTAGAAATGTAGATCTCCAGCAGGAAGAGGTGTGCAGTAGATTTCCCTCTGTCAGGGGAACTGCGGCTTCATCCAAGAGGCCTCACAAGGTACTACCCCCATTCCCTTTCAGGGACAATTGTTTTCAGTGGAGGTTAGAGGAGATGTGTACCTGCAACCTAGAGATTTGTAGCTTCATACAAATGTGACAACCGTCTTGTGTAGCGCAACACACATAGAGACAAGTGGACTCCACAGCTCATCTATGTAGCAAGAGAGAGAAAGAGAGAGAGACTGTCTTACTTTTTTACCCTCTCTTGCTTAGACTCCATAACAATTAAAGATCCCTCATTATGTGTGGCTTTTAGACTTTATATTCGAGTGCGGAGTCATATAGGCGGCCCCTCGGCACGAATGTAGGTACAAAGGCCTGCCATCACTGGCAGTCCACAGATAACAGGGGTAGAGGGGACAGTAGTAGAAAGATGCACATAGTATGTTTCCTCAACATTGAGATCCTGCTCTCTCAGCTGTAAAACTGGTGTCCTACAGTGAACTTGCATACTAGTTGAGCTCACTGTGAAAAAAACGAAAAGGATAACCACAAAAGATACAAGGGCAGACCAGCACAGCTTCACAACAATTCCCTAACCTATAGGGATTCTTTGTGTCCTACAAGGGCCTCCAAACTAAAGCTATTATGAAAATTACTTTAGAGGATATTTGGTCGGGATATGCAAAGCCCACAAAGGGTCAAGAATGCTTCAGAGTTGAAACTCCACTCCTCACAATTCAGAACACGCAGGCAAGATCTGTCTGCGATTCTGTCCGGATATCAGAATCCTCTAACAAACTTCCGGAACAACACTGAAAGAGTTCATTTCTGCAAAAGACCCATACCGTGTGCATGGTGGATGTTTTGCTGAAATGAACTCTTTTAGTGTTGTTTTGGAGAGTCCACTTAGACTTAGATTGGGGAAAAGCACATAAGAGAATACTTGCCAATAGACGGAAAGTGAGTACTCCCAATTCTCGTTGCACAGATGCACGTCACTAGACAAGGGATCCTCTGTTCATACAGCCAATTTATAAGGCACCAGTTCTTACGTTTAGGTGATAACTGTGTGAAATGTCTAAAGTTATGCACATCCTGTTGAATTAGGAACTGCACATGAGGAGAAGGGATTGCCCCTCCAGGGGTCAAAAATCCACAGTATGGAGAAGCAAAATGTCTGGGGTTATACCTGTGGCAGATAGAATTTTCTACAAACGTGGCTAGAAAACCTGAGATTTAAAGAAACTGAATACAAGAGGAAAAATATTTTCAGATTAATGATGACTGTATCTATTGATATTGTGTGGGATAAATTAAAAGCACTTTTGAGAGGAATAATAAAGTTCTCCGCAAACATTACACCACTTGTCTATGGTGGGTGATAATTAGGGTACCATGAATACA
This sequence comes from Triturus cristatus, assembly GCF_964204655.1. NCBI lineage: Eukaryota > Metazoa > Chordata > Amphibia > Caudata > Salamandridae > Triturus > Triturus cristatus. The sequence continues at coordinate 632,162,547 of NC_140593.1, forward strand.
ACTGGGTAAGTTACCCACAAGCAGAGTGAATACAGAAGATGTATTTGGTAGACTTGAACTTAAACAATAATAATTTTGTCCAAAACATACATGGAGAGAGTAAGAAAGTGCTACAGCTTGCTAATTGTTTCTGCAGAGCCACGCAGGGCAGCTTTCTCTGTCTGAACACCTTGTTGTTTGAATTTGCATGCTCTTTGTCTTTCGTTTTGGGAGGAAACCCCAGCAGATTTATTAGGGAAAATGCTGGCATACCAGCAAGCGTTTTTGGGCACCACGGTTAAGTAGTGCATCAGTATAAAGGAATTATGAGTATCAAAGGGAAAACAGACATAAATTTACTTGTTATGGATTTCTTTCCGTGTTTTGTGGAAGTTTTGTACAGTGAAAAAATCATGGCAGACAGTTCTAAGGAGGAAGCATCAACCCCAAAAATAAATGAGCCACCTTACCTCTGCTTTTGAAGCTTTGAAACCTCACGTCTTCGTTGGGAGGTCGAATACAAGACTTGGGAAGAAACGTGAGGCATAAGTTTGTCCTTCAAGAAAGTTGGGTCCACACCATAGAATGAAGCATGGATTCAGCTACATTGTGGTTCAGTTACAACAGATCAGTCATCAATTCAGGCAGCTCAAATACATAGCTTTCTTGTCAAACTGATGAGCGCCAGCAATTCATGTAGACTTAGGGAAAGCTCAAAAGCCATCTTACTTCTCATGTTTTTAGCTCCTCTCTCTGAAGGACAGCAGACAGCTAAGGTTGATTCTCACACATGGTGCCTGACACCTATAATTTCAGTTTTTCATAATTGAGCTTTATCAATTGGATATGGGCGTCATTACCATAACCGTAAAAAAAAGAAAAAGTCATGGGATATATGAGGAAAATCAGAGCTAGATCTAGACCTTGGACAGACTAGGTAACCTCAGGGTCCTCTGTGGGAACACCACAGGTGAAATCAGAAGTGAAAGGAGGAAGGAAGACAGCTTGGAGCTATCATACCACGTAATTTATTGGAAGCGGCTTACTAGGATGTTGTGGGTATATGGTGAGAAAGGATCAGGACCATGATACCTCATTATCAGTTGTTGTCATCTCATGTTAATTAAGAAAGGAACCAGATAAGTATTGCATCCCTAGAGGCAAGTGAAAGGAGACCTGAAATACATCTAAACAACATATGGGTTCATTTAGCAGCCTACCCTGGACTGCAGCGTCTACCTCGAGGTGTCTCATAGCACTTAGAGCAGATAAACAGCCTGAAAACCAATGCATCACGAGGCCAAAACCTACTGACTCGTAGATAAATATCTGGCTCAGCGCAACTTGACCTTCAGTACTTTGCTTGGAATTTTTTTACTCGAACCACATTCACCACATGTTGGAAAGGAATATTAAACTGGGATTTGAAATTGACTGCGTCACGGTCCAACAGCTACAGATGCAGATTTGACGTCCCGGCTCTTAATGGTAATTTCTACAACTTGTAACAAATTTGAAGCTGCAGAACTGCTGCCATGACTGATTCAAATTAATATCTTGCATCAGCTTACTGCATACTTCACCATTTCGGTTTTTATTCCACTCCAGGCTTGATCATGGCTTACTGGCTGCAGCTACCTATTTGATTTGAGGTTCTGCAATGATTCATGGAAACTCTGCTGTCACCTTTTCCTTTAATGAGAACACCTGGTTAGATGTGCCTTTTTCACTGGTACAGTCTTTAATGGCTAATAATACTTCTATTTTGAGCTTAACGTGGTTAGTGAGTACTGTGACCTTCTTACTTTCGCTTAACTACTCTAATAAATTGTGACACATGTGAGACCCACTGTCCTATCATACAGCTTTGTTGCTGAAAGGTGAGGCAATGATTCCTAATTGATGAAACCTGTTTTCCTTTGTTGAGCTGCCTGTCTGCTACTGAGGTAAATTGGCCACAACTCACGTTCGAACACTCTTTCTCACAGCCCTATGAGCCGATTTCACATATATGTGCAAATAGAGGTTGTATACTTAGCTTTGGAAAAACAAAAGTCTTCCTGGCCTGATTACTCTATTTGGGTGGGATGGAAAAACAATTTCTACGTAGAAGATAGTATGTACTATATAAGTGTCAATCAAAAGTAAAACTTAAGGGAGTCTAAGTGGTTCCATATAAACTAGTTTTGACATCTAAATGGAGGCATCTTCTCTTCTGCAGTCCAGCATTATCCCGCAGCACTGTCCACTTATGTGAAGGTCCCCAGTCCAGCACTCCAGACAAAACCAAATGTCTGGACCTTCTGCTTTTGCTTTTATTATACTTAATGATTTTTTTTTTCTTCTGTTTGTCTCTCCTTACCATCTGAACCTGTGTCAGGAACCCACCTCGAGGGGCCGTTTATCAGCAGGGAAAAGAAGGGAGCACACCCTGAACATTGTCTGCGTACCTTTGAGGACCAGGGCTTTCAGGACCTGTTGGGTACTTATGGTAGCCTTGAGGGTGTGAGTATCGTGACTCTAGCACCAGAGATTCAGAGAAGCAGTGAGGTGATTGCTGAACTGGCCAAGCGTGGGATCTGCGTCTCACTAGGTGAGGAGGTATTGAATATAAGCATTTGTTTGGTGGATGTACGCATGTTGTCTGGAGTGACCATCAGTGGTAAAATGGTATCTAGTGAATTTAGAATCTTTTGAACTTTCAATGAAAACTCTTCTCATTGTACATTATGTCCTCCTTAATGTCTGTGATGAACGGTCTTTTCTGGAACCTGAATTTAAAGTTTCTATACAGTAGTGTGTCTGTTAAAAGCAGGCTAATGGGAACTATTATCACTTGTCTGTACAATAGTGTGTCTTTTGTGGGACCGCCTACATCTAAATGGATTATGTTGGGTTGGACAGAACTAGTTATTTTTTCCTTGTGCATCTGTTTGAATGACTTTGGGTCAGGCTAGCCTCTAGATTTCTGTTTGTCTACACATTTGCGTGCTGGAGACTAGTTGTGCTCTGAGATTTAGGTCTTGGGATTTTGTGCACCTGTACAAGGGAAGGTGTGATTTACAGAGGCTGATTGTTTCTAGGGTTTGCTTTTTCTATACTGCAGAGATTATATGAGTAGCTGCTTATGCCTATCTCATTCTGTGCCTGATAGGAAAAGGACAGTTGGGACCCTCAATATTGCGGCATGATGAGGCTGATTTTGTTTCATTATGACAATTTTGAAAATGTACATTCTTAGGGTTGCCATTGCTGTATTTTCGCATTCATTTTTTTTTTATCTAACTAAGAAGCTTGTTGAATTCCGCTTTGCCTAACCTTCATTGCAGTCTATTTGAGAAAAATGGTTTCATTGGAGGCGAGGCTATTTGGTTCCCCATGTCTGTTAGGCAGAATTCCTGAGAGGAACAGATTGGTTGAGGCCCTGAAATTTTTATTCCTACTGTGGTGTTCTGGTGGAATATGAGATTGGGGTAGAGTTGTCACCTTGGTTTAACAGTAACTCAATAATGGCATGCTCTCTTGCATCACCGACGTATGCTTTTCATGCCCCACAGGTCACTCAATAGCGAACCTGGCCCAGGCGGAGGAAGCAGTGCAACAGGGAGCCTCCTTTATTACACATCTCTTCAACGCCATGTTACCTGTGAGTGTTTGAGAACTGGCATAAATATACTCTTGTCCTGTGCGAGCTTCTTAATAGTGGTGGTCCAATGTCTGAATCATTTCGTCACTGCCTCTCCCAATTTGCTCCCCTGTAGTTCCATCATCGTGATCCAGGGATTGTGGGACTGCTGACAAGTGATCGAATCCCAAAGGGGCGAAGAGTGTTTTATGGCATGATCGCAGATGGGATTCACACCAACCCTGCAGCCTTGAGAATAGCCCACCGGGCACACCCCAAAGGTGCGTGGAATGTTCACTTTTACAAAAGTCCATCCCTCTTTAGCCAGTTAACGGACTTGTGTGACAGAAATAGGTCTGTAAGCTATGTACATGTTTGGAACAGAGGTGAAAGATCTATTCTGTAGAGGTGTGAGCGTAGAATTGGGGGCCCAAATTTAGATTACATAACAGGGCCTTCTGCGTGTTTAAGTCCTGCTGTACCTGTGTGTATTTTATGGACAAACATACATTCTATACAATACATATGTTCTTCATTGTTCTTCAGGACATCTCACTGATTGTTTTCACCCAGAATGTTGCTTTGTCCCTCAAAAATCAAGACAGTTGTAAGTTAAATGAGGCAGTGTGCTTTCAATTCCTTGCAAGGATCACATGCTGATCTTATGGGATGCTTATTCTTGGCCTTGTATTTCAATATAGATAACCTGTTATTAATGCACATTTTCAAAACACATTTTTGTCTTTAATGACTGTAAATAACAAGTATGCCTAATGTACAAGTTAATGGTGCACAATTTACTGCCCTCATCAGGCTGGAAGAATAAGTTGGCCATGTTAAGACTGAAATCCTGTCCTGCACATATCATTAACTAAGGTTTGTTCATTTGTCATCATACTAAAAGCTTTGCCAGTAGTTGGGATGTTCTTGTTGGCAGCTTCACGCCCCTGTCTATACATTTTTATGTTACACAATAAGTGTGCTCCTCTGTGTTAGTCCTTGGGGTGGTGCAGTGAATGATGTTCACTAACAGCAAATGCATCTGAAGGAGGACACAGCAGTGCTGTGAAGTCCTGAGTCAGCCTACAGTACAAGCGAGAGTTTGTTTTGTGGGAGCCTCCTCATCTCTGTATTTCAGAAAGTGCTCCTGTCCAGTGTGCTAGCCCCTCTGTAGGAGCTGTATGAGGCTTACTGCTGCGAGTCTATATCAAAGACGCCAAGTATCTCCTTACCCCATCCTTGTCTTCCTCTTTTCCTCTGATTAGAATGGCTCTCTGGCAGATTGCCAGGGTATTGCTAAAGTACTGCGTATGTTTGAGCTGTGGACAGCTACTAATAGTTTGACCTAATTCGAAAGAATTACAAATAAACAAATTTTAAATCTTTAGTCGGTGCGAGAACAGACAGTGTAGCACACTTACGAACCCAGCCCAGGTTCTGCTGAAATCACAGAACAAAATTAATTGTTGGTCAGGCGATTCAAAGTGGGATGTGGAGAGACACAAGCGAAGGTGTGGAAGAGCCAATGAAAAACAGATCTTGTCACTTCTTTGAGCATCTATGATGAAAGGTAGACTTACAAGCCGGTGACCACAAAAAAGGATTAAAAAACTACCAAAACAATTTTGTAATGTTGGAGAAATTATAGATGAATCCTTCTGAAATTAATATACATTTCCTAAATCTCTCAGAGACATCTACAAATTACCCTCCAGGGAGCTTGGCTTGGGGTTAATTTTAATTATTCCAGTGTAATTCGGCATTACTATTGTGACACGGAATTACTGATTGTAACGCCATGTACCCGCATCACTTAACTGATTCTCCCGTTTTGGGAAAATCGGACCACAAGATGCACTAAAACAACGCAAGAGCATGATCACTCGCATTTATTGGCAAACAAGAACATTCAGCAAGTGACATTTTGAGTAGATTTTCAACCCGAGCAGCAGGAAAATAAACTCAAAATGTATTTTCAAGTTGAAATTTTACCCAAATGGACTGTTGGGGTATTTCTTTCAGAGAGAAATGAACTTCTTTATTGATATATTTTTAAATAGGAAGGAAGTGCTATAGACACTAGAAACTGGGAGGCTACTGTACATACAGTAGCAACTTCCTCTTCCTGTCTTGAAGACTCCTCCCTCTGCTTTGTCCAACTCTTGGTCACTTTTGATTTTGGGGATAAAATATCACCCTCTCTTTGTCTGCAATCTCTGCTGAATCCACACTATTGGAATGTTAACTTTTTGAAAGAAATGAAGTAAGTTCAATGCAGCCCTCTGGAAAAAAGTTTGTTGTTTGAGGGAGGGCATGTTCCTTTTTTTTGTGTATCTATGCTGATGGGTGGCCAGGGATTTGGGCTGGAGTAAGGGGACCCACGTGGGGTTAAAGCTTTTAAGGGGAAATAGAAATGTTTGAATTTGTTTGACTGGAGGCCTAAGAGTAAAGTAAATATAATTTTTCTCCATTTATTTTGTGTGTGTGTTTTTTTAATTTATAAATACTGATTTGTTTACCATTTTACTGTGAAGTTGTTTTACTGTTTGGGACCTTGTCTGTTATGTTTCACATTCTCACTGCTGCGGTGTTGTATGCTTTTGAAAATCCTTTAGGGGTTTGTGGATGGCTGTGAATTAAATGCCAAAAGTAGTTTATTATGATTTTTTTTTCATGTGCATGTTGCTTATACTATCTTTTCATTCCTTTCCCTGCAATGCTACAAGATCTTTTTTTCTGAGAGGGGGAGTGGGCACCATGCAGGACAGGACAACTATCTTCTTTGTTCTCCATGCCCTTTCTTTGCAGGCCATGTTGCGGTGGCCATTTTGCGTAGCCAGTGGGTGTGTGTGCGCCTCCTTATGTTCTGGCCAGGCGACAACCATTTTTTTGTGGAGACGTTTTGTGTGTGTGTATTTGGTGGGCATTTTGTCTTTGCCTCTATACCTTCTTCAGTGGGCCTTTGACTGATAAGCTAGCTTCCACCATTTTTTGCAGCCAGTGTGTGCTTCTATCTCTTTATTCCACTTTTAAACCTTTTCCTAGGACCATTTATCGATGAAGCCTATGACATTTTTATTCATTATTTTTCTTTTTTCCTGATATATTTATTTGTGCTTGTTGCGGATTGTAGTACAGTGTATTGTTGTTTTTTAAAATAATTTTTTCGAGAAAAAGAAATTCCCTGATTCTTTCCTCCCATAGAGTGCTCAAGAGCTGTGAACCTGGTGGGTCACTCGCAATCAATTATTTAATGTATTTTTGCCCTTCCTCTACCAGCCTTCCATTGAGTCCCTATTGGCCCTAGGGCCTGGCGGGTCACTGACCAGCAATTATTTAATGTTTTTAAAAAAAAATGTTTTGCCTGACTGCCATAGAGTATCCATGGGCCCTGATGGGCACCAGCTATTATTTGATGTATTTTTTTGCCAGTGTGAATGCTTGCCAATGCCAAAAGGCTGCCATGTTCTTTGTTTTTTGTTGTCCTTGCCCTTTTTTCGCTGACCATGTGGTGATGGCTATTTTGTGTAGCCTCTGTGTGTGTGTGTGTGTGTGTGTGTGCGGGTATGTTTGCTTTAGGCTGCTATTTGTTCTTTTTTCTCAATTCCCCTTCTTTGCTGGCCATACGGTGGTTGTCATTTTGTGACTCCTTACTTGCTGGCCATGTGCGACCACCATTTTGTGGATCAGGTTAGTGTGTGTTGGTTTGGTGCCCATTTTGTCTTTGTCCTTCAAGACTACTACTTCAGTGGCCATGTGGTGTATGAGCTAGCTTCCACCATTTTGTGCAGCATTTGTGTGCTTCATTCCACTTTTAAAAACCATTTCCTTCCCCCACTGATAGAAGAAGTGTTATATGGTTCCTACAAATGTAATAGGACTGTGTATCTGACCAATATGAACTTCAAGATGTAGAGATTTAGACTGAATATATAAGTAAATGTTGGTTTGTTTTGGCTAGCTCACAGTACCACATCTGAACCCCTAGGTAACAGATACTTCTGGTAACCTTTAACACAATCACCCTGATTCCCAAGACAATTGTGGAATCTGATCTAAACCCTTTAATTTGTTACTTGTGCAAACCCAAGGTATAAATGAACAGACACAAAAATGCATTTTCAAAATACTTAGTGAAAAAGTCGTGTTTTTGTAATGAAAACATGAGCTGTGATAATTATGCAGATGAGATAAGTAGCTGTAATAAGTATTATTAGAATGGTGAAAATTAGAGTTGGGGTGGTGTTGTGGCATTTCTGTTCATTTTTTCTTTTTTCCTGAAATATTTGTTTGTGCTTGTAGCTGTTTATTGTGCAGTGTGTAGTTGTTTGTTTTAAAGATTTTTTTCCAATGTTATTTTTTTCTGCCTCCCTCAGCCTCCGATACAGTCCCCATAGACCCTATGGCCTGGTGTTTTTTTCCCTGCATCTCTTGCCTCCTATATGGTTCCACTTCCCACTATAGCTCTGGAGGGATGCAAAGTAACCCTTTCTCTGTACTTTTGGTATCATGTGAAAAAATAATTTATGCATGTTTTTGGTTACACTGCTGTCAAGCATTGGGGATGATGATGGTGACGACGATGGAGGTGGACAAATTAAGGCTAGTGGAGTGCCTAATACAAATGCTACTTCCTTTCGTGATTATGATCTGGGAAGTCAGTCAATGAAGTTAGAACCATGAGCTAAGCAGTCCCATTGTTGCATCTGCTACAGTAGCAGTTCAAAAAGGTGGAACACATGTTCACCAGTGTCCGTGAAGAAGCAGCTTCTTTGGTGGATAGCTTAATTCATCGTTGGAACACTAATCAAAGGCCGCAAAAAGAGATTGTGTCCTCCAAAGAGTACATCTATGCCACACAACTGGATCTAATATACACAAAAGCACTGGCCACTTCCATTCCTATCACTGAAATGGATGTCTTAGTTTACAAGACTTTGATTGTCAGTAAGACAACTGATCAAGAAGAACAGCAGCAAATTCGAATCTGGGGTAGAAGTTCTGAAGTGCAGCTTTGAAACTCGATGCAGGGCGTGGCTGTTGGCTCCCAGCCTCTGTAGCAGCAGCTAGCACCATCGTTAGCTACTCGACAACCCACAGCAACAAGTTTACAGCTAACTTCTGCAATAGGTTTATTTAATTCAGCAGGACTTAAGTCCAGTGCAGAGGCACAGGCACAGCCAGTGGCAGCACCAATGACAATTCAGAAGATGCTCCAAGGATGACCAAAAGAGGTGTACCTGGACCAAACCCATTGATCTATTGGCATGGCCAGAGGGGACAGTGGCCAGGGCTCAGTAGGCTTGCAATAATGTATCTTGTGTAACTGGTAGCCAGTGTTTCTTCGGAGTGTTTTTAGTGCAGCCCCAGTTATCACAGTCAGAAGGACCAGTCCCTCTCCTCACAATTGTCGGATGTCAATGGCATATGCAAGTGATGAGCCACTAACCTCTGAGGATCGTCAGCGGGAACAATGATGTACAGAGTATCCTCCCTCGTCCCCAAAGCACAGCGGCGCATAGGGTATGTACAACTCCCAGGCGACCCTGCACCCCGGGGAAAGGGGAAGTGGATAAAACAAGAAAAATGGCTGCCAGATGTTCTCCTTCTCCTGTTCTCCCTCTATGGCCCTGGGGGGACGTGTAGAAGTCGTGGGAGCCGGAAGATACTGTATGCACACAGGAGAGAGAGTAAGGGATTAATACCAGTAATAGTGCGTACCCTCGCCTACTATTCTACATCGGCAGTTACTCACCAAGAACCATGGCAAGCAGCTCTGAGAACAGTGTAGTCCACACGGGAAATGTTCAGGAGGACTATACTGAATCCGGACACAGAGTCCTGATACGCGGTGCAAGTCCCAACATACAAAACAGCGCAACCGCGCTCAGCTCCAAAAGTAAATTACAACCTAAATACCTGAATAATCCGATGATTTGCACGGCGTGGGAAGATACCCACTGAGACCAAGGTACGTGGCTCACGGAGCTACAGCAGTCCTGCGGGGAATACCATCCGCTCTGCCTGACTCCGGACCACCGCTGCGGTCCCCACTGCAAGTAGTGAAGAATCCATGAGGCAAAAATGGCAGCGGCATCCGTAATGAAACTACGAACCGAAGAAGTTCAGAGCAGCTGCAAAGCGGGTTGACCCATCCGCTACGAGGCTGCTAACAGGAACGGCGGAGGATACTCAGCGGCAGGGAATTTCGGCATAGAACGGGAACGGCTGAAAACTGGCTTCCAGGCAGTTTGCAAAGCCCCGCGCTAAACCAGGGGCGGGGCTTTGTAGCTTCGAAATGCGAGCTTCCCCTTCCGGTGATTCCGCGGTGGGGCTTCTGGGAGTTGTAGTGTTCTATGACCTGAGGGATCAGAACTCGTTCTATGTTGTCCATAATGCCTCTTCCTGGCGCTCCACCTAAGGGAACGCAGGTAGGACCGCCTGCCCCATGTCGAGAAGCCAGTGAGCGCTACAACAATATGGAGACACTGGTGATGATTTAAAATGAGCAATCCTTTTATTCCAAAGGATTTTAGTGCTACTGAAACAATGGGGGATGACGAGGGCAATTGGTCTGACATCTCAAATTTGGTCAGTGATTATCCTCCGGATGACCCCGTCCCCTCTATAAGTTTGAGGACAAACTCTACTTTCCAGACTAGTTGATCATAATTATAATATATAGATATATAAATTGTGTGTAGCTTACTTACACAGACAACCTATTGTAAATAATAAACTGAAATAGAATGTTCCAGTGTGTATGGAATAGATAATCAACGAAGAAGTGCACTGCAATTATTTGGCCTGGGCTTGCTGAGAAAGACTGATGTAACTTTTGGGTCAACAGTTGACATTGAAATTAGCAGGTGGGGACAGTCTGCTGAAATATAAAGCCTCTGTTTCCCAAAAAAGAAATTAAAGAACAATATGTCTCCCATGCCTATCCTTTCTTTCATTGCCTCGCTGGACTGTCAATTAAGATTTTAAACACTGAGGCTGCCCTATTTGTGTATTGCACTCCTGGAGCAAGCATAGACATAAGGACACCACATACTTGGAACTGGTACATTACTTGCACTAATGAGTATTACCAAATACAAGATTTATTAGGTTGTTGTAGATGGAAGGTCTGGTAAGCTACACTTGATAATGTATTGTTTTGGGATCATTCTGCATCATTGCTTGCCTTACATATAAAGGGATATGTACTTTAATTTTCCTTTTGTTAATTTAAGTCTATCATCTCTAGGTTCTTCTCAGGCCAGTCAGTTTATTTACCAAGAAGACTAAACTGAAACTTCTTATCCACAAATTCTTTAATTTTTTATCAACACCACAGGCCTATATCGTTCAACTGAAATAAATTCAAAACACATATGACAACAACCAGAAGAAGGCCATTGCCTAGAATCTGCTTCAGTGGGAAACAAGGGGACTCAAAGGGTCCTACACCTGTGGAGTTGAGAGGCACGCTGTTTAGGAAAATCCAGAGTAGTGGCTCAAATGACAAACTCTAATTAAGTGATTGACTTGTGGTGTGCTTTACTGCACACAGCAAAATGTTGTTATTTGAGTGATCAGCCGGGAACATGAATCTAGTCTGTGATTGGTGGTGTGAGAGTGGTTCATCTCACTTCTTAGTTAACGGCACACACCAGTCTACCATCCTATGCCCTATTGCTCCTCAGGCACCATGATGCTTACCGTGACTCTCCAAAATTGACATTTTATTTTTGCCCTCAACAGGCCACCTTGTCTTTAAGAAGATTGATCAATTTCGCTCCAGCTTTTAGTTCAGCCCCGCACCCAAGACAGACCACGCTAGACGAATGCAGATGCACCATCCATTTCTATACAGTATAATTTTTCTTTGCACAAATGGCCTCAAATATTTTTTTTAATTGAATGGTTCCTCCCTATTTTGCATTTTTCAAGCATGAATAACAAAATTGATTCGATAACATGGAAGTTTGGGGGCTGAATAACTGTTTTGCTTTTGGTACCTGAGTTGTCATCTTCCTTCCACAACAGATGTGATGGACTCATTGACTTGGTGGATTTTGTGTTTGTCTATTCACCTTTCTCTAATTCCCCCTACCAATCCATTCAGAAAATAAACCCTAACCCTCTTCCCCCAGGTTGTGTGATTAGTTGTGTTGTGTGTTAATCTCAACCATCAACAGATCTCACACTTGATGGGACAAAAGTGGGTAAAGCGACACAAACTTTTACAGGAGATGGTCGTACCAAAATTGACATTTGCCCACACCCTCCCCTCTTACCCAGGCATAAAAGGGACACCATAGTCCAGAAACCTAACAAAAGCAATGTATGACCAAGGATTGGTAGTGTACACTTTTCCACAATCTACATCCCATGTATTTGTATTATACTGAAGTAACCTTCTACTGTGTCGTCCTGAGAGTTAAGGGTTTATAAATAATGCTTACGTTCGTACGTAACTCAGCACTATGTTACTAATTGTTGTCTTAGTCTTGGATTGTCCACTCATTCTGGTTGTTTGTCTAGTTGGTGGCTGTGATGCACTAATAGACCTCACCAGGGTAATTTATGATATCCTGTTGCAATCCGTGTGATGTTATCAATGTTAGCACCGTTGGTCCACCACTGTTAGCATTAAGAAGGGCCTTTGGGAAACCCTGCATTAAGGTATGGATCAATTATAGGGGAAGTAGCAGACATTGCTTCATCTACTCGGGAAAGAAAAGAGGCTCTTGGGAAGGAGGGATTGGTTTTTTTTTCCTGACCTCATTACAGTCACTAGTAGGGTAAGGAGAGTAGTAGTTATTACTGACACTGGAAAGGTGGTTGCTTCTCAGCCTCATCAAGCAAGGGTGGGAAGGTTTGTATATGGTCTTTTCGCTCATATTCTGTTTCACAACATTGTTTGCATGGGGGACCTGGACTGATAATCAGGTAAGGTAAGTAGAGTCGTTAACAACACATGGAAAGAGAGATCAGGTAGGGAGATATTAAAACTTTTTGAAAGAGGACAGTGGTGGACAGAGTGGGACAATTGGTTTGTGATGGGACAGGTGCAGAGCCTCTGACCTCACTGTGATGGTAGCGCTTCCTCTTTACAGTGTGTGAGGCTGTTCTAACTAATGCAAGACATATACTCAAGATAAACCAAAAACACGATCATTTAATTAAACAAAAGTGAAATGTAAAAAAGAAAAGGTCCCACCGTATCCTCCCACAACAGTCCCACCCTATCACCCAAACAGAGCATACCCTAAAATGACTTGTTCCAACAGTCCTTTCTGCCCTCTCTTCCCACAACAGGCCCACACCCTCACCTGAATTCACATATTTGTGTCCTTCCCACCCTCCTCTCCCACATGTCCCACACTTCCCTCCATAAGTCCCACCCCTCATAAAAAATAGGCCTCATAACTTCCACTCTGTGCAACAGTTCCTCCAGGGCACGCTTTACTTTGATACGGTCCTGCACAATCCTATTGAGAATGGCAGAGTCGATGGTGGTGGTGGTAATTTGGTGTGGTAGGGTGGCTTGGGTGGCTGGAGACCTCGACCTCCTGCAGTGGTGCTGAAGGCATTTCCGATGTCTCTTGCAACAGCATCTTCCTCATTCTTGAGCACCATCAGCCAGCGGTATTCGACCGCAATTGCTCCCAATTTCTGGTGGTGCAGCCGAGCGTCTCTATCCCTCTGGGGGTGGGCCTCCGGGGCAGGTCATCCGACTCCTCTGGCAGTAGTAGCTAGATGGTGCAAATAAAAAATAAAAGAACATGAATTGCACTGCTCAACACATGTACAGTAGCCACACCATTGCTGTTCCTCTAGTGCCATTGGAATGTTGTGGATGTGATTCTTTGTCTAAGCAAAAGGCAAATTTATCCCATACATACTTCCTACAATGCAATAGCAGTGCGTAGTATGAATCCATGATCATTGATCTTCTCTGTAATCAAAAATAGATATTTGTACTGAAAAGGATGAAAAGTTAAAACTATTTTGTTTCATGAGGTGAAACCTGTTTAATGTGTGTTAATTAAAGAATGAGCTTCCAAATATAAATAGATGTTCTCATTGTTGAATATGGATCATTTAATTAATGCTGCTCAGTTTACTTGACTTTAACATGCAGCATTAATGGAAACATCCTGCAGGGCAGCATGTTTTTTGGGGGGACAGCTAGTAGTCTGTCATCCCAAATTCAACTAGCCCTGCTCTAGTAGGCTTAGATTCATGGTTAATGGGTGGGAGAAGATAGACCAGTGATGAAGCCAGAAACATAGTCACTCAGGCAGAAACTGTGGAAATAAATGTGGCTCATATTGAGATGGGATTGTAAATTATGGGCTTTGTGAGACTGGAAGAATAGGGTAAGTTATAGGTGAGTCGGCACTGGTCACCACACCTTTTCTTCTAACAGTTGAATGGTAGGGAGGATGAGACAAACCTAGGAGGCTGGATAATTTACAAAAGTATTGCTAGGTGAGCTTGAAAGAAAAGGACGTTTAACTTGACAAATGCAGTATTTGTCATTGAGAAAGGCAAGATCGAAGCTTTGGCCCACCCTACTAGACATGGGCATGGATGCTGACATGGTGGCCTTTCTATACAGGTCACATTCCAATCTGACAGCCTCAGCTAAATATAATGGAAACAGCTCACTCTCAGCCTCCTGGGAGGTTAAGAGATGGGTAAGACAGGGCTGTGTCTTGGCCCTTGTTCTGTTCACTCTTTACATTAATAAGTTAGGGAATGGTTTGTCAGTTGCTTGTACAAACAGCCCCAGGGCCGGTACTAAACTAATCCCTGCTTGGCTTTATGCAGATGATGCAATGTTATTTGCCCGGACGACTGTGGGTCTGCAAAGCCTTTTAAATACTTTCACTGATTTTATTTTCTTTCTTCTATCTTGACCTTTCAATTAACTTCTCTAAATCACACATTATGAAGAAAGGCAGTACTAAGCTTTCTAGACGCAAGTTCTTCTGTAGGGGGGTGGAAATGACTACAGTGCCTACTTTCCCCTATCTGGGGTTCTGTATGCTGAAAGGGGCCAGCTAAAAATAATACCTCGGCTAGAGTGGCAGGAGCCACTTTGGCATTCGCTAAAGAGACTAGGGGCCAAACCTATATCTGCCCTAATTAACATTTACAATGAAAACTGCATACCTATGGTTGTGATGTGTGGGGTTATAAAGAAGTTATCGAGCTACAGGCAGCTGAGGATAAATGTATCCGCAGACATCTTGCTGGACAGGGTTACATTTCCGACCTCATTGCAATAGCCCCCTTAATGCGGTGGCTTAAAATCCATTCCTACCCTCAATCAGCTTGTTTTGGAGGACTGCAAGGGGCTTGAGGGGGCCTTGAATATTCCTTGGCTGGGCTATATCCTGGAGCAGCTAAAGAGTTTATGGCGCCCGAGCTAATCACCGTCCATAGGCAGCTGTGCCCTAGAGAGTTGAGTGATATTAAAAATAGGTTCTTGGCTAGGAGGGTGGGGGCAAGGGAAGATAAGGAACTCACCAAACTCACAATAAGACAATACATAATACTGAGTGTAGGGCCCTCAGGGCAACCCTACTGGTCTTATATTAATAATCCCCACCACTCATAACCAGATTTGATTTAACCTTATTAGTTGGTGGTTAGCTGTTCCTAGAGGTTTTGTAAAGCCAGGTGCCCTACATCCTTGCCCCTTTGAGCATTTTTCTGAACAAGATGTCCTACATTTGATTTTTTTTCTGTGATTTTTACCATAACGTACAGAAGAAATACATTCTCCCGCTGCTTAAGAATTGTTATTCTGCACAAGTAAGGCCCACTTTGACATACTTACAAATGCTGTCTTCACCCTTGATCTGTTTTGAAGTTGCCAGCTTTCTTACTGGAGCTCTAAGACAGAGGAAGAAGCTGTTTTACGAATAATGTGCTCCTTTAGTCTTCATGCTGAGAGGAAATATACATGTTTTAACTATGGGTTGTTTTATAGATATTTGCACTTTATGGCTATGCACAAAACTATTTGCACTTTATACGCTTTTTTTATAACGTAGACTCCGCATTCTTGCTGCGTGACTATTTATGCCCTGTTCGATGGTTTCTATTGAAGGTTTTAGATGAGTTTTATATATTCATAATTTGGAATTTGTATAGGGATTGCTGGTCTGTTTTCCTTAACCGACATGCATTGATTGTGATTTTCGCATTTACTGTTTTATGTGCTTTTATGCTCTTTGTTAGCCGAATAAAGGTTTCTTGATGATGATGACTTCCGTTGTAAATAATAATCTTGTAACCCGCTGTTGATATAACACTGAATTAATAAAACGATCTTGCACTTTATTGTCACAATGTGAAATGCGTCTTCAGAAGTTTGCCAACTACGGTTCTATGAGCAGATTCATTTAGATATGCGCTGTCCTCCACTTTCGTGAATGTTGGCTTCTAATCTTGTATGTGCAAGGGGACATATGTGGGCAGTTTATTTATTGAGTAGGGGAAGAGTTTTAGATCGGCTAGTGCCCGTTCAAAGACAGAAGAAAAATAACCAAATTACAGCACCCTTGCCTGTGTTTAAGGAACTGTGAAAGAAGTAACAAGATTTTGTAGCTTCAGGTGCTCAGGAAACAATGCATTATTGTGTACTTTAATGGCAGCAATTGGGTGTGGTATTTCATGAACCAGCAGTACAGTGGCAGCCGTGAAGAATGCTTTAAAGACAGGGTCTCAGGGTCTCTGCTCCAATTTAAAGCCTAACTAAGGTTCGCCTAGAGGTCGTCATGGGACTACGCTCAGACCCTGTATATTTACCACAGTAGTAATTGTTTTCTTCTGCTCCTTTTTGTACTAATTGTATATCTAATGCCAAACACGACAAGTGCACAAGTCTTTGTTCTGTGTTCTTTATTTATAACATTTTATTTTACTGTGATAGATCTGAGGTCAGAAAGAAGTGCAAGTTTATACACTTCCAAATGCGATTTCAGTTGATCGGGTTTTATTTTTAGGGAAAATAAAAAGCATTGCACCTTTCGTTACTCACTATCCAATGCATATATAGATGGACTTTGAAGTCGTTTTCAGGTATTTTCAGGGATGCAGTCAAAAAACTAAAACACCCATCACTTTGAAATGACTCTATTGGCTCTGCGTGAACAAGCCAAGTAAACCCGACCCTTCCATGAGGAGTTCCCTTCGCCATTACATCCACTCAGCGATCTATTCATTCTTCCACCCCCCTATCTATTATCCTTTCACCTTTCCAACCTTTCATCCATCCCTTAATTATTCCAACTATCGATTGAAATTCCATTGATCCATCTGTTTGTTCATTCGTCCTTCCAGCCTCCTCTGCACCTTTCCATGTTTCCATCCATCCAATGACCATTCTCTTCACACTTGGGTCCATCCATCCTTTCAGTCATCCATACATTCACGCTTTCACCCTTTTGTCCATCATGACATTCACCCATTTATCCCTCATCAAAACACATAAATCAAAGGCATTGTCATTTACAATGCCGATCGCTCAATCTCTTGCAAATGCTTGACATATTGTATTGCAAATGCTTGTTCTTCTCACCCGTAATTTGGCTCTTTCTGCTCGCTGCTGACCTTTGTTCTGCCTTTTTCTGCTCGTTTCTCTCCTTTATTTTCCTCTTTCTGCTCATTGCTGACCTTTATTCGTCCTCTTTTAGCTCATTTCTGCCCTTTATTCTGCCTCTTTCTGCTTGTTTCTGACCTTTTGCTTTACCTCTTTCTGCTCTTTTCCCCGGGACCACAGGGGGTAGCCTCAAGGCCCTTGCAGTCCCAGGCTGCTATCTCCCCCTGTGGGAGCCGGCATTGCTACTGCACGGAGGGACCTCCTGGAAAGCCAGCCCCCTCCATGCAGGGGCAATCTTTTTCATCTCTTTCCCTGCCCGCATGTCTTAGGGCAGAGGAAGAGATGAAACCTCCTTTTTCAGGGGACGGGAGCACTTTGACAACTCCCACTAAGCTAAAGCAAACCACCATGTCCTGGGGGGTGTGCATCCCGGGACATAGCAGGAGCACCAGGAGGGTGGATATGTGGCACCCTCCCTTGATTTTCAAGGGCCTGCCCCAAGGAGGTGGTGGTCCCTGAGGCCGAGAGCGGTCCTCTAAAAAAAAAAAAAAAAAAAGTAATCCCCTGGGAGGTGGTGGTCCCATGCGTCCCCTCTTAATATTTAACTTAGCCCCGGGGAGTTGGTGTTCTCGGGCCATTATTAAGCCGGGGGGGCGTGTGCCCTCTTCCTTTTTTAGAAAAAAAAAAAACCAAACAGCATGCCCCTGGGACCTGGCCCTGGGGGCTATAATGTAAACAAGTGTAGGAGACTGCACTTTTTTTCTTCTTTATTTTGCTGCTGATTCGCAGTTCCATTGCGGTTCCGCAGCTTTTTGGCCCTGTCAGGGTCACAGGGGGGGGGGCCCTAGGACCACAGATAGGGGGTCAGGGTATTCCTACCCTGCCCCTTTTTTTCATTTTTTTAAATTTGCTTTTTGTGGGACTCGGCTGAAGCAGAGTCCCAAGATGGCTGCCAACTCTTACTGGTTGAAGTGTTGGCAGCCAATCTGATTTGAGCAGTAGGGACTGTCGGTTTCTCTGAGTATCCGCGTCCCTAGATATCCAAATTTGATTTTCTTTAAATAACTTTAAAACTACAGAATGGATTTCCACGAAATAACAAATAAAAGCACTCTTTCAGGACCAAGAGCTAGCTTTTTGCCAAATTTGGTGTAATTCCGTCCAGGGGTTTGGCTTGCCAAGTCATTGGTATAGCATTAGCTTTTCAGTTCCAGTGCCTATTTGGTATAACACAGCAAAACCAACGGGGATGATGGACGGAGTGTTGAACATTGAAAGCACTCGCCCCCAGTCAACTGATCTGGGTTTAATCCATCATAATTCTTTAGCTCACTCGGCCACCCCAGTTCAGACATGGCCATATGCAAATCAGTCTGACACTGTGCCTCATGGGAGCGGTCCCAGGATGCTTGTTTCCGGTCCAGGGAGGACCTGGCTTGGCAGTTGGGGCTGGACTGTTCCCATGAAGCACAGGGTCAAGACTGATTTGCATATGGCCAGGTCTAAACTGGGGTGGCATGGTGAGCAAAAAAATGAGGGATTTAACCCAGATCTCTTGACTGAGGGTGAATGTTTTGATTTGTTCTGCATTCCATCCATCAATAGTTCTTTTTGCATTTGTCACCCCGAGTGGAACGGGTATGCTCAGACGTGAGTCCCGTGCTCTCCATGCCACTGGAATCAAGCTATCCTGGCTGAAGAGGGGTGAAACCCCGAAACCGGTCCTAGGATGCTTGTTTCCGGTCCAGGGAGGACCTTGCTTGGCAGTTCAGGCTGAACTGCTCCCATGAGGCGCAGGGTCAAGACTGATTTGCATATGGCCAGGTCTAAACTGGGGTGGTATGGTGAGCAAAAGAATGATGGATTTAACCCAGATCTCCTGACTGGGGGTGAATGTTTTGATTTGTTCTGCATTCCGTCCATCAATAGTTCTTTTTGTATATGTGGTATAACACAGCAACACGTGACTCTGGCAAGCTCGCTCTGCAAGTTAAAAGGTCCCTGCTAACTGGTGGTTGAGACTTTGAATCCCAGCAAAGCAGTAACATTTCTTCTACCCTGCCTGTGTCGGGAATTTGAGTACCATAACATTGGATAATAGCATATCATGTTCATAGTCTAAAAAAAACACAAAGTTGCAGTTTAATATTAAATATAGAGAAAGGTTATGATCTTTAACTTTGGTCCTCGATGCCGTCTGCAGAGAAAAATTGTTCGTATTCTTAGGAGTCTCGTTTTTTCCCCTCAGTTTTATTCAAGCTATGCCTTGAATTTTGCAAGTATGCCACCAGAGGGTGCAATTACACCGATTACTAAATAGAATGCCCTCTCTGCTCTGAAAGCACGTATTTTGTTTTTATTAAGCCTTTTCCGTGGCTAAACTGTAAACGATAAAACAGTCTTGCTCATGCCATCAGACATATTTCATCACAAAGTAATGAAAAGGGGGACAGTTTCAGCGGTTTTTACTACAACTTGGCTCTCACGTAAACATCCTCGACGCCAGATATTTTATTTTGTGTACCTCCCAGAGGCCAAGGTTTGCAACGCCCTCTTGGTTGCGTCTGTTTGCGAGGTACTGTCAGCGAGCTCAGGGACTTGTAGACAAAGATGCTGACGGGGTCTGCGTCGATAATGGGCCCGACGAGCCAACATATTAACAGGGAGAGCCGAGCTGAGGGGCTGTCTTGGCTCTGAGAGCCCGTGCACGAGACGAGCCATGAACACGTTTGGCATCAAACATCAACGTAGTGCAACAAGCAGCATGCACACATATCGTGGTCTTGTCTCCTCATAACTCAAAGGGGTATTTCTGTAGCATGCAGAACGCGTTTCGTCTGTCCTTCCTTTCTCCTATTCATCGAACTAAGTGACTCCTTCCAAACCTTCGGTGACCACTCAGTGACAATGCTGGAGAGGATACACAACAATCTGAAATGAATGTGTAGTCGCCAGCCCTAGAGAGAAGCTGGGTAACATGAACGTAGGGGAAAAGGGAGTGCTTTACGCAGTTGAAGGTGGTGGCCCTTTCAAGGGCCACCATGCTGCCTCACATTGTCACCCTCAGAAATGTAAAGCTTAAAGGCATATTTGTCACCCTCTGAAATTGAAAGCTTAAATGCATTTATTCACACAGATGCAGTAGGTTTTTAACCCCCAAAACTTAACCGCTGAAAGAGATATGTTTTACTGTATTGTCCAAGCTCCTAATGCAAAACAGATTTCGCATCTGAATACAATGACAACTAACGTGGTAATGTGATCCAGTATGACAAGAAAAAACGTACATCCTACCGAGGAATCCAATACAACTTCTAATTTCGCAGCAGCACTCAGGTGGCCTTTAAAATTTGTCATGTACACCTAGTAGATTAAATAATCATTAATTATTGACAAACATCAAAAGATCATCACCGTCAGAAGACATTTGACAGACGAAAACAAGACACTGCTATAAAATTTGCTGACACTTCTGCAAACCCAATTGACTGCAACCCACAGCCTATCACAGCGCTGACCTTGTGATCCAAACTCAACTGTGACAAAGCGTCATACATCAATAAGACAACCTAAACAGCGACTAAAAAACTCAAAATGAATGTGGAGTAATGAGGCTACCACCTCGGTATCCAAAAACTCACCACTGTCAGAAGGCATCTGACAGACGAAACCAAAACACACAGATGAGATCACATTCAGTTTTTTTCTCTGTGTTCTGGCTGGAACACCCATAAACGCGCACTACTACGGTGGCAATTATGTTTTTCTTTTACTTTATGAGACCGCTATAGCGTCTCCATGTGTTGCTTGTTATTTTTTCTTTGTTCAATACTGCCGCCGCTCCTGCTCTGGGCGGTGATGCAGCTGTTTGTATGTCTCCCGGTCTTCTCCGCTCCCGCGCCAAGTGGTTGGGAGTCACAGTATACTTCCTGTTTTTTTTATGCCTTATTTACTCTGCGGCTCCTGCGCTGAGTGACTAGGGAATGGCGGTGGTGGGTTTTTGTCCTTGCGCGCTCCTGTGCTTTAGTGGTCAGGAGCAGTGGTAATTGCTTCTGGCATATGTGCCACGGTTCTCGTGCCGGGCACCAGAGTCTTCTGCATTTTGGGCCTGCGGCTTACCTGTTTTGCGGTCTTCCCAGCTGATACTGACTACCCCACGTGGCGGTTCCCCAGGGAAGTTATAGTCGTGAGATTGCCGGTTCCGGCGTGCCACGTCACTGGGGCAGTACTGGTTGCTTGGCAACGGTGTCTCTTGCATGCCTTTAAATGTTTGTTTTTACTCCTTGTCAGCAGTTGTGTTTTTGGATGTGGTCATTCAAGGGTAAACGCTCTGAGAAGCATAAACATCACTCCTCTGGTTCTGAATCTGAGCCTTCTTTCTCCCAACAGCCTGTGAGCATGGATCTGGATGTCCTTCAGGCAATGATCAATAAGGCAATGGATTCTGTTTTTGCGAGTCGCGAAGCACCGGTGCCTAAAGTTCCCTGATGGTTCGGATGAAGAACAGCGGGGACGCTTTGTTAAGGGTGCTGAGTTGAAGGAAATGATAACTCACTTGAAGGACAATTTGGCCTTTCAGACTGTGGTTCCTCTGGATGAGGAGGAAGATTTCTTTTCTCATTACCACCAGAAGGAGCCTGACGCTCTTCCCATCCATAAGGCCATCTGGGGGCTTTTGTCCTTCAGTCCTCCCAAAGCAGCATGACATGGTTTGGGAGGACTGGTTTGTTTTTAGGAGAATGATAGATAAACCAGCAACAGGAAATGTTTATCAGCCTTAGCAAGCATTTGAAAGGAAATAGAGGTTGGGAGGGGGTAGGAATGTAGCCGCCTCATTTTCCTAACAAAGCAGAAAGGATTTGCTCAAGCATACACATTTTTAACTTGGAGAAGGACTTAAGAGAAGAGTACCGACCTGGAGTTCGGCAGGCCGAAATGCTCACCTGCATCAATGCCTGAGGCGGCTACTAACATGGCACGGGGTTAAATGCTGGTCTCCAGGCAGTTGATTCATAAGACCCAACCCCATCAGTACACTGGACTAATTAACCATAGTTTGGGAACTTTCTTATTTATCTTTCCTGACATCGGGGCACCTGAGATATTATCGATGTCTGAAAGGAGTGAGGGAAATTATTGAACATTACTGTCAGAGGGAAGGAGCGGGTCATACACAGATGTGGATTTGCACAGTCTGAATTCTTTGTACGTACTTTGAGGGCTCCTTAAAGAGACATTGTCAGGATTAACACACTGCTACATACATCATTTCTTTTTAAACATGGTCTAGGAAATATCCATAATTTTTTTAAAGCCTTAATCATTACACAGTGGGGCGAATGCTGTTGTCGCACGTTTTCCTCACTTACGGACTACGGAGCATCCTGAGTGTTATACAGTTTCCATTTGTCTCATCTTCGATTGGTTGTTCAACGGACTTTCCCTAAGACGTTGGACTGTCTTCTAACATACTGATTCCTTTGGAATGTGATGCTCACCTTGCTACCCTGTTCCTGCTGTTTCTAGGTTTCTCCTGTATAATTGGGTGCTGGACCTTGCTTTTCTATCTTCACTTTAGGTCTGACATTTATTGTCTGATACCTTGTAGGTTGCTTTCCCTTAAGTGTCTCTTGACACCTGTCTTGATGATGACGCCGGTTATTTACATATTTGCCATCAAAACATTAGCTTCTTCTCTTTATTTAATAGGAACTGCTTTATACCTTTTTGGGTCTCGCCTAGCGTTTCAGCGCATGTGTTGCTCGCTTTGCGAGGCATGCTGTATTAGGGTATATTTTAGATGTGGTGTGGAAGCCCCGGCCATATTTTTCATTGGCTGGCGTCATCGTCCATGGTAAACGCTGGCTTCCGATTGATAATGAGGCTTCTTAGTCCCTCCTTGTTACCACCCTGTCTCCTTTTGGGACCGCCCACCAGGACTGGATCTTTTACTTGTGGCGTTATACGGTCTCCTTCATAAACTGGTAAGCACTCTTTTATTTTTATTTTCAGCGCGGTCCACTTTGGCCGCACTTGTTTAATATTTAATTATTTTGCCACGCGGGCCGAAAGGGAGTGTTTCTCCTCACTAATGCAGTCTGCTTTTATTTTCAGCGCGGTCCGCTTCGGCCGCACTTGTTTATTTATTTAATTATTTTCTCGCAGAAGCAGACCACAGGGCAGGCCTTCCTAGGTGCTACATCATCCCTTCTCGTTAAGCTGAAGGGAGAGACTGCTGAGTCAGTTAGTCGCTGAGCGGGCTTTAAGACGTGACTGTAGCACCGCCATACGATGTTGCTGGAGCTGAAAGGGTGCTAATGGGGGTCCAGCTCACCCAAGCTAATTTTTAATCCCAAAACATGCACACAAACAAATTTGCCATCACTCGCAGCCCTTTCACAACACGGGCGAATGGAGCCGCGCTCATTAATCTGCTGTCTCGTTATCAATGAATGCCCCGCCCTGTCTCCCGCCTTCGCCCCCTTTCAGGCTGGTGATGCTTCCCTCGCACTAGGAAGAGGAGGCGCAGAGCCCGCGCCTTGCTGCGCCGTTATTTCCTCTCTGGTGCCAGCGCGCATTCCTACCCACCTTGTGCTATCCACAGCTCTCGCGGGCCCCCCCGCTGCTCTGCAGTCGAATCACGGTGTAGCAACACCCCAGGATGGACATGGGCTCAGTGCACAGGCAAAGGATGAGGGAGAACACCCCCACCCTGGCACGTGGTGCACAGCAACCGATTATGGAGAACACCCCCACTCCGGCACGTGGTGCCACTTCCAGCCCTTACTTGTGTATATCTAGGGACCTGTGTCTGGATGGGGGGAAGGGGGACTTTATACAGTATATATGCACAAAAAATACTCTAACAGATCTGAGAGGAGATCTACCAAGATAAAGGAAGAGGGGGAGAAGAAATGAGAACTCCTGAGATAAGGTTGTGCCTAATACAACCGTGGTCGTGGGGAAACTAAGTATTTCTTTAAGTTACCCTCACACACCCTAGTGGTGTCATGCTTCATCATCGGGTCACCCAGACCCCTAGAAGTCCGGGTGGGCTCGACCACAGTGTTGGGAGTGCTTTTAATATGTTTTACGGCAGAGGGAGTTAACTAGATAAAATACCGCAGGCAGATCCCCAGTATCCCTTTATTCTTGGGTCTGTCTGGGTAGTTAAAATAAATAAAATGGGTCTTTTAGGAGTATTATGGTCCTAGGACCCTAGTGCCGACATGTTTCAGTCCAAAAAGGGGCCAAAAAATGGTCCAGGACTTTCTTCAGGGCAAAAAAGTAACTCCCCTATGTGAGTGAAATTACTCGTGATGGGGTGTCCCTATCCTGTCAGTATGGTGAGGGCAGAGTAGCTACTCCACGTGATTTGATTAAGAGTGGATGTATGTCAACTGCCAGGCTCCATCTGAAAAGGAAAAGTAGAGACAAACAACATATAAAAATATCAGCGGTAGAGTTGCCGTCTGGTTCATTTCTCCTTGAGCGGTATAGTGAGTACCGCAAGTGGACATGCGTGTATCTATGTGCGCATGCTCTCGTAGGGAGGAGTGTCCTCCTATCGTGCCACTCAAAATCACTGTAACATATCGTTGTATATGTGACAGGCATACTGTGCGAGTGGCGAAATGATTCGCATCCTAGCGATAACAGCGTGATGTCTGCATTTGAAAGTAGCGTGCACACAGTGTCTCCAGATACTAGTGCACACGAGAAACGTGTATGTTCCTGGTGATTCCAAGATCTATCTACGGGTGTGTTAAGGTGAAATATGATAAAAATATACACATAATACACAGGCATACATCACATTCATTCGTGCTAGGTTTACAGATATACATTACCCAAATCGGGGAGGTTGACTGAATCTCACAGGACCAGAAGGCCAGATTGGGCGGTCCTGGGGGAACCGTGAAGAAAGAGTGTGTCACGGAGCAGACTAAGTGAATCTGCCAGTATGTTGTTCCGAATCGGTAGGGCCAAAAAGCGTGTGCTGACACGTAAGGGAACTGAGATATCGCGCTGGTCAAATTACTTACTTATTTAAGATCGGTCGCCCTGCCTGCTACCTGTTTGGCTCTGGTCCACGGCTTTCGCAAGTTAGTAGAGCAAGAGTCGCGCATAAATAACATGGAAAGCGCGCCGGAACATCGGGCTGATTGGGACCACGCCCCTCGGTTACAGGAAGTGACGTGATACGTCACGGCGTGTAGTGGCAATTGGGTGAAGGGAATTGTAGTTTTATGTGTAGGTAATGAGGGATTATCCTGACGAGCTAATGATGGCTAAATCCGGGGAATGTCAAAGATATACGAGTGCAAATATAAGCGCTCGTGTGTAGTAAAAGCGGTATAGTGGACGGGAAAGGGATAAAAAACGATAACTAACGAGCACCGCAGATACGATGTGAATAGCCTACTATGCCCAGATGTATAGTATATAGTTTATATAGTATTGACTGCAGGTCCATCGATGCGGGGACAGTCTACAAATTGCTGTTCATTAGTACGTTCACAAAAACAGGGGTGGAGAGGCGGGGACTGAATGAGTTGGTTCAGTTGTGAACTCGTGTAAATATAATTATGGAGATCGTTTTGCTTGGGTGCAATGGTACACCTGTGATAGCATCTGTTTTCGCACTGGTAGTACTCATTTCCAATCCGGCATCTCGGTGAAGGGTTGATGGGGATGTAGAATATCAGTAGTAGTCATTAGACAATGTGTCTGTAACTCAGTGTTTAGGTGTAAAGTGGTGGACACATGGGGAGATTATTTATTAAGCTGACTCCACGGTATAGAGTCATTAAGTCCCTTTTCATGTGTTCTCAAACGATACACCCAACGTTGTTCTCTCTCTAGGAGTCTTTTCTGTAGATTTCTGGTACCATTGATCTTTTCAATGATTGTCCATCGTACGTCTGTGTCTTTATGATGTTTCTCCACGAAATGTGTTGTTAGTCTGGTAGCTGTGATCATACGTCTGATGGTGCTCCTATGTTCGCTTATCCTAATTTTTATTTTGCGGCTGGTCATGCCTATGTAGGTCAAATCACATGGACACTTGATGAGGTAGATAACTCCTTCAGAATTGCAGTTGGTATGTGATCGTTGTTCCCAGGGGGTGTTTAGGCCAAGTTCGAGAGTTTTGCTGGGTCTGGTGAATTCACAGGCTACACAAGACCCGCAAGGGTAATGTCCGGTCACTGGTGGTGTATTCCATAATGTTGTTTGGACGTCACCCACATTACCATGAGTGTCTGTATGGATCAGGGTATCTCTTAGACTACGGTTCTTTTTAAAAGAGAACATGGGTTTGTCATATGAGAGTTTGTTGGAGGTGAGGATGGGCCACCTTTTATTTATAATCTTTTTTACATCATTTGAGGACGAATTGAATGTGGTAACACAGATCATGTTCTGAGGTTGTTGTCTTTCTTGAGTTTCAAGCAGGGCCTCTCTAGGAGTGTTCCGTGCTCTTTTTTTGGCTTGTTCAATTATTTTAATTGGATAATTTCTTTCTTTAAGCTTGTCTGTGAGTGTTTCTGCCTCTTTTTTGTAATCTCGGATTTCGGAGCAATTTCTACGTATACGTAGGAATTGTCCTACCGGGAGATTTTCCCTGAGAGATCGTGGATGAGCACTGTCGAATCTCAACAGACTGTTTCTGTCAGTCGGTTTGGTGTATAGCGAGCTGCTCAATGTGCCATTTTTTGCAATGATGTTGATGTCCAAAAAAGGAATGGTTTCTCTGTCTTTATTGATGGTGAATCGTAAGTGAGGATTAAGACCGTTAATCCATAGGGTGAAGTTTGAAAGGCTCTGAGTGTCGCCTCGCCATACCATAAAGATATCATCAATATAGCGATACCATTTACAGATGTTATTAGTGTATGGGTTAGCATTCCAAATATGTTGGTTCTCAAAATGGCTCATGTATAGGCATGCTATACTAGGAGCGAAGGTGCTCCCCATAGAAGTTCCATGGATTTGCCAGTATAACTGGGATTCAAATTTGAAGAAATTTTCCGTTAGTGCCAGTCTCATTAACGTAATGATCCATTCCTTTGGTGCAGTCCATTGCCATTCCTCATTCTTTAGGAGTTGTTCAATGACTCCGATGCTTTCAGTCTGGGGTATACTCGTATACAGCGCTTCTACATCTAGACATACTAGAAAGCAATTCGTTGGGTCATACTCAATGTTAGTCAGAAGATTCAGGAGATGTTTTGTATCCTGTACATACGATGTTATCTGTTTTACCAGAGGGCGCAAAAACCAGTCAGTATATTGGGAGAGTGGTTCCAGAACCGAGCCAATTCCTGAGACTATAGGTCTCGTTGGAGGAGGTAACTTCCCCTTGTGGATCTTGGGGATGGTATAGAATAGCGGAATTCTAGGTTCCTCTTGATTCAAAAACGTGTGTTCTTTTTTAGTGATCCACCCCTTCCCAAGTGCATCTGATGTCAGAACTGATATTGTTGTCTTGAGTTTCTTTGTGGGATCTCGGTTGATTTTTCTGTAGAATTTTGTGTCAGCCAACAGAGTGAGACATGCTGTCTTATATGCCAATGAACTTTGGATGACTGTGGCACCCCCTTTGTCAGCGGGTTTGATTATTATTTCTGTACGATTTTTTAATTTTGTCAAGGCCATACGTTCTTTGGACTTTATACAGTGTCATTGACTTGTTTGTACAACCGCCACACAGGCACTCGTCCAATGCATTTCTATGAACATAAGTATATGCATTAAATAACATTAGGCCTTCAGTCAGGTTTCCTATCTATATGTGAGCTGGGGTGGGGGGCACCATATTTAGATATTGGCTCCTATGGCACAGGCGGCCAATGGTACCCACGCGTAAACAACTCAGAAAATGCAATATATGTGCAGTCAGCCATTCCTCCGAAAGACACCAAATGAAGTGCCAAACAGCGCTTATTGCACACAACACGTGTGAGGGCGCTATATCGATGATACAATGCAATGCAACACTCTCTGAGCAGGAGGGGGGTAGCGACTCTGGAACACAGACTGTAACTTCCAACTTGCTGAGTGAGCAATTCACACTTTCATTTAAAACAAGCATTTGCAATGCAATAGGTCTCACATTTACGGGAGTGTGAGCTATCGACATTGCAAATAACAGTGCCTTTTATTTTTGTTTTAGTTTTTAAAACATAAATAAAAGGCTTTGTCATTTACAATGCCAATAGCTTAAACTCGCATAAATGTGAGTCCTATTGCATTGCAAATGATTGTTAATTAAGGCTTCAGATATTCTGTGTCTAAATTAATGATCATACCAGATGTTTATTTCCAAACTATTTAAAATATACATAAATGTATAGAATGTTTTCATTGTGTTTGAATTGTAGACTGCAAGATGCATGAAGTCAGAGCTGTAACAATCTAGGAGGCATGCAAGAACAAGTTTGACTACCTCTTTGCCTCTTACACAGCTTATTAAACAGCACCCAAATCCATCAAAACAAAACAACTGGAGGCATCAGCAAGCATCAAGAGGGCCTCAATTGATAAGCTTTCAGCAGAAGCCAGCGCCGGCGCTTCCTACTACGGACTGTATTAAACCCCCCACCCCACAGCTAACATTAGGAGCCATTGCTACATCACTATGCCCCCTAATAGAAAACCTGACCCCCGCTCAAACTTAGACTTTGAGGAGAAAGTAATTTCCCTGCCAATAATTAAAAGGGTCACATGGAGCACCGTTCAGCTGCAGTCACCTGTGAAACCTTATTTTAAAGGCCATGAAAGAGGCCTCATCACACATTTTTATATATGCAAGATCAAGATCTACTCCAACTTCCTCTACTGCCGGGGAAGCAGATGGATTAAAAATTATCAGCTCTGTGGCTGGTCCAAGCCTGAGCATGACTAGCATCCCCTATCCTAGCAAGCTCAACGCGAAGCACAGATCACATTCATGTCCAGGGAAGAGGAGTGCGCCTGAATTTGGCACTATTAAGGTTCATCATGAACCAAAAGATTTCAACATCTTTCTCATAAGTCAAGTGAGGGAGCCTGTGACGTCAATTCCAACGAATACTCAATCACCAGGGAGGCCTCTAAAAATAAAGGGGTCGGCATTCAAGTAATTTCTGTGCTAGGACACCGTCACAGCACATCTGGATCTAAAGAATTAAATCAGGAAATCCTATCAGCCACTGCATGGACCACCCCACCAGCAACTGGCCTGATAGACGACTCCATCGAAATGGGTGATCTCACAGCCTCCTTCCTACAAAATTTTGAGTCAAACATAGAAAGAATACTAGAATGCACTCCAAAGATATTTAGAATGCTTGATGGTGCAAAGGAAGCTCCCCCTGATACACAAGTTTACAATGGCTTGGAAGATCTGCATTCAACAGCCATAAGCATTGCACAAATCTCTATAGCAAGAGCCTTAATATGGCAGTCCACAAAAATGGAGGTTTAAATAGATATTCCACAACAGATCGCGCAGCGTCGGTGAACCTAAGCTCCAGGATGGAGGCAATGGAAGAAAATCCTTAGCAATCTGGCCACACAATTCTGCTCCTGTTCATGTGCAGCAGTTATTGATAGGTGGGCCACTCTTCCAGAGATTCTCAGGGAAAGTATAGAGACTCTTAGGGGGCGGGAGACGCCCCTCTATCTAAGAGAGCCAAGAAAAAGATGAGGAAGCAGCATACAAAAAATCCAAACCCAAAAGGACGCTACTGCCATCTACCCTGAAAAGACGGACGCACTCCAAGAAACAACAATGAAAAGCCACTATACCCAATTTTTACCTTCAAACAGGGGGCTAAACTAGGGGTAACAAAAAGGGGGAGCGAGTCTAAGGCACATATTCTCTATTTATTCCAGTAACATACAAGAATCCCAGGATCTAGTCGTGGCAAAAAAGGTCCCGGAGCTCAAAGATGAAGCAGTGCTAAATCTCCCAAAGATGGATGCCCGCACTCAGGCCTTTGCAGCTAATGCCTCAAGTGGTGCAGAGTCATTCCGTCCTGTAGGGGCTTCCATACTTTCACAGCCAATGTCCACGATGCTAGAAAGGGAGTCCCCTATTTCAGAAAGGTCAGCCAGCTGTTAGACTGGAAATGTTCTGGGGTGCTCATTTGGCCCTGGCTCCCCAATCATCAACCAAGGAAGTGGCTTAGGAACAGCAGCATCATATGCGACAAATGAAACCCCCAGCAACTATGGAGGCTGCGCTCACTCCTAGATATCAAGTCAAGGGCCCTCATGACATCCTAAAAAGGAGCAACATCCTTCACCTATTTAAACACTTAACAGCTCTGGCTAAAATTCATTCAGATGACTTGGAGCAGGTAAGATTCCTCAACCTTCCTGGGGACACCCAAGGTGACAACTCTGGTGGGATTCTGCCAACAGCGACTCCAACTCGCAGAGCTTGAGAAATTGCCACAGCTGGCCGACTGGGGCATAGATGTCCAGTCCCCTCGGCCGAAGAAATATCTGTATGTCCTCTATCTCACTAATGGGGCAAAAGGGGGTTCTGCGGGGTACTAATAGCGACATCAGATTAAACAAATAGGAGGCGAAGACTTTCTTAATGGGCAAATTCCTACCCTAAACTCTCTCAGTGCTTCTACAGTTTCTGCAGCTCAGCGATTTGCTAGTGTTCTGTACTTGAACTCTACCTGGGTTCCCGACTTTGCTCTCGTATATGTAAACCATGTGATTTTCTTTCAGTGACACTGCTTACCACTCGACATCTTTTTCACCACACTGTCACTTTAGGGGCCAAGGCTGGTGCTGGGCAATCTCCCTCTGGCCCTGCCAATGTTCTCTTGCTACTCTCCCCCAACTGTACTCTCAATGGCCACTCCTACTCCCTGTTAATAGCCTGTTTTTCCCTGCACTGTTTTTCTCATGTTCGCCTGCTCCAATTTGTATCGAACTTATTTTTACTACCTCTTGTAAATAACTTGCTATTGCTGTAAAGCGCTCTGATACCCTAACGGGTCACGTTCGCGCTATACAAAACATGAAATAAATAAATCAAGGGTAGCAGAATCTGTCAAATATGAGTTTGCTCTCCCATTGACATTAGGATCACTTGCTGTAACAACCAACGGGCAGTGTACCTTCAGCAACCTCCATCTGTCCCCATAGAGGCTGAAAGAACACAGAGGCAGAATTCACAACAGGCTTAGTCACATGATTAGGGCCAGGGAAAGGGGGGGTAGTTTCGGCCAACAGTTGTCAATTGTCTCCTGGAACATAGCATGAATCAAGAGAATCTTTGAGGATAAGTCTATTTATGACTATCTATCCAAAGGCAATATTGTGTGCCTTCAGGAGACTTGGGATATGAAAACGACACGCTTGCAGGCCATTATGAATTTCATGTTGCAGCTACAAAATGGAACATATTCAGATGACCATCTGGGGGTCTTTCAGTCTTTTTAAAACACACCTGAAAAATCGCTGCCCCTGAAATAACTCAAATCAACTGCTATCCAAGCTTTACTTATAAAAGGCTTAAAGCTTAACTCCCAATCCCTTAGTCTGCTGTTAATCAACTAATATATTAATCCCGCACAGCATCAGAAGAAAGATACTTTTGATTTCCTAATAAGAAAAATAGATGACCTGCTAATTAAATGACTCTCACCAGGCAATCATAGTTGGGGACTTCAATACAAGGGACCAGGACAAAACACAAAACTCCCTCAGGCAAGCGGGTGGAGTTGCTACTCTTCACGCCTTACTCTATAATCATAAGCTTAGTTCAACCCACACATTAAAGCAAGCCAGCTTACTTTCCTGACACCCAAATCCCACTTTCAGGAACATATCCACAATGGACTACATCCTAGTAAGAGATAGGATTGCTCCTATGCTTGAAGACTTTGAAATTGATGACGGGTGGCGAAAACGAACATAGACCCCTGCACACAATCCTGCAACTAGCTGTTCCATCAGCATAAACATTTTCCAGCGATCAGGGAAACGGGAGAAGAGCACCACACGGTTCTTCAAAGAATCAATTGGTCTGCTAACAAGGAGATAAATTGCTAGCCTGGAAAGAGAAGAGAAACTTTGGCTTCAAGTCATCCACTCCAACTTCAGTAATAGGAGATTGGAAAGCTCTTGTTGCAGACCTTCAACAGGCGCTTGGTAATGGAAACCGCAAACTTTTGAGCAATAACCCCATAATGACGTCCCGCATGCCCTGTTGTCCTAAGGACTTAGCAAACTTTAAAAGCACTCTGCGCAGGGCCTTGGTTGCTAAGAAAAGAGGCCGCAAATCAGCTGACGGCCATTCCATCGCTGCTCTTAGGACAGCCTACAAAAAGAAAGCATGGGAGCTCAAAATGGATCGCATCCAATCGGAGTGGATCAAAGACTTTACTCTACTGAAAGAAAAGAACCACTTCTGTCTGTGGAGACATATTGATCATCTCAGCAACCCAGGAATGACAAAGTAGAATGGCTTTGCAGAACAAGTCTGGATGTAGTACGTCGAACAGCTATACTCAAATGATTCATTGGCAGTGGTAGCTGCTTCAACGCACCGATCGGAACTAGCCACCTGTAACGACCATTTAAAAAATGAGGATCAATGGGGCCCCGGGGCCGAAAGATTCCAGCCCCGGTTTTTAAATCGGCACAAGACTTTAGGGCAACAACTCTAACACCCATTTTCAATTATGCCTTCGCTACAGCAACGACTCCGTGTTCTAGGAGAGGTTCAATACTCTTTACCATCCATAAAAAAGGAGACCGCTCCAAACTGGCAAACTATAGGCTTGTTGCCCTGCTCGATTTGAAAGCCAAGGCTTATGCCTGTGTTCTGTTGAAGGAGCCGGAGACATGGGCAAAGGAAAAAGGAATCCTTCCATGTTTTCTGTTGGGATTCAGGCCAAACTGTTCAAGTATGGACAATATCATAGAGCTGACATACTTATCTACACAAGTGGTTAGGAGGAAGAAACCTCTTTTGTTCTGTTGCTTCATCGATTACAGCACCGCCTTCGATAGGGTGGATCGTGGAAGATAATGGGGGCAACTGTCCGTATGGGGGATTCTGCCCATGCTCCTAAAGATCATATAATTATACCAGGGGACATGGGTTTGGGTTACAACAAGCCCTACCACAGGACCAGCCAGAGTAGCCACAAACAACGGGCTTAAACAGGGCTGAGTATTGGCCCCCCTTCTCTTTAACCTTTACACTGCTGATCTGGGGGCAGTCCTGCAAAGCTCAAGTCTAGTTACGCCAAGGCTGGGCAGGGTGCGAGTTCTCATCCTGCAATATGCAGATGATGGGGGTAATCATAGGCCACACCAGAGATGACCTACAGAGAGCCCTTAATGCACTACATTTTTACAATCAAGAGACAAATTTGCAGGTTAATCAGCTCAAAACCAACGTTGTAGTGTTTGGTAAATATCCTCATAAAAAGTTAACTTGCTGGCAAGTGGGAGATCTTCCAATAGTAACAAAAACAGCTTACTACTACCTTGGCATCTGGCTTTCTGAGGGAGCCAAACTGGCCGCTCATTTAAGGCACCTCCGTATAAAGACCAATCGTGTCATTCACACATTGAATCACTCACAAAGCAGAACCCATGCTGACAGCCTTGAAAGCAAAATTAATCCCAACCCTCATCTACGGACAGGATCTTAACAGTCGCTCAGATAAAGGCATATAAAACAGTGGTGTTAGCCCAGTGGCAAGCCAGAAGGCTGAGGCTGGAGTTAGGCCTTAGGAGACCAGTCCTGGCGATCCAGGGGGACCTACTAAAGTTTTTCATCAGGGTCCTGCAAGCCCAAATACCACCTGAGGAAGATCTTTGAAGAGGAAGGCTCCCCCTGGCAAACTGGGCTTGGACAGCAATCAGCAGCCTGAAAATCAATGCAGAAAGTTTGCACTCCCCTGACATTCCGCTGTCTGCCTGGAAAAAAGCATTCAACAGGCGGGTGTTAATAACCTCATCTGAAAAGGATTATGCAAAACGTTGCGCTTGTCCCATCACAGCGGCACTGAATGCAAATCCTCTATATGAGGCCCTTTACTCCCAATCTTGAACTTTAATCCCACCTGGACCCGCTTTTCCCCATCTTCAGGGCAAGGGGAGTTAGGAACTGCAAGGAGACCTCAGATTTGTGCTTCACTGAAAACACGGCATGGACCCTGGCAAGACTGGGGAAGTTCACAAATTTCATCACGTTGACACTCACCGAGTTGCTACAGATCAATACCAGTTCCTGACTGGCCAGCACACCGCACATTATCCTTTTCCCTCCCTCAATTTTGAGTCATGGGTAAGATGGCAGGACCTATTCCAGCATTTGTGCGTGATAAATTCAATAAATGGAAGCTAACAGGACAACACTCCGAACTTTAGCCCTTCTTTTTTTTTTTATATATAGCACAGCACGCTCCCTTTCCCGCTAGAAGGAGCTTATGGCAAGGACTTCAATTGACAATCTATTTTAATTGGTATTGGACACCAAGTTTTTACTTATTTATTGGCTTTAGAGTGTGACATGCTCCTATCCATGGTATACAACTGACTGTATTTGAGAATGCTCCCATATTAACAAAACGTCGGCATCCCCAGTCGTTGCCGCGTGCACTTGCAAGTGCAATGCCCACTGCCTTATGGTCATGTTTGAGTGCCCTAGGGTGATGCATAAAAGCCTAGTGCAAAAATGCGATTAGTGCAATGTTATCTGAAGATTCCCCCTTGGGGCACTGAAATTGTTAAGAAATGCATATACCTTAACAGAGACGACGACAATGGGTACGGGCGAGAACTGGACAATGCCCCTGGGCGCTACAGAAGCATAGTGTAAGAATGGGCTCTGTGCACCATTTGCTGAAAGATAACTTTTGGTAACATTGACTGCAATAATGGGATTAGTGCAATCATTATCGTTGGCTCAACTAGGATAGCATTGAGGCATGACGAAAGAGAGCTTGTGAATGAAATGTGGAAAAAAAGGCTAATCCGTGGATTTGCTTGTATTGTATACTTTTTTAGCAGTGAGGATGGAGGTGGGGTGCATAGTTGTATATATTTTACTGTAATGATTTTAATTAATCGAACAGTTGAGAAATAAATTGCCAATATTTACTGTGTTTTGGGCAGGGAATGAGCTCCAGCAATCAGTGATGAACTGTGGTGTATATGGGTACAGCGGTCGTCCTGACCAGGTTTGTCCCCACCTCTCTCCAGAATTCTCCAACAGTCACACGCCCATGTCATATGCAAGAAGGTTGCTCTGTTGGCACTGCACCCGACACACGATGGTGATCTCTGTAGGTATACTGTGTACATCCGTTCCAGCGTGATGCATGTGCGATATATAAAATGAATGGGCTTAGAGCGAGCGTTGCTAGCTACGTGTTGCACCAAGGTTCATGTTTTTTCCCCAGTTCCTGTCTCTCAGTAACTCTGCTAGATCCTCCCCCCGCTGTCTCCTGTTTGCCAACAACGCCGGTGGTCGATTCACCTAAAGGGCATTGTAAGGGTAGGATTTCAAATGTCTTGTGTGGGTACAACCCACCAGAGCCTCCAATGTGGCGCTTACCTGAGGTCTATCCAGGAAGCACAGCCATACCTCCCTAGCCATATTGACCAGCTTAGCAAATTTCAAAATAGGCCCGCTCCTACACCAAACATCTCTCTGGCCTCTGCAAAGGGGATACATTTGTCCCCCTGATACAGGTCACACAGTGCAGTGAATACCTCCTCTTCGCAACTCCGTAGTGACATATACTGAGCAATTTGCTGAAAAGGCTGCAACCAAATGTGGAGCACTTCCCCAGAGAATGGAGCCAGTCTCAAGACTCTCTTAACCGTTGTCTCCCACGCACCCACTACTTTTCTCACTATGTACGGGGTCTCCTCAAGTTGAGTCGCCCACTTCATGAAACATACAGGCATTGATCTGTGATCTGTCAATCCTCTCAACAGCCTTGTCTCCCAGATTTCGGTGTTTAGGCAGCCAAATAATACAGCTCCGAATCCGGTAAATCCAGGGCCCCTCTTCCCTGTCCCTCTTTAGCACTGTGAGCTGCACTCTGCTCCGCGTTGCGACCCACACTAGGGAGACCAATAATCTGTCCAGTTCCCGAAAGGTAGCTCTCGAGACCAAGCCCAGAGAGTTCTGCAGGGTATACAGACATTGTGGGAGAAACACCACGGTTGCCACCCTTATATCACCGAAAGCGTCAGGGTATTCCAAAAAGGGACTGAACTGTGCAGCCCCTGGACAACCCTTCCCTTATTATACTCATGACGCTGGTGTTCCGTGTGTGCCACTCTGATCTCCAGGTACCAAAAACTATCCATCTCCCACCTCAACTCCAGGACTGGCAGGTTCTTCCGCACTTGTTATGCCAGCGAGGCTGGAAGGAACACCGGGAATTTCTCTCGGTTGATCCGGAGACCA
Source organism: Triturus cristatus (assembly GCF_964204655.1). Lineage (NCBI taxonomy): Eukaryota > Metazoa > Chordata > Amphibia > Caudata > Salamandridae > Triturus > Triturus cristatus. Next base: position 632,199,210 of record NC_140593.1, read on the forward strand.
GACACCCTACTGAACCGCTGCATCTCACAATTAATTGGGGAACCACCATCTCGGGGTGCGTCAGGTACACCAGAGTATCATCAGCGTACATGGACACCACGTGGTTAGTTGACCCCAGCTGAAGTCCCCAATGCCCCAACACGTCCCACAGCTGGGACCCCAGCAGACAATGAAAATAACAACGGAGACAAAGGACAAACCTGTATCGTTCCTCCCTCTACTGCCCAGCTGCTAGAGAGTAAGCCCCCACAGCACACCCTGGCTACTGGATCAGT